>NC_060068.1:155488577-156112615 GCF_922984935.1 Meles meles
AAGCACCCAATCTTCTCTTTTTATCCGTGAAGTGAGAGAGTTGAACTTGGTCAGCATTTGACAACATTTTTGTAATTCCAAACCTTTTTCTATGTGAGATATGATCTCATGAGACTCACTGTGATTTTTAAAAATCATTTCATTATTTCTGCATGGAATATGGCATGAGTTTTAAGTAAAACATGTTTTAAATTTCAAATCAGTAGATTATTAAAAGTTATCATATAAATACAACCTAATAATCATCATTACATTGCATAAATTCTTACTTTTATCCATTTAAGAAGAGATGCATGTTGTTTAATTTGTGTTAAGGTATGTAAGAAAAAGTATGATATGTTGACTAATTTCTAAAATGTTATATTGCATATGACTTTGGAACAGGATGTACTATAAATTATAGATTAAATTTTTTGTTACATATTATGATATAAAAAGTAAATCAATATTTCTTCTTTGGCATGGTTTATTGAAATCTTGCATTATATATTTTAAAAATAAAATTTATTCTTGTATTTTCTTTCTAAATGATAAAGAATGAGAGAAATTTTCAGGTAATTGTTTGTAAGCATTTCTTCTTGCCATATGAATGGCAATTTATTAGTGAACAACTTAACTGGATATGCCCATTATTGACTTTTCTCTGTCTAATAATGACCTCTGAAGATTTAAAGGCATGTTATATAAAATGCAATGTAAGAACTCTGACAAAATAATGTAATTTACAGATCTAGTGAAAATTAACTGTAGGTGAATTTCATAGAACTGCTATTTTCATGTTCCTTAAAGACTTGTATATAAAATCAGAGCTATTTTCATTCACTGTCATCAATCAGTGGTCACTTATTATGTACAATTTAAAAAATATATGCCCAGTAAAAACCATTTTAAGTACATAAGAATAAAAACTACCATTTGGACTGAGAGATAAACCATTTGAGTGACGGATTCATGAACATGCACTTTGATCTTTGCAACCAACAACATATATTCTCTTCATACATATTTCTCAGCTCTCAAATTCTATTATAAAGGGGAAAATGCTCCAAATTATTTTTATTGATTGATATAAAATTGAGTGGAAACAGACCCCGTCTACCTTTAAAGATATGAATTCCTTGAAACATCTTTGCAAACCCCTGCTGGGGGGAAGGGAGGTGTTCCTAAAACATTGGAGATACTAGATCCGATCATTTCTAGAGCTCCTTCCAGTTCTAAAATTGCTCACGCCTTCGTTTATACATTAATCAGGTAATAAACATTTGCATATATAGCGGACAGACTAACTAGTTGATTAAGTCACCAGTCAAATTTTTTAGATGAAGAGATGAATGGGATTTTCTCTGACATTTGGTGGCCGTGCTGGTGAAGCTCTTAGGGTATTTTCAGGATTAAATAGTCCTGAAGGATATATTTGTTAAGATAGAAATGAGAATTAATTCCAAAAACATAAAAGTACTAAAAGGAAGTGGAATTTCTGAATATGATGACAAAGGGTACAGTCCTAGTCCCTGATGTCAGACAGACCCTAGCTCTAAGGTCAGCCCCGTTCCTGGTTGCCCAAGCCTGGCCAAGTTATTTAAACTCATTAGGTCAGTTTACTCATCTATAAACTATAAAATGTGGATAATAGACATACAGCCTATATAGAGATGTTGTGAGAGGTAAATGAGATAATATTCTCAAAATGCTTAGGGTAGTATTTGAACATAGTAACTTTTCAATACATTTAACTGTACCTAATGTTTCCTTATCTGATGCTCCTTCAGCAAGGCAATTGAAAGGAACATTCTGATGAATTGCCTTTCTTTCAGATTTCTGAGGGGAACTCCTCTTTGCTAAGTGAAAATTTACCAAGTGCCAGAATTTCAGTCCAGCTGACTACCAACCAGAATTGTTTAGATGCTACATCAGTAGGGTAAGTTAATGATGAGGACACAGAAAGGATACCCTTTTATTCTTGCTTTATCATTATCATTGTTTATGGAAAATAGGTTTCTGATACTAGACAGATAAATTGCTAAGATTTCTCTTTTTTAAAGATTTTATTTATTTATTTGAGAGAGAGAGCATGTGCTGGGGGAGAGACAAACGGAGAGGGAGAAGCAGACTCCCCACTGAGCAGTAGGGGGCCTGATGTGGGACTCAATCCCAGAACCCTGGGATCATGACCTGAGCCAAAAGCAGACACTTAACTGACTGATCCATCCAGGCGCCCCAAATTGCTAAGATTTCTATTTGAGATTTTCTAAAAGACACAATTTTAAAATGCTTTTCAAAATGTCTCTAATATTTAAAGATTATCATATTAATATCAGGTTATCTCTATTGTTTTGTTGAGTTAGGTGAGAATATTTCAAGAACATACAGCTAAATTTTTATTTCGTTAGGAATTAATTATCTGGCTGCTAGATCAGCCTCCCCGTTCCCTGGTGCCCCCACCCCCCCGCATCCCACCATTTCTCATCATTTTTAGTGTTATTTATTTTATTTTAGTGTTATTCTTTATGTATTTGACATACATTGGATAGACAACAAAGAAAGCAGAAAAATGTGCAAAATGGAAGTTAGTATTTACTGCTGTCATCAGCAAAGAAGGCATGTTTGATCTGAGAAATGATTAAAATAAGCCATAGACATAACCAGACTCACATGATTAGGGCCCGTGTGGGTACCAAAGCACTTACCTATGGTGCACACTGGGGTGCAGTGGGGATCCCAGACCACATCAGCCTACAGATAGAAAGCCACATATCTTTGAGTTTCTCATCATGCAAAAACACTCTTAATGACAAGAACAAAAAAGGTCCAGGAGGAAAAAACCCAAATTAAACAAAAGCACACTTAAGTCTAACAACAAGATAGATTGGCTGTGCTTTTCGTCTGGAGACTTCTGGTGGCTGAAAGCATCAGTCACTTGGGGAAGGAGTGAGAAGAAATGAGAGATCGGAGAGGCTGTGCTGGAAAAGCAAGAAGATAAGGTCTGGGCCAGCCCCTGGTTGATCACACAGCCTGAACAGTGATGGGTATGACATGTGTTTGGACTGGTCTTAGCTAGTGCTGTCACAGCTGTGAAATATTTTAAATATCATCCCTGGGAGGACCTCAGTTTTTCCTTCATTTCTCAGATGCAGATGAACAAGAGTTAGCAGATGTTTTTATGTGTTACATAAATCTGTTAAATCATAGGATTATTTCATGTGCTAAGGTCTAACGTGCCTTTATCCCTATATTAAAGAACAAATGTTCATTTTTTTTCCTTAGATGTCAAGCAAAGGAAGATAAGTATTCTTTTAAAAGCTGCAGTTCTGATTTCGTGTTTGGAGAAAACATGGTGGAAAGAGTTTTGGTAAGAATTTGGCAAATGTTTCTATTATAAAAGCTGTCACTTCGAGTTTCTGGAGGAAAATTAATTAAAACAATGTTAAATTGGAGCATACTTTAACTCCTGAGTCCAAAGGCACATTTTCTTTCTTTAACTGCAAAGATTCTCCTGGGAAGCAAGTTCTGGTTGGTAGAATAATAGGCAGGAACCCACAGAGGAAGGGAATTGCGTAATTATAACATTATTACTGATGAGAAATATTAAATAGTTCTTCGACGTGTTACACCCAAGGTACCCAAGGAAATCCCAGAATTATCCGCAATAGGTGAGTCAACTGGTAATGATATTTGAATATCGGTTTTTGATGGCATCTTTCATAACAAGATGCACTTAAAACCATTTGCCAATTTTTTTCTTGTTAACCACAACCCTCCCCTTCAAGCTTTTATGGTGAAAAACATTATCACAACTTTTTTTTTTCCAGGTTTTAAGAGGAAAATCACAGTACTTTACTTGCTTAGAGAAACATATTTGCCAAGTGGAAACTGTTAAGGAGTATGACCAGCATCCCTATTTAGAAGCTGGCGTCCTCCTCCATGAAGCGGTTGCCACGGTGCCCTCCACAGCGAGGGTGCATGAGGACTACTAGTTACATCAAGGATCCACAGGAAGCCACACAGATTTAAAGACCTGTATAGAGGCTCAGAATCACAAAGAACCAACTCATGAGGCCTATGTATTCCCAGTTTTTTAGGGCTTTCACAAATCAATCCCTTTTAAGACTTGGTTGATTCTATACCTGCCTCAGGCTAAACCTAAATTCTGAGAGTAGTGTCATAGCTTTCTAGCTTAGGGGCACCCTCTGTCACTCTCAAGGTGAAGGGCAAATCCACACTTCTAGGGCTGTTGACCCACATTTTTTAATCTGAACCAGAATGGACCAACTTCCAGAGGGAAATTCTAGGCGATACATTTAGGCACATTTCTTCCATATTGTTTAGTCCTAAATTTGGTACTAGATTAGCAGCTTCTGTAAGATATCGCATACACACACATACACACAATGCTTTCCAAGTCCCACAGGATCAACTTTAACATTCAATTCAACTTACCAAACATATTTTGTGTTCTCATCATATCCTAAGCTCTGGTGTTGGACTCAAGTTTGGCTGCATATTAACAATCATCTCATGAGTCTCTAAAGGGTTGTGTATGCCCGGGCATCTCCCCAAAACGATTAGATCAAAGTCTCTGGGTGAGGCTAGGTGTCACGTGATTTGAATGTACAGCCAGGATTGAAAAACACCTGGGGGAGTGGCTTTACAAAGCTATAGGAAGACACTGTATTCTAGAGGTGCTTACAATCGAAGAGGAGACAGAGACATGCCTGAGCAAATGAACTACCGTTGGGATTAGAAATTTGGTTGGAGGAGGTACCCGTGCACATTTCCTGTGGGCACTTCCAGTCTGGCTTGCAAAGGAAACAGAGCTTCCTGTCTCTCTAAACTGATAACATCCTAGGATGGCAGGAGCTACAGGGATCACTTGTGTGTGTCCTCTGGTTAATCCTATAATCCTGTGACCTTGTGATTTGGGGGTCAGGATGCCCTCGTGACTTGTTTTGCTGACCATGCACTGTTCCAGTGAGTCATGAGACTTTCTGTGCCTTCCTCTTTATTTTCTTGAAATGGATATAATCACATCCATCTCTACCAGTTTTAACAGAATATCTTAAAAGTTCCAATTAAATGATGCGGAAGAATTTTGAGTTCATAAAGAAAAAGACAGAAACCCAAGTTCTGAAGTGCTGTTCTTTCTTTTTTTTTTTAAGATTTTATTTATTTATTTGACAGAGAGAGATCACAAGTAGACAGAGAGGCAGGCAGAGAGAGAGAGAGAGGGAAGCAGGCTCCCTGCTGAGCAGAGAGTCCGATGTGGGACTCGATCCCAGGACCCTGAGATCATGACCTGAGCCAAAGGCAGCGGCTTAACCCACTGAGCCACCCAGGCGTCCCTGAAGTGCTGTTCTAATTCCCCCTGTTCTGTAGGGAGCTCTCTGGGATCATAAATGGCCGGGCAATTGCTCAGTTTTTCTTCCCTGGCCTTGGTTAGAACACCTGTGCAGGGCCCCAGGTGTGCAGCCTTAAAAGCGATTGTTGGCAGCAGTTGTCTCAGAGGAAAAATTAAGATGAGCTCTGAGACAGCGAGTGGTTCTCTGAGTAACTTGTATGATTATTTTGGATCGAAAGTGAAGTGTTGGGAATACTGAAATACCTTGCAACAGAGATGAGAATTTCATCTCCTTTATTCAGATTAGTCTGGTCGTAGCCAGGAACAGCTGCTACCTCCTCTCAGGTCTCTAACCCATCTCCCCTTGTTCCTGGAATGAGATCCCACCTGACGTAGGCTGGTGGTAACTCCATTATGCTTCCTGAAGATCAGGGCCAGGGTCCTGTGATGTGACAGGAAGGATTTCCCTGCTGAGCACACAGGGAGCCCAAAACAGAAACATCGCAGTGGAGTTTGTTTGCGTGTTGAAGTAGAAGAAAGAAAGCTATAGGGATACAATTCAGTAATGTATTTTTTTCCCTCATCTAGGATACTCAACATCTCACCCACCCTCAACTTGAAAATGACTCATACACTAAGGAAAAACCCTTCAAATCCACTCTAGAATTTCCTGCCAACTCTCCAAATTCAAGTAAGAATTATTTCATTTGTAAAAAAAAAAAAAAAAAAAAAAATTGATTCAATTACTGTGTTTCCTGTTTTCCTATGTTACTTGTTTAATATCTATAAAATAAAAAAAACAATAATGCAGTGTTTTAAAACTTTTGGGTAAAAAATTAAAGCATACAGATATGGTTGTATGATATATAAGCTTAGAATTTTTTTTACTTGAGACTATGAGAAATTAAAGAGATATATCTAAACTTGGGTAGTTTCACTTTTGGGAAACATTCGATTTTTTTTAAAAGATTTCATTTATTTATTTGAGATAGAGAGCACACACAAGCATGTGGGGGCGGGCAGAGAGAGCGAGAGAAGCAGGCTGCCCCCTGATCAAGGAACCTGATGTGGAGTTCGATCCCAGAACCCTGAGATCATGACCTGAGCTGAAGTCAGACGTTCAACAGACTGAGCCACCCAGACGCCCTGGGAAAAACACATTGTTATAAAAAGCTAAGGGGACATGTATATTCATGGGGACAATGAAGAGCTTGTACAGTAGAGAAAATGGGGTCTTTTTTTTTTTCAAAGATTTTATCTATTTATTTGACAGAGATCACAAGTAGGCAGAGAGGCTGGCAGAGAGAGAGGGGGAAGCAGCTCCCTGCTGAGCAGAGAGCCCAATGCTAGGCTCAATCCCAGAAACCTGGGATCATGACCTGAGCCGAAGGCAGAGGCTTTAACCCACTGAGCCACCCAGGCGCCCCGAAAATGGGGTCTTTTATGTGTCTTTTCTCCCTCTTTTTTTCTTAGGGACAGACTCTGTTAAAAATATATCCTTAATTGAATCAGCTGCTGCTTTCTCTTCTACACCGTCTCCCAAATGCTTGCTGGAGAAAATTGATGTTGTAACAGGGGAAGAAGCAGAGCATAATGTATTAAAGGTCTGTATATCACCAGTGCTCTTTCTGCCAGCACGTGTATACATGAAGTCAATTTCTAAAAGCAGGAATACCTTTGCAGATAAATGCAGAAGTACCATTTTCCTGAAGACAGAGCTGCTTCAATAAAAACGTGAGAGGCTTCCAAAGACGAAGCCAACATTTTGTTGTATTCATACGTTAGTACATGTAATTTTCAGGAATTTGGATGGTTGGGTTTAAAAGCGTTCACGTTCGTCTGTTAGAAAGAAGACAGCCAGGCACCCTGTCTTAAAACAACTTCAGACCCATGTTCTACACTTCTCATGCCTACTTTTATAATCAGTGCTATCATCCTATGATTTAAAAGTTCTACTTACCCTGGACATTTTTAAATGATAAGATGAATAGATTTCAGTTCAAGATAATAAAAAAAAATTCTGTTTGTCCTTGAAAAGTTCTTCTATATAAGTTTTGGATTTCATATAAAGCAAGACTTTCACCGATGTGGTATCCAATATTATACATAGGATTTGAATGTTAATTGCCCTAGGGATCAGCCAAGGCAGAGGAAATGTAATTACTGTGACATAATCATTTTTCAATAAGGTGCAGGTTTCCCTTTCTCTTTCTCCATCTGCGTTTACCCCCCAAATCTTTCTATTTCTCTCCTCCAATGATTTCCTGATACATTGACAGTACAAGTGTGCTTCCAAGCCTAACTCTCAAATCAGATTAAACCGAGATTAAGTGAAATAATTGCTAGCTGTTGAGGCCCTGGCAGGTTGTATTTTTAACAAGTCATCTCGGTGATTCTTATACACAGTAATACTTAATTTTGGTAAGCATCAAAGGATAGTATGGTACTCTGGGGTACCACATCTAGTTTTGATGCTGTGTTCCTCAAAAATTTTTAAACATGAAAATAGTTTCACTGTTCCTTTACTTCCATGTGAGTTACATAGCTCAAATGACATTAAATTTCATTTAAAAGTTGGTACACATAAATACATTGTTAAGTGATGCAGAAAATAGGTATGGTATTCTGCCATTTACAGAAAAATTAAGGGACATACGTATTGGCATCTATGTACATGCAAATATCTCTAGAAAGATAAACAAAATACCAGCAACAGCGATCACCTGTTGCAGGGGGTGGAAACTGACAGATGGAGAAGTAGGGCTGGGAAGGACTTTTCACTTTGTACATCTCTTTGCTTTTTGATATTTGAACTATTCAAAAATGGCATGTTTTAAAAGTTAAATAAATGTTTAAAGCTGGTTTACAAATCATTAACAGAGGTTATTCTGGTAAAGTCAGACAAGGAAAAGTGTTACAGCATAGGAAAGAAATCACTTTGAAAATAAATTTTTTTAATATATTTGACATTTTAAAAAATTGTTCTTTAGATCAACTGCAAGCTTTTTATATTCAACAAAACAACACAGTCCTGGACTGAAAGGGGCAGAGGAGCTTTGAGGCTGAATGACACAGCAAGCAGTGACTGTGGAACATTCCAGTCAAGACTAAGTAAGGAATTGTTTTGTAAAGCCTCCCACTCTTCCTCAGAGTAAAATTGCCAGGAGACACACATCAGCTTCTGGAGATGTGTTATCAGAGTCAACAAATCAGACTGTTGAAAACAATGTTGTTTCTAACGTGCTACAGCAGCTTCGTGTTTGCAGCAGGCTCTGGTTCTGCCTCTATCACTGACTAACTATGACCTTGGACGAGGTACTTAATCTCTCCCCGCCCTAGTTACATCCGTCTCCAATGGGGAGACTAGTCTCTGTGACTAATTGAGCAACTGGGACAATTCCCCGAGATAATGTACTCCAGCAGCTCTGAGCGAGCCCAGCACACACCTCAGCAGTAATCTCCGTGTGACTTAAAGGCGTGTGATGACATTAGTTTTGAAGGAAAAATAGTTTTTCAAAAGAGAATATTTGCCCTCGCATTTCTTCTTGGCATTCTACATAGGGCGGGTGGCTTGAGACGAAGGGCCAGTTTCCCAGGAAGTAAAGGTGTGTGGTTTCTGACACCCAGAGCGATGGTGAGAATCTGGAGTCAGTCAAACTGAAACACTCAAAGGTTTTGGCATCCGAAAAGACACACTGGGCTTCGTTCAGAGGCCCAGACTGAAAGCGGTCACCCTGGGCAGGGTGGGTAGGTTTCCTGGTCAACACGGGGAAGTCAAAGCTGTGGAGGGGATCATTGGTAGAAGTTGGATTCACATATATGGATGTTTACTGAGCTTCAGATACCGAGCTCAAGAACCCAGTAAGGAACAGAATTCAGACTAAAAGAATAGGAACCAGGTCTTCAGTTCTATAACTGGCAGACAGGTTTCCAAATAACCCAAACAAGCATTATTCCCAAGGCAGGATGCTAGTTGTTTTCCACTCTTGTTCCATACCCCTCTTTCTACTGCCTGCCAAAATTTGTGAGGCATGGTGTTTACATTGCTGGGTACCTTGATTTTACCTTTTTTTTTTTTTTTAATATTTTATTTATTTGACAGAGAGAAATCACAACTAGGCAGAGAGGCAGGCAGAGCGAGAGGAGGAAGCAGGCTCCCTGCAGAGCAGAGAGCCCGATGCGGGGCTCGATTCCAGGACCCTGGGATCATGACCTGAGCCGAAGGCAGAGGCCTTAACCCACTGAGCCACCCAGGCACCCCTTGATTTTACCTTTTATATGGTATATCATGATCACTTTTCCACATCAGTAATTCTCTTTCTTCCCAATTCTTTTTTTTTTTTAAAGATTTTATTTATTCATTTGAGAGAGAGAGAGTGAGAGAGAGAGAGAGAGAGAGCATGAGCAGGGGAGGGGCAAAGGGAGAAACAGTCTCCCATCTGAGCAGGGAGCCAGACGTGGGGCTCGATCCCAGGACCCCGGGACCACAACCTGAGCCAAAAAGGCAGATGCTTAACCGACTGAGTCACCCAGGTGCCACCCTCTTCCCAATCCTTAATGGGTTCATAATATTATCTTGAATAGCCATGTCATCATTCATTTCGCTACTTCCATTTTTTGAATGCCTAAAGCCCAGTTTTCTCCATTGTAAACAATTCTTAAATAAATATTCTTCAGACCACTAGGTCCTCAAAGGAGTTCTAAAATTTTCATCATTTTTAATACTATAGTAAAAAAGTAAATTCCAGCTTTTAAGCTAAAAATAGTCCCCCAACATAATAAAGCTCGGTTGGAAAACCAACTTGTAATCAAGCCAAATTACAACTTCATAGTGAAAATACAGTCTGAAAAACAACTGTAATGATTGACTTTGTTTTAAAAAATGGCACATTCCCCAGGAAGGTCAAGGAATCTACTGTTCTGTAGTCTTATATATTTACCTTCCCATTTTAGTTATGCGCAATCAAGGCAGCCTGAGGCTGATTCTCAATAGCAAACTCTGGGCTCAAATGGAGATCCAAAGAGCGAACAACAAAAATTTGCGAATAACAGCTACTGATTTAGAAGACTATAGCATCAAAGTGTTTTTAATTCAGGTAAGTAACAAATTTCAGTGATAGAGAATTACTCTACTACATTTCTAGGTCTCTGCAATTGCTAATTTGTTTGATTTCATTGTAACCTGTACCACTGGCAAAAAACAAACAAACCTCAGCCATTGGTTTTGGTTGTTTACAGTTTAATATAAGTTTTAAATTTTATATGAAATTTATAGCTTGACACCAAAATCTACGGTAATCAGTTGGTATATGTCCTGAGACATTGGTATTGATATATGCTTCAAACCTCCACATTTTTCTTTACCATTGAAATTATATCAACAATCTTACTAAGTTACCAAGGGACTGTTGTCAAGATCGGCTCCTAGGAGTCCGGGGGAATACACAGCCCAGTGCTTATACTGAATGCTGAAACTGAAAAGCCTTTGCAATCACTAGAAAGGAACCAGTGAGAAATGGAAAAACACAGGGCTAGTAAGTTTAAAAAAAAAAAAAAAAGTCCAAGAGCAAATTCCCATTCTGGACATGAGTCAGTCTCCAAGGTAACAGGATGGGAGCACAGCCTTAGCTTTTCCTGGCAGCAGGAATGCTTGACCTCAAATACAAGATCCAGGCACAAAAGAGAGAGAGTTGGCAGGAATCAGACCAAAAAAAAAAGGCTAGGTTTCATACATAGGCTGAGACCCAGAAGACTGGAGAAGACTGAGTACTCATGTGACCCAGGCAGAGGGTAACAGTACAAGTAAATTAGCTCCCATATGGTACTGGGAGAAAAAAAAAAGTTGCCAAGTGCCCAGTGATGAAAAACCAAAGGTTTTATTAACTACCAGTAAGGGTACTCTTAGGTGTAAGTGATGCTGAGTATTAAGAAGTTAGAGCAAGAGCATGCCCAAACGCTGTTCACCATTTAGGGAGAGTATCCCTGGTACTCTGCCGGGCTGGGTCCCCTGACTTTGAGCAAGTAAAGCAGCCTGCTTGTTGCTAATACTGCGACTGAGACCAATAGCTAAGATGGGATTGTGCTGTTCAATATCTGGCCCACATTGACTCCGTAAATTGTAGGATATCTGCTGCAGATAAGCAAACTATATGCAAATAAAAATCACCCCAATTTCCTTTCCAAGGGATGGTCACTACTAACATTTTTGTCTTATATTTTAGCATATACGTGTGTGCGTACCTCTGTATGTATTGTACAAACTGTATGATCTTCAGGTAGGTTATTTAGATCTCTGAACTTGATTTTACTCATCTGTCAAATGAAGATAATAGTAATATACTTTATAAAGTGGTTAAATAGATAAGAATGCTAATATTTGATTATGAAGTACACATATGTAACCTTTTCACTCATGAATGAAAATGAGTTCAGTCTTTAAGAAATCTTTTAACAGGTGAAAAGAATTCTATTATGCACCCTAATTTATTTCCACTAATTCTACTTTATTAAGTACTTAGGTAATTTACTGTCTTTTGTTATTATAAATTCTGCAAGAAAGTTGTGAGGAATTCTCTGTGTACATACATGTTAATTTTCTTGGGATAAGAAAATTAACTTGTCTTTTGACTTGTCTTGAAAAATTTCTCTTCAGAAGAAGTGAATCAATTTTCATTCTCACCAGCATTTTCTTATGGTACTTCCTGGGAATTATAATTCTTTTAAGCACTAAAAATTTGTTATTCAAAAAATATATCATTGTGATTTTATTTTTAATTTCTTGTTCTGAATTTCTTGAATGAATATTTCTGAATGAATTTGGCAAAAGGCAATATGTTAACTAGTGGAAACATATTTCAATTTTAATGTTAGAAAGTCAAGGTGACAGGGTAGTATTTATGTTTTAATTGCGAATACTCTTTCACTATTTATTAACTTACTAAGAAAAAATTACACCTTTGCATATAATGTAAAAAACAAAATCAGTCTAGAGTCAATAATTATTTTCTCAACATTTACTATATAATATTTAGCACAATATAAGGAACAAAAATATTCTACTTAACTTTTAGTTATTTTCCCCCAAAGTAATTAAGGAAACTTAAGAACATTCAAATGAAAAAATATAATTTTAACCCTTCTCCCAAAAAGTTGGCATATAGTTTGTTCAACCCTCAATTTCTTGGCTTTGAAAAGTAAGACAGCTTTCTGGAGGATTGGCAAAGAGAAAAATTTACCTAGATTCTCTTTGAAATTGTGAAAAGATAAAAAAAAAAAAAAGTAAACCACTGCCATGTCACCTAAAAAGAACACTGACTTTGATGGCAAAGATCTGGCATTCAAGCCCAGTCATTTGCTGACTAGCTATATACATTCACACGTGTCATTGTACCTTTCTGAGCCATAATCTCCTCATCTGTAGGGGGAAGTGGGAAATGAGTATATACTGAATACTTGTGCTGGGTGCTTTTGCTAATAGAAGTGAAATAAATAATTCATTCATGGTTTTATTGTAAGGATTGAAAAAAAAGAATGTAGTAACCATAACTGTTATACCAATGTTACCGTTACCATCATTTTTTTTATATTAATCGCATCAATAAAAACAGCATAGAAAATACTGAAAGCAAAGACTTCTGATGTATTTCTGATACAATATCGTAAGGGTGGCTCTGTGGCCCAATGGACGGCACACTGAATTTCTCTGATGCAATATGATAGAATGCTCTAATGAGCTCTGTTTTCCCACTGAGCTGGGGGGGGGGCTTATGGAATGTCTAAACATGGTCATGTAAAGGAAAGGTGGTCTTTTTTCATCCACCCTACACTTTTCTACAGTGTAAAACAGTGGAGAAAGGATAGCCTTAAATTCAAATGGAAATTTTAAATCACGGGGCACCTGGGTGGCTCAGTTATTAAGCATCTGCCTTTGGCTAGGTGCATGATCCCAGGGTCCTGGATAGAGCCCTGCATCAGGCTCCCTGCTCAGCTGGAACCCTACTTCTCTCTCCCACTCCCCTGCTTGTGTTCCTTCTCTCACTGTTTCTGTCAAATAAATAAATAAATAAATAAAATCTTAAAAAAAGAAATTTTAAATCACAGAATTTCATTTCTCAGTTTAAAATGCACAAATTGGGACCTATTATAAGATTATTCACTTTCAGTTTCAATTTGCTTCAAGATGAGTGGCTTTTTGCTCTTCAATTTTTAGGGTTATTTATAGTCTAGATTTATGCCATATGATCCCTTCCTTATTAATAGTGAAAGATTAAAAATCTCTAAAATGTGGCTATTATTAAGTTATTTATACTCTTTTTAAAAAAAGATTTTTCTTTATTTATTCGACAGATCACAAGTAGGCAGAGAGGCAGGTGGTGGGGGTGGGGAAGCAGGCTCCCCACTGAGCAGAGAGCCCGATGCTGGACTCGATCCTAGGACCCTGAGATCACGACCTGAGCCAAAGGCAGAGGCTTAACCCACTGAGTCGCCCAGGCGCCCCAGTTATTTATACTCTTAAGATTTTATTTTCTTTATTGGGGGAGGCAGGAGGAGGGAAGAGGGAGAAGGGGAGAGAGACTCTCAAGCAGACTCACACTGTGCATGTGAAGCCTGACATGGCGCTCGATCTCAAGACCCTGAGATCATGACCCGAGCTGAAATCAAGTATTGGCTGCTTAAACTGACTGAACCACCCAGGTGCCCCTTTTTTAAATTCTTAACAACTTAATTTTCCTCATGCAGGCCAGCGCCAAAGACACAGGATGTCTGTACGCAGCAATACATCACCGGCTCCTTGCTCTTCGGAGCTTCAATAAGCAGAAAGATGTAAATCAAACTGAAAGCCAGTCAGAAACAATCCTGCAACAATTAAACTGCGAGAGCTGTGATGAGGATGAGGATGATTTCCTCCAAGTCACTAAAAATAGATCAGGTAAATAACTTTGCTTTTCTTAGGTCAGTGGTTTAAGAAAGAAATCTTCTGCACAATTCTAACACCTGAACTAGAGTTTTGTAAAGCGGAACTTACCTATTTAAAGTGGATGAGAATTAGAGTCCTAGCTCTTTGATCAGAGGATTGGGTTTGGAAATCATTGTTTTCTGTGTATGGCCTTCATTAGGATTTTGCCAAAAGTCCTCTTCACTGTGAGGCCCATATGTCATTTGCACATAGATTTAATAAAAATGCCATAAAGTCTTACACTGAAACTAACCCATTTATTCATATTTCTCATCACTTGTTCTCATTTTCCTATTTTGGCCATGATAGAAGAAATCATAAATATATCATAAAGGTAAAAGCACATTACAGTGAAGCCCACCAGACAGATCTGACTTGAAATACTGAGACTCCTATTTGTCTCCTTTCTGGAATTTGACTGCTTTATTCTCAGTGACTTTTTTTTGCCTAGGGCAAGCAGTACTATTTTTTTATTGGGTCAAGATTCATGAATTGAGCAAGGCTAAATGGGAACCAGTTGTTAGTAGATTTTTAGGATTCAGTGTTTGTCCTGATGATAGATTTAAAACAAAAATTTATCATTATTTTTGGAGAGAAATACCGTCAAGGAAATAATAAGACCAGCTTTGCTATATAAATGGTGCCAAGTACGTTCAGTAATAGTTTCATTTAGGCCTGAATTCTGTTCTAAAAAGAACTGAGTAACATCCTTACAAAGACAGTGTGTTAACATTTTTCCAACTTTTAATCATTTTCAATCTTAAAGGTAACTTAATCATACATAGTTTAAGAAACTACCACAGGACATGTGCAAAACTTGATGAAATATCTTCATTTGCCTAATCCAAAGAACGTAATCAAGAAAAATGCACAGAATATGCAGCCCAGGAATATAAACTGCTTGACTCAAGTGAGCCAGACAATTAAGTGAATATGATTTTTCTTGTCACTATTTTTTTTCTTTTCTTTTTTTTTCTTGTCACTATTAAACAAATGGTTTCTTATTCTTTAAAGGGTGTGAGGTGTAAACATACAATTATCTTTTATAATGCTTATATTGTCAATAATAAAATGGGGTCTAATTGGAAAATGAATTGGTATAGGATTGAATGAATTCAAATGAATTGAAATAGGATTAAATGGCAAAATTTTCTCATCAACAAAAGTCACACTTAGGAAATCTATATTTTATTATATTCCATTTTAGGAAAGAGGACTATTCAACTCTCTTCGTACAAAATGAGAAACAATGGAAATAATGCAAAGTAAATGTCAATCATAGGAACCCATCCTTCCTCCACCATTTTCTTTTTTCACTTGGTATTTTCTCCAGGAGGTGCTACATACAAATGCTAAACTGTTAGGAAAGCAATAAAAAGTCTATTTTTTAAAACTTTGTTGCCCATGAATTAAGGAAAGGTTTAACTATCTGAAATGTCATGTTTAAAATTAGCAACATTTCCAAATGTTACATATAAAATGTATATTCTATATATCGCATTTCCTCATAGTAAGCATAGTCATGCATATTCATGTTCAGTTGTGTACAATATTAAATGTAATCCGAATATAACATTTTATAATATTTTGAATTTATATCACAGATCCTTCTAGATGGACCCACAGACAGTCAGTTGCCTGTTCATGAGCGCCATCTAGCATAAATGTGACAACATCTACAAAAGGATTGGTCACCTTACTGAAAATACGAAGCCATCCTAACAAAATGAGAAGATCCTATTAATTCCTTGAAGAGTTTTTATAGCAAAGTTCATGAAAGATAATTTGCTGCAATTAAGATTTTTCTCTTATATAGTCGAGTAATTGCAAGATTTTACATTTTGTTTATTGTGGAGAAAATGACAGAATTGAAGAAATACACAGACTTTGGAAGTTCAAAATTTATCATTTTTGAAGAAGCTAATTTAGAATAGGATTTGATAACTAATTTGGACTGTTCATCACATTGGTGGATATAATAGTTAAAATAAATTACTGGATTTGATAAATGTTTAACTAAAATGTTTTTTAGTCATACATTGTCTGGTCATAAAACAAAGATTTTACAAGATTTCTAGTCATTTCTTCCAAAACAGTATAACTGCATGCTAACATTCATTAAGCCATGTTTCTCTTCTGGGAAATGTATATTTTCCTGTAACCTTTAGATTTACTAATACTCTAAGATTATATATTAATGGTATCAATTCCTTTAAAGATAGTATTGTTCTTGGACTTGTATCCATTGCACCTTGTATATGCTTGACAACGGTCCAGCATCCAATATTTGTGGAAGGGATGAATAAAATATATTAACTATGTAACAAAACAGTAAGTATATAAAAAGTAAACTATGTTAACTTGTTCTTTGCTTTATGTAAATTGTCATTAATAGTCTAATGGGTATAGCTGTATAGAGACCTTTAAAAAATATATATTCATATATACCCAAATGAAATTTGTTCTTAAATGCTGTTATTGTGGTGGACTGTAATAATTTCAACAGTTGTGCAACAAAGTTGATGCTCCTCTTTTGAGATATGTCTCAGAGATACTTTATGAGTTACACACAAAAATTAGGGCTTCTAGCCACATTTCATTTTTCAATCCAGTTTGATCACCCTATGACTTCAAAATGACTTTTGATCATGATTTCTAAATATTCCCTTGTTAGAAGCATCTTATTTTTCTCAGGGTACCATTACGAAATACCACACTGTGCAGCTTCAACAATATAAATTTAATATCTCGCAGTTCTAGAGGCTGAGAAGTTGAAGATCAAAGGGTTAACACAATAGGCTTATTCTGAGGCCTCTGCTCTTGGTTGTAGGCTGCTGTCATTGCCTGCCAAGCTCACAGGACCTCTTCGTGGGAGCACAGGCAGGGAGAGAGCAAGTTCCCTAATGTCTCTTCCCATAAGAGCACTAATCCCATTAGACGAGAGCCCTGCCCCCATAAATTTATCTAATCCTAATAACCCCCCAAAGCCCATCTCCAAATTCCATCATATTGGGGGTTAGGGCTTCAACATATACATTTGGGGGAGAACATAACTATTCAGTCCTTAACTAGAGAATACGATTTACAATTCCAAAAGGATTTCTGAAAATTTTTTGAACAATGACATCATATTTGGAATAACGGGTCTATCTTCACTAAATGCTACTTTGAAGAACAATATTCATTTGGATATACACATGTGACTACACACTTTTTAAAGTCACATTATTTTGCTATAGGACCTCTCATAGTAATAAAAGCAATTATTTAGATATAGATAGGTAGATTCATACGTACATACATACATACATACATACGTACACACACATAGATATGGTCAAACCTGAGCTAATGCCTGATAGTTTGGCATATGAAAGTTCAATTAAATCTTTTAGACTCTAATTTGGTTAGTATATAAGTTGTTATATATAAGTATACAAGTTGTTAGTATATAAGTTGTTCAGTTTTGTTCTTTTCCTATAACTTAGTAAAAGCTCATTCATATGAATGAGAGAGGCTCATTTATTATAGTGACTATAGAAGAAATATAGCATCCTTCTAAATTAAGCAATGATTCAGGAAATGGAAAAGAAAAATTAATGTGCGAGAGGAATAGAGAAAAGGTAGAGAGAAGGAAAAAAATCAAAGAATAGCTCTAGCATAAAAGGAAGAATAAAAACAATGGGAAAGCAAAAGTTTAACGTTGGTTGGGTTTTTTAACTCCTAAAAATGCCTCTGATGCTGAAGACATCAGAGTCAGTGGTAAATTTTCTTTAGAAGTGGAGATAAACAGGAAGACATCTGGAGAAGAAATTAATTAGTTCTCTTTTCCTATAAGATCTTAGCTGATATGGGAACATTGTCATTGCACTGAATTGTTAAAGTGAAGCAGAGAGCAGAGATCTTCTTTATCTTCCTGACATGTTCATTCTTGTGCTCACTTTAGGGTGGAGATAAAGCAGTATTTTCTCAATACTTCAGATATTTTAATATCATTTGAATTTATTCTTTCTTTCTTTAATTCTCCTTGTACTTTAACTTTCTTTGTACTGCATATACCAAGCAGAAAAATAATTAGACTGTTTCAATTACTTATTTACTCATTAATGTCAGTGCAACAGAATAAAAAATAGAGTATCACAAAGGCAGAGAGAAGAAGTGAAAATTTCTCGATTATGACATGGTTACCAACAGCAGAAACATGGTATTTAGCTTATGACTTTCAAACCATTTCTATCCACTCTACTATTCCTTCTTATAATCTTTATGCAAAGATTTAGTAATATTTTAGAGGGATAATATAAGTAAAAACATCTTATAATTTCTCTTTGTCTTATATCTTCATCTAACCTTCCTCTTTTTGGCTTTTCTACATATATCGACCTTTCTGTAAGGTGAAGAGATCATCATACATGGTAATCATTTTCATAAATTATAAGATGATTTCAAAGCATACATCTTAGATTTTGATAGAAGCTGCTTTTTGTCAAAATTTGCTTCAATATTTCCCAAACATACTAGATATATATTTAATATTATATCTAATTATATATCTTATATTCAAATAAACTGACCATTCTTCTCTTTCAACAGGACTTTAGACTCTACTAAGTTATTCAGCTTAATTATGGACCATCAAAATGTTCTCTCTTAAAATATTATTTTACATCCATTACTGTCAAAGCCAGGAATCTTTTGACCTCAACGATTAATATCCTGTACAAGTCTTAGAATGTGAGGATGTCATTAAAAAAAAGGGGGTATGTGTATCTTTCCTAGAGTCAGAATGTATGTGAAATGGGTTGGAAGGGTATCTTAACCTTTGTAAATCACCAAATTGTGAATATCACAATGATATAATTTTTCCTGTAATATGTTGAGAAAAATAAGCTTCCTGAGATGTGGTTACCAGGTGGTTGGGTAAGCCCACTCACTAGAAAAGTATATCAGCTGTGCCAGAGATGGGTTTGAGTTTTTGAGACTCAGTTACATTACAGATTATTTTAGTGGTTTGAGGGTTTTGAAACTCCTATTAAATCCATGAATGCAAGCACTCCTGTTTGTTTTGTAATGGATAAATCACATCCACAGTACTGCAGGATCTTGACATCAGATTTGCCGTGGACAAACTGGAATACATGAACACATTTAAAGTTTCTGAGATGATATTTGGAAACTGTGGCATTGGAGAAGTTACTGAAATAACTGGCAAATATGTAGCCTAATAAAGACTTCACGTAATCATTTTCGAACAATTAGAAGTTCACCACATCTTCCCAATTTCTACCAAGCTAGTGGATATAAAAGACTATTTCAGGGGCACCTGGGTGGCTCAGTGGGTTAAAGCCTCTGCCTTCGGCTCAGGTCATGATCCCAGGGTCCTGGGATTGAGCCCCACATCGGGCTCTCTGCTCGGCAGGGAGCCTGCTTCCCTTCCTCTCTCTCTGTCTGCCTCTCTGCCTGCTTGTGATCTCTGTCTGTCAAATAGATAAGTGAAATATTTTTTTTAAAAAAAGACTATTTCAGTGAAATTACCTTAATTTGTATTTTTCTAATTTCTACTAAGGTTGAGTATCTTTCAGGTATTTATTCTCTGCTTGTTTCTTCCAAGAAATTCCTGTCAAAGCTAAGTGTGCCTGTCAAAGCTAAGTGGCTTTGACACTTTTTAAAAAAAAATTCTTTTATATTTAATTTTAACCTTAAATTTCTGTATCAGTAAGATCCAATATTTTCATGAAAGTAGGAAAATAGTGTAATTCAGTATAATATGTTTGTCTCAAATACAAGTACAGCATATACAGGATAAAAGCCAAACTCCTAAGCATGGATGTAACACTTTCCATGACTTTCCCCTCATCTACCTCCCTAGCCTTATTTCCCACTGCAGCCTGCCTTCCTCTTAAATTCTCTAGCAATTCAGAACTGCTATTTCATTGCTCCATACTTTTTTTTTTAAGGTTTTATTTATTTATTTGACAGAGATCACAAGTAGGCAGAGAGGCAGGCAGAGAGAGAGAGGAGGAAGCAGGCTCCCCACTGAGCAGAGAGCGGGATGCCTGGCTGGATTCCAGGACCCTGAGATCATGACCTGAGCGGAAGGCAGAGGCTTAACCCACTGAGCCACCCAGGTGCCCCTCATTGCTCCATACTCTTGCTCATGCTGTTTCTTTGTGGAAATCTTCACAATAAGAAGGTGCTGAAATAGTGAGAAGGGAAAGGATCTTGAGAAGGTTTAAGTTATACATGAGTAACTCACACCCCACAGAAGTTAAGAGATGGGCTTTAATTTCCACTGCAAGTCACTACTAGCACCTGCTGTGAGGCAAAGTTCCAGACCAGAAGGGATTCAGTGACCTACTAAAAGTAGACATCAGCTTTCATTGTGTTATTTCCTATTCTAATACACTACCTGGCACACAGGAGGAACTCCATAAATATTCAATGAACCCATGAATGAATGTTGGTGGTGGTGGCTAGCTGAAAAGGAAGAGTGCAGATTCATGATCAATTTGGGCTTGACAGAACCTTGGTGTCACTCTAGCTCAACACCCTCCTTTTATAGATGAGGAATTCTGAGGCCCAGAAAGATGAAGTGACCTGCCCGAAGTCCCCAAGCTAGTTATTGATAATGCTAGGACTATAAAAAAGCAAAGACAGGGCCCAAGCAAGTGGATGTAAGGAGCAGGAGGAATGAACGGTAGGATGTGTACTGCCATTTGATTCTCCCCTTGCAATGACAGTGTTTTCTTCCACTTCGCTTGCTACTAAGTCAACCTAGGGCCATATGTAACTATTCCTACAGTGCCAAGTCTCTTTCCTCCTCTGGCCTCCCAATCCGCTCAACAGTCCCAAGCAGGATAAACAGTCATCACTGTTTTCAGGACTCACTTCTTTCCAGTTAAGAGCCTCCAAAAGGCTAACTACTTACTGCCTATAGAATGAAGTCCAAATTACTAACATTCTTACCTTCCTCTACTGACCTATCCACTTTTTCCATCTTATCTCCCCATCTAGAAATGCTCCATGTCGCCAGATTCCTCTACCCATTTTCCTCTAATTTCCTCAAGACTAACTGTCTTTCTCCCTTTGAGCTGACAGTTTTTTGGTTGTCTTTAGGGGCTGTAACTTGAGCAGTCCCACGAGGCGCCACGCTATGATGGGCCAGGCACTCGGCTCACTGCTATCTTGCAGTACTTAATTTCTGAGCAAGAAGCTCTGCATTTTCATTTTGCCCTGGGCCGCACAAATTGTGCAGATGGTCCTTGGTCAGGCTCCCTGGCCCCCAGCCCAGCGTTGGTCATATCAATCATCCGACTAGATCTGGTTGAACGAACGAATAAAGAATGCAGTCTTGTGCGCGATAATGAGAGGGTCTAGTTTTATACGAGCCGATAAAGTGCAATAAGGAAACCCAAGCGAGGAGGTGCCCAGGGGAACCTTGCTCTACCGCCAGGTGCTCGAAACCCCAGACTGAGCCCCTGCGCTGCTTCAGACCGGTTCCAGCTGGATTCCTAAGGCAGCTTAATCGCCAACTAGAATTCCAGCCCTTCCTCCGGCCGCAGCCAATCCCCGCAGCTCCTCGGGCTCCGAAACAGCAGCTGGCTCTGATTGGCCCACAGAGTTGGCGGCGGGCGGGAGGGTTTGGTGCCCACCCCCTCCAGGGAAGGGGGTGGAGCAGGAGGTGGGGCCCCGCGCGGCGAAGCGGCCACTGCGCAGGCGTAGATGGAAACCGATACACAAACAAACAAAACCCACAGCCTAGAGGCCACTAGCTCTTCCCCGCCCACCTTTCCCGGCTCCGGCACTCCCGCCTCCCCGCCACCGGGCTTTCCCCGCCCCCGTCAACGTCTGGGCACGTCCCCCTCGCGGCGCGGGCCACGCACGGCGGTGCACTTAACCTCTCCCCGCCCCGCGCGGAGTTAGAAGCCGGGGCGGCGCGGGCGGTGCGCAGTGCTGGTGGCGGGGAGGCGAGGCGGGACCCCGGGCCTGCAGCCCCGCCGGGCGGAGGATGACTTGCTACCGAGGCTTCCTGCTGGGCAGCTGTCGGCGTGTGGCGGGCGGCCGGGCGGCGGTGCTGAGGGGGCCGGGCGCGGGAGGCCCCGCCGCGCGGCCGCGGCTCTGCGGGGACGGCGGCAGCCGGCGGCACCTGGGGCAGGGGCAGCCGCGCGAGCTGGCGGGCTGTGGCAGCCGCCCGGACGGCGGCTTCCGCCCGTCGCGGGTGGTGGTGGTGGCCAAAACCACCCGGTACGAGTTCGAGCAGCAGCGGTACCGTTACGCGGAGCTCTCGGAGGAGGACCTGAAGCAGCTGGTGGGTCCCGGCGGCTCCCCCTCCCTGCTCTGTGCGGACGCGGTCCCCGTACACTCCCAGGCTCGGCCGCGGCTTCGTGGTGTGGCGAGACCGCTCGGGACCACCCTTCCTCCCCGGCGCCCTAGATGCCCTGCCTTCCCGGCCAGACGCTCTCTACTCCCTCTGGTTTCGCTCGTAGGCTCCTCGCCCTCTGTGTTTGCGTGTCGAGAGAGACAGACGGCGGGAGAGGGTCACTGTTACTGCAGAGACCCCAAGACGGGGAAGAAAAGACTTGGAGGGGGGAACAGGAGCCCCCAGTGGGAAGGGGTTGGGAATTCATTTGTGCCCTCACCAGCCCCACCCCCTGTTTTTCCTTTCGGGAATAGCAGCAACAGCCCCGAGAAAGGTGGGCGGGTGGCTGAGGTCTGGACGCTCTGGAAACAGGTCCCCAAGCCTCCCCAAGAAAAGGGGCCCCGGGGCATAGCTGCGGGAGGTGGCAGAGAGGGCTTTGGTACCGCGGACACACCCCCTTTTACTCTGCAGGACTGCGAGGCCTGACATACTCCGGAAAGCCGGTCTGGGTGAGCCTTTTCCGTGATGGAACGTGGTCGTCAGACAAGGTTCTAGCAGTTTGTTTGAAAAGCCCACGGGTTTTGAGTTCAGGGGTTAGCAAGGGAGAAAATTTGACTTTGGATATATGCTGTTAAGTAGCAAGGGCGAGATAGAAGGTAGGTAAACTTGGTAATTATGAGATAAGAAGCCTGCGTCCATAACGTAGCAGTATCTCCACAATGGACTCGTTAGTAGAGATACCAATATCTTTGCAAAAGTATATAAATCCATCCAAGGGGGGAAAAAAACCCAAATATCCCTCTCATCTCTCTCCTTTTGAGATTTCTGATCCCATACTCTCTACTCACCAACTTTAGGAAAAGGAGAGTGAAGATGCTACCATGAACAGTATGGAAATCTCTAATTGTTGATACTGTGCACCAAAAAACTTTGGAATTACATGCCTATAACCAAATCTTGTAGACTTCTGTACAGGAGTAGACAGCCTGTTTTAAACTTCTGGTATGGTTTGTAATCTTCAGATTTGTAATGTTTGTACAGGTATCAGAATGAAGTCTGCTTAAGTACTGAATCTATTTTCAGCATTCTTGATTCTTTAATGAGTGAATTGAGGAGGGCCCCTGCTTTCATTAGATGGAAGTGCTAGGTGCAGGTTTGTTTTCTCTCCTTTCCTTTAGTGTTTGAAGATGTAGCAATATATCGAAAACAGTTGTCATTTAACAAGAGGAAATCAATCACTTTGAGTAGGAAGCTGGAGTAGTTTTGTCAGGGAATGAAGCTGGGGATGAGGCAGGGAAGAATGATGTCAGAAGCAAGCGCACTGTTTTTATGTATTGGGAAAGGTGTGTTCCTTGGATTGTACTCAGTTTTGCAAGATTTTTTAGGTTAAAATATATATATGTAAATGTGTTCTTTATACAGTTTTACAAAAACCTCTCACAACAGTTTAAATTAGTACACTCTGTTGGCCTTTTGAAGTGTGGGATTGGGGGTAGGATCTAGGGTTCTAGGCCCAGTTCTGTGTGGTTAACTTCCTAGGGGTCTTTTTAACTTCTCTGGGCCTAATGTGTGACAATGATACCTTTTTGTAGTGTGGTCAGGTTTTCAAAGTGCTTTCCCTAGGTCATTGTGTGATAGTAGGATTGGACTAGATAGTCTCCAAGGCCTTTTTTAGTGCCGGTGTTTTGAAACTGTGGATAACTTTTCAAGGCCTCAAGAAAATGCATGCCCTCTGAATTAAATCAATTCTGGGACTTTTGAACTAGATTGCCACTAATCAAAACTTTTAAAATGTGGGCAAATCAATACGTCTTTAAAAATTGAACTACCCAGTGTACCCTCTCTGAGTATCTAAAGAGAAATCTCTAATAGGTAAATATTTGTCTTTGGCTAGGTAATGCTGTTTGGGATAAGAAAACTTTCAGTTAAAACTTTTGTGCTATAGAACACATGGTTTTGTATTTGCAAGGCACATTTCAATTATGTTTTATTGGATTAGCTCCTTACTGATTTGAGTTTGTTTTACCATTTATATTAAAGACCCTGTTCAGAATGGAATAGCATTAGGTTGAGTGCAAGCCAAAGAAGACTGAGCTGTGTAAAGCTGTTCCAAAATGGGATTCTGTGGTAGGACTGATAAGCTGGTTAATATTGTTTGCTATTTTGCTGGGGTAAAAGATATTAAGATATACGAATCACCTGAATTGGGTATAAAAGAAAGTGGCCATGTGCTTACTTTAGTCTCTGGCACTATACCTCTTAATGTCTGTAGTGTCATGGTAACCTAAAGTTTTAGATCAGAGGGTTCTCTTTTGTTGTTGAGGTGGTGGTTTTGTTGCAGAATGGGTCTGTGTTAGGTTATTTGTTAAAATGCAAGTAGAAGATGAAGGATGGAGTGTCAGTGTAATTTTATACCCTCAATCCTCATAGTTTTCTCACTTTGTAGAAACTTAAATAGAGGAAATACTTCTTAGTTGTTAAAGCCCATACAGAGTAGGTTTCTATCTTTCAAAGCTGGTCAAAGTCTGACTCCCAGTTACTCGTTCACATTGGTTGCACTACTTTATTTTTAAATCTTGCAATGTTTCATGTGAATTTCTAGGAAGGTGCCTTCGAAGGTACGTTACCTCTACTGGCTCATTACCTTGTAAGGGCTAATTAAACGATTACTATGATTTACTTACATCATAAGAGATGCAGCTTTTCGGAGATGTGGAATTTTTATTAATAGGGTCCATGGCACCCAACAAATTAGATCTTTAAGTGAATCAAAGCTGATTGGAAAGGGTTTTGACATTGTAAACGTGGCTTATTGGCCAAAGAGTTATGTTTTATTTAAAAATAGTATATTAAGTAAAATATGAACTGTTTCTACTCTTCTCTCCCTCTATCCGAACCCAAAAGCAACCTTCTTTAATGGTTGCCATTTTTAGTTTTTTAATTTAATTATCTTTATAATGGGATAGAATAATTTCAGTTGGCAGTCTCTCTATTACTGGATTAAATTGTTCCTAGTTACTGCTTTCGTAGCGTACTTAGGAGATGCAGCACCTTAGATTTTATTTCCGTTACCATGTATCCTGAAAATGATGATGTAGCTTAGGTTATAGTTCTTGGGCAGATACTTTAGCCACATGGTGTGCATTGAGTGTAGTGTATGGGAGTATTTATCAAATTAAAGAATATGATCTGGAGTACTTCCAGGGTCTTCTAACAGAATCTCACTCCTTCAAATCTTTCAGATACAGGCACCAGAGTCCTCTATCTAAAGTGAACATCTGGGCACCTGGGTGGCTCAGTGGTTTAAGCCGCTGCCTTCGGCTCAGGTCATGGTCTCGGGATCCTGGGATCGAGTCCCGAATCGGGCTCTCTGCTTGGCAGGGAGCCTGCTTCCTTCTCACTCTCTCTGCCTACCTCTCTGCCTACTTGTGATCTCTCTCTGTCAAATAAATAAATAAAATCTAAAAAAAAAAAAAAAAATAAAGTGAACATCTGGCCGCTTTATTCCTCTGCTTAGAACTCCTCAAAGGTCCCTCCCCATAACCAGTAAAATTAGCTAGGAAATTTGTTAAGATGAGGATGCCTGAACCTCAGCACCCCAAGATTCTGATTCAGTTCCTGGAGACTCCAGACTCTGCCTTCCTGGAGACTCCAGACTCTGCCTTCCTGAACCATGCCCTTAGGTTTGCCAGCTCTGTCCAGGGATCTGCATTTTTAACAAACTCTCCAGGTTTGCAAACGGTCCCCAGATGACACTTTGAGAAACACTGCTTTATGGGAACCTTTATGATCCTTACTTAGTACGCCAAATAAGGCCCTTCGTGAACTGGCTCCTGTCTACCTCTTGAGCTTCATTTCTGATCAATTTTTGTCCCAAGCTTCATTTTCCATTAATTTCAAACTACTTTTATTTTCATTAGGTGGTGTATTTACTGACCAGTAGTGCATTAACATGGTTCAATATGTAAAAGATACAGAAGGGTGTGCATTGAAAAGCTTTTCTTTTTTTTTTTTTTTTTTTAAGATTTTATTTATTTATTTGACAGAGATCACAAGCAGGCAGAGGCAGGCAGAGAGAGAGGAGGAAGCAGGCTCCCCACTGAGCAGAGAGCCCGATATGGGCCTCTATCCCAGGACCTGGAGATCATGACCTGAGCCAGAGGCAGAGGCTTTAACCCACTGAGCCACCCAGGCACCCCGAAAAGCCTTTCTCTTATTCTTGTCACTGGGCACACAGGTTTTTTGTCCCTGGAAGTAGCCAGTGTTAGCAGTTTCTTGTTTTTCCTTCCAGAAATAATCTATACATACAAATCAGCACAGTGAAATATTTTTCTTTGTCTCATCCTTTTTTACTTAGTGATTATATACTCTTTAAGCTATTCTGCACCTTGTTCTTTCTTTAAAATAGTATGTATAGTATTCCGTTGTGTGCATGTCTTAATTTATTAAAATACATTCTATAATGAATAACATTTGTGTTAATTCATTTGCGTGTTAATCAAGCTTGAAGATAAATATCTAAAGGTAGAATTGTTGGGTCAAAAGCATGTGCATTTGAATTTTTAATAGGTATTACCAAATTGCTTCCCTTAGAGGCTGTACCAATGTATACCTTCACCAGCAATGGATGAAAGGTGCTTTTTCCCCTCGCCGTAAGCCGTTTATAACATTCTAGGTGTCTTACCAGGCTGGTCCATGAAAAAACGGTATTTCAGAACGGTTTGATTTGCATCTGTTAATGTCTTTACTTTTGCAGCCTCTTTTGCTTTGAAGGTTCTTCCTTCCTCTAGTCAATTCCTAGCCTTCCTTTGAGGTCAAGCTCCAGACATTACTTCCACAGGAAACCTTCCTTGGGAACCTTGCTGTGCTCCTTTCTGCTACCAAGGTTGTGTTAGATGTTCTTTACTGTATCTTCCTAATACTTACATATTTGAGCTTTCTACCTTTGAATATAATCTGATTATTTTCTTCTCTAGACTTGAGGGCAATGACCTCATCTTATATAAGGCTTCCAGTCCAGAGCGTTATTTCCAACTATCATTCTTCCAGAAGATTTTAGCTGCTGAATGCTTAAGGTTGAGGTTACCAACATGACTTGGTACATGAACAAGAGTTTCATGGTTAAATACGTTTGAGAAACATAAACCTAAACAAGACAGAATTTTTATTTGGCCATAGGATTTGGTGGAGGGGGGGAGTGGATTAGAAAAACATGTCAAATTTTGTGGAATACAGCTTGGAAAATAGAGGCTTATGATATACTCCCTTCCATAAATATTTGCAGCTAAATAGGAGACTCCTGAAGATGTAAAAGGATTGAATATTACAGTAGCTGAAATTCTGCCATTAACGTAATCATTGACCAATGTGCTTCTGAGCCCTGATTTTCCCCCTTGACTATATCAGGATTACCTGGGGGAGATTTTAGAAACAAGGTATATGTGGCCAGCCATGAGCTTGTAAATAACATAATTTCTTACTATGATCCCTTTCCCTATATTTTCAATTATATGAATTACATTTTTAGTAAAGTATCGATGCACATTAATATCTTCTCAGCTAGTAAAGTATAAGTTAACTTTATTTTTCACTATCAGTAATCGTTAATATGTAACAGAAATGTGTATTTCAGAATATCAGCAAGTGTGTGGGTTATTTCTTGCCTTGGCAAAGTTCATTCTATATGATGTGGATTGTGCAGGAAATTCGACCAACCTCTGTAAGACCTTTTCATTCAAGGAGAGGTTAGCTGATTGGTTCTCTTCTTCCTAACTGAAGGTTGGTAGAATTGAAGGTTGGTAGAATTGAAGGTTGGTAGATGTGGATTGTGCAGGAAATTCGACCAACCTCTGTAAGACCTTTTCATTCAAGGAGAGGTTAGCTGATTGGTTCTCTTCTTCCTAACTGAAGGTTGGTAGAATTGGGACTTGGGAACAAAATAGTTCTTGATTGGCCTATATAACTTAATCATTAAATTGAGACTTAGGGTGCTAATGAGTATTTTCAAGCAGAAATGAAATGTATAGCTAACATAGGAATGTTAGGAGGCTGTTGTGGGCAAGTCCTGGAATAAGAGCAGGAGATAGGAGTTTTGATCTTGGCAGCAGTCTTGCTTTATAAACTTGAGCAAGTAACCTAACCTCTCTCTATTTATCAGCCTCTTTGACTTTGAAATAGGTATAATAATGTCTGCTTTTTCTTGCTTACGTAATTTTTAGGAAGATCAAGTTAACCTATAATTTACATAATTTAGAGCAGCATAATTCTAATTTTTCAGGCACAGTAATGATCATTATGTAAATGCCACTATGATTTACTGAATTATGTACCTGAAATGGTACTGCTTTGGTCACTTCAAAGTATTTCCTTTATAAAATAGATCACTAAAGGTATGAAGATTTGTTGAATTTAACTCCTGCTTATGTAGTTTTTGTTGTTGTTTTTAAGCCAGTTTCTTGGAGGAAGTGACAGTCTTAATTTTTTTTTTTACTTTTTTCAAGAAGTATTTTTGTAGCGGGGAAAATAATAATAAAAACTATGATCTTTAAAAATAATAAAAACTGTGATCTTTAAAAATACAACTTTACGATGTCACTGTTGCCAACATTCATGAACTTTGTTGGTTAATTTAAATATTTGTTTCAAGTGTCTATTCCTCAGCCCATTTATTGAGCACTTCCTCAGTGGGCATCCTGCTAGGTTCTGGGGAACCACAGGTGAATAAAAAGGGTTCCCAAATGTTTGGAGAAAACATTAAATTGTGTTATAACTGTTTATAAATGGTCCATGGGACTACAGGGAAGGGAGAGAATAATTTGGGGAAGGGCAAGAATGAAAGGGAAAAAGACCTTTGCATTTTTTCAACTTTTAAGTAGATTTTCTAGTGATCTTTTTAAAGTTTAGATTTTCAGTTGTGAAATATTTTTACCATATAGAAAACTTTGAACAAGATGGGATTGGGAGGGAGACAAACCATAAATGACTCTTAATCTCACAAAACAAACTGGGGGTTGCTGGGGGGAGGTGGGATTGGGAGAGGGGGAGGGGGCTATGGACATTGGGGAGGGTATGTGCTATCGTGAGTGCTGTGAAGTGTGTAAACCTGGCGATTCACAGACCTGTACCCCTGGGGATAAAAATACATTATATGTTTATTAAAAAAAAAAAAAATTTGGAAGGGGAGGCGAACCATAAGAGACTATGGACTCTGAAAAACAACCTGAGGGTTTTGAAGGGTCGGGGTGGGAGGTTGGGGGAACAGGTGGTGGGTAATGGGGAGGGCACGTTTTGCATGGAGCACTGGGTGTTGTGCAAAAACAATGAATACTGTTACGCTGAAAAAATAAATAAAATGGAAAAAAAAAAAGAAAACTTTCAAAATAGACCCCTTTATCTCTTAACTACTGTTTGCCACATTTGCTTGAAATATTTTTAAAGGAAATGTTATAACTAAAGCCCCATAGTTCCACCTTTTCCTCGTCCCTGTGTCCCTAGAGGTAACCACTAGCTTGCAGCTGTTACAGATATGTGTGTACATACAAGTATGCACGTATATAGCTTTCTCATGCCTATGTCATATATTACATCTCATATTACATGCCATATATTACATGTTATACATCACATGCTATATATTTTGTTATATATTACATGCCATATATTACATTATATATCACATTACAAAATGCATATATTGCACATATATTACATATATATATACATGTCCATAAAAAGTATATTATTGTTTTATGTGTCTTAAAGTTACATTAATTATATATTCTTTAGATTGTGTGCCTGTTCTTTAGAAATTTGCTTTTCTACTGTTGGTTTTGAAACTTATTGGTATGTGTTAATTCACTTTAAGTGCTGTCTAGTATTACATTGTTTGGATAATTAGATTGTTTCCATTTTTTTTAAATTAATTAATTATTTATTTATTTGACTGAGAGAGAGATCACAAGTAGGCAGAGAGGCAGGCAGAGAGAGAGGAGGAAGCAGGCTCCCTGTGGAGCAGAGAGCCTGATGCGGGGCTCGATCCCAGGACCCTGAGATCATGACCTGAGCCGAAGGCAGTGGCTTGCGCCCTTTTTTTTTTTTTTTTGATTGTTTCCATTTTTTATTAGAAAATGCAATTAGAAGTACAAATATGTCCATAAGCATTGAACAGCTCCATGATTCCCCATGTTCTCAGTGGCACTTAGTAGACTTTTACATTTTTGCCAGTGTGATAAGTGTGAAATGATATCTTTTAAGTTCAGGATATCTTAAATGTTAAAGAATAAGGAAGAATTTATATGTGAATGGGAGAGAATAGTACTAGCAAGGCAGGGGGAAGTTATCTTTTTGCCAGCAAAAAGAACTTCAATGTTTTTGACTGTAATCCACAGTCAGAAAAATTTTATATCATGACTAAGTACATATACTCATTTGAAATAAAAGATAACATGAAATAGTTGAGGCAGTTAACATGTAGTAGAGTTTATTTTTTTCTTAGTAATGCGGGTTGTCATCAATAAATTGATGTGACAACCATTTTAAGGGCAGTTTGGAAATCATTGCTCATGAATAAGTATATAGAAGCTAAACTAAAATAGGTAAGCCGGACCTTATAAGTATTAAAGGTCATGTGCAGGAGTTGGCTTTATGTCCTGTAATTTTCAGTCTTTTTTAGCAGGAGAATACAACTATCACTTCTACTCTCTTTCCCCGTAAGAGTGGAGTGGAGGGTCAATTTTTCTGAGACTTTAGCATTCTGGGACTAGTATGAAAGCAGCCTTCTGGTGGTGGTGGTTAGGTTGGTGGAATGGGAAATAAAGACTGAAGACTCAGTTAGCAGTTCTGGAGGCAGGCTATTGCATGAGACTGGAGAAGAATTGATGTCCAGAAGTCAAGCGGTGGCAGCATGAATGTGAAGGACAGATTAGAGAAGCAGTTTACAGGTATATTTATTGTACTTTGCCACATGGAGATTAAGTGTGAGGGACGAATTAAATGGGATACTTGGGTTTATTCTGTTGATTATATAAGGATTGTTAACTGATATATGGGGGAAGAGCAAATTTGAAGGAGGAATATGTCATCGGATTTGGATGGTTTTGGTGAGAGGTACTTGATCTACTAGTGGGGGGATTTAATGTAGACCTTTGAGAATTTGAGCCTGTAGCTCAAGAGAATGGCATGAGCTGATTGTATATATTTCAGTTACTGGTGCATACTTGGGAGATCAAGTCCCTGGAGTGGGGAAGTAACTCAGGGAAAATTAAGTGGGAACAGAGAAGAAAGTTAAAGATGGAACCTTGAACAATCCCAACATATGAAGAAGTAGGTGAACAGAATAAAAAGAGGAATGCAGAAGTAGAAAGAGAATGATGGGGAAACTAAAGGTAAGCACCTGAGAGAAAGGAAAGTGAAACTGAAATGATCCAAGATAGATGCCAAATATAGCTCAAGAAACACTTCAGCTTCACTCTAGCAGGCCTGATCATGCTAGGTGGAAGTTTACTTTCTAGCTGTTGACTAGGTGTTACTATTCATTTTAAGGCAATTCTGAATTAACACTCGTGCTATTTAGGTAAGTGGGTATGCTTTTAAGAGTGCTTAAATTATGCCTTGTGAGTTTATGGACCAAATTGTCATTGTCCCAGAAAGTTTGTGCATTTCTTATGTGTTAAATTTAAAGACTGATTTCCTTCCCTTATTTAGCTTTCATGTGAATTAGTACATAGCGTACAAAGTAGTGACATTCAACTGACTAGTAAAATAAGTCTTAAAAATTTGTATTTGTAATAAATTCAGTTTTGGTCAAGTAAAAATATCTATGATATTTTAATAAAAGTGGTTGGATCACTTAGGAAATAGCCTAACTACCACGTCTAACTTTAAGGTCAGCAAATTTTTGTTGGTTCAGTTTCCTCCTTTATTCCTTTCATGCTTTGTTGTATCTTAACTTTGGAGCCACCTAGGGAGAAGTGATGTTGGTTTTTGTAGATTTTGTAGGAGAAACTCTTACTACTTGAATGAAACTCTTTTTTGCTTTTTCACTGAAATATGGTGGACTGACAGAATATGATATAGAAATATGTCGGACTGAAATAGATTTTTTAGATTCACATTGCTTTTTCCAGATATTCTGGTGAATAAACTTACGACTTTTTTTTTTAAATGCACATCAATAGTCTTTTTTTTTTTGAAAAATATTAAAACTGGTGCTAATACTGTGGTGTAGCATTGCAGAATTGAGAATGTGTTCTAAATTTCAGTAATTTCTCTAATCTTTTCATTGTAGGACCTAAAGAATGTGTTTTTGATTAAAGTATGGTTTTAAATCTTTGAGGTCTTGTTATTTTCGGAGGGAAGCTAGCAATTCTTAGCAGCCTTTGAATGAGAAGAAAACTTGATAAACTATACGTGCCAGTTGAATAGTGATTTCAGGCTTTCTAATTGATGCTTTTACTAAGGCATTTTATAAAATGCCTTATCTTGTATTTGTCTAGTTTAGCCAGTCCATGTTAATGAAGCTTATTAGCCCAACCATCTAGATCCTTAAAGAAAATAATTAATATAAGAATTTGTATTCTCTAAATAAATGTACTGAACATGAGTTGCTAGAGAATTCACAAAAAACAACCTGGGTGGGAACAGAATGAAATGATATTTCTGACCCAATATTAACTATTCTTATGCTAAATGAATTTTGTATTCAGGTTTGGAAATTTAGGAATTTTAGTGTTGGTAGCAAGACTTATTAAGATCATGGAAAACTTGGAAGGTTTTTGTTAGTGCTCCAAAATTATTTTCTCCACAAATTTAAACCCCCTTCACCATCTCAAAGCACAGTTTCTTAACACTCAACTGCTGAGTAATCTTAATTTTCTGGAGTTTGCTGAGAGCCAGGAAGTGAGCACAAAAGCTTCTGAACCACCAAACTAGAATTTACAGTTATCATATATAAGGATTTCTGTACTGTATTCTTGGGTTCATGTTCTATATAGTCCAAACCAAAAATTAAAGTATAAAAATCTGGACAGGAAACTGAGGACCAGCTACTCTTAAGTTCTATTTATAGCGGGTTAGAAGCAGTACATTTGTTGAAACTATTTTAATAGACTTCTTACACATTTGAGTTCATTCTCATTGTCCTTGCCAGTATTCAGTGCCCCATTAAATACATTTGATTGAGCTAAATTAATGTTTAAACTAATACAGTAGTAGGCACTCAAATATTGAATTTCTAGCTATGTATTCACTCTTGAAATGGGCCCATGAGAGGTAATTACTGTAACAAAATAATATACCATAGTAACTAATCTGTTAGAAAAGTCAGGAGTTTGATACTGAGTATTTTGAGACTGACTCACTGCCCACTGCTCTAGGAGGGCCGTTGATACTGAGTATTTTAGTTTGAGATTCCAGTTAGATATCCAGAGAAAGATGTCAGATATACTGTTGCATACATTTACTTGGAGCCCTTAAGAGAAGCCAAGTTTAGCAGTTGGGAGTCCTCTGCATACAGATCTCTCACAGAAAACCTCTAAGCTAGAGATCACAAGGGAGAGAGTAGAGATGAAGAACATTGTGATCCATATTTACTGAGGGATGGTTAGTACGGTTTTAATTAATTTGTAATTGGGTAATGGTAGTATAATAATCTGAATGTTAATGCTATGTTCATTTATATTCAGAAATTCTACTCTTAAAATAGTTTTTCAAACCTATTATATGTTGATTTTTTTTAAATTAAATGAAGGATTATCTAATTATGACCTTGGTCACTGCTTCCCTTTAAAAAATATTTTTGATGTTAGTATGATCTGTCTAAATGTGAAGCTTATGTCTAGGTTCCAAAGTGTTGTACAAATTATTAGATCTAGTGGATCTTTTTGAGTTAACATCTATGTATTATCAAATAGCCAAATGTGTCTTCACCTCCCTCTTTTGAGGAGCCTACATTTCCCTTTTGATTATAGAGTAAGGACAAAACTATTTTAAAACTCTTAATCCCATATTCATAAACAAAAGACTAGAAAGATAGATATCAAAATATTAACATAAACTATCCTGGGACAATAAGATTATTTTAAAATTTTCTTTATATATATGTATCTTTAATATTTTGTTATTTTTAATAATTTTTAAAAGGTAAAATACACATTAAGGATGCTACCTAAAATTTGGTTTTACTTTTAATTGAGTAATAATCTAAAAGGAATATATTTAAGATTGTATTTTGGACATGTACTTGAAAAACTGATACTGTACCATCAAGAGGCAGAGTATTAAGGGAAGTTGGAGAAGGAAAGAAAATAACGTGCTTTTTAATTCTCACATTCACTCTACCGGACAAATTTCATAGTTGATTAAATGGATATGCACTGAGGATATGTCTGAACTCTCAACATTTTACTTTATGGATTATTTCATAGACCTATACTTTAAAAGAAGAGAGACATTGCAAAAATACACACCAGTGGCCTAGGAAAGATAATTCTTGAAGGATATATATCTTTATATCTAAAAGTCATCCAATTTCAGGGAGCTAACCCAGCCTTTGTTTGGATTGCGTGGGGTAAATTCCAAATAGAGTTCATAAATGTGAACAGAAGAGAGCTGCAAATCCAAGTGGAACAAAGGTCATCTAACTGCCTTCTAAAATACTAGTTTATCTTTGGTCTTCAAGTAGCCGCATGTGATGGGTTACAAATTCATTTAAAAAACACTCAAGTTGAAAAATAAGCAGATTTTGAGATCTTATTAACTACATAATTCAGGAAACTTAATGCTGTATTTAATATCAAAAGCAAATTATGATCTTCTAAAATCAGCCTTTCTAGTTCAGTTTAAACTTGCAGTCATAAAAATGTGCCTTAAAAAAACCCATTATACTTTTTATAGGGCTTTTTAAAGAGATATGTTATAATGTATAATATATGTCATGCAATGTGACAGAATTTGTTTTATCTTGATATAGCTTGCATTGAAAGGCTCTAGCTACAGTGGACTGCTTGAACGACATCATATTCACACCAAAAATGTAGAACATATTCTAGATAGTTTACGGTAAGTTAATGGGATTGGATCTTTGATGGGCATTTGTATTCAGGACTTCCAGTTTTTATTTTTATTAGCAGATGATCTTGAGATTTTTAGTAAAGATTGCCATTATAAGATCATTTTCAGAAAATTATATCGTGGTTAATGGAGTTGAAATTAGTGTTTTTAAGGAAATTTTTATTGTACTCTGAAAATTTCAGATTTTCAGTTAATATTTGGTCTGAGAAGTGCCTTTTCTACAGAGATAATTCTGTATCCATTAGGCTTCAACTGTATTTGTAATGTTTTATTAAACTGAATACTGGACTATATGGGTGTTCATTAAAATATTCTTTGAATGTCTAAGAATTATAGGAACTTAGTTAATTCAGTTAATGCAGTCAGTGAATAAGTTTATATGTATATAAGAGAATCAGTGTGAGAACATGCAAAATAGAAAGTATTTTGGTCAGTGTTTCAGTGTCTGACACTGAATGAATATTTATTAGTTTAAAATAATGACTTTTTATAATTAAAAGGTCTCTCAAGATATTACACTTCTCGACTATTTGTATTCATCAGAGGAATAGAGAAAATGAATTGAAACTCTAATTTATTGATACTGCTGTTTGTCAGGGGCAAAAAGAAGATGTTTTTGAAGCACATAGAGATTTGGGGTAGTCATTGACTTTTTTTGTTTATTTATATGCTTCTTGACCATAGTAAATTGGCTATTGAAATTAAATAACCTTGCAAAACTAAACATAAATTTGTTTATAAAACAAGTTTGGTTTTTTTACATTATTGTAATAACCTGTCTCTCAAAACATCCTTCATGTTATTAGTGGACATTTTATGTAACCTTTACTTTTTTATCTTAGGAATGAGGGAATCGAGGTTCGTCTAGTAAAGAGAAGAGAATATGATGAAGAGATTGTACGATGGGCAGATGCTGTCATAGCTGCAGGAGGTAAGAGTTTTACAGAGGTAAAGATGTAATATAGAAATGCTCTTTACTATGCATTTCCAGATACCCTGTGGTCTAGCTGTAATGAAGCCTTCTGAATCCTACCACAAGATGCATTTTGGGATTTTTAGGAAAAGATTTAAAATATCTGCTATATATAACATTTCACTTTTGTAGTGAATGATGTTATTGTGAGGTTCTGTGTCTGTTTCTCTGTGTATATTTAAAGTGTGCATTTGACTTCAAATAGGATTCAAAGGATGAATTGTAACTGTATTTTGGTTTAGTGATGCCAGCCTTAAAAGTTGAAATTGTTTAAGAGTTCAATGAGATAAATTCCATCCCATTCTGACTCCAGTATACTTACAGCTATCTTTCCTGAACTTTATTATTAAGTGGGCATTGTTGCCAGAGCTTTAAATTGATAGCATTTGTTAGAAAAATCTACACTGGACACTTTGTTGGATGTATTCTCATTAAAATAATGTATGAATTTGGACTGATTTTATGGAAGAAGGAAAGAGATTTGGTTAGTAGAATGATAAGGATTGGAGCAGTGGTTCCCAGCTGGGAGCTACTATGGGGCATCCAGAAGGTAGAGACCATGGATATGGCTAAACATCCTGTAATGCACAGGACGCCCCCCCAGCCCCCAATAAAGAACTATCTGGCCTAAAATGTCAGTCTTGCCACTGTTGAGAAATTCTGGATTAGGGATAGTAGAAAGGAAGTAGAATGAACTGTGGTGGTCAGCAGGGTGGAGTAGGAGTGTGATTGTTAAAGAAAAGGGACTTGTGTTCAAAATGATGTTAAAAACCAGATTTGTTACAAAACTGGTTATGTTTTGTGTCCTTTAGGTGATGGCACAATGCTTCTGGCAGCAAGTAAAGTCTTAGATAGACTTAAACCAGTTATTGGAGTAAACACTGATCCAGAACGGTAAGGAAAAACATGGTATTTTGTTTGCTGTGTATGTTATACATACAGTTCTTTGCTTTGCATACTGTCTATTTCTGATAAATCTTAACTCTGAGGAGCTCTTTATTTTCTCCACCGTGGTCACATCTCTGCGCTCTGTTGCTACAGGGAGCTTACTGTGGTGTGTGATGATTAAGTGGAAGGATCACTGCTCCTGGTTATGAATGTTAGAACCGTGTACCAGAAACATTTTTGAGATGAAATTCAGGCAATGTATAGTTAATTTCTACTATTAGTAGAATTTTCTATGTGGTGGTTTTCAAGGACCTACCTCTCGTGTATAGCTCAGGCATGAGAAATATAAATGCATTTAGCTACCATTGGTGGTAGAAAATTATGACATGGGATGAGGAGTCTTCACATTGGACTTCCCGGGTAGTCTGGGAGTAGTACCTTTTGGCAGAATAGAGCTGAGCCCTTGACCTAGTTGGATACTGGTGACCTTTGGTATTGCTGAAAAGGGATGAGTTAATGTCCCATCTTCGGCCCTTCCTTATGTCTCTCATCTACATTCCTGGTTATGCCTCTGCTGATTTTCTGGGTGACTTCATTGCCTTAATGAAGAGACCAAATCCTGTCACCACTTCTTTTTTTTCTTTCCTCAGCTTCACTGACATTTAGCATCATTCTTTTCCAGCCACCTGCAGCCATGACTATACCTGGACTTTATGATCATTTAGAGTTACCCCATAACTTAAATCTTAATTCCACTCTGACCACAGCCTCCTGTCTTTAACAGTAGTCTTATTCCCTCAGTCCTACTAAATCTGCCCTTTGCTTTTTAGTGTGTTAAGCCCCTCTATTTTCTTAGTTTTCCCTCACTTCATTCACATTCTTGACAAAATTTTCCTTTCCTTCCTTCCTTCCTTCTTCCTTCGTCTCTGTCTCCCTCCTTTCCTTTTCCTTTTCCGTTTCCATTTCCGTTTCTGCTTTTGTTTCCTTTTCCTTTTGGGTGGAGGGAGTGCACATGTGAGGAGGGGAAGGGGGTAGAGAGGGAGAGAGAGAATCATAAGCAGGCTCTATGCCTAGTGTGGAGCCCATGAGGGGCTTGATCTCACAGCCCTGAGACAAAATCAAGAATTGGAAGCTTAACCAGCTGAGTCACTCAGGAGCCCCTCGTGACAAATCATTTTGTACCACTGTCTTTCTGTTCAGTCCTGCATCAGTCTGTGATCCTTTTTATTCCTTCATCAGCACTGCTGAGGCCATCTGGGCCCGGGGGAATAGAAACTTAAGTTTGGTAGCTTATTTGGGCCCAAATTTACTTCCAGTTTTCCATTTCTAGCACTTAGAACTGGACCCTCAAAGTTGTTCCAAAAAGCTTTCTGTGTGGCTCAGGTCTTTCTCTCTTCTTCCCCATGCTCTGCGGTAGCTACTTCAAGGTTATTTAACTATATGCTTCTTGCCTTCCTTACCCTTTATCCTTCAGCATTAGCCTTCTCTTACCTCATAAAGGAAATGGAAATCATTGGACTTTTCAACTTTTCCCTGGCTTTGAAACAAAATCTTTTTCTGTTATTTGTTCCTTTTCTTCCCCTCTCTCTAACATGCTTCTTCTGAGCCTAAAAACTTGTTCAGAACTATCCTCTTTTAAGAAAATGTAATAAATCCTTTCCCTGTGTCTCTCTCGGTTATTATTCTTTTTCGTCCTCTTTACCTCCAAGCGTGGTGTCTCCACTTCCTTTACTTAAGTTACTCTTTTGCCATCTTTGCCATCTTTTCTGGTTTGCCTCCAGCCAGTTCATTGACATTCTTTTTGCCTTACCAGTGATGTCCTGGTTACTGAAGTTACTGAATATTTCAGTCCTTGTCTTACTTGATTTCTGGGAAATTTTTGCTCCTTTGTTGCATCTGTACTTCTTTGGCATTTATGACACCCCCCCTCCCCGCCCCAATCCTGGTGGCTACTACTTTGTCTTCTTTTGGAGGATGTTATATTTAAGTCACTGCTTAAATAATGGTGTCTTCACATATTATCTTCTGGGCCATCTTTTTCTTTAACTTTTTATACCATCTCCAGAGTAACTCATTAATATCTGTAGTTGAACTTAAATCCTGGTGACTCCAAAGTATTTATAGCCAGCACTGATCTTGCTTCCACTCTTATCCTTATTTATATTCTCTCCCCACTGCAGCCAGAGTGATCATTTTATGAAAGTTTGATAATATTAAGGGACTTCTGCCCTCAGAATCTTACAGTGGCTCCCCATCTAACCCAGAATAAAAATCTAATTTAAGATTTTTATCTAATCTATCTTACCTAATTTAAAATCTAATTTCCTCTGACTTGGGGGTGGGGGGGACCAACTCACCCTGATTTGCCAAGAACTTTCCTAGTTTTAGCACTGAAAGTTCCATGTCCTGGAAAAATTGTCAGTCCCAGACAAACTGGGACAGTTTGTCACCTTAGCTATGACATACAAGACACTACATTTTCTGGTTCCTGATTATTCTCTGTCCTTTCTCCTGTTATTTTTCTCTTTCTTCATGCTATTCTAGCCATACTTTCCCCTACTTGAAATTATCCAACGGCATTAAAAATGTAACAGGTCTGGCTGGCTCAGTCTTAGAGCATGGGACCCTGAATCTCCGGGTCATGAGTTTAAGTCTCATGTTGGGCATGAAGACTACTTAAAAAAAAAATAGGGGCACCTGGGTGGCTCAGTGGGTTAAAGCCTCTGCCTTCAGCTCAGGTCATGATCCCAGGGTTCTGGGATTAAGCCCTGCATCGGGCTCTCTGCTTAGCAGGAAGCCTGCTTTGTCCTCCTTTCTCTCTCTCTGCCTGCGTCTCTGCCTACTTGCGACCTCTGTCTGTCAAATAAATAAAATCTTTAAAAAAAAAATAGGCAACATGTCTACAAGTGAACCTGTTTCCCTAGCCTTCCCCTACCATACTTGATGACTGGAATCGTAACCTGTGCTGAAGCTGGGACCACCCTGTATCACAGTGTTCTGTGGCTCTAGTGTTGAGTTCTTGGGATCTTAGCTTTGAGTCCATCTCTTGCCATCCTCACTGCTAACTGAGCATAGGCCTTTATAACTGGTTGTTGAAATTACTGCAACAGCTTCCAGTCTTGCTTGTTCCAACCCATCGATTATATTCTTCATGTTCTTTCCGAAGTACAAATCTGATTCTATCTACTTCTAAATTAAAATCTTTTAGGGTTTTTCTGTGCTCTTCAGAATACATTGAAAATGCCTTAGTGCTTTTTTAGTTTCACTGAGCCTCTTTTACTCGTGGGCACTCTACTTTCAGAAAAAATTACTGAAGTTCTAGGAGCTCCCTAGGATTCTTCTTATGGCTGGTTTTTATTTTTTGTTTTTTGTTTTTTTAATTGCATTTTTTGCCCAATTTTGTTGAGTTATAACTGACAGACTGCATATATTTAAGGTGTGCTGCAGAATAACTTATATATAATGTGAAATGATTACCACAGTAAACTTAGTTAACGTTTATCATCTATAGATATGAAAAAAAGTGCTTTTTTTTTTCTCGTGAGAACTCTTAGGATCTACTCTTTATAACTCAAATATACAGCCGTAGGAACTATAATTCTTGTGTTGTTACATCTCCAGTATTTGTTTATCTTATAATTAGAAGTTTTTACCTTTGACCACCTTCCCCCAGTTCCTCCATCACCCACTTAAGTGCAAATGTCAAGTATGAGCATCTGCTAACACCATGGGTGAGGCTTTTCCTTTGGTAGGGAGGTTCGTTGATACTTAAAACAGGAGGATGTGAAAGAATACATGAAAGAGTTCTCCAGAAAGTGTATATTGTTTTCATGCGCTTACACATGCTGCTTTTTTCTTTTTGCCTAGGGTGTCCTTGTACCACTTCCTCGGTTGTTCGGTTGTGTAATGTTCACATTGGAGACTGGTGCCTCTCCTGGACTCTCATTCTCTGCAGAGAGCATATTCTGCTTGGTGGTTGTCTCTTCCATTAGATTATAAATGTCTGAGTATAGGATTGTATTTTAATTCCTCTGTCACTGTTGCAGTATTATACATAGTTCATAAACAATAAACCTTTGAAATGAGTGATTAAATGATCTTAGGGAGTAGGGCTAGGACCTCAACCTAGCTGACTAAATGTTTCCTGAGTGTAAGTGAGATCATTGATTCAGTAATTATTTTTTGATTGTCTTCAGTGTTGATTCATTTATATTTTGGAACTTCTCAGTGGCATATTTTTATATCATTAAATTCTTTAGTGATCACATTTTGTACAATTTGTTGAAATAGCTTTTCCTTCAAAAAGCTGGCTTAATACTCATATAAGCGTGTGGGAATTTTGAAACTGGCAAGCAGACAGTACTGCTTCTCCACTTTCTACCTAGAATAATAGGCTTTAGAAGTTCTTTGGTTTCTCTTCTTTTCTCAGGCCAACAATGTATTAAGCCTCCTGCTTGTTTGGTAATTCAGGTTGCCTGACTTCTTTTTCTTAAGTACTCTGGTGACTCACAAGCCTTAAGCCCAGAAGTTAATGTTCAACTTAAATTTCCTCTCCTCTGTATTAGCTATCAAATGCTGCTTAACAAATCAGACCAGAACTTGGAGGCTTAAACAGTAGTAGTCATTTATTATTGCTCATGGTTTCTGTGTATCTGGAATTCAAGAACTTGTCTGGGTGGTTTGGCTTGAGCTTTCTTATGAAGTTATGGTCAGCAGGGGCTGCAGGCACCCGAAGACTTGACTTGGGCTGGAGGATCCCCTTCTAAGATGGTTCACTTACATGGACTCATCTAAATTAAATATATAACTTTGGTTTGTCTTGTTTGTATTCTGCATTCAGTTTTTTGAGCCCAGTAAATAATTATGACACTTGAATGCTTAATAATTAAAATGGGATAGAAGGCATGTGGAACTAGCCTGCAAGGTAGCTGCCTAGCATTCACACCTTTATGTGGTTCTCTCCCTGCTTCTGTATTCAATCAGGGCTGGCCTGTGTGACCAGTGGAATATGGTATGAAAGTGTGTGGATTCCAAGGCCAGGTCATAAGTAGTATTACAGCTTCTGTATTAGTCCCTTGGATTGCTCATTCTGGGGTAAGTCAGCCAGCATGATGTGAGGATACTCCAGGAGCACTGTGGAGAGGCTCTCATGGGGAACAATTGAGGCCTCTTGCCAGTAGCGTGCACCAATTTGCCAGCCATGTGAGTGAGCCACATTGAAAGTGAATCCTCCAGGCCAACTCAGGCCTTCAGGTGCTGATGGCCCTGGCTGACATCTGACTACAATCTCATGAGACTTTGTTCTCTGTCCTGGGTGTTATAGACCGTGGTTGACCCTAGCAGGTACTGTTCTAGCAAATGGCTGTTGATACCCTCTGTACACTTAGTGACTATGAAAATTAAAAAACTTAGGGCCTAGTCTAAATTTCAGGTTGATCCTCACAGATAAAAAAAAATTGATCTGTCACAACTTTGTAAAAGCCTTTTTTTCTGCTCTTTATGCTTATAAATTAATGTACAGTGATTAAGAGTTTGTTTTGCCAAGTCTCCTCAGCCTTTCCTTCAAGATCAACACATCATGTAAATGATGATGATTGAACTTTCTGGATACTGTTCCTCATGTTAGGTGCCATGTTCGCTCATCTTCCTGTATTAACTAAAGGCAATGTTAACACTGTCCTTTGTACTTTTTTAAAAAAATATTTGTCTTCTATGTCAAGCTCTTCACTCCCTGGACAAAGTTTACCCTCATATATTTGAGTAAATGAAGGATTGGAATCGATTAGCTTTATGATTTCTCTTCATGACTCAGTGTCTTAAATGATACTGAAAGGGATTTATGGTTCACTTTCACATATAGTGTGATTCCTCAGAATAACCTTTTGAGATTAGTGGTTTTATCACCCTTTTAGAGATGAGAAAGCGGATGCTAAAGTGACTTGCCCAAAGTTTATAGTTAAATAATTTAAAGGTAGGGTGCAAACCCACCATACCATTACCTAATTTTGTAGGGTGATCGGTCACTGGCAAATGTGCTGTTATATTTTTGTTTCACTGTGATGTGGAAACTTTAGTAGTGTGTATTATAGCATTGAAGATGGATGTAAAACCACTATTTCTATTTTGTCTTACTGAAAGTACAGAAAGTTTTGTGGCCAAAAAAATTGAAGTATAGAACAGAAATCTATTAAATTTCATGTCTGGTTTTTGTATTTTAGTGATACCTTTTGAATAAGTTTTTCTTTCTTTCCTTTTCTTTATACCACTACAAATCTCTTAAAGGTCTGAGGGTCATTTATGTCTTCCTGTTCGATATACACATTCCTTCCCAGAAGCCTTACAGAAGTTCTATCGTGGTGAGTTCAGGTAGGAATTTCTTACAGTTGTTTTATAAATATCTTTATGTGCCACTAGAAATGCTGTTGAACAGAACAAGTTAGATAATATTTGGCTTAGTGCATAGTTCTGTATTACTCTTTATGGCTACTGTTAATAGCTTAGTCACACAAGCCTCTACCTTTCTTCTAGTCCAACTGGAACTATGTAGAGATACGCTGACAAAAGTCACTTGGCCTGTGAACCCAACCGCAAGTGGAGGGGTTTTCTCCATCAGTGAGATAGAGGCCATGTTTCTGTTTTCTTAATGTTGTTACATGTTCTTAGCAGTTTGGTATAAAGGTAGTTATACTATTGGCTAAAACTAAGTGTTCAAATTCTCTGAGATTTTATATTTTTAACCCCCTCTTCCATCCAGAATCGTTGAGGGTTGGATTTACTCCACCATTCTGAGGTTCTTGGGATGTTTATTTTACATATTAAGTGTTTCTCAGGTAGGGGGATGTTTTGTCATATTTCTTTCACTTAATTTGTTCAGTGGTCAGGCTATCCTGAAAAGAGAAGCATGGGGGGAGATGCTGAGATGGGGTTGGTGATTGTATAGAGAGCATCAGGTTGGACAACTTTTTATTTCCTGACTTGGACTAGATTTTTACTGTTTGAGAAAGCTCTTTGTCTGCTTTTTTTTTTTGAAATTGTATGAAATTTTGATTTCTGGAATCACTAGTAATGATTCTAGTTTCTGATCATTTCAAAAGTTTGGCACCTCTACAAATGTCTAGTTTATAGCTACCAGGTGGGAGTATATTTTTATATACTAATCTAGCAGAATCTGTCCCACTGGCTTTTTGATACATCAGCTTTTGGTTTTGAAATCAATTATACCTAATTTTTTTCCTTCTCTCAAAAACGTCTTAAGTTTTAGTTGTAATCCTAAATGTTATAAAATTTGTCATTGATTTCTTTTTTATTGTAAAAAGAATCATTATAGAACTCTAGGAGAGGGAGTTTTGTCTGACCATCTTAACACAATAATTGTTTTAATCTCAGAGTGGTTTTTTTATTTGTTGTTGTTTTTTGTTTTTGCATGTTATACTTTTGTATGAGTGAGACACAGCTATATCTAACTCAGTACTTTAGATTTAATGGATACTTAATAAGGAATTTGACTTTAATTCAAGTTATGTGGGAGATTTTGTACAAATATATGAGATATTTGTATTATTTTTGAAAAGAGAACTAAATCTCTGAATTTGTCTCTGAAGAGGAAGCTTTGGGTTTTAGGTGTTTCTGGTATAATTTGTTCGTGGAATAACTAGGTTTTTAACATGAATTTTTTAATTCGGTGAAATTATAATGCCTCATCCTAAATTTACTTTGTCTTAACATATTTGGTTTTCCTTCACTCTTCTAAGGTGGTTATGGAGGCAGCGAATCAGGTTGTACCTTGAAGGGACTGGCATAAACCCTGTTCCTGTGGACCTTCATGAACAGCAGCTAAGTTTGAATCAACATAGCAGAGCCTTGAACATTGAAAGAGTTCATGATGAAAGTAAGTTGATTGGGCATTAGATATGTTTGGGCAATATTTAACTTCTTGTTCCTCTTGACTTCTAATTTCTAGAAGTAATAATTTATAATTAACTTATTTGGGGATTTTAGTACTTCTGACCACATTTAAGAAAATCAGTGAACTACTTCAGGTGTAAAATGTAATATGACTAGATATGGAAATAAGTAAGTGTATTTCCAGAAGAAATGTTTTCTAGGATGGGTTTGAAAACTTGTTGATTATGAAAGAATTATAAAATGTCTAAGAGAATAGTTGATATTTAAAGAAAGATTCTTGGCATTAATCTTTAAAATGTCAAAAAAAAGAGCAGTAGAAATAAATGACCTAATCTGTAGCTTTCTTAATAATTATACATTTGTATAGTCATATTTTAATATATCTACCATATTGGCACCTGGGTGGCTCAGTCGGTTGGGCGGCTGTCTTCAGCTCGGCTCATGATCTCAGGGTCCTGGGACTGAGTCTCACATTGGGTTTCCTGCTCAGGAAAGAGCCTCCTTTTCCCTCTCCCTCTGCCTGTGCTCTGCCTACTTATGTGCTCTCTTTGTCAAATAAATAAAAAAATCTTAAAATCAATCAGTCAAGATATCGTAGTTGTTGATTTAAACATTTTTGTTGGGAAATTTTGCATTGCAGCCTTAAGATTTATGTTTCAGACATCTCTGTAAGCTGCTAAGATCATATTAATATAAGGTGATAATGCAGTTTTTTTTTAATGTTAAGGTGAATTCTCAGTTTTCTGGATTGTAATTTAGCTATATTGTCCTACTTTTTCCAGTAATTTTAAGACTCTCATGATATAGGAAGACCCCAAGAGATATACTAAATATCTGTGGACTGTATAAAAAGATACTTTTTTTCCCTCCTGTGTTTCACTTCTTGGCTAAACTTATCAGGAAAAGCTACCTTTACATACCTACTTTGTCTCTGTCTTGCTCATTATTTTCAGAGTTTTTCATAGTGATATATAGCATTATAAGGTTGGCATGTGTCCATGTCATGTTTTAAAGATTTTAAAATTTTAGTTGGAAATCTTACTTTATTCCTAGCCAAAAGAATTTATTGCTATCACCAGAGATGTTTAAGATTTGGCTCTGAAATTCAGCGGCTTTATAAGAAAGCTATGGATTGGTCTTCAGAGATTCATTGCTCAGATTCCTGTCTCAGATTTACTGTTTAGTTTTACAAACAAAGTTTATATATATATATATATATATATATATGCATATTATACTTAATATATATATTTCACATAGTTATTAACATATATGTTTCACATAGTTATTAACTAAGTTATTAACTAAGTAAGAAACAAAATCACATAGTTATTAACTAAGTAACATCCAGGATGTTCACATCTAATTAATGGCATTTCGAGAAAAAGAAGAGAAAATGTCCAAAAAAAAATGAATAGAAATTTTTCAAAATGTAGGCACCATTCTTTGAATTGAAAGGACCCACAAATACTTAGCATAACTAATGGTAAAAGATTTCATACCAAGGTATGTCAGAAACTAGGGATACAATAAAGCTCCTATAATTTCCAGGGAGGAAGTGGTGGTGGTGATTGTGGCTATTATTTTATATAGGAAGAATCTGGAATCAGTTTCTGATTTCTCAGTAGTAACACTGGAAATTACTATGCTTATTGTAATATTTTTGTTAGTAACAATTATGATATTTACGTTGTCTAGACACTACTTTAGAGGGCTTTTTTATGAGCGTGTTTTTTATTTTTTGATAGCTTTATTTTGTGAGAAAAAATTTAGGAAGATTTCAAGGTATATCTCATTTTTTCTATTTAAATTCTCATCACAGTGGTAGGAAACATTAATTAGGAAGCTACCATTTGGAATTTTGGAATAGAGTAGGTATGATATTAATAAATATGTCACCGTGTTTGATCCCTGATTTAGCTAATTTAGAACAAAAGATTATAGAAAAAAACACATTTTTTTTTTTTAACCTTTCAGCTTAAAAAAAGATACTGGACTGTATTTGTGTACAAGTTAGTGAGGAATACATTTTTATAATCTGTATACTTTCAGGGGAAGGTAGGTTTAGTTTATTATTTTTAAATTTTCATCACAAACCAGTAACTGGTGCGGCGGTGTTCCTCCAGTGCTACTACTGCTGCAAATGCTCTTGCGGTTTTTCTGTTTGAGGGAAAAAATCTGGTATCTAATGCAGAACCAATTTGGTTTCTAAAACAGCCATGCATGTAATTTGCTGCTTAAATCCAAAGTGGCTCCTGTGGAAGAAGTACTTGATTATTTCCATATCTGAAGCTTTCAGAGGAAAATGAAGTGTGACAACAAGAATCTTAAGAGATGGATAGGTATATTTCATCACTCTTGAAAAATTGTTTCAAGAAGAATTAAGGTTTATTGGAGAGAGAGGCTTCATTGGAGGTATGTTAGGTGATTTCGAGGTTCCTTATGAACACTCTAAATACGATTTAATTTCTGTGTTAATGTTTAAGTATGGATTCTGTTGAAACAAAAGTATGAATATATTAATGTTTTATAAAATCTTAAATCCTAACATTTCTGAAATTTTAGCAAGTTGTTTTTCTTTTCATTACTGCAGGACCTGAGGCTTCGGGACCCCAGCTTTTGCCAGTGAGGGCACTAAATGAAGTCTTCATTGGGGAGAGTCTATCATCCAGGTACTTTGACTTTTAAACCTGTCTTCTTGAGTTTGGAATTTCATGTTTTAGTACATTTTTAGGTATTATTTGATCTCTACACCCTAAGAATAATTAATATGGTATAAGTGATTGAAATGAATTATTTAATGAAATTTTCCAAAACCTTCTCACATATTTATAATACATGTTAAGAGGAAAGAAGGTTCTATGAGCAAAAAAGTTTTTGAAACCCTAGGTTAAAGTTATTCAGGTTCCATTACTATAGAGCCTTTAATCTGTCATATAGGTGCTTTATAAATGTTTAAGAGAATGGTATACTAGGCATACATTTACAATTGTTATAGAACTTTTATAGACAGTCCATATTAAAACTTCCCAACTAATTATCTTAATAATGTCCCTTAAGGCTGATTTGTTTGCTTATTTTTTATCTAGGATCCAGTTAAGGATTATGCATTTTGTTTGGCCATCATGGCCCTTTATAATTAAGAATCGTTTCTGTTTTGTCTGTTGCCTGTTTTGTCATTTCTGATATTAATATTTTTGATATTAATATATTGATATTTCTGATATTAATATTTTTGCATAGTCTAAGCCATTTGGTTTGGAAAATATCCCTTGTTTTAGATATGTATGATTTTTCTTTCTCTGCATGATAAGATTCAGACTAAACACTTTTGGCAAGAATACCGCTTGGTGGTAATTATATCCTATATGCAACATCATAAGCCAAGTATATTGACAGTGTAAAATTTGTAACCATTAGCAAAACTAAGGTTAATAAAGTTCTTCATTAGGACTATAAAAGTATAGTATGATTTTATTACTGATGAAATCTGTTTTGTGGGTGTTGAATATAATTTGCCTAAAATGGTCAGCAGAATTTTTTTCAAAAACTTTTGTCTATTAGTTACCAGTTATAAAATGACAGCCATAATGTAAAGCTAATTAAACTCTTGGTTGTCATCTAGAACTTGCCTTTTTTTTTTTTTTTTTGTAGATATAAGTAAATTAGGGGTGGAAAATTAGAGCTGAGTCTCTGTCCCACGTTGCTGCTATCAGAACCATGTGACCCTCTGAAGGTCATGTAGTTGATTCCCTAGTTTACTGAGAGTTCCATATATTCTGAAATTCTGTTTGTTGACTTGTCTTTTCATAAGTTTAATTATGATGAGAAATATTTGTCGTAATTAAAAAAGATATCCATGTTTTAGCCAATTACTCAGTACTGAAAAAAGTACAGCAGGCTTGATTCAGTAGAATGCTCTGAATAATTTTTTTCAGTTGTAATTATTTTGATTAATGTAATTTTAAAATTATTGTGTATCTGCTACATGCTATATGCAAGTCACTAGGGATATAAAGAAAGATAAAGGTACTAGTAGCATCTTATTTTTTTGGAGGGTGATAAAATATATAATTTTTAGAAGTACTTAAAAGTAAAATCCTTTGAAGGAATCAAAAATATATTCTTTAAGGAACATAAAGTATAAATACATTTAACATAGTAGTAAGACTCATGCTATACATAAAATGTTTTCTTTTGCTCGATATCAAGTTTGAAGCAATATGGAAATGAATAATGGATAATTTTGTGACAGAGAAGGCAGGAATAATTAGTGATATAATCTAATCATGATTACTAAAAACATAAGGCAGAGAGCAACAACTTTAAATGAAATTGAAGAATGTCTACATTAAATGACAAATGAAATCTTGCCACTTTTAACAGCATAGATAGACCTAGAGGTTATTACACTAAGTGAAATAAGTCAAAGACAGTTACCATGTGATTTCACTCATTTGTGGATTTTAAGAAAACAAAAGAAATAGAAAAAAGAGAAAAAAAAACCAGACTTAAATATAGAGAACAAATTGGTGGTTGCCAGAGGGGGCAAAGGGGTTGCATTAAGAGTGTACTTACCTTGATAAGCACTGAGGAATGTGTACAATTGTTGAGTTACTGTGTTGTATACCTGAAACTAATATAACACTATATGTTAATTAAACTTGAATAAAAAATAAAATGACAAAGGTAAAAATGTTTTGTGATTTTTATGCTGATTCTAGAGAAGCCATTTAATGGCTTATGTTAATTCTTTATGTATTTTAAAGGTTATAAACTCCTAAGAGCTTCTACTAGTGTTGCTTTGTAATTTGTACTTACTAAAAATCAAATAACTTATAAAAGGAGGAAAACTGGGATCGACTGACAGACTTCTGGGAATTGAGTGAAGTCCCACTAGATTTGGGATTGAATATTTTTCCTGTGGCAGCGGTGATTTGGTTGGTTTATCTCCTAAATGTCTGATGCTGCTGCTTTTTGTGTTGAGCCTCACCTGTATCCTTACTAAGATTAGGACCGCAGTGGGTTCACTTCCGATGCTCTTGGGAAAGTTTTCACTCTAGGAGGTATTAGAACTTATTTTTAAGGAATCTGAGACCGAGACCCTTAGGCAGAAAGGCAATGAATACTTACTGGATACCGGCTTTGTGCATATTGTACATATTACATTACACGCGCATAGCAGCCCTGTGAGAAGGATAGTTGTGTCTATCAGTGAATAAGTTGAGATTTGGAGAGTTCACATAACTTGCGCATGGTCCTATCATTAGTTAGCCTCAGAACCATCTTGTATACCAGTATTTGTATACCCAGTATTTCTGGATCCAGATCCTGTATTGAGGCTTCACTTTGCCTTGAAAACTTAAGGGCTTTGCTTGGAAAATATGAAGTGCAGCAATATTATTCCTGCCTCATTTATAATGTTCTTAGATTTAAGAACATTTTAAAGGCCCAATTTTTTTTTTTCTTTTCTATTCTAACCTAGAATGTCTTATTCTTGGGCTGTAGCAGTGGACAATTTAAGAAGAAGTATACCCACTCTAAAGGGACTGTGAGTTTTATTGCTGCCTTAAAAAAAATAATTTCCCTGAAACAAAATTTCTGAGTTGACTAATCTTGATAAACCTGCATGTGAGAATGACACTAAATTTGCTCATCGTTTTGGGCTGAACACCCCTCACCTGACTATACTTTTCTTCCTCTCCACCTGTTTCTCTTCTCTCCCCACTTACCTCTAATCTCATTTGTTTTTACGTGATTCTGGCATAATAGCAGCCGTTCTTCTAGAGTTGACTAGCTTGTCTGAATGTAATAGGCTCCTAATATGCCTAAAATTCCTAATTTTCTAGGAAGACATAACAAAGCTATGAAATAGATTAAATGTGAATATAAGACCTGCTATCTTTTATGAAGAATGGTGACTTCAGAGAAAACATGAGAAGTAGTTGTGCCATGTAAAACCTTTGCAGATTGAGTTTGGTAGGAGAATTGAGGGTTAAAATAAGAGATAAATTATCCATTGACTGTTAGTGTTTGCAAGCATGTCTAATAATTGTCATTACTGGAAAAGCTGTATTAAGAGTTTGACTTTTTTATTTGCTGGACAAAAATAGCCCAGTGTTGATCAATGATACCATTATTTAAGATAAAGTTTTACAAAATAGGCATTTACATGTTTCAAGAGTTTTTTTGAATAGTTGCAAATTTATATGTTCAAGTTAAAGAATAGTGTCATTTTTGCTGGTGTCAGAAAAACCCGTTTGATTTCATATTTCTGAAATACTCGAAGAAATAGAAATCTTTAAAGAAATTACAATTCTAGTTTATTCCTAGTTTTGTCCACCAATGCAGTACTGGTTGAGAATTTTCTTTAGAACGTTATCTCTCTTAGCTTACTCTCAATTCAAAAGGCACGTTGGTATATAACTTAAACTCAAGTTGAGCAGAAACTTTTGGCAGCTTGAAGCGTTAGATACAAACTTGGGGTGATCTAGGACTGGACTAGCTACCAAGAATGAAACTCACCTAAAAATGGCATTTCCTTTTTGAATTCTGAAATAAGGCTCTGTATGTGTTAGATTCTATAAAAGCTGTAGAAGCTATGGTAGGTAAAAATTTACCAGGAGCCCTTGTTTGAAATGTTAAAATATTGATAGAAAGCATATGGATCAGAGAGGGATGGAAATATGCAGATTTTTTTTTTAACTTTTTCACTTAATCGGTATTAGTATCATGGTGTGTGTGCCTACTAAGTCAGGTATGTCTAAGTCAAGCTGGCCCACTTACATTTCATTAGTTCTGGAGAGATGATGTTTGTCTTATTTACTGTGAGCTGTAAGTTCAACAAATCCAGTTTTATATTCTCAATTCATAGGGCTTCCTACTATGAGATTTCAGTTGATGATGGTCCATGGGAAAAACAGAAGAGTTCAGGGCTCAATTTGTGTACTGGAACAGGATCAAAGGCCTGGTGAGTAACTTGGTATGTTGTTTATTGACTTTTGTGAAATATTTTAAGTAATGTAATTTACTCGAGGCCGCACATCGGCGTATCTAAAGCCTCTGATATTTAAAAGGTAGCCTGGTGGTGTTATGTTTGTTTGGCTCACTTTCTGCTTGACTCATCAGTTGGGTCCAGAAGTCCTGCCTTGACTTCTTAGATTAGATCCATAGCCTGGATTGGTCATTATTTAGCCTGTTGCACTAGGTTTGTAAAGAGAAAAAAGAAAATGAGAATGTTTTGGGGGACTGTAGATTGTTTTTTTTTTTTTTTTTTTAATGAAAAATATTTTAAAGAACAAATGAAAACAAGTACAGTAACAACAGCAAAATGTCCTGGAGATTGGTGCAGAAAAGGCCTAACTGGAGATAAGTGGGCTCCTATACCTTCTTTATCCTTTCACCTCTCTCTGGGTAATCCCTGCTGCTGCTTGGCTATATACGTGCAGATGCCTCCTAGACTTTCATCCGTAGTTCGTCTCCTGAGCACAAACTCCTATCCTAAAATTACCTGCTCGAGAGGGTAATAGACCTTCAAATTCAACACATTCAAAACTAAATATATTATTTTCAGGATTCCTAAATAGGATCACTGTTACCCTGAGTTCAGCTCTAGAGAAAAAACATTACTCCCCCAATCCTTGCTCCTAGTTTTGAGTCTCCCTGGTCTCCCCCTTACACATCCCAGCCTCTGAGTCCTGCCTGTCATGCTTCTGAAGTCCTTGCCCCTCTTTTTCAATTTTTCCTGCTATTTCTTTGGGCCAGGCCTCCTAACTTTTTAGGTGAATATTCTTTGTGCCTTACCCTTTATTCTCCAGGCTGTTACCCATACTGCCAACAGAATAGTATTTCTAAAATGTAGAAAAATTTGGCTGTATCCCTTCTGTGCTGTAAAAGTTTCATTTACTTCTGACTATGTTCAGATTACTCAGTCTGTGTCAGACCCTTTAAATATGACCTAAGAAACCTTCGCAGCCTCCTGCTGTCCTGCCCTCATCCGCCAGCACGCTGGGCACTCTGCAGGCTACTTGTGATGCTCAGCACAACATGCTCGCTCAGGCTTTTTGTGTTTGCTCAGTGCAGCTTCTTCCTGCGTTGAATGCCTGAACGTTCTCCACTTTCCATCCCCTAGCTGAAAAATCCAGTCTTCAGACGTCGCTCTGTGTAGGAGATCTCTACTAGGATCTAGTTCATCAGCATTATGAACTGTGTTTTGGTGCATCCCTTGCACTTTTGCCTCCTAGCACTATTATAGCACTTCCATATTCTTCTCTGCCCAGCTGACACCCGGCTGGTTCAAGCAACGGGAGGCATTGGGAATGGTGACTTGTGGTTTTGTGCTGTGTGTGTATGTGTGTGTTTTTTTTCCCTCCCTTAATTTTTTGTGTGTATAGCCTCGTCCCTAATACATATTCACTCATTTTTTTTAAATGACTACATGTTCATAAATGCAGCAGAAAACAGTACTTATTAAACTGTAATTTTAAGTTTGGATAGTTTAAAATGGAGTAATACTTTTTCAGTATTACTTTTTAAAACTTTTTATTGTGGAAAAATTTGAGTAGACCAAATAGTGTAATCAATATCCATGTACCCATTAGCCAGTTTCAATAATTATTAACACATGCCAATCTTTTACTCTGCTCCCCTGATGTCTCCTTTTGTCTTATATTATTTGGAGTTAATTTCCAGACACCACATTCATTCAGAAGTACTTCATAACTTCACATCTTTTAAAAAGAAATCCTCATCTTTGTCAAATAAATGAACCTTTGGAGAAAAATTAGAAGTGCTATTTAAAGATTGGATAAGATCTTATTTTCCTGAGGGCTAGTGAGAACTGTATTTCTTTTTTAAAAGATTTTATTTATTTATTTATTTATTTGTCAGAGAGAGAGAGAGAGCGAGAGAGAGCGCATAAGCAGGCAGAGTGTCAGGCAGAGGTGTAGAGAGAAGCAGGCTCCTCACCGAGCAAGGAGCCGGTTGTGGGATTTGATCTCAGGACTCTGGGATCATGACCTGAGCCGAAGGCAGTGGCTTAACTGACTGAGCCACCCAGGTATCCTGAGAACTATATTTCTAAAATGACTTTTTTTTTTTTTGTAATTTTATTTTTTTCCGTGTTCCAAGATTGATTGTTTATGTACCAAACCCAGTGCTCCATGCAATATGTGCCCTCCCTACGACCCACCTCCAGGCTCACCCAACACCCCACCCCCCTCCTCTCCAAAACCCTCAGTTTGTTTCTCAGAGTCCATAGTCTCTCATGGTTATCTCCCCCTCTGATTTCCTCCACTTAACTTCTCTCCTCCCAATGTCCTCCGTGTTATTCCTTATGCTCCACAAGTAAGTGAAACCATATGATAATTGACTCTCTCTGCTTGAATTATTTCAGTCAGCATAATTTCCTCCTGTCCTGTCCATGTTGATATAAAGTTGGGTATTCATCCTTTCTGATGGATGATGCATAATACTCCATGGTATATACAGACCATATCTTCTTTATCCATTTGTCTGTTGAAGGGCATCTTGGCTCTTAGTCTGGCGACTGTGGCCATTACTGCTATGAACAGTGGGGTACAGATGGCCCTTTTCGCTACATCTATATCTCTGGGGTAAATATCAGTAGTACAACTGCAGGGTCATAGGGTAGCTCTATTTTTAATTTCTTAAGGAATTTCCACACTATTCTCCAAAGTAGCTGCACCAACTTGCATCCCCACCAACAGTGTAAGAGGGTTCTCCTTTCCAACAGTTGTTGAATACTGTCTTGTTAATCTTGGCCATTCTAACTGGTGTAAGGTGGTATCTCAGTGTGGTTTTGATTTGAATCTCCCTGATGGCTAATGATGATGAACATTTTTTCATTGGTCTGTTAGCCATTTGTATGTCTTCTTTGGAGAAGTGTCTGTTCACATCTTCTGCCCATTTTTTGACGTGATTATCTGTTTTGTTGTGTTGAGTTTGAGGAGTTCTTTATAGATCTTGGATATCAGCCCTTGGTAGTGTCATTTGCGAATATCTTCTCCCATAGCGTGGGTTGCCTCTTTGTTGACTGTTTCCTTTGCTGTGCAGAAGCTTTTGATCTTGATGAAGTCCCAGAAGTTCATTTTTATTTTTGTTCCCTTTGCCTTTGGAGAAGTGTCTTGAAAGAAGTTGCTGTGGCCCATGTTGAAGAGGTTACTGCCTATGTTCTCCTCTAGGATTTTGATAGATTCCTGCGTCACGTTGAGGTCTTTTATCCATTTTGAGTTTATCTTTGTGTATGGTGTAAAAGAATGGAAACTCGACCATTTTCTTACACCATAAAGAAAGATACACTCTAAAATGACTTTTATCAATAATTGTTTGAAAAAATAAATTTAACAATCTAATGTTATAAAATTATTTTGTAACCCTCATAAAATGAAAACATCACAGTTAACTGCTTTAATTTATCATAACATCTTTTCTGCTCACTGCGATGTGTTACTTGTTGAAAACTGTATTGAGAATCAGAAATGGTTTCTTAGATCCTTCTCCTTCTCCTCTACCAGTATTCCGATTCCTACCCCCCCGCCCCCCACCCCCAAAGTGGGCAAAGTGGTATAACTGAAAAGAGCACTAGCCTGGAAGTTAGAGCTCGGCCTAAACCACTAACTAGCTTTGTGATCTTGTACAGTTTCCTTTTTGGCAAAGTGAGGGGAAATGGAACAGATAAAATAAGATTACTTTAGCCGTGAAGTGTGTAAACCTGGCGATTCACAGGCCTGTACCCCTGGGGCTAATAATACATTATATGTTTATAAAAAATTATAAAAAAATAAGATTACTTTATCTTCTGATTCTGTAGGTTCTGTTGTACGGATTATAAGACAAGCTCTTAGTCATTTAGCCCCTGCTACTCTGCATACTGTGCTAGGCGCTTTTTATACATTGACAATATTCTTATAGAAATCCTGCAAGAAAGTAGTTGTATCCCTGTTTTATAAAGGTAGAAATTGAAGCTTTGCAAGGATAAATAATTAGGGGAGGTCACAACTAGTGTCAGAAACTGGATACAAGCACAGGTGTGTTTGACTATAAAACCAAGGCCCTTTTGACTGCCAGCTTTAGGTGTAGAGGGGGAGCGGTCTGTACAATTCCTGCAGTTCAGGGATGTGTCACTAGGTTTTGTGAAGAATTATCAAGGTAAACTTGCTAATTTTAGTGAAATAGTGGTTATGCCAAAGGCAAGGAATCGCCTTTGGCTTTTGCTTTGGGGTGTGTGTCTATGTCTGTGTGACTTTGATAGTTTTGGTTTTCAACTTCTTAGTAGTAAGAAGAGCATAAAGAGTAAGAGCCACTAGGCTTGCAAACCAGTCCTGCCCTCCACTGCCACACACCTTACAGCTGAGTCCTGTGTTGATGCTGGACATGAGTACAGCTGAAGTTAGGATTTCCATCTTTTCTGTGTTGCTCGTTAAAGTCTCCTGTGGTCTCCAGTGTTGTGGTCTAGAAGTCTCTGTCCCTAACTGTATCCTGTCCCTGCCACCTCGGTCACTCAGACTCTTCTCTCTTCGGCCCTACATAGCTTGCTTGCTTCTAACATCTTCTGCCTTACTCCCTCTCGTTACGGATCGTTCTTTTGCTGTGATTACATTTCCCATTCATCTGTTGTCCTTGTTCTCTTCAGAAAATTGTTGGGGGGGGGGCGGTGGCGGTGGAGAAGAGAAGCCTGGGGCCAGAAGGGCTGAGAGAAAGGAAAATGTCTATCAAACTGCCATTTCTTTCTTTTTCTCTTTTTTCTTTTGCTCATTTTTCTCTTTTTTAATTTTTAAAAATTTTTTATTTTTTTTTTCAGTGTTCCAGAATTCATTGTTTATGCACCACACCCAGTGCTCCTTGCAATACATGCCCTCCTTTTTTAAAAATATTTTATTCATTTATTTGACAGAGAGAAAGAGATCACAAGTGAGAGAGGGGAGGAAGCAGGCTCCCCGCTGAGCAGAGAGCCTGACGCGGGGCTCGGTCCCAGGACCCTGGGATCATGACCTGAGCTGAAGGCAGAGGCTTTAACCCACTGAGCCCCCCAGGTGCCCCAATACATGCCCTCCTTAATACCCACCACCAGGCTCACCGTCCCCCACCACCATCCTCCTCTCCAAAACCCTCAGTTTGTTTCTCAGTGTCTGCAGTCTCACCCTCCAGTTTCCCCCAACTCACTTCTCTCCATCTCCCCATGTCCTCCATGTTATTCCTATGCTCCGCAAATAAGCGAAACTGCCATTTCTAAGCTTTGTCTTGAGCTTACATATATTATTTAAATCTTCAAAAATACTTTGGAAGTAAGTGATTTTATTTTTCTTAATAAGAGTATTATTAAAGTCTCAGGAGTTTCCCAAAGCCATGTGGCTAATAAATGGTGAAGACAGATTTAAGTTCTGGACTTAACTCTAAACTATAGACCTTAGGGATCACTGGAAAGAAAGGAATAGAACAGCCTATTTCTTTTACTCTTTCAACTCTTGATACAGAGATGGAAGTTTTCCTGTGTGACCTCTCAGTCTTTGCTTTGACTATGAAACACAGAAATGGAGAACTTTGGATAAGATAGTTATTGTAACTGATAACCCCCCAATCTTAGTGACTTAACAAAATAGAAGTTTATATCTTATTCTTAGAAAGTCCAAGTGGGTCTTCAGTTGGGAGGTGGATCTGTAAGTGGTGACTCAGGGATCCAGGCTCCTTCTATCATGCTCAACCGTCTTTTAAACATGACTGCTTAAGTCCCTCTACTTATATCAAGCCAGAGAAGGAGGAAGAACATGGAGGATCACCTATGGGAGGCTTACGGGACACAGGCTTAGACGTGTTGTGCATGACTTCCATTCTCATTCCTGTAGCTAGAACTCTGTCACATGGCTTTATGACAAGAAAGGATGGAGATGGCCTGACTATGCGCATGCACACACACACCCTCACACCGTATGTGCGCATGCACACACACAGAAAGTGGGGATTAGCTATCCCATTTTGCATTTCTAAAAATTCCTCCACAGGACAGAGGAGGTAAGGGTTATGTTGCATAGCAGGTTGTCTGAATTGTCTCATGGTCATCTCTGTCCTTTTCCTAGTGTGGAATTAGCTACATTCACTGGGAGAAGTACTACAGAGTTCAATCACGTGCATTTCTGTTAGTTTTTAGGACTGTTGCCAATCCCCCTCCTCCATACATTCTGTCATGACCAAGTTAAGGATAAATGTTCTTAAATGAAGAGAGAAAGCTTTACTAGCTTAAGAAGATAAGAGAGTCAATTTGTCTTTCGGTTGGATTGTCTTTTTTTTTTTTTTTTTTTTTAAGATTTTATTTATTTATTTGACAGAAAGATCACAAGTAGGCAGAGAGGCAGGCAGAGAGAGAGGAGGAAGCAGGCTCCCTGCCGAGCAGAGAACCCGATGCGGGGCTCGATCCCAGGATCCTGAGATCATGACCTGAGCCGAAGGCAGAGGTTTAACCCACTCCACTGAGCCACCCAGGCGCCCCTCGGTTGGATTGTCTTTAATGGAAGTTTTATGTGATTTGGGAACGCTTAGAACGGTGAAGGTTGTAGACCTAAGAAAAAAGTCATGATGGGCTAGCTAAGACCTCCTTAAGCATATAGTTTGTCTTTGATGTAGAATATAAACCACTCCTTTTTTTTTTTTTTAATATTTTTTTATTTATTTGACAGAGAGAAATCACTACTAGGCAGAGAGGCAGGCAGAGAGGGAGGAGGAAGCAGGCTCCCCGCGGAGCAGAGAGCCCGATGTGGGGCTTGATCCCAGGACCCTGGGATCATGACCTGAGCCGAAGGCAAAGGCTTTAACCCACTGAGCCACTCAGGCGCCCCTAGAATATAAACCACTCCTAAAGGGAGAGTGAACTGGCTGAATCCAGCAACCATAGGAAATTCCTCTTAATTTAACCCCTATTCAGAGGACTTAGTTTGGGTTGTCTTGTGGTATCCTGAGTAAGTCTTAGTTCTAGGACTGTTAGATCAAGTCATAGGAGACTTTTGTTCTCGTAAGTCTTGATGTCAATATTTTAATTCAGTGAAGCCCTAATAAATATAGCTCATTTTATGTGACTTCTTAATTTAAAATAGAGTTCTAAAACAGTATCTTCCAATAATGTGAATATTCAGAAGAATTAGAATATAACTCATGTACATCTTTTTCATTTGGTATTTTCATTCAGTATTGAGTTCTTGCCATGAGCCAGGTGGTGTCACAGATGCCTGGCCCTGTAGTATGTGGCAATAATTCTAATGAGATAGGTATTGCAAAGCTCATACTAAACAATGAGTCAGGATACTTAAAGTATTTTGCCTCATGCCACATAGTAAGTATGAGCAAAGGTACAGAGGCAAGAATGGGCTTGGTGTGGTTGCAATAGGAAATTGGAGAGTAGACTGGAGAGTAGCTAATGGTGAAAAATAGAATAGGCAATGGCTAGATCTGATATTTTCTTTTTTAGCATAGGTATGTGGACTGTGAGTGACCCCAAATTTTTTAATATAAAAATTCGTGTATCTGCATTGTTAAGAGAATGCCCACAATGTTACCACATTTCTCAAAATGTGAAGGGTATAGAGTTAGAAGGGTATGCAAGAGTATCTGTTACTTGCCCTCCTCAAAGAAGGTTAAGAATCACTGAATTACGTTGAGAGTGTGTGGGTCATTGAGTTATCTACTGAAGCTATGTGAGAAGAGTTGTGAGGCAGCAGCAGAATTCTAAATCACTGGAAAGAATGAGAAAAAAAAAAAAAAACAAAAAACCTTCCATAACCATCTTTGTAGACCCAAGGACAGAGCTCCTTTTAAAAGTGATTCATGGGGGCACCTGGGTGGCTCATTCGGTTAAGAGGCTGCCTTTGGCTCAGGTCATGATCCCAGGATCCTGGGATTGAGCCCCACATAAGGCTCCCTGCTCAGCAGGGAGCCTGCTTCCCCCTCTCCCTCTGCCTGCTGCTCCTCCTGCTTGTGCTATCTCTCCCTCTCACTGTCAAATAAATAAATAAATCTTAAAAAAAAAAAAGTGATTGATGTTTGTGTTAATATTTGTTCTTAAGTGGTTAAGCAAGGCATTACACAGTAGTAAAAATTTCTCATCTTTTCTGTTTTGTAATTTAAAGAGATATTTGCACATTAAAAATATTAAATAGTATAAAAGGGTATCAAATGAAAAGCTAGTCTTTCATTTCATATCTCTAGTACTAATCTCCAGACACAACCATCCCATATGTGTGTGTGTGTGTGTATGTACGTATGTATAAATTTTGTTGTATATAATACTTCCCTGTTTATATATACTACATAATGCCTTTGGCTTTTAACTTACCATATCCATTATCTATCAGCACATCCAGTTCTATTTTATTCTTTTTAATATCTACATAGTAACATTTAATCTGTTTCCTGTGGATATGAGTTGTTTTGCTATTATAAACAGTGCTTCAGTAAATAACCTTGTACATGTCTTTGTGTATTATAGAGCAAGTATATTTTAGGAGAAATTAGTAGATTGAAGAATATGTTCATTTTAAAATTTTAATAACACAGAATTGCCCTCCAACTGCAACTTCCATAAACCCATCAGTATATGAGAATGTTTTTCTGATATCTGGCCAATATAGTATCAGTCTTTAATTTGTATTTCCTTAGTAGAAGTAAAATTGAATGCTTTTTCATATAGGCCTGTAAACTGTTTGTCTATGTACTTTGCCTACTTTTTAAAATGGGTGAAGTGGCTATTGTCTTTTGGCTTTTTTTTTTCCTTGATAATTCTAAGAGTTTTTTATATATTAAGTAGATAATTTCTTTTTCATTTTTAGTATGTTTTTAGAATTAAAGAACTTATGTTTGTTTCTAGGTCATTCAATATTAATAGGGTTGCAACTCAGGCTGTGGAAGATGTTTTAAATATTGGTGAGTACCATAATAGCTATTATGTTACAATTATATGCTATATAATGCATAGGTATTATTATGTTAGCTGTTATATGACACAAAATATTTAATCAAGGTATTTATTTCCCCCTTTCCTTTTTCAACAGCAAAACGACAAGGGAATTTAAGTCTTCCATTGAACAGAGAATTGGTAGAGAAAGGTCAGTGACTAATGACCATAATTACTAACAGTTTCATTTAAGTTCTGCATCGATCTTGAGGATGTTATTGTGAAGTTAACTTGTCTAATTAGCAAAGAATAGTACTTTTTTGACTCCGTCTCTTGATATAATATCCCCTTACATAAATATAAGCAATAAAAAGTTTAGAGCTGGACTTTTTATATATTTTTGTGAACTATGAAATATATAACCTTTATGTCAAAACACATGGTTTTGACATAAAGGTTATATATTTCATAGTTCACAAAAATATAAACACAAAACACATGGTTTTGACATGTAATGTAGTTTGACATGTAGTATAGTTAACACTACAACCATGTCCTGGGGGATAGGAATATATGGAAAAAATAGATAGCAAATGGGAAATGCTTACCTAAACTCAGTATGCCATTAATATCCTGTGAATGAAATGGAATTCCCTGAGCTGTGAATGCTTTATCTTCACATTCACTAAAATGTTCTCCTTAACTTTTGACTACCTACTCCTGCCAGTTGCTTCAGGGTTCCCTTGAGAGAAACAGCCCTGTTGGGAAAGAATACTACTCATCAGGGAGTTTGACCACCTGGGGTCCAATCCCAGACCAGTCACTCACTGAAAATCTGAGCAAGACTGATTCCATTCCTCCACTTCCTGGACTGTAAGATGAGGAGGTGGAAGTAGATTGGTAATGAATGCATAGGGTTTCTTCAACTTTATTCTTAAAATTTTTTCTATATATTTAAATTCTTAAATTAGAAAACACATTCCTTTGATTTGCATATGAAATTAACTCACTAAAGTCCCATCTCATCTATCAGGAACATTTTTGTACAGACTTCCCACTAAAGCTCTCCTTTCTATTTCTTCTTTTTTTTTTTTTTTTAATTTATTTATTTTTATTTGCTTATTTACAGCATAACAGTGTTCATTGTTTTGGCATCACACCCAGTGCTCCATGCAGTACGTGCCCTCCCTATTACCCACCCCCTGGTTCCTCAACCTCCCACCCCACCCCACCCCCTCCCGCCGCCCCTTCATAACCCTCTGGTTGTTTTTCAGAGTCCATAGTCTCTCATGGTTCATCTCCCCTTCCAGTTTCCCTCAACTCCCTCTCCTCTCCATCTCCCCATGTCCTCCATGTTATTTGTTATGCTCCACAAATAAGTGAGACCATATGATACTTGACTTTCTCTGCTTGACTTATTTCGCTCAGCATAATTTCTTCCAGTCCTGTCCATGTTGCTACAAAAGTTGGGTATTCGTCCTTTCTGATGGAGGCATAATACTCCATTGTGTATATGGACCACATCTTCCTTATCCATTCATCCGTTGAAGGGCATCTTGGTTCTTTCCACAGTTTGGCGACCGTAGCCATTGCTGCAATAAACATTGGGGTACAAATGGCCCTTCTTTTCACTACATCTGTATCTTTGGGGTAAATACCCAGCAGTGCAATTGCAGGGTCATAGGGAAGCTCTATTTTTAATTTCTTCAGGAATCTCCACACTGTTCTCCAAAGTGGCTGCACTAACTTGCATTCCCACCAACAGTGTAAGAGGGTTCCCCTTTCTCCACATCCTCTCCAGCACACGTTGTTTCCTGTCTTGCTAATTTTGGCCATTCTAACTGGTGTTAGGTGGTATCTCAATGTTGTTTTAATTTGAATCTCCCTGATGGCTAGTGATGATGAACATTTTTTCATGTGTCTGATAGCCATTTGTATGTCTTCGTTGGAGAAGTGTCTGTTCATATCTTCTGCCCATTTTTCGATATGATTATCTGTTTTGTGTGTGTTGAGTTTGAGAAGTTCTTTGTAGATCCTGGATATCAACCTTTTGTCTGTACTGTCATTTACAAATATCTTCTCCCATTCCGTGGGTTGCCTCTTTGTTTTGTTGACTGTTTCCTTTGCTGTGCAGAAGCTTTTGATCTTGATGAAGTCCCAAAAGTTCATTTTCACTTTTGTTTCCTTGGCCTTTGGAGACATATCTTGAAAGAAGGTGCTGTGGCTGATATCGAAGAGGTTACTGCCTATGTTCTCCTCTAGGATTCTGATAGATTCCTGTCTCACGTTGAGGTCTTTTATCTCCTTTCTATTTCTAACTGAAGAGTATCCTGAGATTTCAAGGTCAATTATATTTTTAAAAACTCCAAACTTTTTCATAGTGAATCTACTTACATATGTAATAATGTCAGTTCATTTATGTGAGTATCTTGGATTTCCAGGTAAGACTTCCTTTGTTGAGGAAGATCCTTGGCCTGTAATAGTTTGAAAAACAGGACTAAATCTCTGAAGTCCATTTCAGCTCACTAAAGTAGACTTTCTCCCTATTGGAGACTAAAAAGATTAACGTTAAATATGTGTCAAAGGAAAATTAGGCATTTATAGTAATGATTCATTATATAATTTAACTTAAAACATAATTATGTAAAACAGCTGAAACATACCAGGCATGTCAATTTAAGGGTATATGTAAAATACGGTGATTTTTTTTTTTTCCTGCTCTATTGAGTGAATGTTACTCCTTTGAAAATTTGACTGTTCTTAGAAGCAATAGTGAAAGCGAGTGGTGCAGTCAATATTACAGACATTTTTGGAATTAATTTCTTTCTGAGCTAGCACTTTTTTTTTTTTTAAAGTTCTCTCTGCCCAATGTGGGGCTTGACCTCATGCCCCCAAGTTCAGGAATCGCATGCTTTAGTGACTGGAGCCAGCTAGGCACCCCCCTGGAGCTAGGACTGTGTGTGTGTGTGTGTGTGTGTGTGTGTGTGTGTGTGTCCAGAGAAGCACATTTTTATTTTTGACATATTTTTTTCAAAGAGCCAAATAATTTAAGTGAAATTTTGGTAAATAAGCTAGATTGTTTGACAGTCTTATGATTTGTTTTAATGTGGTGTTCAAGGAAACATTCTTACAAGTCTGATTTCTTTGTACAGTTGTTTTTAACCAGTTTGTGCTTTGCCTATCAACTTTGATGTGCTACTTGGTTATGAAAATCAGATCTCAAAGATTTCTAAAAATACCTTGAGTAATCGCAGTTTCATTAGAGAAAGCATATTTTTGCCTGTTATTGTTTAAGACTGCATTTTACATCAAGACAATTAACTTATGAACACTTTGACATGGTATTTTGGAAGGGAACTTGGCAAAGGGATTGTTGGAGCCCAAGTTCCATTTGAGTGCCTCAAGCTAGTTCCTTCTGTTTAATTACTGTTTTGTAGGCTCCCCCCCCACCCCAGTATATCTATTTCTGCTATATTGTGGTTGATACAGGCTTTGATGGCCTAATCTTGGAACCTAATCCTCATTTATAAGGTGGGTTTTTTGTTTGTTTTGTTTTGTTTTGTTTTAATGGAATGTATTGTGAGTTCCAAGAAACTCTGTGCCAAACAGACCTTTGGAACAGAGTTGCTTTTAAGTTGGGAAGAAGATAGCATTTTTTCATTTTGCACTTCTCAGAAGTGACCATCTTCCATTGACTGCGCTATTATATTTTTTTCCTTCATAGTAACAAATGAATATAATGAATCGTTGCTCTTCAGTCCAGAAGAACCAAAAATACTTTTCAGTATTCGAGAACCAATAGCAAACAGAGTTTTCTCCAGCAGTCGTCAGCGCTGCTTCTCCTCAAAGTAAGCTTCCAAAGGATGACTTGTGACTGTGCTTTTACTTCTTGAAATGATAAAGGACTCTTGGTTTTAAAGTATTCAGTTTGATGAAATCCACTCATTCAAACTTAATCTGGTAGGAAAAGTATAGAACTTGTGGAACTAATAAGGTGTCATGCTATATACCCTGGTGAGAATGGTATTTTCCTTTCTAACATACTGTACCATTTTAGAGAAACTTTAAGTAAATAGAAGGGGCATAAATATTTAATTGGGTGATGTGGATTTGTTTTAATTTGATCTTGTATGTATTAATATATTATCACTTTTTCTGGAAAGCAACTTTTTTTTCATATGCTATGGGATAAAAAGCAGGATAAACATTCATATAAAACCTCAGTTGTGTAGCAATAAACTTTTAGAGTAGGACTCATTTCTGTCACCTTTTCCCTAAAACTGACCCCTCCCTATTCCACATCTAGCAGATTTGATTTTTTTTGAAGGGTGGATATAAAAAAATACATAATTTATTTTGTAAAGGTTGTCCAGTTTTTTTGTTCAGAAAATTGAATGTCATCTGTCTCATGGTAGGCAAGGAATGGTTTAAGTTTGAATTGCTGCTTAAACAGTGTACATATTCTCTTTTTAAAAAAATACTGTTGATTTTTTTCTAGGAAAAACTTAAGGAAACTCATTTTACTCCTTTGAGAGTTAATTTTGATTACTCAATAAATCTGTACTCAGTTTAGGTGATACTACAAAGACATTTAAATTTTTGCTCATATAAACAGAATAAGGCTTCATGACTTTAGCAGTTGGACAGTATTTTTTAAACATGTCATATAAAGCACTTATCAACAAAAGATTGGCAAATTGAACTATATTAGAATTAAGAACTTCTGTTAATCAAGACAACATTAAGGAAAAAAGGCAAGCCACAGAGTGAGATGTTTGCAGTACCTATATCCAGCAATGGACTTATATCCAGAATATTGTAAATTCCTACAACTCAACAAGAAAAGGGAGCTCAGTAGAAAAATTGCCAAAGTTCTGGACAAGCATTTTACAGAAGAAGGTATCCGAATGGTTAAGTGTATGAAAAACATCCTTGAATTTACTATTCATGTGGGAAATGCAAATTAAAACTTCCTATTCTGATACCATACACACTCAACAGAAGGGCTGAGATGCTAGTTGCTATAAGGTGGGAGCAACTGTAACTTCGGTATTGTTAGGAATAGTTTGGAGAGTTGCTTGGCAGCTACCTACCAAAGCTGAATATAGCACACGCATTGACCCAGCAATCCCACTCTTAGGTGTACCTCCACCAGAACTGTAGATACACAAATGTCTGCAACAAAAGATGCTCAAGAATATACACAGCAGGGCACCTGGGTGGCCCAGTCAGTTAAGAGGCTGCCTTCAGCTCAGGTCATGATCCTAGGGTCCTGGGATCGAGCCCCACATTGGGCTCCCTGCTCAGAGGGCAGCCTGCTTCTCCCTCTCCCTCTGCCTGTTGTTCCCCCTGCTTGTGTTCCCTCTCTCTCTCTGTCAAATAAATAAGTAAAATCTTAATAATAATAAAATAAATATTATGAATATACACAGCAGCACTGCTTCCAGTAGTAAAAACTCAGGTGTTAGTGAATAGAAGAGAGCCATAAATTTTGCTATTTTCATACAATGGAAGTATTTTCATACAGCAATGAATTGAACACACCAATACCACTGGTAATGGTGTTTCACATCCAACAAATGGATGAGTTTCACAAACATACTGTTAAGCAAAAGAAAGCTAGATACAAGCAGACTTATTGTATTCTTCCATTTATATAAAGTTTAAGAACAAACAGCTATTACTGCGATGGTGACTGACTTTAGAACAGTGCATGTGTCACAAGGAGTGGGCTCAGGACAGTGAGGAGGGGGCTTCTGGGGCACACTTGAGTCCTGATTTGGGTGAGGAATGACTACACAAATGTGTTCATTGAGCTGTACACTACAAATTTGTGCCTCTTCATGTGTTAAACTGTAAAAACAGTTACATTCTTTCTCAATATTAGCACTTGTAATAGTAATAGCTCAACATTTTTTTGTATGAAAAAAGCCTGTGAGTTCCATCAAGTCTGGACTTGTTCTCTCATAGCTGTCTGGGTGAATGGAGCTATTCTGAATACTAGATTTGGGTAATGTATCCATATATACAAAGTTACTCTCTCAAACCAAAGAACAACTTGATTTTTAAAATCAAGGCCAAATGATCTACCAGTTTCAAAAAATATTAAGAGTTTTAAAGAAACCATAATTAGAGGTTAAGAAAGCTTAATATTTAATGAGATGTTTCTTTCTTCTCAGGGTGTGTGTTCGTTCTCGTTGTTGGGATGCCTGCATGGTTGTAGATGGAGGTACTTCTTTTGAGTTTAATGATGGAGCAATTGCTTCAATGATGATCAATAAAGAAGATGAGCTTCGAACTGTGCTTCTAGAACAATGAAAGATTTCCTCAGATGACAAATTTTGATTACTGGGAAAATGCTTTCACTGCAGAAACAGACTACCATATTTTGTTTATTCTTGAGACTGGTTGGCCCTGGGCTTCAAAGGTGACCAAGAAAGTGAGATTTGCATTCTCCTTCTTTTGAATTCAGATAGAAAAGATTGTTCACTGTGTTAGAAAATGGATGGACTAAACAGATTAGAATTGATACCAGTGAAATTTCTATATTGCTTATAGTTGGTATCCAGGAGTACTGATAGCTTTTGAGAGAGGGTAGGCTCAAATAAAGGATTAAATATTTAGGATTTGAAATTTCACTCTACAAGTTTTTTTTTCCCCCTTCCCTTTCTAACTGCGGAATTGGTCAGACCAAACACATATCATTTGATTAGTGTATATTTTTTATAGTACCTAAAAATCAAGATTTTTAAACAATTTTGATGGAGAATTTTGATAAATCCTGACATTGACCTAATTGAAGTAGGTAAATATGTTTTTTATATGTGCTTAGAATTTTCTAATTTCAGAGTAAAATATTGTTATGGCTCTCTACTGATTTAAGAAGTTCAAACAGTCATTTTTGAAATTATCGATGTTTTCATTTAATAATTGACTTTCAGGTTAATTTTGAGAGTGGTGGGTGAAAAAGTACATCTGGACAAATCACGATACTGTTACAAATGTATTATCCAATAGCTAATTTAGGTCCTAGACTTTTTTTTTTTTTGAATGCTTTTGAATCTTAATAGAGTTCTTCTGTATTTAAAACTCTAACATGGAATCAAAGACTAAAAAGATGAGCTAATTAGACATATTAGTAGTTTGGTAAAACCTTTAAAAAATATTTTCATCTAGTATTAGGAGTAGTGTCAGAAAATGGGATTCTTCAATAAATATGCAAAACATCAGTTTTGGAACTGCCTTACTTTTAATATCATGGTAGTTTTTACCTAGTCTTGTATTCCATGTTTTACAAATTAGCTTTGTGAAAGATAAAATATTATGGCTTCCATTCCCCTCCTCCCCCCCAATAAGAGTTCCTTTAGTTTGAGAAGAAATTATCTAATTCTTGATCTACTTAAGCAATCCTAGAATTCTTACAAAAAGCACCTATTGCTGCATCATGAGCAAATTTATTCAGAGTTGTATTTTTTTCATTTGCTGTTAAGAAGCTATATTCAACATTGAAATATTTATTGAACACCTACTTGTGTCATGTGCTGTGTCAGATGCTGGGTATCCACTGATGAATGAAAGAGTCTATCCTAATAGAGCTTGAGTCTTGTGAGCTCAAATTCTGTGAAAGCTAGGATGTATAATCAAATTGAGTGCTATTAGCTTTGCCAACATTTAACATGTTCTTGTCAAATTTTTAAATAAACGTTACACAAAGGTAACCCAGGTTTTGATGTATATCCAGAACAAGAATCTGTTTTTCTAAGAGTATCTGCATAGACAGAACAGTGTTTACATGACGCATAAAAACAAATCAGTGTTTTCCTAGAGCTGGATCTAGTTTCTGGCTTGATTTAAAATGATTAACTGAAGAGAACGCGTTATGGTATGGGATTTCAGTTCTTTATAAAAACTCTTCTAAGAGGTTTAAATACCTGCTTGACAAAAATTCCAGCTCCATCTTTATATCAAGCAAATCTTATTGTCCAAAATGGTACCGTAGATCTGTTAATATGTAACATATTAATAGGCAACCTACTCTGTAAAATTGTTCATCAGTCACGTTTTAAAGGTTTAAAAAATAGTTAATTTGCTTCCTTCGCACTGTAACTTCTAACACTTCTGCTATGTGGGGGGGATTTATTTGGAAGAGAGAAGAGGCAAAGGATATTACAATAGAAGAAATGTTTTTATGAAGGAGTTAACCTTTTAATGGCAACTATGTGAATAAACATAATTAAACTAGTGTTATCTTTGTTTTTTAAACTACATTTCTTACTCTTACAGCATCATTAGAAAGCCAGATTCTTCCAAAATGTTATGTTTCAGACCTTTTCCAGTGCTGTGCCCTCTTGGTTTCATTGACTGCTAATATTTCACACAGAACTAGGGCTTATTATATAAGCAAAGGGTAAAGTACCTACTATGTTTGATGTTTCACAGGTATTTATATTCATAGTCCTAGTAAATCAAATAATATTAAATGTTTTACTAGCCTTCAAATAATTTCCATTCATTATACTTTTAAGTATCAAAATAAACTACGTATAAAACCATTAGAACCAGTTAATACAAATTTTGTATCAAAGAGTCACTTGATGCACATGGAACCTTCTCAACAAAACAAGTCTCAACAAATTCAAAAAGATCAAAATCCTACCATGCATCTTTTCTAACCACAAGTCAGTGAAATTAGAAATCAACCACAAGAAAAAAATCTGGAAAGACCATAAATACATGGAGTTTAAATAACATCCACTAAACAATGAATGAATCAACCAAAAAATCTTTGGGATGCAGCAAAAACAATTCTTAAGGGGAGTTTATAGCAAGAAAAAAGCTCAAACAACCTAACTTTACCCTTAAAGGAACTAGAAAAAGAACAAAACCCCAAACCGGCACAAGGAAGGAGATAATAAAATCAGAGCAGAAATAAATGATAAAGAAGTTAAAAAAAAAAATACCAGGAGCTAGTTCTTTGAAAAGATCAACAAAATTTATAAATCTCTAGTCAGACTCCTCAAAAAAAAAAGCAAACTCACAAATGAGAGAGAAATAACAACCAGAAATACAGAATTGGCATATAATTTTTAATAATATTCTAACACATTAGACAACCTAGAAGAAATGGATAAATTCCTAGAAACAGAAATTTTTTTTAAAGATTTTATTTATTTATTTGGCAGAGAGAGTGAGAGGGAAGCAGGCTTCCTGCCGAGCAGAGAGCCCAATGCGGGACTCGATCCCAGGACCCTGAGATCATGACCTGAGCCGAAGGCAGCGGCTTAAACCACTGAGCCACCCAGGCGCCCCTAGAAACAGAAAATTTGAACAGACCGATTGCCAGCAAAGAAATTGGATTAGGAATCAGAAGTTCAGGACCAGATGGCTTCATAGGTGAATTCTACCCAACATTTAAAGAAGAGCTAATACCTATTATTAAACTATTCAAGAAGTAGGAAGGAAAACTTCTAAATTCATTTTATGGTACCAAAACTAGATATAGCACATACACACAAAAAGAACTACAGGCCAATATCTGATGAATGTAGATGCAAAAATCCTCAACAAAATAATGGTAAACTGATAATACATTTTTTTTTAAGATTTTATTTATTTATTTGACAGAGATCACAAGTAGGCAGAGAGGCAGGCAGAGAGAGAGAAGGAAGCAGGCTCTCCACGGAGCAGAAAGCCCGATGGGGGGCTCGATCCCAGGACTCTGGGATCATGACCTGAGCTGAAGGCAGAGGCTTTAACCCACTGAGCCACCCAGGTGCCTCCCTGTTGCATTTCTATACACAAATAATGAAGCAGCAGAAAGAGAAGAAGACCATTCCACTTAGAGTTGCACCAAAAATAATACCTAGGAATAAGCTTAACTAAGGAGGTAAAAGACCTATGCTCTGAAAACTATAAAATGCTGATGAAAGATGACATATGGTCACGGGTGGGAAGAACAAATATTGGTAAAATATCTATACTATCCAAAGCGATCTGCAGATTTAATGTAATCTCTATCAAAATGCAAACAGTAGGGGCGCCTGGGTGGCTCAGTGGGTTAATCCTGTGCCTTCGGCTCAGGTCATGATCTTAGGGTCCTGGGATGGAACCCCGCATTGGGCTCTCTGCTCAGCTGGGAGCCTGCTTTCCTTTCTCTATCTGCCTCTCTGCCTACTTGTGATCTCTCTCTCTGTCAAATAAATAAATAAAATCTAAAAAAAAAAAATGCAAACACTATTTTTCATAGAACTAGACAAACTCCTAAAATTTGTATGGAACAACAAAAGACCCTGAATAGCCAAAGCTATCAAAAAGAGTTACAGGGGCGCCTGGGTGGCTCCGTGGGTTAAGCCTCTGCCTTCAGCTCAGGTCATGATCTCAGGGTCCTGCGATGGAGCCCCGCATCAGGCTCCCTGATCAGTGGGGAGTCTGCTTCTCCCTCTCTCATTCTGCCTGCCTCTCTGCCTACTTGTGATTTCTCTCTCTCTGTCAAATAAATAAATAAATAAATAAATCTTTAAAATAAATAAATAAATAAATAAATAAATAAAATCTTAAAAAAGGAAAAAAAAAAAGGAGTTACAAACCTGGAAGAAGTATCACAACTCAGGACTTGAAGTTATATTATAAAACTATAGTAATCAAAACAGTATAGTACTGGCACAAAAACAGACACATAGATCAATGGAACAGAACAGAAACCCCAGAAGTAAACATAATTATTTATTGTATTGTATACTATATACAATTAATCTTTGACAAAGGACCTTGCTTGGTCTAGTGGTGGTAGGCACTGTTTCTGGCTCTACCTAGCTAGTACTGCTTGCCTTGTCCTGCCCTGACGTTCCTCTGCAGACCTGATCCATCTAACCAGCCTGCTCTAGCAGGTGCCTCTCCAAAATAGTTCCCATGCCACTATACCCAATGGGCAGCTTTGGTCTGATCCAGCGCTTCTGTCTCCCCAAAGTGGTTCCTCCCCTGGGAGAGCAGCCCAGCTGACCAGCATCTACAGCGACTGCACCAGGCTGCTCCAGCCAGCTAAACTGGGGGTCAGCTCTGCCCAGTAGCAGGTTCACAGCAGTTGGGCTCTAGCCACAATAGGAAAGTGCACACACCCCACATGTGACAACCCTGGAGTGCCTGGTTCTGGTATAATGGTAGATTGCACTTCTGAGTCCCACAGGACACCTTCTACATAAGCCCACTCCTTCAAGACTGGGAGACATAGCTGATCTACCGAACATACAGAAACACAGAGAGTCACACAAAATGAGGAGACGGGAATATATTTCAAACTAAGAACAAGATAAAATTCAGAAAAAGAATTAAATGAAACAGATCAGCAATCTACTCATAAAAGAGTTCAAAGTAATGGTCATAAAGATACTTACCAAACTTGGAAGAAACACAAAACTTCAACAAATATATAGAAACAAAACAATCAGATCTGAAGAATAACAAAATACACTAGCGGTTTAGATTATGCCAAAGTACTACCAGCATCTGGAAGACATGGTTGTGGAAATCACCCAAGCTGACCAAAAAGAAAAAAATCTAATAAGGATAATTTCAGGGATCCCTCAGATGACATCAAATGGACTAACATTCCTATTATAGGGGTACCAGAGGAGAAAAGAGGGAGACAGAAAATTCATATGAGGAAACAATAATAATCGAAAACTTCCTAAGCCTGGGGAAGGAAACAGACATCCAGGTCCAGGATGCACAGAGAACCACAAGCAAGATGAACCTGAAGAGGTCTATATCAAGATACAATAATTATAACATTAAAAAACTAAAGATAAAAACCCTAATTATGTACCCCCATAAGATTATCAGCTGACTCTTCAGCAAAAATTTTGCAGAGCAGAAGGAATTGCTAAAATATGTTAAGCTATGAAAAGAAAAAGAGAACCTACAACCAAGGGCACTCTACCTGGCAAGATTATTATTCAGAATTGGAGAGAAAGATTTTTAGACAAAAGTTATAGGAATTCTTCATCATTAAATCAGCGTTATGAGATATATTTAAGGAACTTATTTAAGTGGAAAAGAAAAGGCCATAACTAGAAGAAAATTATGAAAGAGAAAGAATCTCATTGGTAAAAGCAGACCTAGAGTAAAAGTAGTGGATCAACCACTTATAAAGCTAGTTGGAAGGTTAAAAGAAAAAAGTGTAAAATCAGCTACAACCGCAGTAGTTAGGGATACATAAAATATCATGTCAAAAACAAAGCATGGGCAGAAGGGGTAAAAATGTGTTTTTAGAATGTTTTCAGGGGCACCTGGGCTGCTCAGTGAGTTAAAGCTTCTGACTTTGGCTCGGGTTGTGGTCTCGGGGTCTTGGGATCGAGCCCCGCATTGGGCTCTCTGCTTGGCGGGGAGCCTGCTTCCCCCTCTCTCTGCCTGCCTCTCTGCCTACTTGTGATCTCTGTCTGTCAAATAAATAAATAAAATCTTAAAAAAATAATGATTTCAAATGTAAGCAACCATCAACTTAAAACAGACTGCTATATATATATAGGTTGTTATATATGGGTCTTGTGGTAACCACAAACCAAAAACCTCGAAAAGATGCACCATAAATAAAGAGAAAAGAATCAAAAAGTAACACTAAAAAAAAGTTCTTTAACCACAAGGGAAGACAACAGAAGAAAAGTACAAAACTAACCAGAAAATAATGAACAAAAGGGTAGTAATTACATACCTATCAATAATTAAATGTAAATGGACTAAATGCAGCAATCAAAAGAGAGTGGCTGAATATATACAAATTTAAAAAAAGTAAAGACCATCTATATCTTGCCTACAAGAGACTTCAGACCAAAAGATACACAAACTAAGAGTGAAGGCAAGGAAGAAGATATTCCATGTAAATGGAAATGAAAAGAAAGCTGGGGTAGCAATACTTCTGTCAGACAAAATAGACTTTAAAACAAAAACTAATAAGAGACAAGGGCTTACATCATCATCACCATCATCATCATCATCATCATCATCATCATAATGGGATTGACCTAACAAGACAAGATGATAGAACACTTATAAATATGCATCTAACATGGGAGCACCTAAATATATAAAGCAAATACTAATAGACATAAAAGGAGAAATTGACAGTAACATAGTAATAGCAGGGGCCTTTTACACTGCACTTTTACCAACGGATACTTCATCTAGATAGAAAATCAATAAGGAAACAGCTTTAAATGGCACATTAGACAGGAGGAACTTAGGAGATACATATATAGAACACTCCACCCCCATACAGGTCAATACACATTCTTTCCATGTGCACATGGAACATTGCCCAGAACGGATCACATGTTAGGCTACAAAACAAGTTTCAATAAATTTAAGAAGAGTGAAATCCTAGCAAGAGAATTCTCTGACCACAACGGTTTGAACATAGGTATTAATTACAGGGGGAAAAAATGGAAAAATTCAAGCATGTGGAGGCTAAACAGTAGCCAAGGGGCCAATGAGGAAAGCAAAGAGGAAATCAGAAAATACCTAAAGGTAAATGAAATTGGAAGCACAATACTCCAATATCTGTGGGATGCAGCAAAAGCACTTCTAAGGAAAGTTTGTAGTGATACAGGCCTACCTCAAGAGACAGCAAGAATCTCAATCTACCCATGTAACTAAAGGAGCTAGAAAAAGAAGAATAAACAAAACCCAAAGTTAGCAGAAGGAAAGCAATAATAAAGTTCAGAGCAGAAATAAATGAAATGAGTAAAAAAACCCCAAAACACAGAAAGAACAGATTCTTTGAAACAATAAACAGAATTGACAGAGCTTTAGACTCAAAAAAAGAGGACCTAAATAAAATCAGAATTCAAAGTGAACTTAGAACTGCCACTGCAAATTATGAGACTACTATGAATAGTTTTATACCAATAAATTGGACAACCTTGAAAAAAATGATGAATTCCTATAAGCATATAATCCAAGACAGAATCAGGAAGAAAGAGAAAACCTTAACAGACCACTTACTAGTAAAGAAATTGAGTCTGTAATTTAAAAAATTGCCAGCAAATGAAAGTGCAGGACCAGATGGAGTCAGATAAACTTTAGCAAAAAAATTAATTTTTAAAGTTAATACTCATCTTTCTCAAACTATTTTAAGAAATTGAAGTGGAAGGAACACTTAACTTCCAATCTCATTCTATAAGGCCGACATTAACCTGATAACAAAACTAGACAAAGACACTACCAACCAAACAAAAGTTACAGGCTAATATCCCTGACAAACATAGATGCAAAAACCCTCAACAAAATATTAGCAAACTGAATTCAACAATATATTAAAAAGATCATAAATCCATTACAGTGTTTATTCCAGAAGTGCAGGTGTGACTTAATATCCACTAATCAATCAACATGATATACCACATTAACAAAAGATAAAAATAGGGGCATCTGGGTGGCTCCGTTGGTTAAACATCTGCCTTTGGCTCAGATCATGATCCCAGGGTCTTGGGATCAAGCCCAGCATCCAGCTCCTTGCTCAGCAGAGAGCCTTCTTCTCCCTCTCTTTCTGCCTGCCACTCCCCCTGCTGTGCTCTGTCAAATAAATAAAATCTTAAGAAAAAAAGATAAAAATCGTATGATCACTTTAGTAGATGATAAAATTCAATATCCATTTATGATAAAACCCCTTAACGAAGTTTGTATAGAGGAAAGAAATATCAACATATATTTGCCATATATGACAAACCCACAACTATCATCATAATCAACAGTGAAAAACCGAAAGCTTTTACGGTTGACCCTTGAACAATGAGGGAGTTAGGGGCCCCTGCCAGCACAGTTAATCCTCCAAAGGATTTTCACTCCTCCAAAACTTTACTAGTAGCCTACTGTTGGCTGAGAGCCTTAGTGAGAACAATAGTTGATTAACACAGTTTGTGCATGTACTACATATTGTATTCTCACAATAAAGTGAGCTACAGAAAATATTAAAAAAATCATGAGGAAAATACATTTACAGTATTATACTTACTATATTTATCAATCCCACAAGTTTACATCATCGGTTTATAAGATTAATCAGATGTCATTACTAACATCAATACTGTCTTACACAAAACACTAAATGTTACACATATTAATGCTAAATATGAAAAATGAAAAGATAATGTGAAAAACAAATTCATATTTATAGGTATAATGATTCATGCTTCGATTACATAGCAGCAATATCATTGCTTTATAGTAGCCTATGCTTTCACAGTGCCTAGCCTGTACACCAGTGAATGAATCATTAATTTTAAAATACTTATGGTATAGAGTACTATAGTCATATTCATAACACAGTATTAGAAACACTGTTACATTTTTTTTTGGAAAAACCACTTACCTTGTTAATGGGCTGATATGGTTTCTCCAGTCACAAGAAAGAGGCATACTGTAATGTAATTCTTCAAAAGCAGTTATAAAATATTTATTTTATTAAATAAAAAATTAAAATTAAAATTTAATTAAAAGTTAAAAAATATTTTTATTAATTTTATATTAAATATCACTCACCTTAAGCCTATGTAAGGACAGGCTGTCTACTGCTACACACGCCTTGCATGTGACGTTCTGCCCTAGGAATACTGAGGTGATGATGATGGCGACACAAAGACGTATCCGTTCTCGCCGTACAGTTCGATTTCACACGAAGACGCTCATATATGCAGCAGGTAAGTTTATTAAGAGTACAGCAGGATTATTTACTATTCATCAATGGATCATCATATAGGTCTTCATCCTCACTGTCTTCATGTTGAGTAGGCAGAGGAGGAGGAAGAGGGGGGCCGGTCTTGCACAGAGACACTGTGGCCGAAGCAAAGAGGGGGAGGAGAGGAATGGGAGGCAGGAGAGGCAGGCAAACTCAGTAACTGCATGGAAATACATCGTAATTTCTGTCCTTTTTGCTTTTTTTTTCATTGTTTTAAAACTATTTCTACACAGTACCGGTTTTCCTCTCACCATTTGTTTCATTCCAGCGGCCATACCATAGAAGGGTCCAGGTAGTAGAAATCAAAAGCAGTCTTGAGGAATCAGAACCCTTCTGCCTGACTGTCTAACACCAGTTTTCTGGCCCTGCTTCTGTGTTGTGCTTATCGTCATCTGGCATTGGTTCAGCCCTGTCTCCATCAGGTCATCCTTAGTTAATTCCTCTGGTGTGGTGCCTTTATCTCTTGAATTTCTCCAAAAACCCTATCTTGAAAATCTTCATCCCTAACTTTTAATTTTTTTTCCCATATCCACAGTCTCTTCATGATATCCTTGATTGGCTCTGTCATAAGTCCTGTGAAGTCGGGCACAACATTTGGACATGCTTTTCTCCAGCCAGAATTTGTTCAGGGCTTGATAGCTTTCATGACTTTTTCTATAACCATGCCATCTTCCATGGCAAAATTCTACCAGACTTCCCCATGATGTTCTGTCAGGGTTCTCTCACGTAGCATTGACAACCTTCCCATAGAATACCGTGTGTAATAAGCCTTGAAGGTCATTATGACCCCCTGATCAAGAGGCTCAATTAGAGACATTGTGTTGGGGGGCAAGCAGACTACTCTGGTAAACTCACAAGGTTCTGGATGGCCAGGGGCATTGTTTAATATCAAAAGAATGTTAAAAAATAGTCCCCTCCAGGCAAGGTACTTCTTGACTTCAGGGACAATGCAGTAATGGAACCAATTTAGAAAGAGTTCTTATTATCTGGGCCTTCTCAGTGAAAAGCCTGGCAGTTTGTGTTTTCTTTTCCCTTCAAGGCTTGGGGGTTAGCAATGGGCAGTGTTGATCATAAATAAAGTAAAAAAGTAGCCAGTCCCTTCCTGCCTTGCATACTGGTACTTGCTTCTCTTCCTTACCAATAAATGTATTTCACGTTTTTTTTTTTTTTTTTTTCTCCCCAGAATTGCCCACTTTCATCCGCATTAAAACCTGTTCAGGCAGATATCCATTCTCCTCAATGATTTTCTTAATGGGGTCTGGGAACTTGTTTCCTGCCTCTTTGTTGGTAGTAGGTGCTTCCCCTGTTATCTTGGCCAAACCTCTTTATAAAATTATCAAACCATCCTTTGCTGGCATTAAATTCTCCAGTTTAAAATGCTTCACCTTCCTTTTGCTTCAAGTTGTCATATGATGACCTTGTCTTTTCTCAAATTGTATTAGTCTATAGGTATACCTTTCTTATAGCAATCCCGAACCCATATAAAAGCTGTATTTTCAATACAAGATAAAAAGGTATTTTGTACATAGCATATGGTATTCATGCCTGCTGGTGTGGTTGCATCAACAGCTTCATACATTTCTATTTCTTTCTTTCTTTCTTTTTTTTTTTTTTTTTTTTTTTACAATAGTTCTTACCCTGGATTCACTTACCTTGAAATGATGGACAACAGTACCTGCAGACACCAAGCTATGGTACATATCAAGCCATTCAAGTTTTCTCGTAATTTCACAACTTTTCTCTGCTTCCTGGGACCAATTCCTGTATTACTAGTGGCACTTCATATGAGTCCTCAGGCATTATTCAAGGTTGACAGTATTGTACTAAGCATGATGAAAGATAAGTGAGACCTGTGAGAAATTACTTTTTCTTTTTTTTTTTAAAGATTTTATTTATTTATTTGACAGACAGAGATCACAAGTAGGCAGAGAGGCAGGCAGAGAGAGAGGAGGAAGCAGGCTCCCCGCGGAGCAGAGAGCCCGATGTGGGGCTCGATCCCAGGACCCTGGGATCATAACCTGAGCGGAAGGCAGAGGCTTTAACCCACTGAGCCACCCAGGTGCCCGAAATTACTTTTTCAAAGCAATATGCAACTTGCTGAAGATGAACTGCTCATGAGATTATTAGCCTCACATGGTCGTTTATGTGAATACTCACAACCCTCGAGCTCAGAGCAAATAGCAGCAGCAGACGGCTATAAATTTACCACAATGGCACAGTCTGTATCACAGTTAATTTTATATAATTACGATTTAAAACCGCATCTTCACATTGTTTACATTTCTTTCAACTGCACCATGTACAGTCTGTGTGTGCTTATGTAAGTTTTGATAAATTTTAACATTTTGTAATAGGTTTGTGTTCATTTTATGGTAGTAATTGATGAAATAGACTAATATCTACATATTTTTATGCACGTATGACATATTTAACTTCTTTAAATTTTGTTTGATATTTCTAGGCTACATGGGTCATCTGAGAATTTCTTCAAATTGTCACAAATCTCTAAAAAATTTTTCCAATATATTTATTCAAAAACCATGCATATAAGTGGTCCCATAAAGTTCAAAGCCATTTGGTTCAAGGATCCACTATAATCCCTGACAAAGGAGGCAGCAATATGCAATGGGGAAAAGATAGCCTCTTCATTAAATAGTGCGGGAAAACCCGGACAGCCCCACGCACAAGAATGAAACGACAGCACTTTCTGGCACTCAAGACAAAAATAAACTCGAAAACGGAATGACTAAAATGTAAGGAAGACCTGAAAACACAAAACTCCTAAAAGAAAACATAGGCAGTAAACACTTTATCACCGGTTTTAGTGGTATTTGTTTGGATGTGTTTCCTCAAGCAAGGGCAACAAAAGCAAAAATAAACAAATGGAACTGCATCAAAATAAAAAGCTTTTGTATAGCAAAGGAAGCCACCAAAAAAAAAAAAAAAATACTAGTAAATGGGAGAAGATATTTGCAAATGACATATCCAATAAGGGGTTATTATCCAAGATAAAGAAAGAACTCACAGAACTCAATACCAAAAATAATCTGATTAAGTGGGTAGAGGACCCAAACACATTTTTCCAAAGACATCCAGATGCTCAACAGACATGAAAAGATGCTCAACATCACTCAACAACAGGGAAATGCAAATCAAAATCACAATATATACCACCTCACACCTGTCAGAGTGGTTATTTTAAAAAAGCCAAGTGTTGGGGCGCCTGGGTGGCTCAGTGGATTAAAGCCTCTGCCTTCGGCTCAGGTCATGATCTCAGGGTCCTGGGACCAAGCCCCGCATCAGGCTCTCGGCTCAGCAGGGAACCTGCTTCCTCCTCTCTCTGTCTGCCTCTCTGTGATCTCTCTCTCTCTGTCAAAAAATAAATAAAATCTTAAAAAAAAAAGCCAGCCAAGTGTTGGCAAGGATATGGAGAAAAGGGAACCTGTTGGTGGGAATGTAAATTGATGTAGCCACTATGTAAAACAATGTGAAGGCTCCTTAAAAGATTAAAAATAAAACGACAATATAATGCAGCCATTCCACTTCTGAATATTTATTGAAGAAAATAAAAACACTAATTCAAAAAGATATATGCACCCTTATGTTCCCTGCAGCATTATCTACAATAGCCAGAATATGGAAGCAACCTAAGTGTCCATCGATAGATGAATGGGTAAAGATATGGCAGACAAATATTATTTACCTGCAGAAGTTAAATCTTGCCATTTGTGACATGGACAGACCTAAAGGGTCTTACTCCAAGGGAAAGAAGTCAGACAGAGAATGACAAGTACCATATGATTCACTTAAATGTGTCCTCTAAAAAAGAAAATGAACAAACAAAACAGAAACAGACTCACAAATACAGAGAAGAAACTGGTAGGTTGCCACACGGAAGAAGGGATGGGGGTTGGGCGCAATAGGTGAAGGGGATTAAGAGGTACAAATTTCAGTCATAAAATAAGTCATAGAGATGAAAAGTACAGCATAGGGAATATAGCCACTAACTCTGTAATAAGGTTCTATGGTGACCACTGTGAACACCTGTAACGTATAATTGTCAAATCAACCTGATGCACACCTGAAACTTACGTCAACTGTACCTCAATTTTTAAAAAGGACTTAAAAACAAAAGAGGTAATTCAGGATCTAAATCACTAAAAAATCCATTCCATTGTGCCAATGTAACATAATATATGCTTCATTATACGTAGGGATAGTATCTTCCAAGACAATTAAGCAGAAAGATCCCCAGGATATCATGACATATAAATGATATAATGAAAAGAATTAGATATATGAAAGGGAAGAGATAGGAGTAAATATACTGATGGATTACTGAGCTACAAGGAGGAATCGTTTACTTCAAATGCAGTGTGTTCTTGACTTTTAACATTAAAAATAAGCAGGAGGGGATTAGGACACAAGTCAACGAGAAGGCTTATTAAGTTTTCTACATTAAGGGAAAATATGAAGAGTACTTTTTTAAGTGTCATGGGCTTTAAGGTACATTTTTTTAAAGAAAATTACCGACTAAACAAGGGGAATTAAAGAGAAAATTAGAAAAAAAAATTTTTAATTTGAATATTTTATAGGATAGTAAAGGCATGGGTTAAAATTAATTTTGTTCATAAAAAGATTGATTTATTTATTAGTGAGAGAGAGAGAACATGGTGGGGAAGGGCAGAGGGAGAGACAGAGTCACAAGCAGGCTCCACACTGAGCATGGAGCCCAATGCGGGACTCGATCTCACCACCGTGAGATCATGACCTGAGCCGAAATCAAGAGTTAGATGCTTAATCAACGATGCCACCCAAGAGTCCTCATTTCTCCCTTTTCAAAAACTGAGTCTCAATAGCTAAAAAAATAAAAATTTGAGATCCTGAAAAAAATACAGAAAAGATCTGAATAAGATACAGCTTTTGATACCATTTAATTGTGAATTCCTCAGGAGTGGGGACAATGAGTTCTCATCTGTACTTCTGCACAATGAATAAAGACTGACAATAGCTAGGGAAGAAACTGCTAATTAACAATACTAAACAATAGTTTGAACATACTGAAAGTTAACATTCTTTCCTTGTGGTGTGTGTGTAGGGGGGAATCTGATAGATGGGTATTTGAAATAAGTAAGTAGGACAGTATTGGAGAACAACGTTTTTACAAAATGTCCTTCTAAATAGACATTTCCCCCAACTACCAATGCTATTTCCCACACTTACTGTCTTCAAATGGATGAAGAGGTCTTGAATGACGTCACACTAGGCTGGTTCTTCTTGGCTTTCACAGGAAAACAATCTATTTAAAATATCTTTGGTAATTACATTTTGATTATATAGCTATTTCCTCCTACCTCAGATCTTCTCTTCAAAACATCTCTTTGTGGAATGATTTCTCACAAAATCATTGTATTGATTTCTAAATAGTTCCATGAGGATTTTAAACGGGTTATTGAGGGTTATCTACTCTAAAAGCAGTGTAAAATATTGCCAAAATCTAGAGCTTCACAAGAGTTGGCCTCAAGATGAAGAGTCTTTTTTTGACTTCCTTGGCTATTCGGCTAGTTTGGGAAGGGGAAGACAAAAGAGGCAGCTGCCTTCTTGCTGGTTCTGGGCAAGGTCAGGGTAGCCGGTGGAAAGGGGTTTCTTTCTAGTCTTCCCAGTCTCGGGTATCGTGCCTTTCCTCAGATTCTCTGCACCCTCCCAGGTGCTGCCCCTCAAACACAGTATCTTCCACACTGTAGGTCTTCAGTAATTGTTGGACTGAAATCAAGTTCACCAGGATGGAAGAGATACAAATTACCTTATCCAGAAATTCCGATCTCTGGAACTTGTGGGTATGGGAGAGGGTAGGAATCAAGGGCCACAGGCAGATGTTAGAAACATAAAAAGAATGACAGCCAGATGTTAGATGCCTCTTGACCGAAGAACACAATACCAGCTAGCAAGAATTGATTCGCTGAGAAAGGAACTTGTAAGAAGATCAGCCTTGGGATTGGGGTTTCATAACCCCAGCACTGCTGATATTTTGAACCAGAAAATACTTTGTGGTGGGGAGCTGTCCTGTGTACTGTAAAATGGTTAGTTAGCAGCACCCATGGTCTCTTACCTGCTAGATGCCAACAGCACCTCTCTGCTTGGGACAACCAAAAATGTTTTCAGATAGTACTAAACGTCTCCTGGGTGGCAAAATCCCCCTTGGTTTAGGGCTTTTTGCTGCTGAATCTAACTACCAATTTATGGAAATAGGGGGCAGATGAACCTGTTACATGTCACTCCAGATCATGCCAACAGTCACAATATTGAACTCAGGACAACCTCTTTTTTCAGTAGACAAACTGTAAGGAAAAAAAGCTGGGCGGGGGGGACCCAAAGAGACTCAAGAGAGTGTCAATCAAGTGCACATGTAGATCACGCCTTGTATCTGAGGCCTCATCCAAACAAACCTGTGTAAGGAAAGCACTTGAGACCCACTAGGGAATTTTCTACAGCATCTCGACATTTAATGTTGCAGAATTAATTCAGGAGAATCTCTTTCTGATGTATATACTAAATTTCTGTATTTAGTATGTGTATATGTATATACTATATACTAGTATATGCATATACTAAATTCTGATGTACATACTAAAATATAATCCTGCTTCAAAGTAATTTGAGCAGGTGGGGTGTGGGGGGTTGTGATGATGACTAAAATGAGATAGGCTGTAAGTTAATGATAAAAGTGATGAAGTTCATGAGAGTCTCCAATTTCTCCATGTATTTGACATTTTTCATAATTAAGGAATTCTAAAAGTGATAACAGAGCATAACCAAAAGCAGCCAAAAAAAAAAAAAAAAAAAAAAAAGGTGATGTTCAGCAAGAATCACTATTCTACCATTTGAATGGACGATTCAGAGAGAACTGAATTCCAAGACCTCTTAGGTACAGAGTGAACCAGTCAAACAGTTTCCTAACAAGAGTAAAATATATAGTGTTAGCCGGTCCAGTCTAAATTTTAAAAGTGCCACTTGCTGCCTTTTATTAGTACTTGAGTATCACATTAGTCACCTGAATTTCAAATGTTTTATAAATATTACTATTTTAGAAGCACTTTAAAGGTTAAGAATAAGCCTTACTTAACACCTTCTCAGAAAGCATTCTACACTATCATTTTAATTTGACAAAAAAATATGAAGTAGATGGAACAAAGAGAACCACTTAAGACTAGTTTTGTAGGTCTTTAACTAGAAGGCTATGACCCAGAGCACACCATAGCAAGGACATACCACATCAAGGGCTTTCTAACTAGAGCACTTAAGGAAAAAAATAGAGAAAGAACAAAGGAATGCAACTTACCGAAAGTACTCATTTTTATAAAAATGTGTTTTATTTTAAAACAGGTCTATAAAAGTAGAAATCACATACAAAAATAGCTTATGGCTGGACTTCAGTTGGGAAGTACTGTATGTTTGAGGGCATCTGGAAATCACAGTCCAAATGGATCCTATCATCAGCCCCTGTCACTAATCTGTAAACAATAATTTCATGTAGTATATTTAGCACTTTTTAACTAGTACAAAATTGAAACATAATCATTTCCCGTACAAGGCCACTTTAAAATGTTCTTCCTTAGGTCTGAGCAGATAAGGGCACTTCATATCGTTGTTTCCAACATTTGAAAAGTCTGATTTAAAAACAATGCTACTAGAAGTAATAGGTTTTAGCTCCTTTTGTTCCATTTCAAACATATGGGAAGGTCATCAATTCAAAGAAAGTAGTGTGTTTGTTTTTTTTTAATCTTAGGTAGAATTTAATCTTTTTTCTTCTAGACACCATTAAAAAAAAAAAAAATCACTGTTGCCATCCAAAGATTCCACACCCAAATCTTAACTTTAACGTAGTTTCAAGTTGTCTTACTGCTTTGAAACCACATGGAGCCCACACCTACTTCGAGCGTGTATTTCTGGGTGAACGAACACGTGGTTCTCTGGAAACTCTAGGTCCAGGAACTTTAGACAACAATGACTTTCCAACAATTATTGTGGGAGATAATTTTTTTTTTTAAAGAAGGCAATTTAAAATACTTGATTCCAGAGTCATATAAAAATAACCTGAAGCACCTTGGCAATAAAGGAAAATGGCAGGCAATTTCAGTTTGGCATTTCAGCCAACGTTTCAAGAATAAAGACTGGCTACTATCACCTTTCTAAAACACAGCGAGTCATCTTAAAAGCTAAAGAACGCACGTAACATCATTTGATCATAAAGTTAGAAGGCCACAATTCGGCATTCTGGGAACACAACACATGAAGGAAACTTCACGGATGTTCATTGGAGGGTAGTCCAGATCAACCCGGCATGGAAAATAGCCTCTTGCGCCTTCAGATGCTGGACCAATTCTTTGCCTCTGATGGCTAGCTGTTTCTCGTTTAGGTTTCAAGATGAATTGCCCAGGGCTCTGTTTCCATGAACCTAACTTCAAATCTAAAAGGCAAAGCTGAAAGGTCTATTCTGCAATCTCCAGAAGAGAGTGCCATGAATGCGACAATCCTATGATTCTCCTTTTGTTCCGTTCACAATACAAACACTTCTACCGATCTATGTCTCATAAGGCAATACTGAGAAATTAAATAAAAGAAAGTTACCACACAGATCGTGAAAATGATTTGCTGGTGGTGATTCTTACGCTTGATTCTAAACAGATGGAACAAGAAGGGCACTTGAAAGAGGTGGCTCAAATCTTGCTGCTTAGCGTTATCCTGAAATTACAGGCTCTCCTAAAAGGGCCTTTAAACTTGGGCTCTTAAGTGCACAGAAGCAGTGAACGAAGCTTTTCTGGTTATTGAGAAAAAGCAAAACTTCATTGTTTTCGCTCTCAAACGGTGTCTAATATACTTGTAGAAGGCAGGCAAAGGGAAAACCAAGAATAAAAAGAGCCGAGCGCTCCAGCAGGCGGGCTTCTTGCCCATTTTCCCTGTTCCAAAGAAAAGAGGGGACACCATCTTGCGATAAATACTTCACAGGCAGCTGGGCCTCTGCAGCGTCAGCCGGCATCTGATGCCCCAGATCTCCTGGTTCTTCTTGTTGCCAGTGGTCGGCCTGGCGATGGTGGTGAAATGGGAACTATTAATCTGTAGATGAGGAAGGGCTTCTTTTAACAGCTGAAGGGTACCGTCTGGCACGATTCCAAACACTTGTAGTGTTTTTAGTGTGGGGATTTCTCCAAGTTCACTGGAAAGGAAGAGAGACCTTTCAGAGTAGCAGGATCTACGGGGACTGATCCACTCGAGTTACATGACCCAATTTTTACCATTTGTATTACAGTCTATACATAGCGCCCACTGAAAACACCACGTGCCATCCATGATCCAGAAAACAGCAAAGGTGAGTGAAACCAGAGAGCATGGACCACAGCCTGGACAACATGGCCTTAGGGCCCACGCAGGTGCATTTTATTAGAGGTTTTCTCACAACCTAACTAGTAAGGTTTATTTAAAATCCAACCAGAGTTGTTTCCCTTCTCTATTCTTGATTTAAATCGAGAGGATTTACTGAATCACCTCAGGTTATACGTGATTTCCAAGCATGGACTTGACCTTTATTTGAACTAGTCTCCTCCTCTCAAAAGATGAGCAGCAGAAGTTACGGTAACTTCTTAGTAAGTCCATTCCGTGATAAAACCTAACAGCGACTTTGCAAAAGTACTTTAAACAAGGCTATGTAGTTGGCTGCAGATGGAGAAAAGGAGTAACTGGTCACACCTTTTCTATGAGAGGGAAAAGAAAGCCATCTGACTTCCCTACATATTACTTTTTTTTTTTTTTTTTTTTGGCTGCATGTATGCCAACCCTCTTCTCAGCTCTTTTCCATCAAGTGAAATACAAGTCTGTCAACAGTGACATTCTGGTCACAAAAAAGGGAGCCTGTTTCTCCAAAGTAAATACTTTTAGGTAATGATTCTTTCTTCTTTAACTCAGATCTCTGTGCTTAGAAATTCATCTCTCTGATCTGTATTTGCTCCAGGTTGGGACACAGAGTACAAAGTCTTAGGAAAGGGAATATTTAGTTAGGAATATCAACAAAATCCCACTGCAGATCAATGAACACATCAATGACCTAGTGTCAGCAGCATCCTTTGTATTTTCATATTGCCGATCACTACTAAAAAACACAAACTTTCTTCATAGTAATAGTCACCTGTCCTCCACTCTTTCTTCCTTCCAGTCTACTCTATATGCCGATGTCCAAGGCATCTTCCTCAAGCCTAGCTAAGATGATGTCACCCTTCCCCCCACTCCATCCCCCCAAGCCTTTGATGCTGCCCTCTTGTTTACGGAACTCAAACTGTTCTGCCGGCCTTAGGACTTTCCACGTTCAACCCACCCTCCCGGTCATCCCACTACCCCCTAAATGTATTTCTTCTACACTCAACAAGTGTATTAAACACCACAGATGTTTAATACATATTAGCTGAATAAAGACGAAGGCTAATTTAGAAAATGAAAGTACTAAGTAAAATAAACACGTTTGGTATTCATAAAAGGACAATATGATCTGGAGGTTACAACAGCCAAAAAAGAAAATCAGGAATAGTGAAGTACCATTCTTCTTAAAGTAAACTAACCTCTGGAATACAGCAGCAGCAGTGCAAAGAAAAGTCACAGCACATAGATGTTCATACGCAACATCCCTTAAGATGACAGCAATTCTGCCCCAACCTTAAATCTTAAATCCCTCTTACGTGAAATCCGAGTATTTGAGAACTTTGTGATGAGAATCTGGGTGCTAGGCTATCTGAATTAGTCAAACTGTAAGTCCTTCTACAGTGGACGGAATTAGAGTCAGAAGCAGACACTGCAGGTGGGAGTGAGCAAAGGGTGCGCAGCAGACGGCAGAAGAATGTTCTCGCAACAGCCTTGGTGGGCGTAAGGAAATGACAGTGGACTCTCAGAGACACGCAGGTGCCCTAGGTGAGAAAGTAGTGAACTGCATACCATGGGACGGGGGATGATCCAAATCGAAAAGCCAGAAAGTCTTTCAAAATTTTAAGGGGATGAAACAAAATAAGCGTCAAAAGCCCCTCAGTACACGTGTCATCTACAACACAACAGAGCACATTTATAAGCATCTCTTTAGACTGAAAAGCAACCGAAGGACAGTAAATAGCAATGAAGAGCCATTATTTCCAATTTTAAGAAGTTTAAAAGGGCACTGATAATTTTTTTTTTTTTATGATTTTGTTTATTTATTTGTCAGAGAGAGAGAGAGAGAGCACAAGCAGCGGGAGAGGCAGGCAGAGAGAGAAGCAGGCTCCCTGTTGAACACACAAGGAAACTGAACAGACTCAATCCCAGGACCCTGGGATCATGACCTGAGCTGAAGGTGATGCCCAACCAACAGAGCCACAGGCGTCCCTGTGTCTCGTGTACCTTTGTGTGTCATTGTTTGATAATGTCTTGTGTATCTTTGTTTCATCTGAGTAAACAAAAGATACTTATAGACCCTTTCACAGGTTCACACTTCACCTCAACTACACATTCCTATTTTCCTTATAAAATCTATTAGTAAGTTTGTAACAATATTATTTAGTAACTATATTTGTATTAGTTAGTATGTAACCATATGTAATTAATCAATGCCTAACTACAAATCCTCCTACACAGACTTTCTACTTAGTCTCTCCCAATCTCAGATCAGTTCACTAGCTCCAGCGTGGCTTTCTTACTTGGGCGAGAAATACAGAATGATCAGAAGAAAGTTTGGACATAGTTGGAATAAAATAAAATCAATTCAGGCCTAAAGGACTAGACACAATACGGACACATCCTGTAGAAGAAAAACCTAGTTTCCCAAATAGTCTAAAGCACTAGCATTATCGAAGAAAGTCACTCAAATTTTATTTTCCCACTTCTAAGAAATAAAAATTCTTTAGCATAAATGGCTTTCTCAAAATTACCATTGAGGATCCTGGAATTCTTACTGTGAATTTCGAGTACATCAGCTGCCAGAATGAAATGAGAGAAAATAACACTCTATCTTAAGAAACTTCTAAGGGTAGGTTATGGGCAAACTCATTTAATGGATTCATAAGGTTAACCAGCGTACTATTTACATACTGTCTGAAGAAACATACTCTTTTACTTTAAAGTACAAGGAGAGCATCTTTTTTCTCTCTGTTCTCATTTTTTTTTGGTGATCTGATTTGTAACCAAACTCCCAATGCCCGTTTCTCTTATTTCAAGATAAGGTTAGGACAAGTCACAAGGCAGTGAGGGTTCAAACGTAGGTCTGTGACTTGAGGTCTGTGCCCTTAAGCAGCAACTCACACTCCCTGCAGGCAGGACTCCGTAGGTGTTATTATCGTACTGGCTAAAAATACTAAACTGTGAGAGCTCACAGCCTTCCCTTAGCCTCTGCTCAAGAAAAAGCATTTGTGGATTACCTGCTTAGCTTCTTTCTCTGGAGAGAAAGAACAGAAGTGAGACATGGGAACAGATTCTCTTGAGAAAGGCAACCAAAAAAGACTGATCACTGTCATCCCCAGGGGCTGCATGGGCAATGATGCCGACACCCAGAGGGCAAGACAGGAGAGAAAGGTAACAGGGACGCCTTTCTGGGTGGACACTAGAGGCTCCTAGGAGTTCTGGTTACCACAGGGCACAAGATTTCAGCAAGGGTTCCTTGTACATGAGCTCACACCCTCCTGTCTGAGAGACATGGAGGTAAAGACTGCCATCCCTTTTAGGCAGTGCTTTTTCAAACAAGATACTGGCTGAGCCCCTGAGCCCCAAGATTAATTAAAGTGATTAATTAAAAATATAATTACTGGATTTTCTAATTCTACTACTTAACCCTATATAGCTGAAGTATCATTTATTAATTCTTGCAACTTAACTTAGAAGATCAAACCAATCATTTGCAAACTACATAAATTCTTTGTTCAAACTCCCCACGCTTCTTGGGCAGGAACCAGAAGCTAAATGACCTTCTCTGGGACAGTGAGCTGCACGGGGCAGTGGCCTCAATCAGGGTATACCGGCTGGAAGAAGAAGGGTGCCTGACCAAACTCATGACGCTGACTTCTGGTTTTCAATAAAACTGCTATACATTTACATCCTACATGAGGAAGGATTTTCCAGTCCTTTGGGGATAAAAAGTAACTTTAAAAAAATAAAAAGACAATGTTATTCCTAAGATGACTTGAGAATAGCACCTTCTAAAAGAAAGACCAGCAACTTTTGCTCTTCCTTGATTTGTGGAAGTTGCTGAGCAGACACAAAATTAACCCTCGTAAGAGCCACTGGATTAGCCAGACTATTTTCATCTATCTAGAAAACCTAGCACGCAGACCTCACTTAGCCTTTAACTCACTTTATGGTTTCAGGTTAAGTCACTTTACTCTTTTGGACTTCAGTCTCCCCCATTCCAAGACAGCCCTGGACTCATGACATTTACCGTTTACGTGATGCCATTCTTCCCATTCTTTGACCACCGGCCAGGACAGACATCACTAGAAGATTACAGAACTTTCCTCTCAGCCCAGAGAGAGTCTGTCAGAGTCAATGGGAGTTGATTTGAAAAATGTGGCGGGGGGGAAGTCTCCACTGGATTTGCCTCCCCAGTTATACTCTGAGCTCCCTGGAGGTAAGAAGGATTTTTCCTTTTTCAAGTCTTCCAGATACTAGAGTATGGTATTCTACTATTTAAACATGCTTCTAGCTAAATAATAAATATTTAGTAAACTATCTCAGTCAACTTTCCAAGATTTTTTAAGGAAAAAATTTTGTCTTGGTTTTTCTGTTTTGCTGGACTTCCCTAACCTATTTGTGGTACACCCATATCGATGTTCAAGTTTTATTTATTTTTTTATTTAAATTCCATTAGTCAACACATAGTACATCATTAGTTTCTGGTGTTGAGTTCAGTAATTCATCAGCTGCGTACAACACCCAGTACTCATCTCATCATGTGCCCTCCTCAGTGCCTGTCACGCAGTTACCCCATCCCTCCCAGCTGCCTCCCCTCCAGATGTTCAAGTTTTAAGCACCTGCAATTATTAATAACAAATACTACCCCAAGTGACATCTCTTGTTCCCTTTCTTCTCCTACTTTTAGAAAATGAGGGGCGCCTGGGTGGCTCAGTGGGTTAAAGCCTCTGCCTTCAGCTCAGGTCATGATCCCAGGGTCCTGGGATGGAGCCCCGCACTGGGCTCTCTGCTCAGCGGGGAGCCTGCTTCCTCCTCTCTCTCTGCCTGCCTCTCTGCCTGTCAAATGAATAAATAAATGAATCTTTAAAAAAAAGAAAATGAAACACTTACAGTAAAGTTTCAGGTATAATATCATAGCACCGACTGAGTGAGAGATGTTGGAGGTAGTTGAGCTGGTAAAATTCCGGAAAGCAGTCATTCTTCAGCATGACACTATCGCTGGAACAGAGCAGAAGAGAAGAGTCAAACTGATTCAAACTGAACTACACATCAGCTCAGATGGAGAAAACGGAAATAACCAACTGTTTCGTTCCTTCAGTTCACCAAGTTAAGATCCTTTCCACCTTCAATGAGCAGTCATGATTTTTCAATTTTTGTTTTAAAATAAATAAATGAAAACAAAAATACCTTAAGTCTAGGTGGACAAGATTGGGGCATCTTCCAACTAAGGTAGAGACATCTAGGGAAGAAAAAAATGATGGTCACTATTAAGTGAGGAATAAGACAAGGATATTTGCTATCAACACTATCATTTAACTTGGTGCTAGAAGCTTGGAACAATGAATGCAATTAGAGTCACACTATGAGAAAGAAAACAAAATCATTATCTTGGTATGTAAGATTTTGAATCTAGAAAATCCAAGAGAATCAACTAGAAATAGTAGTTGATGTAATATGTACTATGGTAAGTTAGTAACAACCCACAGTTTAGCTATGTATCTGCAATACCTAGGTGGGGAAAAAAGAAAAAAAAAATCCCACTTGCACTAGCAAAATGCAAAACCAAACACCATCATCTATAAACGAATAATGTATAATAAAAGTAGCACTTAAGGGGCGCCTGGGTGACTCAGTCAGTTAAATAGCTTTGGCTCAGGTCATGATCCTAGGGTCCTGGGATCAAGCCCTGAATCAGGATCCCTGCTCAGAAGAGAGCCTGCTTCTCTCTCTCCCTCTACCTGCCGCTCTGCTTACTTGTGCTCTCTATCTCTTTGTCAAATAAATTAATAAAATCTTAAAAAAAAAAAGTAGCACTTTAAATCAATGGGGGACATCATGAATTATTTTAAAAAATGACATTGCTACTACAAGCAGAAAAAAACTTATTTCTCCAACTCAAATAATATATACAAATAAATCCCACATATATTAAAAGGTCCTAAAATGCATAAATATAGGGTAATTATTCATTGGATCTTAGATTTTCCTTAACACAAAGAAAACATAAAGGAAAGTGGTAATTTACTACATAGAAGTTTTAAGTCTACCATGTTAAAGCAAAACAAAACAAAATTTAAAAAGTATCAGAAGGGGTGCCTGGGTGGCTCAGTAGGTTAAGCCTCTGCCTTCGGCTCAGGTCATGATCCCAGGGTCCTGGGATCGAGCCCCGCATCCAGCTCTCTGCTCAGCAGGGAGCCTGCTTCTTCCTCTCTCTGTCTGCCTCTCTGCCTACTTGTGATGATCTCTGTCTTTCAAATAAATAAATAAAATCTTAAAAAAAAAAAGTATCAGAAAACTGGGAATGTTTCCAACATTAAACAGTGTTAATGGTCTTATATAAAGAGTAAAGAAAGATAAACATAGAAAATGGGCAAAAAATATGGAAGTGATACTTGGCCAAACAGAGAGAAAAATGGTGCAAGAAAGGCAAAATAAAATTAAAATATTCCTTTTTTTTTTTTTTAAAGTTTTTATTTATTTATTTGACAGACAGAGATCACAAGTAGGCAGAGAGACAGGGGGAAGCAGGGTCCCTGCTGAGCAGTGAGCCCAATGCGGGGCTCAAGCCCAGGACCCCAAGATCATGACCTGAGCCGAAGGCAGAAGCTTTAACCCACTGAGTCACCCAGGCGCTCCTAAAATAATAATTTTCAGCTATCAAATGAAAAAAAAAATTCTATCATAACATCCAGAATTGATGAAATATAATAAAGCCCGTCTCATATATACTACAAGTGGATATTTAATTTTATGCAGCTTTTCAGGGAAGCAAACTGACTTTCTTTACGGTGAACTGAGTTTTTGGTGTGTTTTGAGCATTATACACTCGGCTCTTTGGCTCAGTAATTCCACTTTTAGAAAAACAATGAGGTATGCATAAAGACATTCATTTCATCAATAGTTGTAATAGCCCCTTCCCCAATTATTTTAATTCATTAACCTCCACCCATTTTGTGGAACACAATGCCAATGGCAGTCACTCAAAAGCTTTTAGATAGTACTTCGTGACATGAAAAAATACTCAAGATATATTACATAGTGAAAACAAAATACATATAATGCATTATAATCTCAATTTAGTAAAAATACATGCAAAAACTCTTATTTGTTTTTAAAGGTTTTATTTATTTATTCGTCAGAGAGAAAGAGAGCAAGCACAAGCTGGGGCAGCGGCAGGCAGAGGAAGAAGCATCCTCTCCGCTGAGCAGGGAGCCTGACGCAGGGCTCGATCCCAAGGATCTGAGCCCAAGACAGATGCTTAACTGACCGAGCCACGCAGGAATCCCCCCAAACTCATAGTTTTACACAAATTCACAGAGAGAAAAAGGTTCATGGGGTTGGGGGTAGGAGGGGAAGGCTGGAAGGAAATACACCCAAGGATGGTAGGATTACAGGTAACTTTTCAAAATTTGGAAGAGAGTCACATGTGTTATTTTGTATGCAGAAAATGAATCAATAGGGGTGCCTGGGTGGCTCAGTTGGTTGGGCGTCTGACTCTTGATTACAGGCTCGTGAGATCGACACACATACCTCACACCCCTCCCCACCCCAGCATCAGGTTCTGCTTAGGATTCTCCCTCTGCTTCTCCTCTGCCCCTCTCCCCCTCTTCACTCTATCTTAAAAAAAGAAAAAGAAAATCAATCAATATATGTTACTTATGTTTAAAAGTAAGTAAGCCTCATTCACGGTTGGGGCTTTTTCCTCCCACAGTTCTGTCTTCAGCCCCATTCCCTCTCCTGAATCTTAGACTTGCATTTTAAACTGTCTCGATAGGGCACCTGGGTGGCTCAGTTGGTTAAGTGAGTGCCTTCAGCTCAGGTCATGATCCTGGAGTCCGGATCGAGTCTGGCATTGGGCTCCTTGCTCAGCGGGGAGTCTGCTTCTCCCACTGACCCTCCCTCTTCTCATGCTCATTCTCTCTCTCAAAAATGAATAAATAAAACCTTTTAAACTGTCTTGATACATCCACTGTGATGTGGGACAGGCATTTCAAATTCAGGCCTAAAAACCAATAGTTATTTCTCCTCTAAATCTGGTCCTTCCCTAAAGTCTTCCCTGTCTCCGGGAAGTGCTACCGTCACCAACCCAGCTGCCTGGGCCGAAACCCCGGGAAGCACGCTCAGCGGTTCTCTCACATCCCACATCCAGTCTGTTGACTTTTTAATGTCTGATCATTTCTTACCACGTCCCACGTCACTGCCCTCCCCCATCTCTTACAGCCTTTTGTCAATACAGCACTAGAAGACGACATTTGAAGGGGAGTCAGACCCTATCGTTTCCTGCTCAAAATGCTACAGGGGCTTCCCATCTCACTCAGAGAAAATCTGAACAAAGCTTCTGCCTTGGCTTAGAGAACCCTGGGCTATCTTACCTCCTATCATTGTGCTCCTTGCTCCCTCTAACACTGATTTCCATATTGAGGCTTTACATTTGCTGATCCCAGTTCCAGAATGTTCTTTCCTCATTTATCTATACAGGTCCCGCCTTGACCCAATCAGGCCTCTGATCGGTGTCACTTCTGGGAGAGGCTCTCTCTTTGGCCATTCCATCTGCAAACGGCCCCCTCTGGCCAACACTCTGCTCCATTCTTCCTCCCTGCTTTTCCCCTCTGTTCACCACATTTCGTTGTTTGTGGGTTGCCTGGCTTCCCTGTCAGTATGTACACCGCACAGGGGTGACTTCCTCGGTTTTGTTCAAGGTCACAGCTTCCAAGTCAGGAACAGGGCTCTGTGCATCAGCAGAGCTCAATAAACATTTGTCTAATGAGTGACTAAAAAAAATGAAGGAGGGCACAGTACAATTTTGAGAGACCCATCACCCAGCCAGCCCACTAGCCATCCCCCAAATCCCCAGTTAGATCCAATCTCGTTTGATGCCACCTAGGAAAGAACAAAACCTTGGGGAGGGGGTGGTTGGGTAGAACTGGTACTCTCCAGGCCTCACTTAAGCCCTGGCATCCCTCAGCGGAAAGGGCTCATAAACCGTAGTCACTGCTATGATTCCCTCTATACTCTGCCCCCTTCATTTCGCCACGAGCTGGAGATCCACCTGCGCCAGAAGGCATCTGACAAACCCCCAAATCTAACCTGTCATTTCAAGGAGAGAGATGATTTCATGTAGAGAAGTCAAGGTCAAATCCAAGACCAAGAGCTGGTCCTCCAGGACCCCAGGCAGTGCTTCCCTACTGCCCCACGGGGGTGGCAAAAATAACAGTGACCATCACTGCACTCACTGCACAGTCATCGATTTCCTGCGGCAGGTCTTACCCACTCACTTAGCTCCGCGGGATTCACCCATTTACTCCTTACTATGACCCTAAGAGATGGCTTCCACTACTATCTCTGTTTTATGGATGAGGAAACTGAGGAACAGGGAGTTCAGCAACTTGGTTCAGACTACCCAGTAAACAGCAGAGCAGGAACTGGAACCTGGGCAGACTGGTGCCAGTGTAGGAGCTAAAAGGACATTCATACCATCTTCTAAATGGTGAAGTACTGGGTGCCACTGTTAAAAAAATCTCCGATTCCCACTGCGTAACTAAGAACACACACACTTCAACTTAAACTGCAGATCTTTGTCCTTGCCCTGAAGGTGTCCAGCAAGCAGGATTTTATTACCTATTATTCTGGCCAGAGCTTGGTAAACAGGCTCTCTCCTTTTCTGGAGGAACAAAGAGAAGAGTTTTAAGCCCAAGGTGGATAGATTAACAGCAGTTTGCCTACGGCAGAGTCTCTCAACCCTGCACCAAGAACGTTGTTTCATTCAATTAAAGAAACAGGAAATTCAGATACGGGAAGGAAATGTCAATAAGGCACAGCCTTTTCTGGGCTTGGGGATGAACAGGAAAGACCTGGTGGTGGGATTCAATGTGAAGAGGCTGCTTGCTGGTGGGAGCTTAACATCCTTGGAAGGTCATTTGGCAAGAACGACCCAAAGCTTAAGAACAGATCCTAATCCTTAACTCACTTAGAAGAATCCACCCTTAGAAATGTACTCCAAGATTTGTCTCTGTCCATGACAAGGTTGTTAAAAAAGGAAAAACCTGGAAAGACTCTAAAAGTCCATTATAAGGAGATCAAGTGAAGAAATTATTCAATTGGTACAAATTATTCCGTATCTATTTGACGGACTACCACACAGCCACCGAAAATGATGGGGTGCAGCTACTAAAAATGGGGGGAAAAGCATACTGCAAAGTATTTCATGCACTGTGTCCCACATTTTTTTTTTTAAAGATTTTATTTATTTATTTGACAGACAGAGATCACAGGTAGGCAGAGAGGCAGCCAGAGAGAGAGGAAGGGAAGCAGTCTCCCCACTGAGCAGAGAGCCAGATGCGGGGCTCGATCCCAGGACCCTGGGATCATGACCTGAGCCGAAAGCAGAGGCTTTAACCCACTGAGCCACTCAGGTGCCCCTGTGTCCCACTTTAATAAACATTTTTATGCAGAAAAAAGACCAGCAAGAGGTTACTGAGATTATGGGTGATTTTCCCCATATTTTATGTCTTTTTTGAGAATGACTATATAGGACTATCATCAGATTCCAAACAGTATTTCAGGGGTAAAAAAATGTAGAACACAAATGCTATGTGTAGGGGAGAGCGGGAAGACAGACACACTGCTGCTCTCACACCTGTCTAAAGAAAATGTTCCCCTGTCTGCAGCTGCAGGCTTCCGGACTGGAGCCCAGCAAAGGCCTCAAGCCCCCAGCTACCCCCAAGAACCCAGGTCCTCTTCGCGCCAGCCTGATACACTGAACTTGTCCTGGTGAAGCAGTTTACAAATACTACTTACATTCTAGGAAGACACACTCTGCAATTCGATTCAAATCATCTAGAGTATCACAAAAACCATAAAAACAAAGCACCTTCATGAGCCAACACCAAGTCCTGAAGACATGGCTGAGGTGTGCTGCTAGCTCGGCGAGGCTCTGCCTGGCCCACGGCCTGGGATCGCGAGGGGAAGCCATTCAAACAAGCTGTGCCATTGGCCATCAGGGAAATACAGATCCAAACCACAGTGAGATGCCACCACACACTGGTCAGAATGGCTAAAATTAACAAGTCAGGACATGACAGATGCTGGCGAGGACGCGGAGAAAGGGGAACCCTCCTACACTGTTGGTGGGAATGCAAGCTGCTGCAGCCACTCTGGAAAACAGCATGGAGGGTCCTCAAAAAGTTGAAAATAGAGCTACGCTACGACCCAGCAATTACGCTACTGGGTATTTACCCCAAAGATATAAATGTGGTGATCCGAAGGGGCACGTGCACCCGAATGTTTATAGCAGCAATGTCCACAATAGCCAAACTGTAGAAAGAACCTAGATGTCCATCAACAGTGAGTGCTGTGAAGCGTGTTAAGACTAATGCATCACAGACCTGTACCCCTGAAGCAAATAACACATTATATGTTAATAAAAAAAAACAAACAAACTATGCCATTTGCAAACATGTATCTCTGCCGATCAGGATTCTGCCAATACTAGACAAATAAGGATAACTGAACACTGAGGCGTATAAAGACGGCTAACAATCACACATTACCGCTCACTTCAAATGTCTGTGTTCAACTAAACCACCTCATCATCATCTTAGATTGAACTAAAAAGAGTTTTAAACATGAACTCACAGAGTTTATAAGAGGGCTTCAACCTTGGCACTACTGACATTTTGGATCAGATTATCTTTTGTGGTATTCTGCTGTCCTGGGCACTCTGCTCACCAGTATTCCTGGCTTCTGCCCACCAGCTGCCAGGAACACCCCCGCGGCTGTGGCGCTAAGAACTGTCTCCAGATCTCCCTAAATGTCCCCTTGCAGGCAAACTGGCGCCGGTTGAGAACCACTGAATACTGATCAAACACGGCATTCATCGATTTCCTGCTGCAGGTCTTACCCACTCACTTAGCAGATTAAAAGAAGTGCCGCTTAGAAATAAATTGGTTTCAAGTAGAAAGGTTTCCACTTTGAGACTCTGGATTCCGACCTCGGTGCTGCCCCACCAGCTCTTTGCTTTTACCCACCCTTTCATGTCAGCAGCCACCACACCTGAAAAACACAACTAAGAACAGGAGCGCTGGATTCAAGGAGACAAACGGCGCAGGGCAGCACTGAGAGGCGCTCTCCGAGAAATCACACCTACTGCCGCCCTCATTGCCGGGAAGGGTCCAGGGCCTGGAGGGGCTCACCTGCTCTCTGCAGATTCTTCCGATAGCCGCTGAGATTGAGCTGGGTGATGGTCTCGGACACGTGCGCGACAGCCACCTGCACATGCTTTTCGGTGAAGTCGTAACACCAGGACAGGTTCAGCTCATCCAGTCTGCACAGAAGAGAAACACGGAAAGCATGAAACCGGGACCCAGGAACAAGCTCTAGGAAAGCACTTGTCTCAGAGCTGCAGAGAAAACACAAAGCCACAGATTCCTAACCAGTTCACGCAGAGAACCTCTGCTTCTCTAGGCAGCTGCCTCAGCTCACCTGAGACAGCCTTCTCCCCTCCTGAACCGCTCCCTTGCCCTGGTGTGCCCCAGAAGGTCGCCAGCAGAACTCAGCCCCAACCTTAGTGGGTGCTGCCCCCTTCTGGAAATGGAGGGAACACTCTCCGCTCCTCCTGAGGGGTCCCACAGGTTACAGGACCAGGTGGAGCACCTCCAACCTCGTTTTCTTTCTCAACTACCCAGGTTGTCAGCAAACAGCCAGAGGCTGAACAACCACTCCAGAGGCTTAAAAAAGTCGATGGGTTATACCGGGGATTCCCAATAAAGAGACATCGACCTTGCAAAAGCCCACTTCTTATCCGGCTTGCTCTGACTTGAGCCAATGAATTCGAAGACAATATCCATGGATTAAGCCACATACCCCATTCCTGACATTGCAGAACAAATGGAGGGTTATACATTTCTCTCTCTTATCCTAAGGCAATCTACTTTCAGCAGGTCATTAAAGAGACATGCATACAATGCCAGAGAGGAAAGATGAGGGGCTATTAAAAAGGACACACACAAAGTATTCTGTGAGCCACGTCCTCTTCTCACTTAGAAATGGCTGTTACGGGGCGCCTGGGTGGCTCAGTGGGTTAATTAAGCCTCTGCCTTCAGCTCAGGTCATGATCTCAGGGTCCTGGGATCGAGCCCCACATCAGGCTCTCTGCTTGGCATGGAGGCTGCTTCCCCCTCTCTCTCTGCCTGCCTCTCTGCCTACTTCTGCTCTCTCTCTCTGTCAAATAAATAAAATCTTAAAAAAAAAAAAAAAGTTGGTTAGAAAAAAAAAAAGAAATGGCTGTCACTGTATCTTTCTTTATATACTGACATTATTATACGAAATAAAGATGTTTTTAATGGACTCACCCAAATCTATGATATCCGCTAAGTTAGGTCTACAGATACTATAGGGAAAAGCCTGACTGTACAGTCAGGTATAAAGAGATTAATTTTGATAAACACATCACCCAATTTTTCTTACTTTCAAGTGAAGAAAAAGGGGGGGATTACTACACAAGTAGCCTCTGCCAACCTGACTGATTTGGCTCCTCAGGTTGAACAGGAAGTTTAGAGGGTAAAGGATATTATGTACCACCAAGAGCTCAGAGTTTGGAATAGCTCAAGAAATAGATCCAACGCCTTGCTCATGGGAGGGATAATTGTGTATTTGCAAAAACAGTTGTATAACCAATTCTCCAATCTTTCCTACCTGGAACAGCTGCTCAGCAAGGTCTTCAGGGCAGATTCGGAGAATCCAGAACACCCAGAAAGATTCAGTCGCACTAAATTCGAGTTTTGCGCAAGATTACTGGGAAAAAAAAGGCAAATGTCAGAGGAATACCAGTAAGACACTGCTACTCAATTAATAAGCACTCTGAGGAAAGCAGGCTAGAGAAGTCAGCAGCTAAGCACACAGGCCTTACAGCCAGAAGTGAGTTTCAGTTCACGTCTCACTCTGTAGGACAGCGAGCAGGATGCTTTGCCCCAGTTTACTTATCTGTGGAATGGCAGAATCAGTACCTTCTTAGTACTGTCAAAATTCAGTTATAGAATGTGATAAGGGACTCAGCACAATGCCTGGCACAAAGGAACCACACAAGAAACACCAAGCAGGGGCGCCTCGGTGGCTCAGTGGGTTAAGCCTCTGCCTTCGGCTCAGGTCATGATCCCAGAGTCCTAGGATGGAGCCCCACATCAGGCTCTCGGCTCAGCAGGGAGACTGCTTCCTCCTCCTCTCTCTCTCTCTGCCTACTTGTGATCTCTATCTGTCAAATAAATAAAATCTTCCAAAAAAAAAAAAAAAAAAACAAAACCAAAACACCAAGCAATGTAGGTTTTAAATTGAAAAAAGAGTGCTTGAATAAACATCATCTCTATTTTACTCATAATTAGTAACAGCTTGTAGCCACATTTCTATGTGTTGAATCTCCAGGTTCTTCCAAGCAAACATCTCTCAGATTTGCCTTCTCTACACTCCCAAAAGCCTGTGTTAGTGGGACTCCATGATTAAGACTGAGAGTTCTGGAATCATACTCTATAGCCAAGTTGTAGCCAAGTTGGCTGCTGAACTCTGTTACAATTTTTATTATGTTACACATTGTATCATACACATCATTACAAATGAATATGAAGGGGAATGTTACATATCAAAATTTGTGACTTTGAATTCTAATATGTTTAGTGTTTTTGCAAAAATGTTTATTTTTATATTATCTGTGATTTTAATATAATTTAACCAGATTTCTTCGTGATTAACAATTTCATTGAATGGGGAGTATGGAAACAGTGTTATTTGACATTTTGAGCCTTCTCAGGTTTATCTAAATCAATGGTAGCTTAACAAATTCCAGACTTATTGTACGTAATTGTGTTTTTAATAAAAGGAATGTATATTTCCTTTAAGTTTGCATACAGGGGAGTGTAAAATATCGTGCGTTTGTGTGTCTAAGGCATGCAGCCAACTTACTATCTGCTATTTATAATAGAGCTTTGATATGACCATCAGAATTGTACCTATAATAGACAATTAAAACTAAAAACGTCTCAATAAAACTATGAAATGTGAAAAAACAAACAAACAAACCAACAACAAAAAACTATGTGAGCTCAGACAAGTTACTCAGCCTCTCCGTGCCTCAGTTTCTGTACTTGTAAAAAGGGGAACAATCAGAACTTACATCAGGGGTGAACTTTGAAGAACCGAGTATCTGGCACATAGTGTTCAAGAAACTTATTCTAACGCTACTACTGCTCATTTTTTTACATCAGGTTTCATCATTTCTCACCTGAATGAACACAACAGCATCTCGCTAGTCTAGTTTTTTCCACAGCTGGTTAACCCTCCCAGGTGCCCAGCAGATTCTTTATCTGAACTTCCACTCTGCACGTTCCCTCCATTCTCAGGACCACTTTCTTTGGCACACTTCCCTTTGCCCCGGAGGCCAAACTTCCTACAGCACGGCAGGGGCCTGTTCTGAGCTGCTTCCCCCCTTCCTGGGGTCTTCTCACTGCACCCCGTGCTCCGCAAGTTCCCGCCTGCCACACTGGTTAGAACTGCACGGGCAGCTTTACCTCATCACAGGGCGATCTCTAACCTGAATGCCTTCCATCCTCAGCTTAGGAGTCACTCCCTCTAAGGCAGCTGCCCTCCCTCAATTTAACTAGGTCTCTCCGGGATGATGCCTTGTATTCACCGGCGCATGTAACAAACACACTGCACTGTAATTATCCGTCTCTCCCATGAGTGAGGCAGGGACCTTGCCTTTACTCATCATCCCTGTATGTCTGGAACCTGGCATATGGCCCTGTACATAGTTAACATGCGAACTTGGGTGGCCTGGATGAGTCCTGCAGAAGTGGGGCACCCCATGGCTCTTTTCTGAGTCCATCTGGACATGGATGGAAGGGCACCCAGATTATACTCAGAAAACGAAGTTAACACACATCAAAACAACTGCCTTTGTCACATGCTCCTGACGGCCACTTACTTGACGATGGGATCTGACAGCTGTAGGCCTTCCAGGCTTAGGTTCTGCAACTTGGAGCACTGGGACAGAATGCCATGGAGGGTAGACACGTCAATTACAGAGTTGGACAGATCCATGTGCTGCACACGGAAAGGGCTGGGCACAGAGGAGGGAAAAGAGACGCTCTGTTAAGGGGGCTCGCACACATACCTCCAAATCAAATCCAACCCCACCTTCTCCCCAGATGAGCCACCAATCACAAACATGACCCCCAAATACACATTTAAGTAGTACAGTTTCAGTCTTAAAATAAATTGCTACTAGATAACTCCCTCCCCTCATTCATTTTGAAATTCAGGAGGATTTCAGGAGGTGCCCGGGTGGCTCAGTCAATTAAGAATTTGCTTTTGGCTCAGGTCATGTTCCCAGAATCTTGGGATCGAGGCCCACGCTGGGCTCCCTGCTCAGCGGGGAGTCTGCTTCTCCCTCTCCCTCCACCTGCCCTGTTTTATCACATGTGCATGCTCTCAATTAAATAAAGTCTTTAAAAAATTCATTAATTAAATTCAGGAGAATTTCTGCCAAGTCAAGATGCTGCTGCTTATTCAGTCCCCCTTAGGAAATTAATTCGTGGGCATCATGAGAATGAGCTGAATGCGGGTGACAAGATTTTGCCTATGAATCCTGCAGGCAAAGATGAGTGAGTAAATTACTGAAACAGAAAAGACAGTGGAAGAGCCAGCTATAAAGGGCTAACACTGAGGTACCTGGAGGAAATGCAGGGGTGGAAGTTTCTAGGTAACTGGGCCTAGGTGTTTGTTTGAACGAGAGGGCTGAACTGGAGAAGGGGATGTGGAAGTTCTAGCACTATGGTGGGTATATAAGACAGTGTGTCCGAGGCCAGTGTGTGGATCAAGAGAAGGCAGCCAGGGACCAGGGACAGAGCCCAGAATAGCCAAGGAAAGTGCACACGTGAAGGGGACCGAGAAGGAAGAGCACGGGACAAGGGTAACCAGCAGTGGAAAAGGGTGCTGCCATATAACCCTGGAGGGAAGGGGAAAGTACCAGAGTCAGGATGTAGGTTTTGTCCTTAACTCTGCTGTTCTTAGTTTATTTTTCTGTTCAGTATCTAGTTATTCCACTCCACGGCTTTAAACCATACCGCCAAACTATCAGTAAGAGAAGTCGTTCTTCAAAATTCTCCACAAAATGAGCAAAAAGAGGGCATTCTTGCTCAGGTCGCGAATCTGTCCACCATAAGAGCAGATACCCAGAGCTTCAAAGTTTGAGAAGACTCCTCACACTCTGTCTTTGTCAGAAACGGGCAGCGTGGGAAGAGCGAGGCTGCCTTGCATGTGCGAGTGAGTGCGGTGCACGGCTCCTGCCTCATGGGGCCCACGGTGCCCATCCTCCAAGGACCCCACCTGAGGGAAGCAAAATGTGCCTCCTTGACCCCCTGCAAGAGCCCAAGAACGGAAACAGCATCACTGAAAGCTGTGCTGTGTTTCAACACAAAGACCACACAGCAAAATTCTATAAGCCTTCCACGGCACAGACTTGTCACAGGCCGTAAGTTACAGGAAAGAAACAAAGTTTTGATCCATTTCCACCTTAAGATGTACAAACAGCCTTTTCTGGGGGCTTTTCCTTTTTTACCTGAAATGTTCCGCCAATGGTTGATCCATAAATGATCGTGGGCAGCGGAAGGCAACCACTCCTCGAGACAGCAACCGACCAATCACATCCGGGTGCAGGTTTCTACCTGTGAGGTCTAAAGTCTGCCACAGAGATTCATCAAACCTGGAAAAGAGGGGGGGGCCTTGGTTAGCTGAGGGCACTGGATACCGGAGGGCCCCACCACTCCGCAACAAGGAGGCTCTGGCCACTGAATCGCCCTGAAGCAGATTCTAAAGGAAGCTTCGGTTTTGAGCTGACTATACAACTAGCTATGGTATTTTTTAAGACACAAATGAGTATTTCTTGCTCGTATCATGGATAAGCTTCCACCTTCATTTGCACACACATACACTAAGACAGAGACACACATACATGCATATATCTGTATGTTTTTCCTTCAGATGATTCAATGCTATCATAGCCATGTAATGAATGAGCTGGAACCACAGAATAAAATTTTAGTGTTCAATACAATTTAATAATTTAAAAAAACGATTGCTCCAATCTCTTAATTGATTACTGACAGGTAGGTGTAGGTTCAAAATGGCCTCAACGATCCCACTTGCTGTTTCTGTAAAGCATACATGAGTTACCGCAATTACTCTAAGTAACACGGAAATAGAACTAAAAGGAAGAAAGTTAGCCCCACACCTGATCTTTGCAGATGGGCTTGAACTGAGCAGGTTCACTTATATGCAGATTTTTTCCAGTACTGTAAATGTATTTTTTCTTCCTTATGATTTTCTTAATAACATTTTCTTCTCTCTAGCATCCTTTATTGTTAGAATAAGAATATACAATACATATAACTTACAAGATAGGTGTTAATGAACTGTTCATGCCATGGGTAAGGCTTCTGGTCAACAGTAGTCTATTAGTAGTAAGGGTTTGGGGAGTTAAAAGTCACGTGGATTTTTTGAGTGGGCAGGAGGGGCAGTGCCCCTGACCCCCATGTTGCTTAAGGGTCAACTACACTTGATTAAGAGATATGACTATCAAATATCTACGAGGAATAAGAAACCCTACAAAGGCATTTGGGTGTTTTATAATACCCTTTAAGCAAAAAAAAAAAAAAAGCGTATGTGTGCACAGAAATATATGTATATGTATGAACTAATGTGAGAGGAAATACATTACTTAGAGTTTGGATAGTTTTTCTAAAGCAAAAATGAAGTACTGAAATGTACAGAACAGTACAATAAGGGAGCTTTAACAGCCACAGATTAATGCAACTTAGCAAAAAAAAAAAAAAAAAAAAAAGAAAACATGAGCTCAAGCACAGGAGGGAACATTTGAAATGCCTACTAGAATTGTATTTTTTAATACTGCTTGAAATAAGCAGACCACTGGCTCTGAAATAGTTCTGCCTGATGAAATTGCCAAGGCATCACGTGACCTCTATGATTAAGAAGGCAGTGCTTCCTAGATGGCACCTGTGACTCATATGACAACTGAGGTGAGGATTTACAGACTCTGCATGAAGAGGATGAAAAGAAAATTACTATGGGGTCGCCCGGGCAGGGATCAGTGCATCAGTGCAACTCCACCTCCACGCGCTCCAGCATTCCGGGTACACACACCCTTCTGCCCCCAGGGTCTCCTAAGCAAGGAGCCCACCGCTGGAAATGCCTGTAATGTCTCAGTGCCTGCAGAGCCCTGAATGGAGGGTCAGGGGCTCTTGCCATCTCACTGTGAGAGCCACAGATTCGTGGAGGGAGATGAGACACAGACGGCCTTCAAGTGCCCAGGATGGCTAGTGGGTGGCTGGCTGGAGAGGACAAGCGGAATAGATGGAAGAAGTTCCCCTGAAAAACAAAGCCTCCCCGCACCCTGCCCCTTCTGGCCTGTTACTGCTTCCTGCGCACTGAGACTTTCCACGTGCGGCTCACTGTGCAAACCTGAAGGTGTGCCCCCAAACCAACAAAGACATCCACGACTATTGGCGACCGCATGCCCCACGCTTCCACGAGCCAAGGCACTGCGCCAGCATCTTGGGATTTTACCCTCATCACTGCCCTGTCTGGAAGGTACTATGACCTCTGTTGTACATATGGGGGGACTAAGGCTCAGAAGTGTCAAGTAGGCCCCCCCATCACAGTGTTCAGTGTCAGAAATGGGGGGTTCACACTGAGTTCCAATACTGCTCTCCCCATTGCTCTCACTGCCCAGCCCCGTGTGGGGAATCGCTAGGCCTTCATGCAGCCCCCCACTCCTGGTGCATCGCCTGGTCCGGAGTCAGGATCCAATAAGCACATGAATACTGAAAAAAGAAGTTTTCTGAGGTGCGTAAGTTTATACCGCCAGGAGACTCCTCCCCTCCCTTCCACTGTGAAACAAAGACACTAATCATTAATAAAAATACAAAGGTACCTAGTTAGTTTTCTTTCTGCTACTACATTTTTCTTTTAGTTTCACCAGGCCCCAATGAATAAATAAATAACTCTCCCCCTTTCCCACACATATACCGACAGGGGTGAAAAATACTTACGCTAGGTGATACCACCTCTTACAAACACTGGAGACCTTTAGGAGTTCAGGGAGGCACAAACAGGAGAAGATTCCTAAGAGCAGCTCATCAGGAAGTGAGTCCCAGGAAACACCTTTAAGGGAGAAAAAAAGATGTGTTTTCTCATCACCATTCTTTTACCCAATCAAGCTTACTGAGTCTTTCCATGCTCGCCAAGGATACACACAATACTGAACTCAAGGATACCCTTACACACAAGGATACACACAAATACTGAACTTGAAAGGGGAATTTAACACAAATCGAATTACTCATTCCACAATTGTTTTTCTTGTCACTCATGGTCTCTGTACCAGTGGTAAGCACCACACTTTCTCCACAAAGGAGAAAAGACAAAACCAAGAATACTTTTCACACTGTTTTTGCCTTCAGCACCTGTCAGCCAACCTTAGGCCAGGACTTAGGCCAGGACTGCATTAAGGGTGGTACAGACCAAGAACCCGCCCCCTCAGACAGCGAACCATAATGTCTACGGCGTGATGTCTCTGGTCGCTAAGAAATGCCTTGTTTCTCTCTGAAGTGGATTTGTGGTGGATTTATTGAGTAGTGACCTTATCTAAAAGGCAAATGAAGTCTTCTCCTTCTTTCAGATTTACAGAAAGCATTTAGAAGTCAATCTGCCTACAAGTACAATATCTAAACGGTGGTCTCATGTACCTCTCTGCCTCCTATGGGGCCAGGAAGCACTTTAGGTGCTGGGGAGACAGCAGGAAATCACACAGACCAACCACTTTTAGCTTCATGGAGCTTACATTCTAGTGGGAAGAAATAATCACACATTAAAAAAAAATTAGTAAATTAAATGATATGTAAAGATTGGATTTGTGCTATGCAGAAAAATTAAGCAGGGTAAAGGACAGCATAGAAGGTATGGGACCAGTGTTCAAAAATCTCAACAAATTTCAGCCAAGGAAGGCTTGACCGAGACAGGGATCACCGAGCAAAGGATTGAACGAAGTGAGGGAGTTAGCCCTGTGAGTACCCAGGGTGTGCTCTAGATACAGGGAACAGCATGTCTGCTTTGAGGAACAGCAGGAAGAGTGGGGAGGGGCCAGTGATAGAGGATAAGGTAGAGAAGTGAGAGGGGTCGGGTCATGCAGAACTTTGTACACCATGATGAGGACTCTGGCTGTGACGCTGAACGTCAAGAGGAACAATTAGAGGGTTCTGAGCATAGAAAGTTCTAAAAGGATTGCTCGGGCTCTGTGTTAAAACAAACAAACAAACCAGAGGGAAAAAAGGTAGATATTTTAACATCAGTTTTGTCTTATAAAAACAATTTCTAAACAGAATTCTTATGTGTGAACATACAGAATAACAAGATCAGGACAACAGGACAATGGTCAAGAAGAAGAGGAGCAGGGACTGAAGCAGCTGGGTGCTGAGGTTAGTTCAGTAACTGGCCTCCCCTGTCTCCCTCTGCCCTCAATGGCTCTTGTACACCGAGCCTATCCTCTTCCCTCTGTGATGGTTCTCTTTGTGTGTCAACTTGACTGGGTCAAGAGGTGTCCAGCACTTTAGTTCCACACTATTCTGGGTGTTTCTGTGAGGTGTTCCTGCATGAGATGAACATCTGAGTCCATCGACTGAGAAATGCAGATTCCCTTCCCCAATGCACACAGGGCTCATCCAGTCCAAGGCTGTTGAGAACAACTGATGAAGGGAGAACAGGCTTCGTCCTTACCTTTGAGCTGGGACATGGCTCCCCTCCTGCCCTCAGAGCTGGACTGGAATTTAACCATCTCCTCTCCTGGTTCCTAGGCCTTTGGACCACGGACCTTAGGACTTTCCAGCTTCCATCACTGTGTGACCCATTCCTTATAATAAATGTCCCTATGTCTCCTATTTGTTCAGCGTCTCTGTAGAACCCTGATGACTAATACACTGGCCCTCCCCATCTAAAAGGTGTCAGTATTTACTGCACCAGCACAGCGGGCCAGGCTCTGCGGAGGACTTGATGGAGAAAAGCCTTGAGGCGGGTGATGCACCTGCTGCCTCCGGATGGGACCCTTGGGCAATCTTTCTAAAACAATCAGGCCCTTCCCTCAATGACAACCTTTCAGCGGTGCCCCCCATGTACATAGCCTGAAGTCCAAACTGCTGGGTGTGAAATTCAAAGCTTTCACCTCAAGACCCCACTCGTTTGTCTCAGTTCATTATGTAGAGATGTGCTCAAGCCATTTGGACCTACTTGTAATTCTCAGAATGAGTCGTTCCGTGCCACATCTCCATAGCCCTGTGCACACTGTGTCTGCCCCCGACGGCTACTGATTTAAAATCAAGTTGCTGTTAAAACCCCAATGCCTATGGAAGGCTTCCTGTGACATCACCAAGAACAAGTCACTTTGTTTTTTAACCACAATTTTATCATGTACTTACTCAACTGTTTAGCCGTGAGTTCTGGAGAGCAAAAACATGACTTAAAAACAAAAAATCTTTGTTTTTGCAGGAACTAGAGGAATGTCTGATACATCTGTCCATGCACAGATTTACTGAGCAGGTAGTATGTGCAGGTATCTGTTCTACAAAGAGGCATAAGGGATGGCCAGCTCAGGGTTTGAGACACAAACAGGAAATTTCAGTGAAGTATCATGATGGGCTCAGCGGGGTTCACAGTGCAGTGCTGTGCAGTGTGTGGTGGTAGAGCAGTGATCAGGGAAGTCATCCTGGAGGAAGTGGCCTCTACTGAAAAATGAGGAGATATGCAGTCGCTCATAAATGCCTACCTCCCCTCTCTGGAGGACAAAATGAATCACTATAGTCCTGCAACCAGGGGCAAACAGAAGAAGGCAGCCCATCCCTACTGACCCTGGATCACAACCTGGGGAGCAGCTGGAGAGGACCCAGAACCTTCTCAGTGTGGCACCAACCCTCCATCATCACCACAAGGCTCCTCCAAGCTCAGCATGGACAGAAGACAGAGGGTCTCAAACAGCGCTCCTCCTCTGCCTCTCAAATTGGAACAAAGTTGACAGACAGCATTTTCAGTTTTCCTTACATTAACTCTTAACTCCCTGACCTCTGCTGCCTCTTGCCCCTGTAGATCAGATTCTAGCGGGTGATTTGGCAAGAGATGACACACTTAGTTATTTCGAATCCAGTACGTTAGACTGCACCATGACCCGTCAGCCCATCGGGGCACCAGGTGCTCGGCATCCCCATTTTTGAGAACTGTGGGAACGCACCTACCTCTGGTGCCCAAGTCTATGACGCTTGGGCAAGTTAACCAATCTCCCAGGCTCAGTTTCCTCATCTGCAGGAATGGGAATAAAGGGATTTATTTTGCAAAGCAGTTCCCTGTGAGGATTAAATAATGTAAGGGAAGAGATCAAGCAGCAGAGTCACACTTCCTTTCTCCATCTTGACTCTTTCTCTCCTCTCACCATTAAATCTGTGCATTTGCCTTCCATGAGAACCTTTTCTTTTCAATGCTGCTTGGAAACACACGAGGTTTTACTTGGACAAACGCTACATGGTACGATTTACCAAGAGCCCCAAACAGTGCTCTACCTAAGTTTGGGATCCCCAGAAGCAGATCCGGGGGACCTGAATTCAAGTAGTTTATTTGGTAAGTAATTCCAGGAAGCACTGGGAAGTGAAGAGATATGGGAGGGAAGGAAGCAATGCAGAGTATGTTAAAAAGCAGGTTATCGCCATGGCCAAGTGGAGTTCAAGTCCATTGGGGACTCCAGGAGACCCTACAGCTCTTGTCCCAGAGCTGTCCCAGCTGAGGGCATGGGTGCTGCAGTATTAATCCACCAACACCTGTCAGTCACTGGATGGGGGGGGCGGTTGAGGGAACAGGAAAGCATATTAACCTCCCAGAGGCCTGCCAAGGGAGGTGTCAAGCAGGCACGTCTGCATGCAGGAGACAGCCTTTGGCATAGAAAGGCGTGTGGAGCTATGAATGGGGTGCACGCGTTCACTAAAGATGGCAGGAAGGGAAATTAGGGAGGCTTGTGGTGAAGGGGAGGGCGGGAGAAATAAATTAATGAACTTAGTGCTTATTTTATTGAGAACACATAAGAAATCAAAACAACTGGAACAATATGAGCTAAGTAATGAAAATGCTAGAAGGAAAACTAGCCCCAGCAACGAAGGCAGAGGTTTGCAGAGGACACCAAAGCCAGTCACTGAAGCCACACCAGTAATAACACTAGAACTCCTACTCATTTACCCTTCGGATCTCAGCTTAAATGTCACCCCCTCGGAGGAGCACTCCCAGAGCTCCATCGCAGTCCCCCCGATCCAGACCAGCATTCCCAGCACACAGCGCTATACCCGGCCCACAGGCATTCAGCAAATCTTTGCTAGATGATTTGTGAATGTGCTGATTTTGTATTTGTGTGACTGGTTAACCTTTGCTAACCAAATCACGACCACACACCTGGGGTCTAGGGGAGGGCCTGGCAATGAATGTCAGAAAGTATTCAGCTGACACTTCACAAAGGAATGACTGACACCCAAAAGAAGAATGCCAGCTTTAGTCTGGAGACGGACAAAACTACTGCTGCCTATTAAGACCAGTCAATCTCCTCATCTGTGAAATGATAAGGCTGGCCTACGGCTCCACTCAACTAGCATTCCTGGGTGCCTAATCAATGCACCAGAGCTGGGAGCTGGGTGTGAGCCACGGATCCTTGCCCAACAGCCCTGCCTGGAGACAAACTACTCAACAAACACAAAACCTAACACTTCAAAACTGCCATTTACTGCAAACCCTAAAAACGTCTCGAGCATTTATTTCAGCATACGGACTTAAACGCAGCAACCCTGGGCACTCACTAGTGCCATTTTACCCAGGAGGAAATTGGTCTCAGCAGAGTGGAAGCACCTCACTGAAGTGACCTCAACTACTAGGTGGCCGAGCCAGGAGGCAAAGTTTGGGTGGCTCGGTCTGAGCAGGCCAAGAGGCCCACACCCCGAGGTGCAGGTGCAGACAGAGGAAGTAGATGTCGGGAGGTTGGCCATGGGTGGGCGGGGGGAGGGCAGGGAACAGGACAGGGACTGTACCTGCAAAGGAACAACACAGCGCTGTTGGTGTCCAGGGAATGAGGCTGGAGACCAAAACCCAGCACACAAAGAAAGGTAATGTCCCCACATCAGTACAGGAGTTGTCTTTGAGATGGGGGAGGGGCTTCAAAAGAAGATGCCACTGTGACAAAGGGGACGAGGTCACACAACAGTAAGTGTCAGGCTGGGGATTCAACCCCACGTCTGACTCCAAACGATGCCCTTTCGATCACAGGAGGCTCAAATATTCTACGCTCTCCCCTGCCCTGTGTTCTTCATGTTTTCTACAATGTTAGGGAAGGTTAGGAATCACACCTGACTTGCTATGGAAAACGAACTCAATCAGGGTGAGGGAGGGAAGGCTGGCTGGAAGAGGGCGTAAAACAAAGATGCCAAGAGCTATCAAGTGGGCTTCCCAAGGGGAGGAACAAAGGCCGAGAAAATGCACGGCCTCAGAGGGCAGCCAAGTGCCCAGGGCTCCCTCAGTTTGACCACAGGCCACTGACTGCAGGGTTCCTGGCTGGGGGGGCTGAAGCCCGAGAATGGCTGCTGTCCAAGCAGATGGAGCAGAAGTCTGTTCTCCACCTCCAGTGGCTGGGATCCAGGCTTGTGATATGCTTAATCTAATTTTACTCGCCATATTGAATTCTCAAAACATCAACCATCTGTTTCCTGGATGCCTGACTACTCTGCTGTCTGGTCTGTTTGCCCGCGCGGATGGAAAAGTCCAGAGCAGGGCTTTCCTCCACTCGCCTCTTCTAAACCCCCCAGGGCGGCACACCAGCCCCAGGCAGTAAAGGAAAAAAATATTCAAGCTCAAGTATTCAACTACCTGAAGGCAGTTAAACCTACTTCAGAGCCACGAATGGGGCGAAAACTGGCCAGATTAACAAACCTGCTGGTCATCGTCCTTAGCCGCCATCATTTCCACTTCTCCCTCACGTGCAAACCAGCTGTCCAAGTCTGTAACCTCACTGCTGCCCACGCCTCAAATCCTCTGGGGAGAGCGGCTTAGGGAAGAATTGTCAATGCATGAGATCTTCGCAGTCTACGTTACTCATCTTACTTGGCTTATTTATTTCTTGGAGTATCACCTACACTCAGATTCAAGTTAAAATTCCAAATCTTAATCATAAACAAAACTTTGACTCTTAAAAATTGCTCCTCTCCTTAAACATTGATAAACAAATTATACCTGAAGAAAAAGCAGGCACTTGTGTTCACACTTAACCTTTTTAAAAAAATTTTTTTTTAATGTTTAAACACTTAAACACTTTATGTTTGCTTGTGTGAAGTATTAACCTAGGCTTCCTTTCTGGGAAAACACAAACGTTCTGCCATGCTGGGATCATATGCCCACAGATCATAAAAACACTAGACCATACAAAATTGGTATTTTCGGTTTTTGTTTTGGCTAAGTGGGCAGAACTTAAAAAAGCAAAACACAAGCAAAACAAAAACAGGGTCCTCAATGACCCTTCCGTCCAGTCCTCTGTATCCGTAAGAGACTAGCTCAACCCTGAAATGTGCGAACAGCAGTGGAGAAACCATGGAAATTGTGACTTTAGAGAATAAGGTATAATATAAATGCTCTATATGGGATCTGAGAGCCAGGTCTTTGGTCTGTTATGGTCACTGCTGTATTCCTAATCTCTAAAATACTCCATAAATACCTGCTGAATGAACAAATGAAAGGAAGCTACAGAGCAAAGAAGAAATGCCTTCCAGGGCCCCATAAATATGGGTCTCACAGGGCTGAGATTTGGGAGCTGCGGGCTAAGATTCACTGGTGACTCATGAAATCAATTTAGTTTGATCAGCACTATTTGGAAAGAATGGAATGGAACAGGATATTATCTTAGTAAGGGGAAATATAGTTTTGTGAAATTTTTGTTTCTGGCACACGCCCAGGATTACAACGTAAAATACATTTATTACTGGTTGGAAGAAAAAAAAAACTGGAGGAAAAATGTTTGCCTGGGGACATTAAAAAGCAGATTCTCAGGAACCAGGCACGATGACTTCTTGGATCAGAATCTCAGGAATTTTGCACTTTGAACAAGTTTCTTCGGGGATATCAGCAGACACTAAACTTCAGAGTCTCCACTCTGAGAACCATTTCAGGGTCTGGAATGTCAAGCAGGTTAACAGCCATGAAAAAGCTAATCAACAAATTAGTTCACCAGTATTTTCATGGCCCTCTTGTCGGTTGGTGGGGGGAAGGGGGAGGGAGAAAGGGGACCAAGACAGCATTTAATGACTATGAGTGATGTCCTCTCTGTGCCTCTTATTAACCTCATGACTGAGCCACCTACTGCCAATTCCTTCCATCCACTCACCCAGAGGGCCGCACAGACCTGTCCTCATAGGGTTTTGCCACAGAGTTTTTTATCTTCCCAAATAAAATGATGATGAGGATTTAGTCGCCAGACATGTGTGAGTCTGGCATGGGGCCTGCAGGGAGACTGAGGAGTGAAGAACCAGGAAAAACTCATAGCCCAGGGCCCCTGTCATCAGATCGCTACATAAAGCAGGTGTGGCCTCTTCTACCCTAATCCTGGCAGAGCTCTAGCCACCTGTCTTGACAACTGCAGACAACCCAAACCCCCCCCCCCCCCAAGCCGATCATGATCCAGATACACTGGAGGCCCACTGGGAATCCTCTAGCCCAGCTGTCCCTCCTGCATCAGTGAATCTACCTCCCCACACCCATTAACCAAGCCAAATTTTGGGTAATACCACACACATATGATGTATGCAACTAGTTTCCCTCTCTGCCTCTCTCTTAGGTAGTAACAAACACAAAAACTATTTCTTTTTCCTCCTCTCACTTCAGACATGTATACTTGAGGTCAATTTTAACAATCTAGACTTACTGATTGGACCATTTCCAGATCTTTCTTTCCCCAGAGCCTCCACATGTGCTAAGGAGGAGGAGGAGAAAGATGGTTCACATCTACTGGGAATCACCTTGGAAGCCCTTCTGTACCTGGGAAGCCGCACCTGGCTCAATTCGGCTAAAGGGATTCCCTTCCTCTGGCCTCCTACAGCACTGACTACCTGAAAGGCTCATTGAATGTTACTGTTTTAGCCGCCATCTTTTGCCGTGAGCTTCTCTTAGTACATATTGTCTTTTCTCCTCAGCTTTAACTAGGAATTTTCTACAAACCAGCAACCATCCCTTCATCTTCTGTAGTGCCTGGATGAAAAAATGATTTTTTTACTTATACGTCTTTCTTTGGGTATGAGTGTGGAAGGAAACACAGGAATCACGCTCAACGTCTAAAAACCACGGGCACTGGGCAAATGAATCAAAACCTGCTCATCTTAGCAGAAAGTGTCTTTCACCACATTTAGTTGGTCAAGAACAAACTGCCAGTGCTGCACTCGAGACACTAAAAATAACATGGACATTAAATTTTGAGGCAAAAAAAATTCTTACACTGACAAGGTCAGGTTAACAGGATTAAGGACAAAAGAAAAAGTGAAGTGGCTTCAAAATGAGTGTCAGAAATTTTGACCAGATTAACTGGGGTCACTTACTGTGTGTTACATGCACACAGCACGCTAAGAGCTCTATGTGCACTCTCACACTTAATCTTCACACCAACATATGACGTGGGCATTATTATTCCACTTCACAAAGAAACAAAGGTACAGAGAGCTTAAATAACTTCCCAAGGTTGGTAAACAGCAGAATTAGGATGTAAAGTCAGATCTGTCTGACTTCACAATTCCTTACTGCCTTTCTAATTAATTCACCCCTTCCCGATGGAGATTTCCAGACCTTAATCTGTAGGTTCTCTTTCCCAATTAAGTCAAAACCCCCAAACAACAGTTTTTTGTTTTTGTTTTTTAAAGCAAAGCAACCAACCAACCCTTCTTCAAAGAAAGTCAGATGGGAGAACTGAGGAATATACTTATTTACCGTGGCTCTGCAAGACTTCATTTCTTTAATCTGTCTCTTCTCCCCTATCACCCACTCAATTCCTGTCTAGGCTTTAATCACCTCCTCTACAGACTACTTTAATAGCCTCCTAGTTTTATCAACTCTAATGTCAGAATCCATCCAGAATCTGAGCACAGTTATCACCACTTCCACACCTCTTAACAAATCTCCAAGCTTCTACGCTTGACCCTGCCTACAGTTTAATCCCAACGCATCAGTGTGTCCTTTTAAAACGTCCTATCACAACTCTGTTCACCACCACCTCCAGCCCCATCTTCCACTACTCTCCCCTTTGCTCATTCCATATATGGCTTCCTTCTTAATTAAGCAGACATGACATGCTTCTGCCCCAGGGTTTGTGCCCTGACTTTGTCCTCTGCTTGGAGCCCTCTTCTCCAAGACATCTACACAGCACATTCCTCACACTTCCTTTATGCTTTTGATTAAAAAGCTTGTGTCTAAGTGAGGCCTTCCCTCCATATCCTACTTAAAGTTGCAATCCATCTTCCCACCCCAGAACTTCCAATCCCTCTTGGCTTATTCTGTACTTGATTTTGGTCACAGCATTTATCACCTTCTAACATACTACAAACCACCTTTATTATGTTCCTTGCATCCTCTCTTTCGAACAGAAAGTTCATTGAGGGCAGGAATGTTTAGATTTTGTTTGCTGCCTTATCCCCAACACCAAAAACAATGCCCCCACATAGCATGTGCTCAGCAAATATTTGCAGGATTGTTTTAGATGACTTACTGGCAGGAAAAGTTGATAATCCCAAGTCATTGCACTGTGTTTACCCTATCACTCTATGGCTTTTTGTACTACTGGGGCTCTGTTCCACTCTGGGAGGCACTCTTTGACCTGTTGGAGAAGGCTGGGGATGGGGAGCTATCAAAGAGGGAAATGATATGGTGAGTTCTACATGTCAGTCAGTCCGCTCTAGTTCTGGGAGTGGATCTCTGGAGGATAAGACTGGAATTATGAGTCCATTCCAGTATTCAGGCAAGAGATAATGAGAGTTTGAAAAACATCTAGGAGACAAGACGGAAAGATTCGATGATTGGTTGGATGCGGGAGGATGGTGGGAAGGGACTGACCCTCAGGTTTCTGGCTGGGTGACTGAACATAATGCTGGCAGTAATGGAGACAGAGCATACCAGAAAAATCCGCTTGGGAGGTTCCTGGGGATATAAGTCCCTACACTTAGTTTAACACTGGCTGTAGCTGTCCTTTGACAAATAACTAAAGCAATTATGGCAACAAACTGAGTCAAGGCTATACACCAGCAGAATATAAACAAAAAAAAAAAAATCCTGCAAGATTATTGCGTATGTCCCCATTTATCAGTGGCACCGAGCCGGCCTTTGAACACACAGATTCCCTTCAAAGGAAAGAGGCAGGAATGTCTTCTCCTGGGTTAAAATTTCACATGGGTTAAAAGTCAACTGTGTTCCTGAAAATATATACCTACCAAGATTCCTTCAGATTTCAGTGACCAGTTGTCCCATTTCTTTGAAAAACGACTTCAGAAGTAGGCAATTTTAAAAGCGTGCCTTCCTAAAGATCGCTGAACAAAGATTACCAATAAAATACTTCAATCCACCTCTTATGTGACCGACAGTTTTACCCTCATACCTCACCTGGAAAGCTGTCTCGATTTAGCTTAGGTCTGCGGACTATCACGAAGTCCTTTTCATTCCCCTTGCTTTTCAGCCGCTTTCGGGGAGGGCTCTGAGGATGGGCCAGGTTGGAAAGCAGTTCCTGGGGGATATTCTCACTGTCCACCTCCTCCTTCTCCAGGGCCGAGACCCCCATGCCTGAGAGCAGTTCAGAAGTCTTGCTAGAATCCCATCCCCACGTGAAGCTGGTGGTAACGTTGCTACTCTGGTCGGGAATCTCCTGGAGGTGTTTCCTGGAAAAATGCACAACAGCCCCGGTTTCTTTCAAAAGCACACCCGTAAGTAATTGAAAGGCCTAAATGAAACTGCAAGTTATGCAATGAATGCACGGAACTTTCAGAGCGTCTCACGGAATCGCTTTTACATACCGGCGGAGAGTTTCTAAGAAGGAAAGAGAAAATAACCGAAAATCTAAAAGGCCTTTGGATTTACGATCATGGGGAAGGCCTCAAGAATGTCTTAAAGTGGAGGGAACACACGAGCGGGAGGGCACAACGATGAAAACAGCAGCAGGAAAGTTCAACAAGGAAGGCAGATAAAACCGCACGCTGATCGCCGCACTAAAGCACCCAGCCATCCACGCCTCCCAAAGAAGGAGCTAAGCAACTACTCACGTTACAGCATTTGTAACAATATTAACAAGCAGCAATATTCGCGGCCTAAAAGAATTGAGACGGTTCACTCACTCGCTGCCCCCTTTTGCAATCGGGTTACCTGTGCATGGCGTCCACAGGTTCTAGAGTTTTAAATGCGTGCATTAACTGCAGAACTGCTAGCCTCCGGGATTCCCGCTCTGGCGCGCGGCGGCTCACGGCGTGCAGCTCCGACCCCCAGCAGCAAGACCCGCGAACTCTAGCAACGTTCCATCTTCGCCGCGCGCGCAGGGCTCTTCTACTCGCTCTCCTCCGCCGCCCCCGTCTGCGGCCTCGCTGCCTGCTGGGAACTGTAGTCTCGGCTCTGCCTAGTCCGGCAGGCTCTCCGCTACTTCCTTCCTCGTTACTTTACCCGCCTTCGAGGTACCCACAAGCCCCCGCGGCTGCGAGGCGTGGCTACCCACCGCGGTAGGCGGGGAAGCGGAAGTGGGCGGCGCTCCGGCTGGCTGGGAAATGTCAGCCGCTTAACTGGGGACGGGTTTTCCTCGTCCCGGAGCCTGCAGGCCTTTTAGTGATCGTCGCCGCTGTCGCCTCGGACTGTAGGTCCCAGATCCTGGACTGCTGTGGCGAGCGCGGAGTTTCCCGGTCCTTCCAGACGCTGTCTGGCAAGATCGGACGGTGAGCCTGATGGCGAGAGCGTGAGGCACTTTGGGGTCTGGGGTCTGAGGCCGAGCGCAGGCGGAGATCGAGAGGACCTCGGAGACCCCGAGCAGCCGCTACCGCGGGCCTACGTTCCCTGCCACTTGATAGGAGACGGTAGCCGGGTCCGCCGGCCAGGTGAGAGGATGCGGGCCGCGGGCGTCACACTTGCTGTCCCCTCCGCCGGGAAGCTGCTTCCTCCATCGGGGAGAGAGTGACCCTTAGCACTGGGTCTGTGCACAGGGTTCTTTCCTCAACAGTAAAATAGGCACCGCGGCTTCGAGGCTTATCTTGAGAACACGCTTGGCGGGAGGGTCAAGTCAGATAACGCTTGTGAAAGCGTAGTGTAAACTGAAGCGCAGTTCCAACGTGAGGCGGTGGTTTGATTTTAGGCGAGCAGGAGAGCACAGTGGTTTCTGTGCGCGGAGGGAAAGCTGCGCCAAGCTGCGCATCCCCTCGCAGCCTCGGCGAGCTTCACGAATGCCAGCACGGGAACAAATAAGGTGACCGTGTGTTTGCAAAAGCGCAGCGCTACTCAGTCGCTTGCGTTCAATCGGCTGCGTCTGGTTGTGTCGCCGTCGAAAAGCGAGCTGCTTTTAGCCTGTCTCCTCCGGGAAGAGTTTGGAGGCGGTTAGAGGGAGTGTGCCATAGTCTGAGGTAGGATGACCATGCGAAATCCATTGTGCACCCTGTACCATAACCGTGACCCCTGGAAAACAGTGGAAGAGAGGAGGGGAATAAATTCCAACCCTCATAAAAATGGAGAGGATTTATAAAGTTCAGAAGTAAGCAGACCCACGTCATCACAAAAATATTAGTTATTACTTCAGTATGCAGTATGACATACCTTAAAAAAACAGTATGACATACCATTAAAAAATGATTTCGCTTTGTGCTGGAATTAAACCTCTCTTGCCAGGGTATGTGTTGGTTTCAGGCTCGGTGCTTAGCTTGAAAAGTGACCACTTCTTGATTAAGGTATTCACGAATCTTTAGTTGTTTTTTTTTTCTTGAAAATAAGTGAAATTGGTGTAAGGAAGGGATATGCTCACAAGTTGATTTAAACTAGGTAAAAATACTAGGCGGAATGTTCACAATTCATTAAACTGATGTTATGGGAAATGCTGTTAAGTGCAATATTCTGATTTTTTAAATAAGGTTACCTTTATGTTACTTTGGCTAAGGAGAAAGCAGTTGCCTTCCTTTGAAGTCTACATCCTTTTCCTTAAAATTGCAACTCATCAGAGATCGTAATTTTATATTTTAAGAAGTTACAGTCTTAAGAAAGTAAGACAGAGTATATATACTAATGGAGGAGAAAGAAACAAGGAAAAAAATATTTTAAATGCCATGATGAGAATAAACAAAGTTTTGGTATATAAAATAGATCTTATAGGTAGGAAGATCTAATGGGATGGTTTTAAACTTAAAGATGAGAAATATCCTGGTAGTAGGTTTCAGCAAGTAGTTTCCTAGGAACCAGGGAACATTTCTAGTTCTCAGAATACTTGAAATAGCTGAACTGATGGACAGGAGGCCCTCTATAGGACTTCAAAGAAAGCCTGTCAACTTTGAAAATCAGCCTTCAAATTCTAGAATAGATATTTTACTAACAGTTTGCACTGGTAACAAAAATACTTTTGCTTGCTGAAATAGGAATACTTTTTTTCCTGCATTATTCTAATCATGGCTGTTCTCTTTATATAGTAAATAAAAGTTTAAATTGGTACATGGGAGTCTGATATAAGGAATTGTGTCTATTAAAGAGATGAGATTATCAGCTACATAGATATTGCAGTCTGGTCTCTTCAAGAATTAAATTGTGTTCCCTACTGATACGGATTTTTTTTTCCTGGTTAATTTCATTTATTTAATCTTGCTCTCAAGAAGCAATTAAGCATACCCACCTCCCATTTAGTGAGAGGTGTAACTTTAATTTCTGAAACTAGAATTACTAGATCAGTATCTAGGACAAATGAATTACAGTTTTTTTTTAATCTCTGCAAATGACATTAGAGAAATTTTTAGTACTCTTTGGAAGCTTGAGGTAGGATACAGAGCAACTTTGTAAATTGGGAAAGTGTTTGTTGTAAAAGAGACAAAATGGTCAATATTACAAAGGCACAGGAGGGGCCAAAAAGGACTGGAAACTACATTTCACTGTAAACTGTGTGTATATTCTATAGTATATTAGTGTTCTTTTTGAAAATCAAATACAACAAAAGAGATTGTATTTAAATAGAAGAGTGATGTGCTTTTCTTCTTAGTTCCATCAAAGCATGAAATAAATCTTAAAGATTTCTTTAGTTTTTTTTTTTTTTTAATGTTAGTTAGCTTGGGGGAACAAAAGACAACAATGATTATATAGCAAGAAGTTTCTACCTGCCAGTCAAATTTCAAAAGTATCTTTCCTCCATTATTTTTAAGGTAGATCTTTATATCTCTGTAGTTTATTGCTGTCTGTGATGGACAGATTGGAACAAGAACAGAAGGGTTCTTTCCCTATTCTGATTTGCTCTGTGTTTTCTTTTCTACCTTCCCCATGTAAATTAGAGTCATATATTACCTGTAAGTAATATAGCATTCTTACCTGGGAGGTGAAAAGACTTCACTAAATTCTATATTAAACATGACGTTTCTAGCATTCTATCTTGATATGTCTAAAGGAATAACTAATAGAATGTTTCTAGTTTGTTCACTGTGAAAACCAAGCAAAAGAAATTATTTAAACAATTTAAATTGCATTAAGAAGGTATGTCTGGATTTGAAAAAAGACTGTAGTATCCCAGTTGTAGTTAGGATAAATAGGTTTGAATCCCAGCTTTGACACTCACCGGCTGTATGGAATGTGGACAAACTACTGGCTCCCTCTGTACTCTTTTCTCCTCTATTAAACAAGGATACCCGTAGTCCTTTCTTACTGGTTTGTGCAGTCTAATCTGAGAAAGTATGTTAAGAGCTAGCATAATGCGTGGCATCTAGTTAACTCATACTAAATGGTAGCTGTTCTTTTTTCAAAAAATTGTTTTATTAAGAAGGGTTCTAAGGATTATCCTTTAATTATCAAAATAAGTCTTGTAATCTCTTTATGTGAAATCTTTAAGAAATCATTACAATTCCAGTTGTTTTCTGCTTACTTGCTTACGTGGTTACTCCCTTTCTCTCTCTCATGTCTTACCAAAGGTTAAGCACTTTGTACATGTCTTTCTTCAGAAGGGCTTGTCACACTTTGGAATTCAGTTTACCTGGTTGGTTTAACAACTCAGCTCATTTTTGGAGAGTGGCTTCAAAAAATATTACAACTATTTTGTATTTTTAGAGCGGGCACCACATTCTCTTGTGGTAGTCTGTGTATATCCCAAGCTGAATCCTCCTTTTACTTGGAGTCCTTAAACAGGGACTAATGGTGGTTATATTCAAAAGATTTCCCTTTTTATTGATAGTAGACCGTTGTTGACTTTCACAGCACTCACATGTAGTTCTGATACTTTTGGTTTTCATTATTAAGATCTTGAGTTGTCTGCTAGTTTTTATTATTTCACATATCTGAATAAAGATACCTACTTAAGTTAGCATAGTCTGACTCTCATATGTCATGAGGTTCTGGCTAGAAATTTTTCATTCACCTTCAGAACCTTAGTTTTGGACAAAAGTTTTGTCTTTGTTCTTTTGTTCAGTTGCTACCGCAAGTCTTTCCTTTCATCCTTCCTTGTCTTTTCCTTCTTTTTTTTTTGAAGATATATGGGGGATGCTTCAAGTTCCAAAATTATCTTAACCTGTAAATTTTGCAGTTAAAGGGTGTTTAGCCTTAAAAAAACCCACTATCAGCCGTAAAGTACTTGGTAAACAGTACCCTAAGGCAGTGCATTAATGAGCTAATTATGAAAGGCATTTGAAAGGCATTGTATGGTAACTTAATAATTGGTAGGGGGCTAAATTGGATTTTATGTGTTGAAAGACTTTAAGAACTAGTATTCTGAAAGGTAGACTAGGTCTGGACATTAGACACTAAAATTAGAATGAATGAACTGCCATTTTGATTTTGAGTAAAATCTACTTTTGCTGCTGTGGTGTTAAGACCAACCTATGATAGCTTTGAATTTCTCTTTCAATTTCTAATCACATGGAACTGAATTTTGATTTGCCTCCAAATTTTTGCATATTCTTCTTTGATTTTTGCCAGTTAGCCTAAACACGTTATTTTAATATTTGAGGAATATTACTAGAAGGACCACTTTTGTGGTCAGAGGCATATTTCCTCTTTTGTCCATGAGAATATTTTTGCACAGCTGTGCATGGTTGCAGGTCAGCAAGTGATCCATTTTAATCCACCTCCGTTTTGTCATGTGCCTAGAAGAATGACATTGTCTTTCTACATGACATTGGTGTATCTAATACACCTTCTTGACATGGCTCTTAGATATGTTCTGTCTCTTTACAAGAGAGTTGAAGGGGTGTTTGGGTTACCTTGTAGACCTAGAGAGGTAATCCCAATTTGTCCGAGGCAAGGGGAGCAGTTTCTTGGAGCAAGATCATTTTTTGTTTTATAAGAATCAGGGTGGGCCCAAGCTGTGGTAACCACAGAGAATGAGAAGCAAAAAGCATTTGATATCCATTCATATTTTGGGAGGATGGTGGGAGGGGAAGCTGTTTAGTGTAAAGCTTTGCTTTGAGACTATTGAAGCAACTAGTTATCTTCTGGAAGCACATGATATGAAGGAGGTGGAGATGAGCAGCTAGCAGTTTTGAGGACCTGCTCTGTTTCTAGAACTCCTGTTTCGTGTTTCACTTTTGTGTCTCATTTTTTCTTCATAGCAACCTGTGTGAGATGATTATTTATCTTCACTTAACTGCGTAAGTTGCATAAAATTATACAATGGGATTTGGAACCCGGGTTTACCACATTATAACAAAACATTTGTATTTTAAAATAGTTGTAACTTCAGGCATTTAACACCAGCAGCAGAATTTCTCATTTCATTTCACTTTCATATTACTACATTGATTTTTAAATAATTTTAAAATTACAAAATAATAAATGTTCATTATTTAAAATTAAAAGCCCACACAAACACAAAAGCACAAAAAGAAAATAGAAATAATCTCTTTACCATTTTATGACAACCACTGTTAGCATTTTGGAGTATATTTGTCCCATGTGTTTCATAAGTGTACTCCCTTAGACCCCAACGCTGTCCCTTTTGACATCTCTAAAGTCCCTGTGGATCTCACCTTTCCTCTAGGCTGGGGGAATCTGGTAGCCTCCTTGAACTCTGCCTGCAATTGAGTTTTGCTGTTACGTAGCCCTTGACTCACGTGCAGGAGACTCAGTGCAGATCCCTGCTCCCATGAGTCATGGACAGGTTAGCAGGAAACCCTTGGCTGGTTTTTGCAAAAAGGGAATGGACAGCAATATGACTGGAGGACATTTTTAAGACTTCCTGGACTATTTAGTACAAACGATGTTGTTTCTATGTTTACATGTTTAAATAATGCTGCCATGAAAAATAATATTATAGATAAATCTTTGTTCACATTTTTGGGTTTTCTTTAAGTTCTTTGAAGAGGAATTCCTAGGACAAAATATATGTACCTGTTTTTAAGGTCTTTGGTATATATCGCCAAATTGTTGTACTCCCTGTGGTAAATTTTTTCAGTAAACCAAACCTGAGTTGTCTAATCTTTATTTTTATTAGATTTTAATTAGCAGTGACTTTTATTAATTTAAGATAGAAGTAATTAGGTCATGTGGAGGATAAGCTTTGGACACAAAATTTTTCAGTTGAAATAACTAAAACAAGCTATAGGATATAAGATTCATAAAGAACCTAGGAAAGTACTATCATTTTGGACTGTAAAAAAATAATTCCTCACTTGTATTTAGGTACAAGATCAAAGATATAGACTTTAAAACTATTATTTTCTCATCTCAGATTAGGGAAACCCCAATTTTCATCTCCAATTTAATGGGACCCCAGGCTTAACCTTGTGTCATAACAAGATAACATGAGTTCAGCTTGAACAGAAATAGATGGTATGATAAACAGAATAATAGACCCTCAAGGATATCTATGCCTTATCAAGTGAGGAATTCTTTTTTTACAGCTTTGGTTACTGATATAACTAGATTATTCAGATTTGATGAGCTCTTTAAAGCATTTTCTCCCAGCTGAGGGTAGAAAAGAAAATCTGAGATTCCAAGCCTGAGAAGGATTTGACAACCCTTTGCTGACTCTGAGATATACTGGGCCACGTGCAAAGACTGGAAAGAGGCCTCTGGAGCTAAGGGCAAACGCCAGCTGACAGTCTGCAAGGAAATCGGAGTCTTGGTCCCATAAACACAACAAACTGAATTTTGCTAACAGCCTGAATGAACATTTTCCCCCAAAGTCTCCAGACATGAACACAAACCTGCTGACACCTTGATTTCCATCTTGAGAATTTAGTTGAACCAAGTTGTACCTGGATACCTGACCCACAGAAACTATGATATAAGGGTGTTGTTATAAGCCTCTAAGTTTATAGGAATTGTTTATAGCAGGAATAGGAGACTATTACACTGAGAATGGGAAGAGATGTAACCAAATCATTTCTTTTACTAGAATAAAGGATCCATAATTCTGTTTATTCATCTACAAGATTTTAAAGTACTATGAATCAGACCAAAAAATTGACAGCCATTGTAAAAGAATATTAGTAGCTAGTAGCAAGTTCATAATTGATTTTGTTGTTTTCTTATGCCCATGACTTGCCATCTATTTTTAATGTCTTCATATATTTCATTTTTATCTTAGTTTTCTTCATGTGTATTATTATAAAATGTAAAATGTATGGATTGAGGGTTTTTTCAGTTAATATTACAGTAATTCTCTAATGTTATGAAATAATCTTAACAAACATCATTTTTTACACTTCAATAATATTCCATCATCTGCTTCCGCCATATTTTAGCATTTCCTTGGTAATTTCTGATACTCGTCTTTTTTTATGATTATTATATTTCTTGGACTGGATGCTTTCAGGAAAATAAACATCTAGGTCAAACCATGAAGGGATTTTCAAACAATAACTGCCTTACATTTAAATTCACATTGAATCATGTTTTTTCAAAAGCCGGATCTTGAAAGAGGTCATGGTTGTCATCAGCACATTCTGCATTGAGCTATCCGCTTAATCTTTCCTGGCTTACAAATAAGATTTGATTTACTCTTATTGTGATGATATAGATTTTTTTTCATAGAATATGAAATTTGAAATTTTGAGTAGTAATAATGACTTTTTTTTTATAAGGATGATAACATAGAGTTGTTACCCATTTTTTTTAAAGATTTTATTTATTTATTTGACAGATAGAGATCACAAGTAGGGAGAGAGGCAGGCAGAGAGAGAGAGAGAGGAGGAAGCAGGCTCCCTGCCAAGCAGAGAGCCCGATGCGGGGCTCGATCCCAGGACCCTGGGATCATGACCTGAGCTGAAGGCAGAGGCTTTAACCCACTGAGCCACCCAGGCGCCCCAATAATGACATTTTTAATAAGTCTTTGAGTTGTTATAAGTATTTGTAATATCAATTTTGGAGACCATAGCAGGAATTTTATGTTGCCTTTTTAGTCAGCATTAATAAAAATAGTGTATGTACCAAAGTATAGAGTAAGTTTTTTATTCATTTATTCATTCAACATTAAATTTTTTTTTAATATCTACTCTATGCTAGACACTATATTAGAGACTGGGGATATAGTATTGAATAGTCAAGTCTGCTTTCATGAGGTGGGTGGAGGTGGGGAGGAGGGGGTTACAGGGAGACAAAAATGTAAACATACATTATAAGGTGGATAAGTGCTTTGAAGGAAAACGGCAGGATGTGGTCATAGTGATGAGAGGGGGTCAATTTTAGATATTTAAAAATATGAAAATATTGGTTGAAATGCACAGAGGAATAGAAAGTACTTCAACAATATAAAGAAATAAGAAAATACTTTATTATGTATGTTTTTGGTTTGTGATGTTCCATGTAAGGATATTTCTTACATGAATTTAAATTTAGCCAGTTAAAACCCAAACTTCTTTGTTTTATAACTAGTTTTGGTTGGAGATGTTGATTTGAAGTATTTTATTTTATTTATTATTTTTTTTAAAGATTTTATTTATTTATCTGACAGACAGAGATCACAAGTAGGCAGAGAGGCAGGCAGAGAGAGAGAGGAGGGAGCAGGCTCCCCGCTGAGCAGAGAGCGGGATGTGGGGCTCGATCCCAGGACCCTGAGATCATGACCTGAGCCAAAGGCAGAGGCCTTAACCCACTGAGCCACCCAGGTGCCCCTGAAGTACCTAATTGATTACACTTTTTATTCTGCATCACAGCCTTGATTCTCTGTTAATTCCTTGGAATATTGTAGTTAGTCCATAGACGAAAATGCCTAAGATTGATTTTACAAAGGTGAAAAGAACATACTGCGTTCAGTTAGTAAAGGTAAATTATTTTAGGGTTGCCTGGGTGGCTCAATTGCTTAAGTGTCTGCCTTTGTCTTGGGTCATGATCCCAGGGTCGTGGGATCAAGTTCTGCGTGGGGCTCCCTGCTCAGCGGGGAGCCTGCTTCTCTCTCTGCCTGTTGCTTGTGCGTGCTCTCTCTCTGACAAACAAATAAATAAAATCTTTTAAAAAAATGTAAATTATTTTATAGGAGTAGAGAGAGAAATAAACCATTGCTGATGTCTGTATTATTGGCATTTATAATTGAAAATATTTTCATGCATGACTTTATTCAATAATCATTGATAAATTCTTCTGCATTTAATAGTAACTTTGTTTAAAGAAAATAAGATTTAGATAGATAAACGGAAAGTGGTAAGTATGCAATTGACCCTTGACAATGCAGGAGTTAGAGGTGACAATCCCCTGTCCAGGTGAAAATCTGTGTATAACTTTTGACTCCCTGGAAAACTGTATAACTTTTAACTATTAATAGCCTACAGTCGACCAGAAGCTTTACCATAACATAAACAGCTGATTAACTCTGTGTGTGTGTGTGTTTTACTCGATGAACTTGATATTTATTTTGTAATATGAGTATTTTTGAAATATAATTAATATTCAGTGCTATATTTCAGGTATACAGCATAATGATTCAATATACATTGTATGTATATTATATACTCACAATAAAGTAAGCTACAGAAAAGAAAATGTTATTAAGAAAATCATAAGGAAGAGAAAATACATTTATAGTACTCTATTTATCAAAAAATCTGTGTAGAAGTAGACCCACACAGTTCAAACCTATGTTGTTCAAGGGTCAACTGTATTTTGTGAAGCAGTAAATAAATAAGAATTTCAAGTTGTTACATTTGTTCGACAAGATTATCACCAAAAAATAAAACTGTTTCAAACAAAGGAAATGTTACTTTCAAATGTTCTTTTTCATGCTCTCTCTCCCTCTTTTGGAATATTTTAAGTAATGGGTTATGGAGGCTTAGAAAACTTTATTTTAGAAAATATCTAATTTCCTAGGATCTAGTCAGTAGTGTATTTATATAAAATCTCTGTTGGGACTTATAACCTAAGGAACTAACTCCAAATGACACCATTAAAACTATTCTCATGTAGTATTCTTATATTGTAATATTTTTAGAAGTAGTGTAATTTTCATTAAGATAACTTTTTTCCTGAAAATATAGTTTATGTGAAATTTTTAAGATTAGCTTTAAAATAATAAGATGTATATTTGAGAATAGGAATTATCCTTTTCCTTTTATTTGTAGTTCAGTGTAAAAGCCTGACAATTTTCCAAAGAATTTATTAATACATTAATAAGCAAATTTTTAGGACATTTCTAAGTGGTTATTTCCTTTGTTAATGCTGCCTTTTTTTTTTTTTTCTTTTCCAGTTTACAGATATGACCCAGATCTGTACATGAGTGACTTTGGTTAGTCAGAGAGAACATTCAATAATGAGTGGTGCAGCTTTGGGACTCGAGATTGTTTTTGTCTTTTTTCTGGCATTATTCCTACTTCATCGATATGGAGATTTCAAGAAACAGCACAGACTTGTAATTGTCGGAACACTGCTAGCTTGGTATCTCTGCTTTCTTATCGTCTTCATACTGCCTCTGGATGTTAGTACGGTAAGAGGTGAAACTGAGTTTTGCAATCCAGAGGCAACTGTAATCATACAGCATATTTGAGATATGTTAATTCTTTTTTTTTTTTTTTAAAGATTTTATTTATTTATTTGACAGAGAGAGAGATCACAAGTAGGCAGAGAGGCAGGCAGAGAGAGAGGAGGAAGCAGGCTCCCTGTAGAGCAGAGAGCCCGATGCGGGGCTCGATCCCAGGACCCTGAGACCATGACCTGAGCCGAAGGCAGCGGCTTAATCCACTGAGCCACCCAGGCGCCCCGAGATATGTTAATTCTTAAGATAGCTAAATTATATAAGGTTATAGTGAATATTTTGTATTTCAATCTTATTATAGGAATTTGATCATTAAAAATTACAGCCAGGAAGGTAATTGGTGGGTAGGTTGATACCTTCCCATATCCATTAAGTACTTGACAACCTTCTGGTTTTCATTTTTAAACCATGTGTTCATTGATTTAGACCATATACAACCGGTGCAAGCATGCTGCTGCAAACTCCAGCCCTCCTGAGAATAGCAATATCACAGGATTATACGCAACTGCTACCCCAGGTCCCAGGTATTTGCTTCCTGTTTGTTTGTTTATTTTTAAAACTAGGGTAGATGAGAAAAATTGCTTTAACATTGTCAGTTCTTACCATTTGGATTTCATAAAAGTTGATTCTCATTCTCTACTCCTCCCCCCTACTCCACTTCTGTCCTGTGCTAATAGACTTTTAATTACGTTGTGTTCTATCTAAATTTAAATCTTAAATACATTTTGAGTATTTATTGGTACACAAGGCCTTTTAGTAGATGTATGTTAAGGGGAAAGTTCTAGAAGACCTGGTTTTTGTTCATTCTATCTCTTACTAAGAGATAGCCCTTGTTCTATCTCTTACTAAGAATGTGACTTCCAGTGGCTATTTTTCTTCTCAGCCTCACTCTGGTCTGAAAAACGGGACATTCATTTTCTCTTTTGCCTTATTTTCGAGGTTGTATAAAGGATAAGGAGATTATTCTGTATGTAGGATGTTCCTTTCATATTGTGCATCCTTTGAAATCATTATAGTTTTATTTTTTATTTTTACTCTCTTAAAGATTTTATTTTTAAATAATCTCTATACCCAACATAGGACTCAAACTCACAACCTGAAGATCAAGAGTGGCACTACCAGCTGAGCCAGCCAGGCACCCTGAAATCATTTATAGTTTTAAACTGAGAATAAACAAAGCTAAATTATTGAAAGGTTATGTTAAATTCATATCAAACTTCCAACTAAAAAACTTTGAGAAATGTTGACTATTTTATCATTTCACCAGTGCTTTAAGTAGTGTGTGCATTTTTCTTGATGCATCTTTTATTATTTTTTTTTTTGAACCTGAATAAGGGTAAATTTGAAATGTAGATGTTACTCCCCTTTAAAGCACATTAAAAATTGGATATAGTTCAGTAGCAATTGTGAATTGCCGGAAGCCCCTGGACTAAACGATATCCTTACAGTCTAGGAAGACTATTAATGGAAGACTCTACGGTCAGATACACATATCTTCAGAAAATTCAAACAGAATTATACAAATGCTGGTATCTCTCTCCATAGGAGTTATGCTACAGTGACTGATTTTTAGGGCTCCAGTTTCAGGAGTTAATCACCTAATGTCTTTCGCCTCCCTCTTCTCTCCTCCCTAAGAAATAACCAACCCACAAGTGGGGTGTGTATTTTCTTTCTTTTCTTTTTTTTTCTCTTTCTTTTCTTTTCTTTTTCTTTTTTTAAGGGAGTATGTATTTTAAAGGCAATCAAATCAGATTTAGTTTCATGATGCATTCACTTTTAAAGACTGTCACATTATCTATTAGGTGAATATTATGCCCTCTTTTTGCTCAAGAATTAAAAGTACACTGAAAGTTGAAAATTTAAATGGCATTCCTCTTCTAGAACAAACTGTTTTGTTTCTTTTCTGTGTGTTTTTTTAGTTTGATAGTCAGCTTTGAATTACAAGTTTTCTATGAAATTTTAGAAGTTAGAATCAGTAATTTGACATCTGAATGTAAATGAACTTTGCCATGCACAAATTAATTGTGTAATTTAAGTAGTCTTTATTTATTGACTTTAAATTGTTATTAAACAGCCAACATCCATGTTTCAAACCATGGAGTTACATTCCTGATGGAATCATGCCAATTTTCTGGAGGGTAGTGTATTGGACATCACAATTTTTGACATGGTAAGTGGCAGTGAAGGATAAAAAAAATGTTTAAAATTTTAGCTAAAGTTAAAAAAAACGATTATGCTTTCTTCATGAATCTTCATATTTTAGAATTTATTCAAATGTTACTTATTTTTTTCTTAAATCTGTATATTCTTTTTATTTATTTATTTGAGAGAGATCACAAGTAGGCAGAGAGGCAGGCAGTGAGAGAAAGAGGGGGAAGCAGGCTCCCTGCTGAGCAGAGAGCCTGATGCGGGGCTCAATCCCAGGACCCTGAAATCATGACCTGAGCCAAAGGCAGAGGCTTTAACCCACTGAGTCATCCAGGCGCCCCTTAAATCTGTATATTCTATTTTCTGCTCATTCCGTTCTCTCCCATCTTGAAAGAAAAGGAAAAAACCAGACAAACAAGAACCAGAGAACAGAAACAAAAAATTTTTCCTGCCACCATTCCCCTCTAGTTATTGCCTTCTCTCTTGACCTTCTTCAATTCAGTCTTCTTCCAGTCCCAGTTTTACATGAAACTGCTCTTGCTAAGGTCATCACTGTCTCCAGGTTTTCTTTTTTTCTGCTTAGCCCAACCTGCTGAATTTTCTTTACGGGTTCTATTTTTGTGGCCCATTTCCTAAATGTTGGTGTTCCGTAGGGTCTCATCTTTGGTCATCTTGTTACCTGACCCTTCCTGTATAGCTCTAATTTTAGCTGTAGCCCCCGATGTATTCCAAATGTTTCCACCAACTATAGCTTTGTCTTTTTGTTTGCTTGTTTGAGAGAGGGGGTGGTGGGCAAAGCAGAGGGATAGGGAGAAAGAGAATCTTAAGATTCCCAGCATGGAGCCTATGGTGGGGCTCCATCTCATGACCCCGAGTTTACGAGTTGAGCCAAAATCAAGAGTCAGAGGCTTAACCGACTGAGCCACCCAGGTGCACCGAAACTTTGTCTTTCTGCTGTGCTCCAAACACATTATTCACTATGTACTGAGCATTTTAGATACTCTGCAGGCAACTAAGCTCTAAAACTGAAGCTGCTAAACATCGCAAGAGAAAAATCACACAGTAGGGTAGAGTAGCGCCTCTGTAAATTCATGTTCATTGAACTCATCTGGGCCCCAAACATTGCCAGACTTTCCTCCTTTGTATCTCTAGTCCTCTTGCTCTTCATTCTCCACAGCAAGACTTCAAATGTCTACTGTTCTCTTTGTGGCTTTTTCTCTCTCCTTTACGTCCTAGAATCAATCACCTCTTCCCTTTGCAGAGAACTTTACTTTCTACTTCACAGTGAGAATAGAAGTCATCGGATGACAGCTCTTTCAGCCTCTCACACAGCACACCTACCAACCCAACCTCTTCCCTTCCTCTCTAAGAATGAGTCACTCTCAAAGTGACTTTAGAGTGAAATCCCTCTTCCTAAATAGGGACCCATCTCCTTCAGCTCTTGTTACCTATACTCTCAGCGTCCCGTTTCAACAAAGCATACGGAGTTCTCTCATCCTTTTAGAAAAAGAAGGAAAAAAACAAAAAATCTCTCAAATGCAACCCTTTCCAACTTCCTGGCTTCTAACCTCATCGATCTACTCATCACAGCTTAACTTTTGGAGGGAGACTTTTTTATTGAAGTAAAAATTGGTACAGAAAGATGAGATTGTGTTTAGTTTTACTTTTTCCAAAGTGAATACATCTGGATAGCCAGCACTCAGATGATATTATAGAACATTAACAATGTTTATGCTACATCTAGAAGCTTCCCTCATACCCCTCTCTCAGTCATATCCTCCCAAGTGTAGCCATGATTCTGACATCCATCCCTGTAGGTTAGCTTTGCCAATTGGGGCTTTGTAAACACAGAGTTGTATGGTATGTATTTTTCTGCATCTCTTTTGGGGCTCACAAATTTGGAAGTTTCATCTGTGTTGTATTGTGTGTATCAGTATTCTTTTTCATTTCTGAAAAATCTTCCTTGATATGACTATGCCACAGTTTATCCTATCCAGCCAAACTTCTCAAATGAATTGTCTACATGTACTGTCTTTGTTTACTCATTATTCACTCTTTCCTCAACCCACTGAAGCCTGTTTTCTAGCCCCACTTCTCCTCTCACACACACAAGTCTTCATTGACTTGACCTCTTGGCAGCATTTGGTTATTGTTTTCTCTCTCTACTTTTAAATACTTCCTTCTCCTGTTTTCTCCTCCATATGCTCCTATGTTTTCTCCCATCCTTCTCTGCTGTTCTTTCTGTCTCCCTTGCTGGCTTCTTCTCCTCCTGTTTCCCTGTCCCTTAAAAGATAATTTTTCTCAGGGCTCAGCCTCAGCTCTTTCTTTCTCCTTCTACATATTCACCCTTCTAAATGTCATCTATGGGTGTCATGTCAGTACCACTGATGTGGTGAGGACTCCTGAATTTATCTGTGTTTCCACTCTTCTCTCCTGAATTCTGAAGCTGGATAGCCAACTACTTCCTGTGTAGCTCCTTTTTAAAAAAAATTTTTTTTAATTTTTTAAATTACTTTTCATTGTACTAGAATTCATTGTTTATGCACCACACCCGGTGCTCCATGCAATACATGCCCTCCGCAATACCCATCACCAGGCTGGCCCAACTTCCCACCCCCTGCCCTTTCAAAACCCTCAGATTGTTTTTCAGCTCCTTTGAAATGTGTCCTAAGTACTTCAAATCAGTGTATTCACAGCCAGTCTTTGCCCCTCCTGCTTCTTACCACATCACCACCCCTTACCCTCTATCACGTAGTCCTGGTTTTGTTCCCTTTCAGTCCATTCTTCCTGCTGAAGCCTTATCAGTTTATAGAAGACTTCAATTTGATCATGTCCCCTATAAAGAAAAAGATTCCTCATTGCCTGAATAGTCCAAAGCCTTTATAATGACTTCAAAGCCTTTTTTTTTTTTTTTTAGATTCATTGTAAGTCCCCCACACTGTTGTACTCTCTGCTGGTCATTATGACCTTTTTCGCTCCCAGAAATGTGCTTTGCTTTCTCCAAAATTTAATATTACAAAAATACTCAGTCATCTCTTAGAGTTCATGTTATTAATAATTATTAAAAATCATATCTATTTATGAAAACTGCACATTGAAATTGAGGTTCACATAATCCTGCTATTTTGAAGTTAAACAGATATATCTGTTGTTTCTTTAATCATATTTTTTCCAACTATCTAGGATTCTGTTACCTTTCATGCAGTCATATGCAAGATCAGGAGGGTTTTCCATCACTGGAAAGATAAAAACTGCACTGATTGAGAATGCAATCTATTATGGCACCTATTTGCTGATTTTTGGAGCATTTTTAATTTATGTAGCTGTAAACCCACATTTGCACTTAGAATGGTAAGAAAAGCTGTCTTCTTAACATTGTTTCTGTGTGTATTTGCATTTTTTAAAATTTATTTTTATCTCACATATGCTGATAAACAGACATTTCATTGATAAACATATCAAGTCATGTGTTTTATAGATTCCCCAAAAAGAAAATCTAAGTAATCCCTATTACTAAGAAGAAAAAATGGAATAATATATTTAAATATAGCTCTTGGATGAAGAACTAATGCTTTGTCTAATAGCTCTGTGTTAACCCTTATGAATTTTTTTAAGTTTTTATTTAAATTCCAGTTAGTTAATATACAGTGTACTGTTAGATTCAGGTGTATGATTTTGTATATGACAAAATAACTAGTTCTCTTTTTCATTGGAACTTGTGAGTATTCTTTTTAAAGATTTATTGATTTATTTTAGAGAGAGAGTGAGCAAGTATGCACAGACACTTGAGAGGGAGGTGGGCAGAGGGAGAGGGAAAGACAGAATCTCAAGCTGACTCCATGCTGAGCCAGAGCCCCCTGTGGAGCTCAGTCTCACAACCCTGAGATCATGACCTGAGCAGAAACCAAAAGTCAGACGCTAACTGCCTAAGCCACCTAGGTGCCTCAGAACTTGAGAATATTTCTTTCTTTTGTTCTGACTGTAGTTTGAGGGCATATTTCTCTCTGACCTTAGATTCAGACATAATAATAAAATTGAAATCTATATTATGCTTGTGATCTATATAATACATATGAAGAGATCTCAGAAATTAGGAATAGAGCAGAAATGATAATTCTCACTATTGCATTCCTGAGATTTGTGTAGATATGCCTCAAAGTAAGTTAAAAAATTTTTAGGCTTTAAAATTTTTTCAAGCTTCTGTTGTTTAATGGTGAATAAGATAGCCCCTAATGAAAAAAAGTATCTTTTCTTTGAACAAAATACATATATTTTTTTGCCAGGAGTTATCTTACATTCTAATTTTAACTATAATGAAAGCAGAGTTTCCTGTGTTAAAGTCTATTTCTGCAGTCACGCTCTTACTTCCCCTTAAAACACACAGATTATCTTTTGGCTATTGCTAAAAGAGTAGCTGAGGCTTGGAAGATGCAATTTTTTTCATATAAAATCCTAGCCATCCTTTAGGGCTGTTTTCTCAAAAAATCATTTAATGCTGGTTAGTCTTATGTTACATTTTGTTGGAAAAATTTATCTATCACACTATTTGCGTATGTTTCCTCTTAGGAACCAGCTTCAGACAATTGGGATAGCTGCTGCAAATACGTGGGGCCTGTTCCTTCTCGTGTTGTTGCTAGGGTATGGTTTGGTAGAAATTCCTCGATCATACTGGAATGGAGCAAAAAGAGGTTATCTACTTATGAAAACGTATTTTAAGGCAGCCAAACTGATGACAGAGAAAGCAGATGCGGAAGAGACTTTAGAAGATGTCATGGAGGTATGCAAATTTAAACCTTATGGCCAGTCACGGTTGGTTGGTTGCTGCTGCTGTTAGCACATTGGTGGAGCTTTACCCTGTGGTCATGTGTGGTCCTTCAGAATATCCGGACGATTAGCATGACTTCCTGTTGGCTATTCAGCTTCATGAGATGTCCCCTCCATCTTCCAACCACCAAAGATTCGGTGCGAATCTGTTCAACAGTGCAACATTATGATTGTCATCTTGGGAACTTTGAATAGCGCCCCTCTTTTACTCTTAAAGGTATATAAAGAAAATAAGCAATATTTCAAATACTTTGTACACTTCATAGAAGTTAGGAACTTTTAAAGGAACCTTAAATTTATAACAGGTACAGTAAATATCAATATTAACTGTTTCAGTACTTAATTTTTTATAATATGGCTTAAGAATTTTAAGGAAGAAAACAGTATTTTTATGTACAATATATAACCAGACTATATGGTTCATATTCAGAGTTGTGCTAACAAGTCAACAAAACTTCAAGGCAATTTCATACTAGAAAACTGTAGTGCAGTGAGGATTCAAGTGTCTTTTGAAAACTCAAGTCTTCTCCTGTCACTCCCACGTTTAGGCCCCGCTCACTGACCTCAGGTAAACTGTTACGGAGGCCATCTGGAGCACTTTGCTTTTCTTCCGCCTGATCAAGTGCTGCTCAGGTGCTCACCCTCCTTTCCCCTGGTCACACTGTACTTCTTTCAGTTCCTTGAAACTCCCGGTGCACTTCTGCTTTGAGCCTTCACACAGGCTATTTGGAATATTCTTGCTCCCTCTTTTGGTTGGCTGACCTTACTCCTGCTTTTTATCTCAGCTTAAGTCATCAGTTTATCAGAAGGCCTCCGTGGTTAGATTACACAGCGCTTTCCATACCCTTTCTTTTTGAATAATGTCTGTTTTCCTCATTAAGCTAAGCTCCCAACAGGAGCAGTGTCTATAATATAATAATAGTATATAATAATATACTAATATATTATATAATATATATTATATATATTATTTATTATTATATATTATATATAATATATATATTATATAATATATATAATATATTATATTTATATATAATAATTATATATAATATATAATATATAATATATATAATATATATATAATATATATAATTTATATATATTTATATATAATAATTATATATATAATTATATAATAATATATAATATATATAATATATAATATAATATATATAAATATATATATATAATATAATAATAATAATAATAATCTGGTACAGATTATTTATAAGGTCTACATATTTTAAATTTTGATGGGTATTGCTAATTTACCTTTCAAAGAGGCTATATAATTTTGCCAGAACACTGTTCTTATTTTTAAAATTTGCAGTTGTTTTTAGTGAGCTTGACCAGCTTTCCAGACATTTATTGACCAATAGTATTTCTTATGTGTCTTCCTAATTTTCGCTTGATTTGTAAGCACTTCCATATATTAAGGGAGGTGATTTTTTTTGTTATATGTGTATTTTTTTCATAATTTTGTCTATATGCCAGATGGGTTCCCTGCCTCCAGTTTTGTATCCCTTAGGGCCATTCTCTCCTCTACAATCAGAATGTTCTTTTTAATACCCTGGTCAGTTCTCTTGCCTCCCAGCCCTTGAACATTCCTTTTGTCTAGAACAGTGGTTCTCACTTCTTAAAAAACTCATTATTACTATAGAATATTGCTTTTCTTTGGGAACTACTGGTTCTAAAGATTCCCCTCTCTGACCCCCTTTATACCCTTATAGCTTTCATACTCACTGAATTGCTTATTACTGCACCACCAGCCGACAGTCTTTAAAGACCTGTAACATCATGTCTTCCTACCGCACCCTCCTGCATGGATTGTGGTGACTAATGCTGGCATCTAGTGTGTTCTTAATAAACAAATGTAGAACAAATAAGTCGTTGGAAAGGAGGAGCTGGTTTGTGACATTTGTTGCCCGTTGCTTCCTCTGGTTTCTTCAGTGTATTTTAGATAATGAGATAATTGAGCTTCCTAAGCAAGGTGGAGGAGCACAGCATCACAGTTTTTCTGGTCCTTCATGACTTTTTTATAACACTTACTCATCTTTGTGTACCAAGTAAGCAAATGATAAGGGAATAACTCTTAGAAAGTAGTAAAAACCTCAGGGTATAGGTGTTGCTATTCTAGAACTATATATTTTTACTTATGTTCTTAAGAACTTTTATTCAGTGAATGGAGCTTCATGTATATGCTGAGTAGTCTGGGTTGGAATTAAACTTGTGAGAACATACATAGTACCTAGAATAGTCTCATTTGAAATGTATGATGTATAGAAATGGAAATATTTTTATTCCTCTTACTGTTTTTATAGGAGGTTCACAAAGTGAATGAAAGCATCAAGTATAATCACCCATTGAGAAAATGTGTAGATACAATACTTAAAAAGGTAATTAAGCATATCCTCATAAACTGGTAGTAATCTGCACTTAGAATTTGTTCCAGTTGTTATTACAAGTTTGACATTTAATTATTGGCAATATTTTTCATTGAAATGTAGATGTAGAGGTTATGGTAAATTATTTGCAGTAATTGCTATGACTCAGCAATGGAGATGGACCTTTACAGTTTCTGTCATTGAATGTGGTCACCACAGGCATATCTCCTTAATAAACTAGGGCCTCAATGTTCTCTTTCACTCACTTCCTGTGTGTCAGTTTATGATATATGAAGTACATTGTAAACTGAATGACCCTATGAGATACTTAACACAGATATTTAACAGGAAGCAATGCAATTAAGGTTCTGCTGCATTGGGGTTGAATTAGGGCTATTTACATACTTCCAAAATGATTATTCCAAAAATGAGCTGCTCAGTCGTTGTCTTTGTAACCGTAGAACCACTGAACTATTTCTTTTCCTCTATCTTAAATCTATTGTATTATTACTAGCTAGTGTTCCCTTCAGCTAAGATAATGGTCATGAGAATCATTTCTCTCATCATTTCTCTTACATTGCTATCTTTTGAGATCAATTCAGGGAGATTAAGTAACTTGCCCAAGTTCAGGTAAGTAATGAAAGACTGATAGGGCAGATGACTCCAAATCATATATGTGTTTGTTTTTCTGTACCACACCTTTAAAAATTCAGCATCTTGGATTTGTTGTGATTTGTCTTCATTTTAGGTAGGAAAATAATTGATCAGGTGCCTACATAGCCTAATCCTTTCAAATACTAGTTGCTTCATGTAGGTTAGCTCCCTTACCCTACCATAGCAAGTATATCTGATCATGAAGGTTAATATTAATAGGGGTAAGAAGATACTCAATACATCTAAAATATTTTGAAGGAAATGTCAGCAACTAAAAGTCCAGCTGTTTAGAGATGCCAGTAAAGGAGGAAGATGTTTTCGAGTAAATTAGATATGCCCAGGAATGGAAGACTTTAGAGTAAAAATAAAATTTTAATTTTTTTTGCAAATGAAATTTAAAAATCTGCTTGTCCCTTTTAGTGCCCTACAGAGTATCAGGAAAAAATGGGTAGGAACATGGATGATTATGAAGATTTTGATGAAAAGCATAATACCTACCCAAGTGAAAAGAGTCTGGTAAAACTACATAAGCAGGTAACTTTATTAATAATAGCTTTTTTGCTTGCTAAGGATCTTAGTTTTATAATTACTGCCCACAAAAAGGGAATTTGGAGTAAATGCATATTTGAAACTTTCTTTGATTCTGTGCTTTGATCCTGTGTTTTAACTGTGTATTTCTCAACAGGGGTACTCTGGGTATTTGGGGAGGGAGAATTATTCACTGAGCCGAATTGTTACATATATCCTAGAATATTAACATCCTTGGCCCAACCCAGCAAATGCCACTAACACTTTGCCATTGTTGTGATAACCAGCATCTTCCTGAAACACTGTTGGATCAGAACACTGACAGATATGTCCTCCCTCCTTCCCCCTCCCCTCCGTTCTCTTTTATAGGTGATTTATTCAGTTCAGAGGCACCGTCGAACTCAAGTACAGTGGCGGATTCTTTTAGAGCAAGCGTTTTATCTAGAAGATGTAGCAAAAAATGAAACTAGTGCTACTCATCAGTTTGTTCACACCTTCCAGTCACCAGAGCCAGAAAATAAATTTATCCAGTATTTTTATAATCCTACAGTTGGTATGTAATTTCACATAAATTTCAAAATTTAATGATAATCTTTTCTAAGGGAAAAAAAATACATATTTTCACCAGTGCAGAGTTGAATTGTATTTGTATTATTGGACATATATCGTGTGGTAATATTATATATCTGATAAACATCCCCCTCTAAAATTACATTAACAGATAATCTGTCAGTTTGCACTGTTAATCAAAGTTAATCAAAATCCTATGCAAAAATATAGGCATACATCAGGAATATTATGTATTCATAATATATACTTAAAATAGAATTTTAAGCAATTTTACATCACAAGCTTGGGTCCCTTCTTCAGTCTTTATATACTACTAAACTATTCCCCTAAGAAGTCCTCTTTATTTGCATCTGTTGGTCTATTTACATGACCTACACTAAGTAGTCATAATTATTTCATTTTCTTTAATGATTATTTATGACACTCTTCAAACATTATCAGATTTAATATGAAGAATTTAATGAAAAAATAACGAAGTGTCATAGTATTAGAACTTCCATTTACCTTATTTATCTAAATAAACAATTATGTTCACCTGATTCTCTTTCTCATGTTTGGTTTTGAGTACAAAGACATAATGGCTATAACATATCTTGGAAAACTTCAGCAAAGATCTTTTCTGATTAGATAAAAGAAATACTTGTTTTCATTCATTTAACAAATATTTGAGAACATATATGCTATCTGTTGTTGGGTGCTTGGTATATATCAATACATGTAAAGACAACTTCCTCTTTATGGAGTGAGAAAAACGGGCAATGTACACATAAAGGTGTGAAGAAGGTGCTGAGTAGGTAGTTGGCTGTAGAAATGGAAGTTCAGGGGAGAAGTCTGGTCTACAAGTATAAATAAGGGTGTCATCAGTGTATCAGTGAGCCTTGGGTCAGAATAAAATCAACAAAAGAAGTGATTGGGAGAGAGAAGACAAACTCTGAAGACCAAGCTGAGGCACAACATAAGAGAGACTTCAGCTTCATGAAGAGGAACCAGGAAAAGGCTAAATGGGAAGTGGCCAGTGAAGTAGGAAGAAAAGCGGGATGGTGAGGTATCTTGTGGCAAGGGGTATGTAAAGTACTATTCCTGATGTAGATGGGTCTACTGTCATGCCCATGAAGCCTTGACCACTGGATTTCAGAGAAGTGACGTGGAGGTGGAGGGAATAAGAAAGCCCAGTTGGAGTTTAAAGAGCAATTGGAAGCTGGGAGAATAGAAAACTCTCAAAATGTTTTGCTTACAAAAGGGAGTAGAGAAAAGAGGTAGTAGCTGAGGGAGGATGGCAGGGTCAAGATCAATTATAGCATGTAATTTGGGAATTATACCTTAGAGGAAATGCAATGAGAGAAGACAATGGCTGGGATGATGTCCATGAGGAGGAGAGATGCAATGGGAAATAGTGAACAGCGCAGAGAATGCCCTTCGATTAGGAAGTAAGGCACAAATGTACCTGAGCAGGTAAAAAGAGGTAGTGGTGGGAACTTGGGGAGGCTTCTGCCAACTTCTCAGTGAAATGCTGAGAATGAGTGTAGGGGAAGAAATTTTGGAGATTTGAAGAAAGAAGAAAAGGTACGAAATAGTTGCTAAGGAGAGAAGGCATGGGAGAGGATTGGTGAATTGTAGTAAGCTAGCCGGGCGGTGCTCAGGGTCCACCTGAAGCTGGGGGGTAAACATGTAGAGTGAAAACGTCTGCAAAAGTATGTGTCTTCTGCAGGATGCAGCTCCCAGAGCAGCCAGAAGGTTGGATCTAACCAGAGTGTGGTTTCACTTAGCAAGGGCAGAGAAGAAGAGACGGCAAAGAAATTGGGATGTTGGAGAGTAATTATCCTCAAAGATTGTGGAACCGGAGCTCGTAAAGAAAGCAATAGGATACCGGGTGTTAAGGTGGCAATACAAAAGGTGGTAGAATGAATGGAGTATTAGTTCAGGTAAGGTCAGTCAGTGAAATTGGAATATTAGGTGAAGATATTGCCTGGAAGCAGGGCCACTGTAATGAGATTAAAAGGGCAGGAGTTGTTGGCGGTAAGAGGTTTAGGGATGACGTGGGAATGAATTGTGAAGGCACAGTGGAGGATGAGATCACAGGAGGAAAGGAGGGCAAGGACATGAAAGAAGACCCCAGGGTACTGAAAAAAAGGATCACCAGTGTGGACCTTGAATTCACCAGGAACTGTGCGGGGAGAGTAGGGTTGAAAGATTTATTAGAGTGTGAGCCAAGAGCTCCACACCTCCGTGAATGAAGTAAAAATACAGCTTTTCAATTTGGGGAACTTTTTTTTCTTGTCTTTATTTTTTACCTAAAGTCAGACTGAACTGAAAGTTGCCTGAATAGTAAAAAGAATTCTGGTATATCCTTCACCCACATTCTCCACATGTTAACGGTTTACCATATTCATTTGCTTTATCTTCTCTCTGTATATATATTTTCCCTTAATCTTTTCAGAGTTGAATCCAAATATGATGACTTTTTACTTAAATGTTTCAGCATCTGTGTTCTAAAATAAGAGACATTTCCCTATATAACCACATACAATGACCAAATCAGGAAATGAACTTTGATAACAACTCTTATCTATAGACCTTAATCAGATTTTGCAAATGGTCCCAAAATATTCTTTGTTGAAAATCCCAGATCATGCATGGCATTCAGGTGTCATGTCCCCTTAGTTTCCTTTCATCTGGACCAATTTCTCAGTGCCTCTTTCTGTTTTATGACATTGGTATTTTTGGAGACTCTAGGCCTGTGTTTTATCGGGTGTCCAGGAATGTGAGTGTGATACTTTCTCCAGTTGGATGCAAGTTTTGCATTTTTGGTGGGAATACTGCTGCAGTGATATGTTGTTCTTCACAGTGTTCCATGGCCAGAGGCACGTGATGTCAGTTTGTCCCGCTCCTGGTGATTATTGGGTGACGAGGAGATCTGCCTGGTTCCTGCCCTGTGAACTTAGCATTTTCCTCTTTGCAGTTATGTATCTTGTACGGAATATTTTGAAACAGGGTGAATACCATGTTCCTCTTTATGGTTTTCCTAATCATCTTTTTCTTTTCTCTTCCAGAATGGTACTGGGAATGTCTCTTGCGACCATGGTTTTATAGGATACTTGCCGTGGTTTTGTCCATCTTCTCTGTGATTGTTGTGTGGTCAGAATGCACATTCTTTAGTACGACACCTGTCTTATCCCTCTTTGCAGTTTTCATACAGCTGGCGGAAAAAACTTACAACTATATTTATATCGAGGTCAGTTGATTTTATATGTCATAAATGTGTTTCAGTTCATAGTATAGTTTTTAACTATTGTCTTTTTCTTTATATATTCTAGTAACGAGGAAAGCAGTGAAGTTCCCTGCAGTGTTACTATTCAGACTTTCAAAAATGAGTTTCATCCGTTTACCCAGACTATAAAAACTTAGAACTGTGTTTGAGGAGAGATGATAGGGTACAAATATAGTGCAGAATTCTTTTCTAAGAATACTTTGATCCTGTTTATGCCAGTGAAGCTACATAACTTAGAGTCTTCATGGGGAGAATGGCCAAGGGAGTGGGAGAATGAGCTCACTTCAAGAGGTAGATCTGAAACTCACCGACAGGATTTTCATAAATTCATTTTCTTACGTGGTTAAGAAAAACTGTTACTATGTTTAAATTTTAGACTGTCAATAAATGTTAGTTGGAAATAAAGGATGCTTGGGGACATACAAAAGTGCTCAAGTCCAAACTTAAACTGGTTTTGCTTGTTTTTCAGATTGCTTGCTTCCTTTCGATCTTCTTCCTCAGCATCTGTGTTTATTCTACTGTGTTCAGGATTCGTGTATTTAACTATTATTACTTGGCCTCACATCACCAGACTGATGCTTACAGCCTTCTTTTCAGTGGCATGTAAGTGGGATGGTGTTCGGATACATGGACTGAGTCCATTGCACACATTCTTTGGATCTCTCGTTTATTTCTTGTCCTTTATGGGTGTTCCACTGACATCTCTGTTTATGTGAGCTCGTTGATTAGGTTTAAGCATTAGTTAGATGTTTGGTTGCTAGCTAAATCCTGCTTGAAGTTAAGGTTACTTATAGGCTTACTAGGTTACGGAGGAAAGGAAAGACAGCCTGGATTTACAGATCGGAGATTCAATAAATAGATTAGTAAATACTAGGACCATTTGAAAGTTTAGAGGCGAAGTCAGACCTAGAGAGTTCTGAGATTCCATGGCATCAAGCTGCATCATAAAGGGCTTACAAAAATGAACAAGAATAATCTTTGCTAAGAGGTTCAGCAAGAGGGTAGAGTGACAGCTCTAGCCTGGGCTATTGTTTGTCCCTATTGTTTAATCAGTCACAATGATATTTATAAAGGGTGGACTTCGGAAGTTCACAGAGGAATCAATGTCTGAAGCATCTTGAAGGTTTTTTTTCTTTTACCATTTTTCCTCCAAATAATTATAGAGTCATAGGAAGTTGCAAGTATAGCACAAAGAGTCTTATTAACCTTCGCCCAGCTTCCCTGAATGGAGTCATTTTATATAGCCATTGTACGATATCAAAAGCAGGGATTTTACACTGTTAGGTTACTGTTAACCAGATTATAGACCTTAATTTAGTTCTCACCATTTTTATCCTTCATCTGTGTGTATGTGTGTGCTTGTGTAGATTCATGTACCCACCACCACAATCAAGATACAGAATTGTTCGATCACACAAAATAACTCCTCATATTGCCTCTTTGTGTTCACATCCTCCCTTCATTTTCCTCTCCCCCCACTCTCCAAGTCTAGTTCAGTGAGGCTGGACAAAACTGAGCTCTAGCAGTTCTTTGTACCTGAACTTGTCAGAGTGGTGTACTTTGATACAACTGCAGGTCTTTTGTGTAGAGAGTATAGTTACCCTTGAGGATATTGCTGTCCTTGCCATACTGAGACAGATTACACAGATGAAAGACTTGGAAGAGTGCATCCAGAAATTCTGAGGCTAAAGCAGTGGTAAACACCACCAAAGGAGGCAGCCTGAGGCCGGAACTTTGCCATGTAGGTGTTGATGTTTTAGGGAGATGGAATTAATAGGATTTTCAGAATGTCTCTCAAGTAAGGACAGTTCACAATACAATACAATACAGTACAAATACAATACAAAAGGATGAAAATAATAGTTATATTTCAATATAATAAAATGGATTTTGCTACCATATTTTTAACATACTCTGTTTATCAATGCTTACTACAGGTTATTTTGCCGCTTGACTCCTCCTTTGTGTCTTAATTTCTTGGGTTTGACTCATATGGACTCATCCATCTCTCACCAGAATACACAGCCAACTGCCTATACATCTGTAAGTATGGTCATAGCACAGTTTTTTTAGAGTCATTGTCTCTATGAGATGTATTATTGTGGAATTTCTTTTTAATCCCAGCAGAGAAGTTCTATAATGTGATTAGGATCTTTTTTTTTAAATATCACACTTTCTTTTAAAAGTTGTATAAGTAATACTAATGACATGATAAAAATTACTTTGCTCTCTTTTATCGTAAAAAAAGTTTTGTGGTTCACATAGGTTGTGCAGCTGAGCAGTATCAGTAGACCTCATTAATAGCTTTTATATTTATCATCTTCATGTACATGATAATTTTCAATAATATTCACAAAGTATTAATTAGGTAAAAACCTTAATACATAGGCAAATTAGATATAATTGACATATAACATTGTATTAGTTTACGGTGTGCAGCAGAGTGATATGGTGTACGTATCTATCTTGAAATGATTGCCACAGTATCTTTAGTTGACATCCATCACCTCACGTACTTCCAAGTTTTTTTTCTTGTGATGAGAACTTAAAAGTCAGTCCATGTAGTGCTTTATTTCTACTTTGTGAGAAGTCCAAATTTGTTAATATGGTTGGTTATGAATGAATTTTCTAATGGTAGAAAAGAATGAAAAATACAGAACTGTATGACTTTAACTTCTTCTTCTTCTTCTTTTTTTTTTTTTGCTCTTTAGATTATGGGTTCCATGAAAGTTTTATCCTTTATTGCAGATGGATTCTATATATATTATCCCATGTTGGTGGTAATTCTCTGCATTGCTACTTATTTTAGGTAAGAAGCTTAACATCGCTTTTTTTTTTCTCTTACTCTTGTCCAATCTGGATATCCTTTCTCCTTAAAATTCTTTTAAATATTTACTGGTTAGGTTTTGGTTGTTGTTTGTTTTATTGTGGCTTTGGGGATACTGGATATAGTTTAAAGGATTTGTTTAAGTGATGAAGTTAGGCTCTCCCTCTGAAGGTATTTTTAAGAGAAGTATAGTCATTCTTTTACAAGTATTTAGGCTACAAAATGATAGGATTGATTACAGAATGTTAACTCTATGTCCTGGCCTTCAACACTGACGGGCATTGTAGCTTATAAAATACCCCCATGCCCATCTTTTATCCGGTAATATAAATGAGCCTTAGGGCTTTCCCCATAGTCATTGCCGGGTTTCTAGGGGCTTCAGACCTTTGCCAGTACCAAACATCAGATGGGGAGCAATTGTAATTAGGCCGTACATACAAGGCTGGAAAGGACACAGGCTACTATTTTTTATAGGATTAGAAAAAAGTGATTGACTGTTGGCTAGGGTACGATTCAAAAGCAGGTAAAGACAGATGTGCTTAGTTTCTAACACCCTGTCTTCCCTACTTGCACATGTCAGGGGCTCTTAGGCTGTGCTGGGTCTGCCCTCTTCGCTGACTGCTTCAGTGCTCCGTGACACGCCAAAAAGACCACTCAAAAAAATATTTATTTATTTATGCTTTTGAGAGAGAGTGTGTGCAAGCATCTGCGAGTAGGGGAGGGGCAGAGGGAGAGGAGAGAGAATCCCAAGCAGAAATCCCAAGCAGACTTAACATTGAATATGGAGCCTGAGGCAGGGATGGATCCCATGACTGATGAGATCACAACCTGAACTAAATGAAACCAAGAGTCAGACACTTAACCAACTGAGCCACCGAGGTGCCCCTAAAAATTAATTTGTTGGTGTTAGTCCATTTGTTTTTCTGATGAAAATGTTTCATCAAAGTGATTTTCATCACTTTTCATTTATATCTTCTAATACTGTATGTAGTTATTACAGATAATATATGTATACTCAATAAGAAGCTATTGAGTAAATAGACAAGTATCATTTGAAATAAATTCTTTATTGAATTTTTTTTTTAAAGATTTTATTTATTTATTTGACAGACAGAGATCACAAGTAGGCAGAGGCAGACAGAGAGAGAGGGAGAAGCAGGCTCCCTGCTGAGCAGAGAGCCCGATGCGGGGCTCGATCCCAGGACCCTGAGATCATGACCTGAGCCGAAGGCAGAGGCTTTAACCCACTGAGCCACCCAGGCACCCTTTATTGAATGTTTTAAAACATTTTACCTTATAGGTAAAATAAAAAGATTACATTTTAAAATAAAACTGTTAATATGAACTGATGGTAGTACATCTAACTTTCAAGTTTTTTTCTGAAGGTAGAAAAGACAATGGTTTGTGAAAATGTGTCATCATTGTGAAAATGATGTAGTAAAGGGAAAGACCATACTTCACATGTCCAAAACTTAGTTTATTTATTTTAAAAGTTCACAAAACTAGTAATGAAACATTAGGAGCTTGTGATGTGTGATTTAGGACTTCACATGTTAGTAGTTATGTTTGCAAGATTAGCATCTCTGCTTACATTAGTAGATTATCATATGGATCAAGGAATAGATGGGTGGGATTGTGCTTTATCAACTATAAAATCTTAAATATAAAGATTTATTATGTCTAAAAGGAAAATTATTAATCCATTAAAGGTTTTGTTTTAGAGTTAAATGGGATAAACTTTGAGGGCCAGTTTGTCTTTTAGAAAAAGAAAGGCCAGATTCTTTAATTTTCAAATTATGTCTCAAAATAGATACTCTATATAATAGAGACGTATGAAGCAATTGCCTTAGTGACACTTTAATGGTAACTTGCTTCATAGGTTTCTTTTCTTCATAGGTTTCATTTTCTTTTGAAATGCCATAATTAGTCAATTCCCATGTTTTGTTTTGTTTTTTTTAAGTTTTGTTTATTTTTTGAGAGAGAAAGAGGGAGCGCGTGTGCATGCTCACAGAGAGGGGAGGGGCTGAGAGAGAGGAGGGAGAGAATCATGAGCAGACTCCCCGCTTGAGCACAGAGCCCAGCGAGGGGCTCGATCCCACCACCCTGCGATCATGACCTGAGCTGAAATCAAGAGTCAGTTGGATTCTTAACCAACTGAGCCACCCAGGCACCCTACTAATTCCATGTTACTAACAACACAGCCATCCCCAGAGTTAATATCCAGATTTAACTGTGTAGAGAGTGTAAGGCTGTTTCCTGACACTTTAGAAAAAGTTATGACCATCCCACGGTCAAGGATCCAGTTTGGGGTTTCTCACCCTGGGATATCATATTCCCACAAGGATGAAAATAGTAAGGGAATTTTTAAAGTCACTGAAATGGCATGACCATCTACGCAAAACCCCAGTGTTGCTCAATGGTAAATAGTATATTAAAGCATGGAGATATATTATGATTTTTTCCACATCATCAGATTTACGTAGTCAGATTTTTTACATATTGGTCTTGTAAAACGGAAGACCTTCACTTTCTTGTAGCTGCTGTACTGTTTTCTTTCCCCCCAGTGTGTGCACACCCCAACCTCCACCCCCCCCACACACCCACACATATTCATTCCCCGCTTTCTCCTTCTTCCTCTCTCCCCCTCTTGCTCCATAGATGTGTTCAGGCTTATACCATTAGGAGTACATCAATGAAAACATTTGAAAACTAAGGCAATAAAAAGAGCTTGGGGGGCACCTGGGTGGCTCAGTGGGTTAAAGCCTCTGCCTTCGGCTCAGGTCATGATCCCAGGGTCCTGGGATCGAGCCCCGCATCGGGCTCTCTGCTCCTCGGAGAGCCTGCTTCCTCCTCTCTCTGTCTGCCTCCCTGCCTACCTGTGATCTGTCTCTCTCTCTGTCAAATAAATAAATAAAATCTTAAAAAAAAAAAAAAAAAAAAAAAAAAAAGAGCTTGGTCTTTGTTTTGTCTTGGGATTTAAATCCCAGCTTTAAAACTTACTAAATGATCATTAGCATGTATTTAACCCCCTGAGCTTCTGTGTCCTTATCTGTAAAGTGATTATTTCTTAGGATTACAATAAGAATAAAATAAGAGAGTATCTGTAAATTGGCTGATGTATATAGTAGGACCTTAACAAATATGAATCCTGCCTGTCCATCCATTGCTTCTTTCCTTGCATGTCATGTTTTCAGAGTATTCTTGTCCTGTAAACAACAGTGAGGTTTAAAGTAAATACCAAATAGTATAAAATAATAGCCCTCAGATAAGATATAGTAATAAATTCTGAATGTGTAATTAAAGTCATTTAGATAGAATTGACTAGCTCTCAGGTTATTTAAAAAAACTGAACATGAGGGGGCGCCTGGGTGGCTCAGTGGGTTAAAGCCTCTGCCTTCTGCTCAGGTCATGATGGGAGCCTGCTTCCTCCTCTCTCTCTGCCTGCGTCTCTGCCTACTTGTGATCTCTGTCTGTCAAATAAATAAATAAAATCTTTTTAAAAAAAAAAAACTGAACATGAAAATCAACTTACATAATTAAGATTTTCTAAACCAGATTATTTTACACTTGGGAATACTGGTTGTGTATGTATTTTCAGCATTAAAATTGTTCAAATATAAGAGAAGAATCCATTGCATTTGTATAATAGTCATTGTTTTACATTGTATAATAATTTTCTGAAGGTATACTAATGGCCCAAATCAATTTATTTTTGGAAGAAATCTGGGTATGGTGCACACCATGTCAGTGAAGTACCTGCTATATAAACTTAGAAATAAGTCCTTCTGGAAGAAAGACAAGTATAACTATGTAACTTGCTATGATAACTAATAATAAAATATAGGCTTCTTTGGGGTGACAATACTAAAGAATAGTTTAATTAAACATTTACAATGAGAAATAATGCTTGTCTTTTAAAAAATCTACTTTTATTAGTTTGGGAACCCGTTGTTTGAATCTACTTGGTTTCCAGCAGTTCATGGGAGATAATGATATGACATCAGACTTGGTTGATGAAGGAAAAGAATTAATCAGACGAGGTAAGATTTGTCTTTTAAAATTAATGAAAGGAAAGCACTAAGACTCAAAATACAACATTAGAGTTTGTATAATTTGTAATTTTTAATCTCCCTTAAGAAATTAATGTTTTGGGGGGCATTTGGGTGGCTCAGTCGGTTAAGCATCTGCCTTTGGCTCAGGTCGTGATTCCAGGGTTCTGAGATCAAGCCCCATATCAGTCTCCCCATTCAGTGGAAAGCCTGCTTCTCTCTTTCCCTCTGTTGCTCCCCCTGCTTGTGTGCATGCTCTCTCTCTCTGTCAAATAAATAAAAATCTTTAAAAAAAAGAGAAATTAATGTTTTTAGCTAAAAATCTATGTACAATCTTCATAGCAAAAATAATTTGAAAACAAATGGGGGTTTCATCCATCTTTAAGAAATATTGCAGCAGAAATTTAGTTTGTCCTTAACTATATAATGCTCTTGGATGGCATTGGAATCATTTTGGTGTTTTTGTGGAAACAGATTTGCCAGGCTCAGTACAACTATAAAATTCATGAGTTGAAAGAATCATCAATTTGATACTGCACAGGAAATCATTCAGGCCAAGGCTGGGTTTGAGAGTGCGATGAACATTAACACCCTGTTAGAATACATGACCCTCCACTAGAATCTAATCCCCACACTGAATGTATCAAATTTCCTGGTGTTTGAGTGATGGCAGGGAAAAAAGAAAACAAAACTCGAGTGTGGGGACATTGGTTCCTAGACATTCCCCTACATAGGTCTGGAGCTTTTGTGTGATCATTAGTTAAATGTAAGCCAAAATATGTTGTAGCTTCAATAGAAGCTGTTGTATCCTTCAAATTCTCTCCTAGAAAGGTGCGGTCTAGTTGATATAATGCTTCTACTACCTTTAACATTAATTAGATCTCATCTGAAGTATCATATTCAGTCCTGGGTAAGATTTCAAGAGTAGAACTTATAAGTTAGAAGGTATTTAGAGAAGGACAGCCAGAACTATGCAACTGTAGAATGTATCTTTTGCAAAAACAAAAACAAAAACAAACACCCCCCCCAAAAAAACAAAACTGAGTTTGTAGCCTGAAGAGAATAAGGGAAAGGACTTTTATGCAGAAAGAAGTATCAACTTCATTTTGAAGATAAGGCGAGGAAAAATAAGTTATCCAGAATTTGAGATCACCAATTTTTTCCCTCACTAAAACTGTTAGACAAGGTCTAAAGGTCATCTCCAACAAAAATACGGGAGGTATATTCTGTGGATTAGGTGGTCACCTAATCCTTTCCAACAATAACCTATTACTTTTGACTTTGTAGTAATTTAGAGGAAATTGATCATAGCCTGATATCTTTACTTCAGATACTCTATGTATAATTAAGCCATGTTATACCAAATTTGAGACCATTTTTCTGTCTCTAGAGAAGAGAAAAAGGCAAAGGCAAGAAGAAGGTGAAAATCGAAGAAGAGTAAGTATAGTACTTATTAACTTGCTGTAACCTAGACTAATGTGAAGTAATCGTAAGAATTTTACTGATTTAGAATTGGCTAAAGACCAAAGAACAGTGGGAACAGTGTAGACCTGTTCTGAAAAGTCATTAGTATTAAATTACTTTGTGTCCAACGTCTAGCAGTTTCTTGCCTAAGGTCAGTGCTGTGTGAATACTTAATGAGAGAATTAATAAATTCATGCAGTCTTGCTATTAAAGTTATTTTGATTGATTTGAAATTGTTACGCTTTTTTGGTAATATGACATTAATTGTATTCCTCTTCAATTTTTCTTCAGTCCTTTCCTCCTAGAGAGTGAAAAGGCAGAAAATTAGAAAAATTTAGTCAACAGTTACCACAAATTTTCAACACCGGGGTATATATACTGGAGAAATGAAGACTCAGAGAAGGAGACATGATAGTTGTCTTCATATATGTTAGTGTGTGTCGTGTAAAAAGGAGCTTTGTTCTTTAGTTCAGAAGACATAATTGGAACCAGAGAGTGGAAGTTACTGGAGATAGATTTCACCTCTCGGTGAAAATTTCAGTCTTCCTCAGTTTATCAAAACTGTGATGGGCTGCTTGCAATAGAAACTTCCATGTCATCTAATAAGAGAGCCAATGGCATGGCTGTTTTAGAATGAAACCCTACACGGCAGGAGAGGTTGAACAAGGTGCCCTCTAAGATTCCTTTCAGTTCTAAGAATTGACTGAGTAGCATCCCACTTCATATGGTTAGATTATACCTATCTAACCATGTTTGTATCCAACTTTAATTTTGCTTTTGAAAGTGACTTTTCAGGTCTCTGATATTTGTAGTTTATTTTTATGGGAGAAAATTTTGTTACCATCTCATGAATTATTAGTTCACATAACTTTTATGTGGCCAAGGTAAGCCTGTTGTAGCTGTCATGTTGTTTTGACATTTTAAACAGAAGAACTAAACAGGTGAATTATAGCTAGCAGAAATGTCTATAAATTTTCATTTGGAAAAAAGTTTGGAGACAAAAATTATTTTTGAAAATTTTCACAGTACTATGCTAATCATACTGATTATCTGGTGAATTTCTGATAAAAATAACTAAATTCTCTAACTCTGTAGTCTGTTGACACTGATGAATTATTTTCTGCCTGTGAGTTCCTCTGTTATATATTTATTTGTGTTTCTGACTTAGGAATGGAAAGAACGTTATGGACACAGTAGAGAAGATTCCACTAGAAACAGAAATGTTCATGTTGACCCGAAAGAGTCAAGCCTCTCAGATCTTAGTACCACCCGATGTAAGTCGTTTCTTTTCTAGTTCCCTAAGAAGTTGTTTTCCTGATGCTTGCTTGCATAGAGACTGAGAAGGCATCCATTCAGAAATGCCTTTAGAGAACTACAGAGGTGGTTCTGCATTGTCTTTCCTTTTCCATCCCTCAGTGTATAGAAGGAAAGGGAAACTCAAGTATGCGTTCTGATAAGAGATGGAGAATTGGGACAACGCATGATAGTTGTAAACTTACTACCCTAAATAGTACCAGTACTTATCCCAGGCATGTTGTAGGCAGGTGTTGATTTCTACAATTTACCTAGACGTTGTTCTTTACTTTTCTGGTAGTAGATGTAGGCAATTCAGTCATTTTTATAACCATTTCCTGACTGATCCTTATGTCAGATACTTTCCCAGGTAATCAGGGATATAGAGAAGATAAATTTCCTGTCCTTGGGATGTCAGTTAATTTTGTGAGGGACTGATAACCAAGTAGAAGACATTTCCTGGGGTTGAGTTAAGATACCACCCTATATCCCTTGACCCTGCCATCTGCCCCGGGAAGGTGGCAAGAAACCTGTTTTTGCCCAGGACTCTGCCCAGAGTAGATGGCAAAGGGGGTTTGTCTTTGGGGGAGATGCAGGAATGCTGAGAGAGTAGAAGGATACACTCCCGATGCTGAGGGAACTCAACTGGGGTGATAGAAAAAGAGTTCTTTATAGGGAAAGCATTTCTGTGATAAGGTAATACTAACTGAGCATTTGGGAGTGAATGGTACTTTGCCGGGTGAAGGGGTTTTAGGCAGAAAGATGAATGAGTGACTTAAGAGAACCTTTGGGAGAATGCAGGTTTGTTTCTGTGCTAAATTTAGTATGAGGAGCCTGATGAGAAGGGAGGCTGCAGGAACAGCTGGGTAGCAGCTATTACCATGCTCAAAAGTGAAGACTTTCTCTCAAGTTAAGATTTCATTCCGGAAAGGAGTACTCTCAGATCTTTGGTTTCAGAAGGTGAATTTGAATTTGAACATCAAGCATGATTTCCAGGGAAGTGAGACAAAGAAACCAATTTAATGTCTGTTTTGGTAATGCGATCAAGAAATGAGGGCCTGGGGGCGCCTGGATGGCCCAGTTGGTTAAGCAGCTGCCTTTGGCTCAGGTCACAATTCCAGGGTCCTGGGATCGAGCCCTGCATTGGGCTCCCTGCTCAGCAGAGAGCCTGCTTCTCTCTCCCCCTCTGCCTGCCACTCTGCTTACTTGTGCTTTCTCTCTCTATCTTTCTGTCAAATAAATAAATAAAATCTTAAAAAAAAAAAGAAAGAAATGAGGGCCTAAGATAACCAGTGATTCTGGAGATGAGGAGGAAAGGATTTGTTTGAATGAGATTTAGGGTAGAAGACATGAGCTAAAGGTTTAGTTAAAGCTAGGAAAGGGGACCGCCTCCATGGCTCAGCCAGTTAAGTGTCTGCCTTCCACTCAGGTCATGATCCCAGGGCCTTGGGATCGAGTCCTGTGTTGGGCTCCCTGCCCAGTGGGGAGCCTGGTTCTCCCTCTCTTTCTGCCTCTTTCTCTCTCTTTCAAATAACATCTTAAAAAAAGGGGGCGGGCACCTGGGTGGCTCAGTGGGTTAAGCCTCTGCCTTCGGCTTGGGTCATGGTTCCAGGGTCCTGGGATCAGGCCCCGAATTGGGCTCTCTATTCAGCGGATAGCTTCCTTCCCCTCTCTCTCTGCCTGCCTCTCCGCCTACTTGTGATCTCTGTCAAATAAATGAATAAGATCTTTAAAAAAAAATTAGTAAAAAGAGAGGGAACTCTACAAAGATTTGGAAGTTTAAATAGAGGTTGACATGGTAGGAAGATGTGGGAGTGTGGGAGAATCTTTAAGAGAAGAGCGAACACAGTGCCTTAGGATGCTGACTTGAAGAGAACCCGGAATGTGGGAGGCAACCAATCTTTGCTGAATGAATGAGAGAAAAGATGAAGGGCAGAGTCCAAGATGACAAAAGTGTAAGATATAATTGAATCAGCTTGCCTAAAATTTTTTAAAAAAGCTATTTCACAAAGTTCTTTTGAAGCTATTGGACTGCTCAGAAGAACTCTGTGAAAATTTGGGTTGTTTATGAAGAAAACCCAGCCCATCCACATAGAGAGAATGGAGAATTAGTTCAGTAGATCTGTACTGACAAGGATGGTCAGTATTACCCACAGGTGGCCATTGAGCATTACAATGAGGCTAGTGCCCCATGTTGAAATGATAATATATCAGATATATTGAACTAAGTTAATTCTGTTAAAATTAATTTCACCTGTTCCTTTTTATTTTTTCATATAGCTACTAGAAAATTTATAAGTAAATACTATGTTTACATTTTATTTCTGTTGGACTTAGCTTGCCTAAACTCTTGTCTCCTGGGAAGAAGACTCAGGCCTTTCTTGAAGAGCTTGAGTTGAGTACATGTTAAAGAAATTCTAGCTAAGAACTGAGATACGGGATCCCTGGATTCACCATGAAACCAGTTGAAACTTGAGAATGAACAATTTCATAGTTCATATGTTAAATGTTGATTCTGATTCACAATAATTGAATCTTTACGTTGTACCTGCTTCTGAGCTTAGACTAGCTACAAGGAAGAAACTTTTCTGTGTTATTTCCTATCATACTATTTTTCATTTTAATCTGATTTTAAAGGAATCAAGTAGTTATCTTTTCTTATTGTTGTCTTCACAATCAAAATTCAGATTGTTTATAATCTTGACTTTTTTTCATGAGTCCGTAGACTGACCCATAAAGACAATAGAAAAGTAGATATATATTTTTTCCCTCTGTTCACAGCAACATCCAAATATACCAGGGCCAATAATAGGACTGAAAGAGACCGAATAGAACTCCTCCAAGATGTAGAACCTTTGGATTTTAATGCAGAAACATTCACTGATGATCCTCTTGAATCTAAATCAGAAAGGTAAGCTCTGGCTAGGGCATTTTGGCTCCAGCATTCTGAAATTTTACTAGCATACAACTTGATGAGATAAACATAAGGAAAATATTCATTTTTATTGCTAATATTAACCATATTAATCAACTTTTGGTAACTTTTTATATCTGCTGATGCTTTTATATTTTAAAAATTATAGCATCCTATGGTGATAATTGAAATTGCTATCTCCGTAAACTACTTGTGGTATTCTAAATAAGAAAAATTGAAATTGATAGTAAGGATCTTAGCAGTGTTTATATGCCTGTTTCTACTGAACCCATTTATGAAATGTATCATATTTATTTATTTATTTATTTATTTATTTATTTATTTTTTGAAATTTATCATATTTAGCAATAGCTACATAGCCGTGACTGGGTGTCAGACACTATTCTAAGCACATTACCAATAATACTATATTTTATGGTTGTAAATCCAATCAGATTTGAATCCAGAGAGGCTTAGTAACTTACCCAGAGTAACACAGCTTGCAAATGGCAAAGTCAGGCATTCAAACCCCAGGACTCTGGCAGTGGAGTCTGTGCTTTTAGCCACTGTGCTCTGTGAAAATAATTAAGCAGAAGTGAAATATCAAACATGAGATGAAATTTCTGCAGTATTTTCTATAAACAGCAAAAACCCTAAACATTCTATTTCTGTTGAACAATCAAGAGTGATTATGAAATCTTCAGTTCCATGATGTGTTTACATCTCCCTGTCCCTTTCTTTTTGTCTCTCTCCCTGTCATATGTGTCTTCTAGGCTCTAAAAAAGCTGTTGATTAATTTATAGTTAAGTAAATCCCCTTGGGATAATATCTTTGTAAGTTTCTGCTTCCAGCTACTGAAGAGATGTTACAAATTATGCTTACAAATTATGTAGCCACTTCCTTTTAATGTGTCCTTGTTTTTCTCTCCTCCTTTGTTATTTTTGACACCTCAGATCATTTCTTTATCCACCTTTCAGGTATCAGCCAGGCGGACGATACCTCTCCATGTCTCGAACTGGAATATTTGATGATGTGTAAAGTCGGAGAGAATTTTTGGAACAACTGACCAAGATCAACGCATCAATCCAGTCTTTATGAACATATGTATGCCCTAGAATTTATATGTACTCTTAGTGAAAAGTGTCAGGACAAAAAAGGCACTGAAAGTTACTCACATCTTAGTAATAATAGTTTATTGGCCATCGAATAGAGTGTCATCTTTTTTATTATACACGATTCCTGAAGCGTCTGCCTTAGAAGTTGGAGTGTAGTGGAAGGATTCAGTTCATGAGAAAGATCAGCATATATTGAGAACATGTAGTTTGGTTTGTATCAGGTTAATTTTTTTCAGGAAAGTTGTTTTACAGATCCAAGAAAGCTAAAAGTCATGCCTAAATAACATCATACGGTTTTATTATTGTGATTTACGTTTTTGCTCTTTCTAAACAATATGTTAATCCTGTATTTCGCCAAGAGATGGAGACCTCAAATAACAGTGGTATTTACAGAACCCATGTCTTAAAACAAGGCTTACTTACCAGACATAACTGAATGTAGAAAGCTCTTTTTCAACTCTGTATGCAAATTAGTGCAGTTTTTGCATGTATAATTAAGATTATACTTCAAGTGATAGTGTTAGTATCTTTAGCATGTGTACTATATTCGGGTGATGTGTTATTCTTTCAGTCTTGGCTAGTCGCTGGAAGTTGCTTTACGCTTTTGGTATTGCTTTGTAAAAGATTTTTCCTTTCAGGGAGAAATGTTCACCTTTATCATTCAGTATATTGATTTAAGTATTGATCATTCCACTCAAAGAGAATCCAAAGCATTAATGGTAAATAGTGGGTTGTTTTTGTTTTTGTTTTTTTTAAGCAGCCAAAGAGTCCCCACGAAATTCTCTGACTTTTAAAGGTGACTGTTGATGCTTTGTGTCAAATAACATTTGGTTATTTAAAGGTAAAATGTGAATCCACTTACTGTTATTGTTAACACTTAAATTGTGGTTTATGTGTAATAATTTGGTTAAACATGCTTATGATTTTAAAATGGGTTTTTTAAACTTTTGTGTTGAAACCAAAGTTGGGTGTATGTTAAATCATCGGTGTCTTATTGCACAGTGAATGCTGCACAGTTGAGCACAGCATGCTTGCAGAGAGTTTTTTATGTCCCCGAAGTGTTTGCAGCTCAGAGAATCCCCACTGTGGATTCATCCCGTGGTGACTCTTGGTGAGTTTGTCCCGACAGTCTCAGCTTAAGTTCACCTGCTCTTCCGTGTAACTTTTACTAGTGCTCGCTTTCACTCTGAAGTGTCCCAGTTTGAAAATGAATTATCTGGTTACCCTAACAATATGATTGTATGTTTCTTGAAGGCAATCTTCCCTTGAATCATAATTTCAAATTTTTTATTTTGCTTTTTACTTAGTATTATCACGCACATTTTTAAGAGACAGTTCTATATAGATACCGAAAGGAATGGTGCATTAGCTGATTTGGTTCAGTTTTATGATCTTTGAGGTTAGATCCCCTTTAAAATAATTACAAATGGATAGACTTTATTGTCCATAAAGAGGTTATACAGGCTGCCCATTTGAGCACACACACACAGCCTTTTACTCTAACGTGTGGTTAGAGAGCTGTAGGCCAGAAGCAGAAATCATTTGGTACTCTTTGTAATTTCATGATTGACCATTGAATATCTCGGGCAAGTTATGTAACCTTTCAGTGCCTCAATTTCTTCATTCGTGAAATGAAGATGATACTTGCTATTTACCTACCGATCTACCTCACAAAACTATTGTGAGGGCATTGAGTTGATGTTGATAGGCCAGAGTTAAAAAAACAAACAAACAAACAAACAGACAACAAAAAACAGTCACCTGTGCTACTTTTCCTAGTGGTACTTGAAGGTGGTGGATGGAGAAATGATCAGCCCAGAGAGGGGTTCAGTTTCTTATAATTATAGAGAAACCTTTAAGTCCCCAAAGCAAAAACTGTTTTTGGACTGATTAATCAAAAATCCTTTGAAAAGAGTATATTGTTGTATATTTGGTCTTTGGGTTTACCTTGGAATATTTTCCTTAAGTATAACGTTGTTTCTCATCAGATTTTGTCTTGAAACCCAGATGCTGTAGACGAAATAGAAGCAGAAAAAGATTATCCAGTTACTTTTATAACTTATAATGCCCTAAAATAAACTGACAGGACAATGTAAGGGAATGTACTACTTGACTTTATTATTGAAATTTTTATGGTTATAATAATTGAAGTATAGGTAATACAAATAACCTAACTCCCTTTGTGACTTCTGAGTTGTTTCCAAAATAATTTTTAGTTGTTTAAGTCTAGAGTGCAACTTTTTAAGCAGAATTTATCTTACAGGATTTATAGATGATCATATAGGAAGGTTACCTGGCTGGGCAAATTTGAGTTCATAAGGTAATGACTTAACCCATGAAAAATGAAGAGTTTATTGGTGGGGGGAACTAAATTTAAAAAATTTTTAAGCCACCTTGTGTAAAAAAAAAGGTGGAGTAAGAATAGAAGTTTTCTGTTTGGGGAAGCTTATTAAAATATAATGACATCTACTGTAAAACATTACTACTAAATTCATATACTTTAAATGCAAAGTAATTTCCTAAAGAATTACTTCTGATAATTAGCTTTTGATGTCTTTCTTATGTAATAATAGATATCTGATTAAATTTTCTAAATTATTTTTCTAAATAATTGTTAGGTAAGGATATTCAGTAAGCCAGTAATTAAAAAATAACCATTGCAGAAAGTAATCATTAATAATCTGTTAATTTCACTAATCAACTGTACGTTGCTAATTAGCTTTTGTTGCTACATCAATAACTTGTTCTTATCAGTGGAGCTTTTTTATAAACATCATTATTAAAATAAGAAATAACGTATAAGCCTAATTATTAGAATTTGCTCTCTTGCCATATGAATACAGGGCTTTCGAGTCCTTTCAGCACACAAGAGGTCCTCATTTCACAAGAGTGGTAAGAGCTAAATCAGAAAATCAAGGGTTTTCCATTTATAAAAAATAGATCAGAAAATTGGACAATCCACGCCATCAAAAGTAAATACTGCAAATTGATTTATTTTGGGGCTCTACTGTTTATTAAGAGTATCAGTTCTTAAATTTACACTGGTTGTGTACCCAAACGAAATTAAATGTGCATAGGAAGTTAATTTGTGTGTGTTTTCTTAAGTATAATGCAGTGTATGGATGAAAGAATTTCATTTATGTACAATAACAAACCTCATTTTTTATCTTGTAATAGAGTCAGTGAATGTTCTTAATGGTGTGTTGATTACCATCTTAAAGGAAAGTAAACTCTCCATAATTATAGTTCACACTGTTCCGTAATGTGAGTTTTGTACTTGTGATTTGAGTGGACTGTGCTGAAAATCACAAGGATATTTGCACTAAAGAGGCAAAACATGTCCCTGAAAAATCTTAACATACTTGAATCTCCAAAATGTAATGGATCACATTACATTAAATTCTAAATGTTAAATGGATTTAGAGTTTTATCTTTCCTTTCTTTTCTTCCTTCCTCATTCCTTTTATACCTTCCTTCCTTTCTGAAGCCTTTCTTCACAGTATGACTTTTAATGTGCTGACAGATTTTTCCTGTTTTATGTACACAGTTGTTTCTGATGATCAGTACACTCAAAAGGAACTAGTTCTGATTTCATATTCCACTGCTTGAATAGCGATATTACACCTAAAGTAGTGAAACAGATTTTTCTAGACAACTAAGCAACATCTGAATGTAAATGTGATGTATGCTGGCTCAGTGTGTTGGCTTTAGGTTACTAAAGAGGGCAGGCACTTCATTAAAATGAATTACTCTCAGTGTAAGGTTTTGGCATAAAAATGGATTTCCAAAAAACATTGATTGTTAAAAACAAAACAGAAAACCAGAAAGATTAAGAACCTTGAGATACCTTTTTATGAGAAGGAATTTGTAAATAACCTACATGGTTGTCAAAGTTTTCATTAGGAGAGCTTAGAACAATACAAGAGGGTTACAGGAGGCCTTCTAAAATACGAATTCCCTCCATCCATGTAGGGTTCTTTTTTCTAGTGGACTTTTTTGTGCTCAGAGCTTAAAGACAAAGCTGTGTCTTCCCCTATCCCAACTGCTGGAGACCAGGCCCTATGAATCATTTTCCCCAGCAAAGCAGCCACTAGTCCTGCCCCATCCTCAGTCCCATCAATGGGAACATGACCTCACCTCTAATTCCTTTCACACTCAGCCTGGTCTTCCTAAAATTTTATTATCATTGTCAAAAGATTTGTCTGTTGATGTTAATTGAAAACTCGCTGTAATTTTTAAATTTGTTAATAAAGTAAGAATATTGACATGTTCCTCTTCTTACTGATAACCTAAAAGACATTTATTTTTAACACACTCCCTGGGGAGAATTTACTTTTTTCTCCAAAAATCTTTTCTTTGGTGAGTAAGTATCTTGATCTCAAATCATTTTATAAAAGTTTTTTTTTTCTATACTTAGTGCGAAAGAGTAGAAAAAGTGGTTTACTACGGCAGACATATATAAAGTCATAATTTATTACTCTGACTGTACAACACCATTTTGAGTCAATATTATTGATATAAATCGTATCAACCTAGTCATTTAGAGCTGAATTTCTCAAAAGAATGCTGGCTAGCATCTTCCCTACTTAGTACACTAAGTTGTAGGGGAGAGACTTGTATTTATTTTATTAAAAGCAATCCAATGGATTTGTTTTTGTCCATACTTTAAAAACAGCCTAAAAGGATTTTTCTCATTTTAGAAAGTAAAGAACATGTGGACATGTCTTTTAAATTACTGTAATCTAATATATATTTATAAATTATAATACTGAAAAAAGAGCTCTAATATTGATGTTACTTTCTGGTATTTAATTTCTATAAAATGTTTTTGTAGTAACTAATTGTAGTGCTTATAATAGTTTAAAAATCATTCTCAAATAAGTTCTGCGCACATTGTATTTCCTTAGGGTAATACTCTAAAATTCAGTAGTGCAGTGTGAATTTGAAATATTCCTTCACCCCTTCAGTGTCTTTTTAAATATGTCAGTACCCAAGAGAAGTATACCAAAAGCTCAATTTCTGTGTTGCATTAATAAAGTACTTGTTATTTATCTAATTCAGTGGATTAGATGAAATAGAAGATAGACTTCAATTGTGCATCTGATCATAATTTTTCTACATGTTCCTTTGGTGCATGATGCCAAATTTATCTTTAATCAGCCATTACTACCTGATACGTAATGACAAATGTTTTCATTTCTGACCAATGGGTTGTAGATTTAACTACTGTTTTCTGCAGATTCTCACTACATTTTCAAATATGTATTTGGAAAAAGCTGCAAAGTGCTACCTATAAGTAAGTTAGCATCTTTGGCCTTATCTGTGCATAATGTTCTCTCGGTTTGGTTTTGATAAACTTGTGGAATTGTAATTGCTTTGTAGTATTTTAACTTATTGTGATGCAATAGATTTTTGAAATGTTTATTTGATTAGCTATTAAAATATAGGAAATTATGTGGCTTTGCATGAAATAAAGTACATTTCTACAAGTTCCTAAGAATTTTGCTGATTATATGTTTCATTTCATACCATCTTTGAGATTAAACTCCTAAGGACCCTGAGGCTTTCTTTGTTCCTTACAAATAGTGGATATTACAAACAAAATGTTTTTTTTTAAGATTTTATTTATTTATTTGACAGAGAGATCACAAGTAGGCAGAGAGGCAGACAGAGAGAGAGAGAGGGGAAAGTGGGCTCTCCACTGAGCAGAGAGCCCGATGTGGGGCTCAATCCCAGGACCCTGGGATCATGACCTGAGCCAAAGGCAGAGGCTTTAACTCACTGAGCCACCCAGGCACCCCAAACAAAATGTTTTAAGATAAATAAATGTGTGTACTTTAGATTCTATATTACTTTATCCAGTGTTTATAATTAAAACAAGAAATTGTTGCAAAAATTAGAGATCAATGAAATTTAAAGCAGGACAACAATAAAAATCAGCAAAACCAAAAGCTGGGTGCTTGAAAATATCAATAAAATTGATTAAATCCTAGCCAGGCTAAGAAAATAGAGTTGCTTTCCTTTATACCAAAAGCAACCATTGAAGTTTGAAGTTAAAAACACAATACCATTTATATTAGTCCTAGCTAATGCAATTTAAGGCAAGAAAAGGAAATAAAAGAGATGCAGATTTGGAAGGATGAATTAAAACTCTTTGTTAGCAGATGACACGATGGTCTATGTAGAAAATCTAAAAGAACTGACCAAAAAAGCTCACGGAATATGCAATTATACTAAGGTTGCAGGGTACAAGATTAATATACAAAAGTCTATCACTTTCGTATATAACAAATGGACAAGTGAAATTTGAAATTAAAAACACAATGCCATTTACATTAGTAGCTCCAACAGTGAAATACTTAGGTATAAACATAACTATATATAAAATATATATGATCTATCTATATATACATATATATGTATAAGATGTGTATGAGGAGAAGTACAAAACTGATGGAAGAAATTAAAGAACTAAATAAATCTAGAGATTCCATGGTCACAGAAAGTCTTGACACTGTCAAGATGTCGTTGTTTGCAACTTGATCTATAGAGTCAATGCAATCCCAATCAAAATTCCAATAAGTTATTTTGTAGATATTTTGTGGATATTGACAAATATTCCAAAGTTTATATGGCAAAGACCCAGAAGAGCTAACACAATATTGAGGGAGAAGAGCAAAGAGAATTGACACTTCAAAACTTACTATACAACTACAGTAATAGAAACATTGTGAGATTGACAAAAGGGTAGACAGAGCAGTGAAACAGAACAGAAAGCCCAGAAATAGACCCACATATAGTCAATTGATCTTTGACAAAGGAACAAAGGCAACTCAATGGAGAAAGGATAGTCTTTTCAACAAATGATGTCTGAACAACTGAACAGCCACATGCCAAAAGAAAAAAAAATCTAGACACTGCTCACTGCACCTTTCACAAAAGTTAACTCAAAATGAATCATAAGCCTTAAACTATAGCACAAAACTATAAAACTTCTGGAAGATAACATAGAAAAATAGGAGACTTTTGGCTTGGCAATGAATATATCAAAAGAATGTGTTTACGTGGACAAGAATACGTATAAGAATGTTCATAGCCGCATTGTTCATAATTGCCTCAACCATAAACAATTCAATAAACAATAGATTTATTTATCCAACATGATGGATATATACATGAAAAACTAAATGAAAATGAGTTAATTGCAGCTATGCAACAAAGATCTTTGAGGAAACCCAGGCAGTGGCTCTACTAGACAAAGACTTTGTTGTTGTTGATTTTTTTTATTATTAACATATAATGTATTACTTGTTTCAGGGGTACAGGTCTGTGACTCATCAGTCTGAACACAGCACTCACCACAACACATACCCTCACCAATGTCCATCACCCAGTCTTCCCATCCTCCCACCCTCTTCCCCTCCAGCAACTCTGTTTGTTTCCTGAGATTAAGAGTCTCTTATGGTTTGTCTCCCTCTCTGGTTTTGTCTTGTTTTATTTTTTCCCTTTCTTTCCCTATGATCCTCTGCATTGTGTCTTAAATTACGTATATCAGTGAGGTCATATGATAATTGTCTTTCTCTGATTGATTTATTTCCCTTAGCATATTACCCTCTAATTCCATCCACATTGTTGCAAATGGCAAGATTTCTTTCTTTTTTTTTTTTTGATGGCTGTGTAACAAGCCATCCTCTGTGTGTGTGTGTTGTGAATCTTCTTTATGTGTATATATGTATGTGTGTGTGTGTGTGTGTGTGTGTGTGTGTGTGTGTGTATCACATCTTCTTTATCCATTCATCTGTTGATGGACATCTAGGCTCTTTCCATAGTTTGGCTACTATGGAAAGTTTGGCTACTATGCTGCTATAAACATTGGGGTGCACATGCCCTTTCAGATCACTACACTTGTATCTTTGGGGTAAATACCCAACAGTGCAATTGCTGGGTCTTAGGGTAGCTCTATTTTCAAGTTTTGAGGAACCTCTATACTGTTTTCCAGAGTGGCTGCACCAGCTTGCATTCCTGCCAACAGTGTAGGAGGTTTCCCATTTCTCTGCATCCTTGCCAACATCTGTCATTTCCTGACTTGCTAATTTTAGCCGTTCTGATTGGTATGAGGTGGTAACTCACTGCAGTTTTGATTTGTGTTTCCCTGATGCTGAGTGATTTTGAGCACTTTTTCATGTATCTGTTGGCTGTTTGTATGTCTTCTTTGGAGAAATGTCTGTTCATGTCTTCTCCCATTTCTTGATTGGATTTATTTGTACTTTGGGTGTTGAGTTTGATAAGTTCTTTATAGATTTTGGATACTAGCCCTTTATCTGATCTGATGTTTGCAAATATCTTCTCCCATTCTGTCAGTTGTCTTTCGGTTTTGTTAACTGTTTCCTTTGCTGTGCAAAAGCTTTTGATCTTGATGAAGTCCCAATAGTTCATTTTTGCCTTTGTTTCCCTTGCCTTTGGAGATGTGTCTAGCAAGAAGTTGCTGCAGCTGAGGTTGAAGAGGTTGCTACCTGTGTTCATCTCAAGGATTTTGATGGATTCCTGTCTCACATTGAGGTCTTTCATCCATTTTGAGTCTATTTTTGTATGTGGTGTAAAGAAATGTCCAGTTTCTTTCTTCTGCGTGTGGCTGTCCGATTTTCTCAACACCATTTGTTGAAGAGACTGTCTTTTTTCCACTGGATATTCTTTCCTGTTATGTCAAAGATTAGTTGACCATAGAGTTGAGGGTCCATTTCTGGGTTCTCTATTCTGGCATTGATCTATATGTCTGTTTTTGTGCCAGTACCATACTGTCTTGATGATGACAGCTTTGTAATAGAGCTTGAAGTCTGGAATTGTGATGCCACTAGCTTTGCTTTTCTTTTTTAACATTCTTTTGACTATTTGGAGTCTTTTCTGGTTCCATTTAATTTTAGGATTATTCAAGTTCTGTGGAAAAAGTTGATGATATTTTGATAAGATTGCATTGAATATGTAGATTGCTCTACATAGCATAGACATTTTCACAATATTTGACTTCCAATCTAGGAGCATGAACATTTTGCCATTTCTTTGTGTCTTCCTCTATTTCTTTCATGAGTATTCTATAGTTTTCTGAGTACAGATCCTTTGCTTCTTTGGTTAGATTTATTCCTAGGTATCTTATGGTTTGGGGTACAATTCTAAATAGGATCAACTCCTTAATTTCTCTTTCTTCTGTCTCATTGTTGGTGTATAGAAATGCAACTGATTTCTGTGCATTGACTTTATATCCAGCTACTTTAAGCCAGTGATTAGAAATGGAGGAGATTATGCTGAGTGAAATAAGTTAAGCAGAGAGAGTCAAATATCATATGGTTTCACTTACTTGTGGAGCATAACAAAGAACATGGAGGACATGGGGAGATGGAGAGGAGAAGGGAGTTGAGGGAAATTGGAAGGGGAGATGAACCATGAGAGACTATGGACTCTGAAAAACAACCCGAGGGTTTTGAAGGGGCGGGGGGGGTGGGAGGTTGGGGAACCAGGTGGTGGGTAATAGGGAGTGCACGTATTGCATGGAGCACTGGGTGTGGTGCAAAAACAATGAATACTGTTACGCTGAAAATAAAAAAAAAAAAAGAAATGTATTCAAAGAACTAAAGGCAGTGTATCTAAAGAACTAAATGAAAGCACGAGAACAATGAGAGTGACTACTAATAGATATGAAGTTTCTTTTGGGGGTGAGGAAATGTTTGCTGTACAACTGCAGATATCCTAAAACCCACTAAATTGTATACTTTTAAAGAATAAATTTAGGGAATGTGAATTATCACTCAATAGAGATGTTATTAAAGAGAAAGAAAAAGAAAAAAATTCTGAGTTATAAATAAGGGAAAGAACTAAAATTGGGTCCCTTAACATTTCTTTTAATATAGGTTTGTGATATATTTGATTAGTTTTTCTCTTCTGTCTCTTTGATTTTAAAAAGAAAGAGAAAAAAGTACCAAATTTTCAGCTGGTCTCCTCCAGAAGACTATAAACAGGAATTCGAGATTAATTCTGATTGCCTTTTAAAGGAAGCTTTGCTTGGGATGTAGTAGGTTTTTTTTTTTAAAACAAAAATAAAGCAATTATTTTTTGAGAAATATGAGTGAGTGAGTGAATGAATGAATGAACGAATCGAACAATTTCATTCATCTCTGAACTGATCACACCAGACAGTCCTGCGGATATGGTACACTGGCAAACATTCCTAGCTTGTTCAGTTTCCAAACCTGAATGAGCAGATATTACCCTTAGAAATTGGGATGAGGGGCGCCTGGGTGGCTCAGTGGGTTAAAGCCTCTGCCTTCAGCTCAGGTCATGATCTCGGGGTCCTGGGATCGAGCCCCACGTCGGGCTCTCTGCTCAGCGGGGAGCCTGCTTCCCTTCCTCTCTCTCCTCTCTGTCTCTGCCTGCCTCTCTGCCTACTTGTGATCTCTGTCAAATAAATAAAATATTTAAAAAAAAAAAGAAATTGGGATGAATCTCACCTTATGAAACTCCCCTCAATTGATTGCATTTATTCTCTCCAGCTTAGGGACAGTGATGGACAACTCACCATTTCATTGTTGGATAAAGTCAGTCACTCAATTTCACTTCTTTCTCTTCCTTTCTCTTTTCATAAATTTTCTGTTGATGGGGGTCACTAACAAAGATTTCTTTTTGCAGAACTTCAAGATGGCCTTAAAGATTCATTCACAGTGGAACTGGAATCTGGCTATTTAAGACTCATTTTCAGCCTTGCAGACTGTAAGTCATGAGACTGACTCTTGGAAATTCCACTCATCTGAAACTCAAAATGACAAGAAAGTACTCATCTTAAGAATGAAATCACAGAGAGGAAAATCATGCTGTGTTAAGTAGCATGCCCTTGCTCCTCCCTTATTTCTGAGAAAAGATGTGACTCAGTAGTCAAGGCATTTCTTAAATACTGCCTCCTCCATAAAATCTGTTTTATCTACCTCATTTCTTCCTTTAAGCTTATCTATACACTGACTTAGCACTTACTTTTTGTGCTTTCTCTTTTTCATTAAAAAGATCTACTGAGGACTTAATATGTGCCAGGCAATGTAGGGGTTAGAGACAGAGCAGAGAATGAAAACTATTGGAAAAACAAACAAAAAATCCTCAAGTCTTCCCTCTGTTCTCTCATCTTCCAACTAGATGGGAACATACCCTTTCAGAGTGTGACCTCTAGGTCCTAGCAATGTGTTTCTGCAAGTCTTTTCTCTCTCATATTAAGTTAATGTTTATATTTTCATGTGCTAATTTCCAAAAGTTTATACCAGATGAGTTGAATTTTTCAAAACTATTCCATGTATTACCTTATTATTTTTTATTTTTTTTACTAAGCTCCACACCCAACGTGGGGCTTGAACTCATGGCCCTGAGATCAAGAGTCACATGCTCTACCAACCGAGCCAGCCAGTGCTCCTTTAAACATTTTTTAAAAAATTCTTAATTTTTAAAATCTATCCCCATTGATACATGTGGGTAATGGTAGTAGCAAACAGAGAGAATCATTATACTAATTGCTTAGCTAAGTAGGTAGTTTGTACACTTTCAAATGCCTAGCTCTTTCTTTTGAAACACTTAACACACGGATAATTTTTTACTTGTGAAGATTTGCTCAATATCTGCTTCTCCGGGCAGACTGTAAGCTCCATCAGGGCAAAGGTCATGTTTTCCTTGCACACTACTGGATCCACTGAATCAGAGTGTATAGCACATAGAAGACAGAAGGTAAACATTACTGAAAGGTGAAGATTTGTGAAAAGACTAGGTCAAATAAGAAGTTACATCTTACTTGACTAGTTTTTTATAGTTACTGAAACTTTTGCTATTTCCCCAGATGTAATTAGGAAAATTATCCTGATCATTGAAATCAAGAAGCCTCCTTGGCTTCCTCTCTGGCTTAAAGTAGTTGTCTGCCTGCTCTCCGATTTAATCAGAACACCCTGTCAAACTTACTGCCCATTTGGTCCCATTTATTTTCTCCTCATAATCTTGTCCTTTTGGAAGAAGCCTGCCCAGCCCATTGCACTAATGAAATGACAAAACAACTTCCCCTCTCTTGTCCCCAGTAATTGTCAGAAATTATCCTCAGGGAAAGAATTTTCTCCATTGGAAGTGAACTTTTAACAACGCTAGTCCCAACATTAGTTCTTTACATCTTCTTCTTTCTCCTGAACAAATTTTTAAAAATAGTTGAACCAGGGGCACCTGGATGGTTCAGTTCATTAAGGTTCTGACTCTTGACTCACTTGGGGGAAATCAGAGGGGGAGACAAACCATGAGAGACTAGACTCTGAGAAACAAACTGAGGGTTTTGGAGGGGGTGGGGTGGGGGGTTGGGTGAGCTTGGTGGTGGGTATTATGGAGGGCAAGTATTGCATGGAGAACTGGGTGAGGTGCACAAACAATGAATTTTGGAACACACACACACACAAAATAAATCAAATTAAATAAAAAAAAAAAGGCTCTGACTCTTGGTTTCAGCTCAGGTTGTGATCTCAGAGTCGCGAAACTGAGCCCCAAGTCAGGCTCAGTGTTTAGCAAGAGACTGGTTGAAATTCTCTCTCTCACCTTCTCCCAACCCCTCTGCCCCTCCCACCACTCTCTCTTTCTCAATAAATAAACAAATAAAATATTTTAAAAAATAAATATTTAAATAAATATTTAAAATATTAAAAAAAATAGTTGAACCATTTAAATATACATGAATAGTGGTTATACCCTGTGTCCTTATGTTACGATAAATGGGTACTTTCTCTCTCTCTCTCAGGTTGGCACTTTTCAACCCGACTGCATATTAGAATAACCTGAGGAACCTTGAATAAATACTTATGTTTGGGTCCCACTTTCAGAAAGTTTTGTGTAAATTATATATAAATTATGTAAACTCCCCAGGAATTATAGCACACAGTCAGGGTAGAGACCTTCCCTGTGGAGCCATGTTTCTCTCTCCCTTCACCGCTTACCAGAGGGTATAGGGCAGGGCTATGGGTTCTCCTTAAGTGTTTGGTCTTCACTTTAACAAAAGGAGATCAAGCAGCTGATGGCTAATCTTCAGTTTATAAGTCAACTGCCTGTATCTAGCTGGAATCTCATTTTTCAGCCCACTTTGTGGATCCTGAATCACCAGTACAGAATCACCGTAGCAAATGTTCAAATATTATTGGAAGAAAAGTAAATGAATCTTCAATAAAATAAAGTAAATGCTCAAGTAAAACCTAGCACGGAACATTGATATTCAGTAAGATTTCAGAATTTGTATCACAGAAGAGGCCCTTAGAGGCAGATAAAAGTTCAAAGTCCTTATTCACTGACCCTTACGTGGGAAGCCCAAGCAACAGTGATCTTTTTGAAGGATTTGTTGCCAGTGGAGTGTGAAGGCATCCATTGGCCCAGTAGTTGAAAGCAAGCCAGCAGCTATCACAGGCACACAGCATCTACAGTGGTTTCTCCAATGGAAAATGCTGTTTTTTCACTTATGTTCACGGGACACTGACATCAAGATGCTTACAGCCCTGGGAAAATAAATCCTACACACATGTACCTTTGAGAGCAACGTTCACATATAATTGAAGGTCATATAGAGCATCATGGATGAGCTTCAGCATTCAGGTAGTGGACAGAAATCACGTGCACCAGCTATCGCTGGTAACATCTTCCAGGGAAGGAAGAGCATCAAAGGATGGGTAGGACTTCCATGAGGGGAAGAAAGGAAGAGGGAGGAAAACAGGAGCATTCTAAGCATCAGGAAGAATTGTAGCAAAGAAAAAAACAAGAAAATGGCATGGTAGATATGGAGATCAAGGAAAAAAACGGCATCTAGAGCAAAAAGTTCTCAGGAGAGACCAATAGGACAGGTTATTACCAAAAGTGCTTTCAAGAGGGGCGCCTGGGTGGCTCAGTGGGTTAAAGCCTCTGCCTTCGGCTCGGGTTGTGATCTGGGGGTCCTGGGATAGAGCCTCGAGTTGGGCTCTCTGCTCGGCAGGAAGCCTGCTCCCCACCCCCCCGCCTGCCTCTCTGCCTGCTTGTGATCTCTGTCAAATAAACAAATAAAATATTTTTTAAAAAAAGTGCTTTCAAGATATTCAGTTCTGGTGCCAAGATTCCTTCATAGATTCCTTTTAAGATTAACACTGTCCATGAATATTGAATATCTCTCACTCCTTCCTCCCTCCCTCCCTCCCTTCCTTCCTTCCTCCCTTCCTTCCTTCTTTCCTTCCCTTTTCCACAGGAATTCATTTACAAAGCTTTTAAAGGTCGTGAAGCTCTACATGCAACTCAGTGTAGTCATGAGTTAGGAAGGACAGATGGGATGGGCTCCCTGAAGAATGAGAGTTTCGACCTAGGGCTGGTTATGCTACAGATTGCTGCACTTTCCTGGTTGTTGAAACACTTGGAAGGCCATTTGTGACCATCCTTACTAGCACATTTGGAATTATGAATTTTGCGCTGCCTGGGCCTGTGTCTTAGGCGCCAGCATTCTACTCTCCCTGACAGATCACATGGATTTCTGAGGCTGAGAGACAAAGTCTCTGATGTTCTTCATTTTGACCTTGAGAGAATTTTATATTCATGCTCAGTTTGATGACTCTATCAGGGAACATTTCCCAGAAGGCTCTAGGCCAGACCTATTTTATCTTCAACTGAAAGCAGAACTGCGTTTTGTTAATTCTCACTTTGCCTTTATTTTGCCTGGCCCCTGCTTCCCAACACTGTTTATATTGCAAGCTTAATGGTCAAACCTGTTGAACCAATACTCAGGTGAGTAAAATCTTTGTGCTCCATTTGGATGTGAGGAATCACTCTCATGATGGTGCCTTTAGTGCACAGATAGCAATTGCTCAGACAAAGGTTAAATCTAGGTGTTTTTTTCAAAGACTATTATTTATTTATTTGACAGAGAGAGCAAGAGAACAAACAGGGGGAGGGGCAGAGAGAGAGAGGGAAAGGGAATCTCAGGTAGATTCTGCACCGAGTGCAGAGCCCGACACACAGGGTTATATAGATGATGGCGTCTCACACAACTAACAACTCTCTCTTTTGCCTTTCCAATCATTATTTCTTTTACTTATTTTTCTTGTTTTATTGTTCTGGCTAGAGTTTATACCATGATGTTAAATAAAAGTGGTGAGAGCAGACCTCTCTACTTTGTTCCTGTCTTAGGTTGGAAGAGTTCAGTATTTTACCATTAAGTATTATTATAGATCAAGAATTTTTTCAACATATGCCTTTTATCACACCAAAGAAATTACTTTCTATACCTAGCCATGTTGAGAGTTTTATGATAAAAGGGTGTTGAATTTTGCTAAAGTTTTGTTCTGCATCTATTGAGGACATCATATGAAACTTCCTTTTTGCTCTGTTATTGAGGTGAATTATAATGATAATTTTTGACTGTTAAGTTGACCTTGCATCCTTGGATAGAAGAATTGGTCATGATGTACTATGTTTTCTATATATTGCTGGATTCCATTTAAAAATATTTTGAAGGATAGGCTGGCCTCATAAAACTCCATTGGAATTGTACCCTCTTCTTGTATTTTATGAGGTTATATTTCTAGAAGGTTCTTTTTGGAAAGATTTTTAGTTCTCAAATCAATTTTTGTAAAAAAAATTGAAACTAAAGCTATTTAGAGAGATTTAAAATTTCTAATTTTTCTAGTGCCAGTTTTGATAAGTTATGTTTGTCCAAATAATTTGCTCACTTCGCATATCTGACAACTGGATATTTCATTTTTCATAGAAACAAGGAGACACATGGGCACTGGGTGCTCTGAAACAACTGGTTCTCTACTATAGGAATCTTATCAGTCATACATACTGCCTTGACAGAGCCTTTCCCAGCCCAACCCCGGGAGATATAGAGAGCTCTAGGGAGCTGTACCCTTCTACCCTGGTGCTTCAGGATTATGCCGGCCATGCTCTGGGTTAGTCTTCCTCAAAGTGTGATTCTTAGCTCATCTTTGTCAGGTTCACTTGAGATACTTATAGAAAATACAGATTCCAGGCCCCACCCTAGACCTACTGAATCAGAATCTCTAGGTTTGAATACTCATAATTTGCATTTTCAACACACCCAAACTGTATTTATACTGACAATATTTGCCTGAGTCTATAAAACTGTGAGGCAACCTCTATTTTTTACTCTTTCCCTCCACAGTCTGTGCTAAACCCCAAAGTGAGACAGCAAATGGAAAGATATCTTCACTATGAGTCCGTCTATAGATATTCTAAGAGAAATATATGGAAATCATCATTCTTTCCAAATGTTAGTCCATTTTGATGTCGTGTAGTAGAAAAAACTTGGACTTCAGGGTCAGAACCAGCCTGAATTGAATCCTGGTTCTGCCGTTTATTTCATATATTCTCTCCAATAAGTGTCTTGGGTCTCAGCCTCAGTTTCTGAGGGTGTGAAAGAGAACTTGGCACTCAGGATTGTTGACAGGATTGGATATATGTTTTTAAGAGTTCCACTGCAGTGTCTGACACGTGTTACGCATGACTAAGTGGGTCTTTTTTTTTTTTTTAAAGATTTTATTTGTTGATTTGACAGAGAGAGGCGTGAGAGAGGGAACAGAAACAGAGGGAGTGGGAGAAGGAGAAGTAGGCTTCCCACTGAGCAGGAAACCTGATGTGGGACTCAATCCCACGATGCTGGGACCATGACCTGAGCATAAGGTAGTCGCCCAACGACTAAGCCACCTGGGCACCCAGGGTCTTTTTTATTATTATTGTTACATCTCAGTTAACAAGTACTGAAAAACCAGACACATGCCTCTTGGCTAGTGTTAACTGGGAGGCAAAGATCCAGCTCCTTCTGTATTTTTGATGCTCTACACTTAGTCTGGCTTATAGCATTCTATGCATTCTTGAGAGATTTACATCATCTTTTTCATTAGGTCCTCCCTGATCCTGTAGCAACTACTACCCTGGGGGAAAGCAATGAGCTCTAAGTGCATGAGTAGTGCCTGACTCTGGAAGCACAGAAAAAGGAGAGAGCAGAGTGTACTCTCAAAAGTGTACCTGCAGAACATCATGGAGAGACTGGAAGCTGGCAGGCACAAATACCCATGAACTTAGGTTGCCTGGTGGCCAAGCCCACAGAGGTCACTGGAAATCTTTAGAAAACTGAGAATTTGAGACCATATAGTATCATTTGAACACATGTATCTCTCTGACCATCTTCTAGCTGCCTCCCTCGCAGGGGTAGATGAGATCCAGCTCCTGAGCATTTGGGAATCCTGCCTGCCTCCCAGTCTCCTCTGGGGAAAGCTCATAGTACCGGATGAGGGAAGGTGTTCACAGAGTCCTCTGGAGGATACTATCAAAAACTGTCCCTGTCTTCCCTCCTGACCCACAAGAGAGGAAATTGAAATATAGTTCATCCAGCTGTAAAGCCTGCAGGGAAAAGAAACACCAATGCTGTGATCCTGGAGAAAAAGGATAAATCAAGGCTCTGAAAAATCACTTTCTTCCAGGCCATCCAGTACATGTTATCCTAGGAAAAAGAAAGGTTTCAATTTATCCTAAACAAGGGAAGCACAGAGAGTTCAGAGGTGTGCTGCATGAATGGTATGACTCTTTTTTCTGTTCTCTCAAGAATTTGAGAGCTTCACTGCCAAGTTGCAGATGTAGGTTTTATTCTTGTGACACTGGGCTCCATGGTGCACACCAAAAGGTGGAGGAAGTCCTAAAGGAGATGAATGCTGCCTTTGACCACCTTCTCCAGGGGTGATTTGGAAGTGTAAGCCTTCTTATGGGCCCAAAGATGTCAGATTGGCCGCCAGTATGAAAACTGCAGACTGGCTTCCTCAGAATGACCTCGTGGGTAAGGACTTCCTCCCTCTACAGGCAGCAGCCGCTCTGCCCTTCTCTCTCTCCAGTTACTTTTTCTTTACTATTGATCGCAGCAGTCACCCCTACCTGGGCACTACACATGTAGTGTAGTGGAAGCTTGAAAAGGAAAGCATCTATCAGCAGAAGTCAAAGCACCAGAAGAGATTGGCATTTCGGGGTCACTTCATTCATTTATAACCCAGACCAGTCTGTAGCCACAAGTGATATTCAAGAGGGTTTACTGTGGCCTCTTGTAACTGGTAGGTGATCAGGATCAGACACCTTCCAAGAAATGCCTATAAATGTTCTGAGACATAAGTATGCAGAGCAGAAAGGACGTCGCTGCTGTGCAGTGGCCTGAAGCCACCCGCTGGTTACACACAGACCTCCTACAGGCACTAGCCCAGTTTCTTCTCACCAGGAGTGCGAGAGACCTAGGGGCCATGGTGTCTTCCTAATGTGATTAAAATTCCTCATTGTTCTGTCTGAGATGTCCTACTGCATCTTCAAGGGGGTTTCTCTCTCTGGCCCCTGCTGCATTCTGGGGATGCTTCTTGTGCATAGCTGCAGACTGGATCAGAATCACTCAGTGAATGGGAGATACACGTTTTTTATTTCTGTCCCTGCAAGTGTATTTCAGTAGCCAGAGGTAGAGCCAGCAAATTGCATTTACCAAAAGTACTTTAAGGGTTTCTAGGTCCTTGGGCTGGATAAGCTCCTCCTCATCGACATTTTATTTTGCTACAAATAAGGGAGAGACAGTATGACAGGATCTGGCAGTGTTAAGACATAAGGCATAAGCCCTGCTTTAAAATGACATAGAGACGCAATGAAGGAATCAATGGATGAATGGTGGTATATGTTGAACTTAGTGCTCTCTCTGCATTCTTAGCTTTAGCTGTTCTTTGGTTCAGGTGTTAGACCCACGTTTCTGAGAGTGCTCACAGAGTGAGTGTCTTCCAAATAACTGACTCTTTAAATTGTTCCCAAACACCTCTAGAATCCCCTGCATGTTTTCCTGACATTGCTGCTTTTCCAGATTCACCAAATCCTTTCTCCAGCATCCCCTTTCCTTCTTTCTTCCTTGTCCAAGCTCACCCCAGCATTCACCTATTTGTCTCTCACGGAGGGCAGAATAGCGTGATGGAATCTATTCATCATGGTGTGCCTGTGGTGGGGATTCCTTTCCTCACAGACCAGCCTGGAAACCTACTCCAAGTAGAAGCCAAAGACCTGGGTATCTCCATTCTGATAGAGCATCTCAAAAGGAACCCTAGCTCCAAAGACGAAACAAGTCATGGGAGACAAAAGATATGTATGTAGCCCTTGGAGTAGCATTAGGGGAACTGGCTGGAAGGTCTCTCCCCTCCCACCCCCATATAAGCTAAAACTCAGCTAAACTAAGATACCAGCTGACCTATTTTTACTGAATATCAAGTTAAAGAATGAGTCTTATATTTCAATAAGAAAAATTTAAGGCAGATGATAGGAAGAATTTTGTGTCTTTAAAAGAAACTTATAAAAGTATCTCTTTTTAGAGTTTTTATTTCTTTTGAGATGTTTAAAGTAAAGTTCTGGACAGGTACAGGGGTGTCCTTTTACGTCTTCAAACACATCATTCTTTCCTGTAGAGGTCTTTGCCCTTAGCTGTTCTGGAACATTCTTTCCATTTAGCTCCAATGTCATCACTTCAGAGAGGCCTTCTCTGATCATTGCCAGCTATTCCACATAATTTCCTTCACAACACATGTCATACTTTGTAATTACTCTGTTCATTAGTTTATTGTTTATTGACTATTTCCTCCAACTAGAATGTAAGCTTCATAAGAGTAGGTTCATATCTTTCTTATTTATCCTGGCTTCTCTCACAGCTTTGCACACAGTAGGCTCCATAAGTAATTGTTGAACAAGTAAAGAATAACTAAATACTAGTCCTCTACATCAGGGGTTCTTGGCTCAAGCAACATAGTGGGGCTCCTGGGCCTCATGAACCTCTAGAAATGTAAAATTGTGAAGGGTATGTGTTTGCATATCTACATTTCCTAGAATGTGTTTTCATGATGTTTATCAGACTGTTAATGGGATCTAAAACCCAGCAAGGCCAAGAACTGCTGCTTGGGGAGGAGTCATTCCATGCCTGGAGTAATTACTGTACGGTGTCCAGCATGACAAGGGGTGTGGCCCACCTCAAGCCCCATGGCCTGCAGCAGCCGTGGCATGAGCAGTACCTGCTGAATATCTTCTTGTTCCTGCTGGTGGTCACCTTGGGTGCTATTTGGCTGTGTGGGAAGCTGCTAGACATGGTCAGGGCCTTTGTAGGACCAAGAAGCTGAAGCAGATGTGACACGGATGCATTCTAGGCCTGGGTGTGTTGGGAAGTCACTGGTTCTTGGTATGCCTCACACTCACATAGACCATAGTGGTCTCCTACTACCTTGGCTCCCTTTACCTCAACTCCTCTTGTTTATATTAGCACAACCTGCTTTTTTTTTTTTTAATTTGGTTCATTTAGCCACTATAGTGATCATTAGTACATCAATATTTTTGATGTAGTATTCAATGATTCATTAGTTGCATATATCACCCAATGGGTGCTCCTTCTCTATTAACATTTTCTTGCCAGAACTCTTTGGCTTCTTGGCTTACTGAATAGCTGGGGCTATGTTGTGTTTCTGCCTGTGTGTGATTCGACAAATTTCTCAGATTTAAAAACCTTGTCCCTAGCTTATCACTCTTCTCTCCTAGGCACTATGCTCTGATGATCCCAGTCTTCTGATTCAGCCACTTTCTCAGTCTTTTTCTCCCACTCTTGCCTCCATCCCTATCAAATGCTATCAAATCCTACTTCATGCTCTGGACTTTCCAGTGTGCTCTTACAAGTGCCAGAGGTACCTGCAACTCTAAGAATGTGTGATCTTTTCCCCAGAATTGTGGGAGGCTGTGCTGCCCACGTAGAAGACAGTATGGAAGTTCCTGTTAATTAACACCCTTGGGAGCAACCCTCAACCAGTGGTCTTGAGATTTAGCATGTAAATAGCCCAGTTCCCCTTTTTCTCTTGTGGAATAATTCTAAGTCATGTCTTTTGCACTGTTTTGCAGTTTTCCTATGGAATTAAACTATGGTAACTGGCTTATTGAGTCACACTTTTTTGGCCGACTTTCCTTCTCTGTATCAGTTTCCCATTTCACACCAGTGTTCCTAAGCATTTTCCAAATAAACTACTTGTACTCAAGTCCTTATCTCAGGGTCTGCTTCTGGGACTGCAGTAGACTGAATGTTTCCCCTAAATTCATATGTTGAAAACCATACTCCAATGTGATGGTATTTGGGGGTGAGGCCTTTGAGAGGCAATTAAGTAATGAGCATAGGGTCCCCATGAATATTAATGCCCTTATAGGAAGAGGCCAGAGAACTAGCTAGTTCTCTTTCTACCATGTGAGGATGCAATGAGAAGTCAGCTGTTTACAAGCCAGGAAGAGTCCGCACCCAAAGCCAACCATGTTGGCACACTGATCTCAGACTACCCAGCCTCCAGAACTGTGAGAAATAAATTTCGTTTTTTAAAAATTTTTTTAAATTTGAAGACTTTATTTGAGAGAGAGGGAATGTGAGAGAGAGAGATAGACCATGAGATGGGGATAGAGGGAGAGGGAGAAGCAGACTCCCCATTGAGCAGGGAGCCCGATGTGGGACTTGGTCCCAGGATCCTGTGATCATGACCTGGGCCAAAGGGAGATGCTTAACTGACTGAGCCACCCAGGTATTCCAAGTTTCTTGTTTATAGGCCACCAGATTTATGGTATTTTGATATAGTAGCCAGAACTGAGTAAGACAAACCCAAACTGACTCTTTTTCTGAACTCCCTTCAAATTTCTGGTTCCAGAAAGTGACCCCCTAAATATGTGCAAACCCTCCCTCCCACAATCTTCCCTCCCAGAATTCCACTGCAGCTATAGTATCCCCTCCTGCAGGGAACACCATCTCTGCTGACTACACATAGGACCCACAGGTTGTTCTACAGTTTTTTCTTTTATGAAATCTTTCCATGACACCTGCTTTCTAATATGGGGTTATGAGAAAGTCAAATGAGACCATGAAAGTTGTGTTTTGCCTTAATATGTTTTTGTGAGTCACGCAGCAAGATATGTGGTGATTTCTTTTTTTTTTAATTCTATTTTTAAAATTTTATTTATTTTTATTTTTTTAATAAACATATAATGTATTTTTAGCCCCGGGGGTACAGGTCTGTGAATCACTAGGTTTACACACTTCACAGCACTCACCATAGCACATACCCTCCCCAATGGATATTGGTGATTTCTAAGACTACTTTGATTCAGGAAAAGAATTCCATCCCCTTTTCATTTCATTGCAATGGACCTTCCTATATGTTATGTGTCACTAGAAATTGACGACCAGTCATAGAAGTTCAAAAAATAATGGCTTAAACATATAATGGGTCTATTTCCTTCTCACATGAAAGATGGCTAGAGTCTGGAAATGTGGGACTAGAATGGCACTTCTCTAATGTTCTCCAGTTCTCCAGTCCCCTCTTTCCTTTCTGGCTAGTCACTCTTGCCAATTGCTTCCATCACAAGATTCCTTCATGGGTGCTACATGCTCACTGTAGCTGGAGCCAGGATATATGTGATCTAGGCAAGGAAGAAGGAGGATAAAAGAATTCTAGGTGATACAGGCAGAATAATGGCTCCCCACAAATGTCCATGTCCTAATACCTGGAACAGGTAAATATGTTACATTACATGGCAAAAGTGATTAAGACTGCAGATGGAATTCAGGTTGCTAATCAGCTAACCTTAAAATAGGGAGATTATCATGGGTTATCAGGTGAGCCTGATACAGTCACAAAGGCCCTTTGTAGTTGAAGGAGAGGAGAGGCAGAGAGAGAGATGTGGCCATGGAAGAATAGCGAGAGAGATGCAATGTAGCTGGCCTTGAAGACAGAAGAGGAACTTGGAACCAAGGAAGGTGGACCTCTAGAAACTGAAAAGGCAAGGAAATGAATCCATCCTTAGGGTCTTCAAAAGGAACAGCCAGGACAACACCTTGATCTTAGCCCATAAAACCAACAACAGATTTCTAACTTAGAAAAGTGTGAGATAATAAAGTCATGTTGCTTTAAGCCACCAAGTTTGTGGTAATTATTTACAACAGGAAATGGAAACCTAATAGAGCATGTCATCCTTGAAAGCTGTAACTATTCAGTGACTCCCATTTAACTTTCATTAATCAGAACTATGTCACATGATGACTCCTATCTACAATAGAGGTTGGAAAATGTAGAGGCTTTCCTTTTGTTTGTAAGTTTTGTTTCAAATAAAATTGAGGTTTGGTTAGTAAAGCAGAATAGGAAAAGGAATATTGAGTCAGGCTTTGATCAGAGAAGAAGGAACACTATGAATTATGTAGAAAAAAAGAATTATCATTGGGTCTAGACCTTAACATATTTGTGGCAACAGGTGCAACAGCCCATGTAGTTCTAGTCTTGAAATTTAAGTCAGCCAGCTGGTTGTGAGGAAAAACAAAGTGGAGGAGAATGAGAGCAGGAATAAACTAGAGCCAGCAAGGATGACTGGGACTTGTGAGATGACTAGAACCCATGTATGTCTCTCATACCTCCAGTCTCAATGCCCTAGGAGACCTGTAAGAGAAGCTGGCCTCTTTATCACAGAACTGCAGGTGCACTGTCCCAGGACACATAGAAGCAGGAGGGAGCTGCAGGATCAGTGCTAGGGCTCCACACCAATGTGTGATGTGTTTCCATTTGTATCTTCTTTAATTTCTCTCAGCAATGTTTTGCAGTTTTCATTGTACAAGTCTTTCACCTCCTTGGCTAAGTTAATTCCTAAGTATTTTATTCTTTTTTAATGCTATTGTAAATGGAATTGTTTTGTAGATTTCTTTTCAGATTGTTTACTGTCAGTATAGAAATGCAATTGATTTTTGTGGCTTACTTTGTACTCTTGCTATATTGCTGAATTCATTTATTGGTTCTAACAGGTTTCTCTCTCTCTCTCTCTCTCTCTCTCTCTCTGTGTGTGTGTGTGTGTGTGTGTGTGTAATCTTTAGAATTTTCTACATGTAAGATCATATCACATGTGAATAGAGATAATTTTACTTCTTCCTTTCTAACTTGGGTGCCTTTTATTTCTTTTTCTTGCTTAATTGCTCAGGCTAGAACTTCTAGTGCTATGTGGAAGAGGAATGATAAAAACAAGCATCTTTGCTTTGTTCCTGATCTTAGAGAAAGCTTTGTCTTTCATCATTGAGTATGATGTTTGCTGTGGTTTTTTAGTTAATGACTTTTATTATTTTGAATGTTTTTATCATGGAAGGGTGTTGAATTTTCTCAAATGCTTTTTCTGAATCAATTAAGGTGATCATGTGGTTTTTTTCTTTCATTCTGTTAATGTGGTGTATTACATCGATCAGTTTCCATATGCTGAACCCTCTTTGCATTTCAGGATAAATCCTGCTCGGTATTGGTGTGTGATCAACTTTATATGCTGCTGAATTTATTGTTAGTACTATTGACCCTTTAAGAGCATGGGGTTAGGAGTGCTAATCCCTCACATAGTCAAAAATCTTCATATATTTTGAATCCCCCACAATTTAACTACTAATATCCTACTGTTGACCAAAAGCCTTACTAATAACATAAAAAGTTGATTAACATATATTTTGTATGTTATATGTATTATATACTAGATATATATGTATACTATTACATGTATTACATGTACTACATGTATATGTTATGTGTATTATATACCATAAATAAGCTAGAGAAAAGAAAATGTTATTAAGAAAATCATAAGTGAAAATATATTTACAGTACTGTACCATATTTATTGAAAAAAAATCCACATATAAGTGGACCTGTACAATTCAAACCCATTTGTTCAAGGATCAGCTATGTATATCCAATCTCAAGACAAAAAGAACTGCAAACAAAGCTTATCTATTGAGTAGGTTTTTTGCAGTTAGTATATTTGACTTCACTTTCTATGCATGATAGGACTAAGTAAATGAGTAAATGTATTGATGTTGTTTCTTACTTTTGGAAAAGAAAATTACAAATGTGGAAGTGGGGACAATTGGAACAACCCCGCTGATTTGAATTGAGATACCAGTATAAATTATAAATTGATTTTTTTGTCACTAGGTAATAGACAGCTACAGCATCTATAAGTAGGGAAATAAATATGGGATCTTGATATCTATATCTATAACCAAATACTTCCTAGCTCTGTCCACTGAAAGGACTATAAACAGTGGTGCTTTGTTAGCAATGAGCACACCTAGCCACCATACAGGTATCTTTTGGTCTAGTAGATCATGAGCTCCATGAGGACAGGGACTGACTTAGGCACAACTTCACCTTTCAGTATTAATTTGGATTCTGTGCATACAAGAATCTTTATAAAATTGAACTGTTTATAGGCATCCAGCTGGTAAATTTCAGGATCAGATTTTAATTACTTGAAAACTAGTCTTCTCTGTCCAGTGCAAGCTGCTGAGAACCTGTCATCCAATGTTGTCACCTCCTGTCTCTGCTCTTAGGTATAGATCAGCAGCAGTGGCCACCAGCATCATCAGACACTTCTACTCCTGACACGCCCCTGTCCCACCCAGGAGTTGGTCGGCTGGATCTACCACATCCTCTAGACGGGGCACAGCATACCTCAAGCCCCTGCACCTCCCAGCAGCTGTGGCATGAAGAGCACCTTCTCACATCTTGTTCCTGCTGATGGTCACCCTGGGCCATGTCTGGCAATATCTGAAGCAACTGAGTGCGGTGGTCAGCTGGCTGTGTGGGCCAGGAAGCTAAAGAAGGCCTGATGCCAACTGTATCTTAGGAAGCAGAGAATGGGGGGAGTGCAGTGTTATCATTTCTTATGAAATTCCCACCAAATAGGAATTCTGGCAATTCCTATTCCCCACATCATATCTACTTACGAATTTTGTTACAAGTTCCTGCTCATTGGCTTCTTCCTAAAATTGGAATTCTTTATTCAGCCCTTATGGACTTCCTTTTTTTTTAAATTTCTTTTCAGTATAATTCATTGTTTTTGCACCACACCCAGTGCTCCATGCAATACGTGCCCTCCTTAATACCCACCACCTGGCTCCCCCAAACTCCCACCTCCTGCCCCTTCAAAACTCTCAGATTGTTTTTCAGAGTCCATAGTCTCTCATGGTTCACCTCCCCTTCCAATTTCCCTCAACTCCCATCTCCTCTCCATCTCCTTATGTTCTCCATGTTATTTGTTATGCTCCACAAATAAATGAAACCATATGATACTTGACTCTCTCTGCTTAACTTATTTCACTCAGACTTATTTCACTCTTCCAGTCCCCTCCATCTTGCTACAAAAGTTGGGTATTCACCCTTTCTGATGGAGGCATAATACTCCATAGTGTATATGGACCACATCTTCCTTATCCATTCGTCCGTTGAAGGGCATCTTGGTTCTTTCCACAGTTTGGTGACTGTGGCCATTGCTGCTATAACCATTGGGGTACAGATGGCCCTTCTTTTCACTACATCTGTATCTTTGGGGTAAATACCTAGTAGTGCAATTGCAGGGTAATAGGGAAGCTCTATTTTTAATTTCTTGAGGAATCTCCACACTGTCTTCCAAAGTGGCTGCACCAACTTGCATTCCCACCAACAGTGTAAGAGGGTTCCCCTTTCTCCACATCCTCTCCAACACATGTTCTTTCATGTCTTGCTAATTTTGGCCATTCTAACTGGTGTAAGGTGGTATCTCAATGTTGTTTTAATTTGAATCTCCCTGATGGGTAGTGATGATGAACATTTTTTCATGTGTCTGGTAGCCATTTGTATGTCTTCATTGGAGAAGTGTCTGTTCATATCTTCTGCCCATTTTTTGATATGATTATCTGTTTTGTGTGTGTTGAGTTTGGGAAGTTCTTTATAGATCCTGGATATCAACCTTTTGTCTGTACTGTCATTTGCAAATATCTTCTCCCATTCCGTGGGTTGCCTTTTTGTTTTGTTGACTGTTTCCTTTGCTGTGCAGAAGCTTTTGATCTTGATGAAGTCCCAAAAGTTCATTTTCGCTTTTGTTTCCTTTGCCTTTAGAGACATATCTTGAAAGAAGTTGCTGTGGCTGATATCGAAGAGGTTACTGCCTATGTTCTCCTCTAGGATTCTGATGGATTCCTGTCTCACGTTGAGGTCTTTTATCCATTTCGAGTTTATCTTTGTGTACGGTGTAAGAGAATGGTCGAGTTTCATTCTTCTACACATAGCTGCCTTATGGACTTCTTTATTTGCCAGTCAGTATGGGCTGTTCTGTGATTCAGTCCCAGGGTAATTTGGACCAATGACCTTCATATTTTAAGCCTTGAGGACACTTTCCTTGTCATACCCCTCTTCGAGGCAATGAACCTGAACCATTCCAACCTCCATGTCCAGTATCTTCTCAGCCTGTTTCCCTCACTCCTGCTTCTACCACTTGGAATGACACCTAAAACGGGTACTTTACATATCCCTTCGTTTTCTATTTGTCTTTCCTGTAAACTCTTGTCAAAGCTCTGAAAGCTATATAAGCTTTCAAAGAAACATAGCCCTTGATCAGGAAAGTAAAAGTTTTCATGGAATTATCCTCCCCCTCCCACTGGAAAAGAGGCTCTGTCCTCATTGCCCAGAATTCTGTTACCTGTAAGGGACTGTAAGGAAAGCTGCGCTGAAAACCTTTACAATAACAGTATTGCTTTGAGGATAGAGCGTGCAAAGATGCCTCTGCCAGGGCCGACATTACAAGGAGGCAGAATTACAAGAAGTCCTCGGTTTGTGCCCGAGGAGACAGTGGAAAGATTCCCAGTCCTAGTTTATGATTCTCATTCAGAATTCTGGTCTCGGCTTTAGAAGCTCAAACCTCCGCAAACACTTGGACTTCTGGAGTTAGGACTTGAGCATCTCTTCCTGAATAAATGACCTCTCTAAGAGGTCTTCGGAACACAATCCAGGAAGGGTGGGTCGACTTCTCTTGGGGGTTTGGTTCTAGAGAGTAGACACAAGCTACTCTCAGGGAATAGACACTCCTTCCACCGAGTAGCGTCTCAGAGATTTTAAGCAAAGACCTAGGGAAATAGAGCATCCCCTAAAACGGGGATGGGCGTGGGTCACCTGGAGGTGGAACTATCTTGGAAGCAACTTCCTAAGCTCCCTACCTTCCTGGCTCAGAGTACCTTCTCTGTGGAGAGTGCGGTGATGACGGGGACAGAGAGGGGTTAAGGAGAGTTCACTAACCCCTCCTTCTCGAGGGTGCGGACAAATTAGCCAGTGGAGCAAACACCCTGGGAGGTGGAGCAGAAGGGCAAGAAACCGCAAGCAGAAGAGAACACAGGCGGGGTCCATCTCTCACGTCTTCCCAATCTGCCCGCCGGCTTATTTCCTTAGCTGCAAGTGGAGCGTGTCCCCAGGGCGCACCGGTTGCGGCGCTGTGCCGTGCGCGGGGCGCAGCGTTCTGCGCGCTGGGCTGGGCTTCCCAGCTCATAACCAAGCGAGCATGGCGGGGCAGCGGGCGCTTCTGCTAGTTGGCTTCCTTCTGCCTGGGTTCCTGCTCTCAGAGGCCGCCAAAATTCTCACTCTGTCTTTGGTGGGTGAGTGCTTGCGGGAGAACCAGATAGACACAGTTCAGACATCCACGGGAAGGCTCCGTTAGACAGCTCTGGGTCAGGGGAGCACTATTGGGCTTGGATCCCAGGCTAGAGGGGGGAGAGGCAGGATGGGGTGTGGGGAAATGAGGAGCCCCTACCACCGAGAGGTGAAGAAACTTCTTGAGAAAATAGAATACCTTTTCCTCCCTCTGCCTACTCAGATTTGCTCTCCTAGGCGCGGAATGGGTCCACAAGTTTGAGATCCCTCCCAGTGCTGGAGACCCCGGGCTGCCTCCTCCCTCCGGGGAGTGGGCTGCAAATTCAGAGGCTCACCCTAAACTTCTGGGTGGTGCGCAGCAATTGCCAATAGAGGCTTTGGGAGCGTTTGCAGGCTCTTGGAGACCAGGGAAAGGAGCTTATATGTGTATTGGGAGTGAAGGGCAGAAGCACTAGTTTTCTGACACTGCATGGGAGCCAAGGTGGAGCAGGGAAAGTATTTCAGTGACACCTGGAGTGGGGGGTGGGGGGAGTGGAGCGCTCTCATCCAGAGAAAACTCCCGAGAACTGGCCAGGGCTGGGGACTGGATCCTGGACATTCGGGTCTTGCCTGTGCCCGCTCCTTTCACCCGTATGGCTAGAAGTGTTTGAAGGATTCAGGGAACTGTTTATTTTTATTTTTATTTGATAGAGAGAAATCACAACTAGGCAGAGAGGCAGGCAGAGAGAGAGGAGGAAGCAGGCTCCCTGCGGAGCAGAGAGCCCAATGCGGGGCTCAATCCCAGGACTCTGGGACCATGACCTGAGCCGAAGGCAGAGGCTTTAACCCACTGAGCCACCCAGGTGCCCCTCGGGGAGCTGTTAATACTGCATTTTGTGGCCTCAGTTTTACTTCCTTTACTTTTCCACCGAAGGGAATAGAAGATGAAAAGGAAAAGGGACAAAGGGAAAAAGATTAGGATAAAAGGATTATCATAAGATGGAGCTTTCTCAAGATTTTATTTCCACCCCCAGTGGGCTCTTTGAGGTCACTTACTGTGTATAGATCACTGGGAATTGTGAGCTGGAAGGAACCATAAGTAATCTCATTTAGCCCCCCCTCCCCCAAGTGTTTTCCTGAGCATTTGGTTTTGGATAAGATTCAGTGTAATAGAACCTGTACCTCCCCAGATGATCATGCTTCTGTTTCCTTAGGATCCCAGGATTTTCCTAGGGTGGGTGATTCCTTGTCCCTCATGCATACAGGATCCTGTAGTTCCACCCCAAGGGCCCACAGTTGTTCTGAATATGCCTTAATTTGATGTTCAGCAAGATGCAGGCCCCAGCTGAGAAATACCCTGCCAAGTATACGTGTATCTGAGTCTCTTGGCTCCAAGTGGTGACTCAGCTTCCTTCTGCTCCAGTGGCTCTTTCTTGGACTGATATTCAAGTTCCCATATTTCTGGCTCCTACACTAGCTTAAATTTCCAAAGAGTAGGATTCCAGAACGAACTCTGATTGACCGTCCATTGGGAACCCTTCATGCTCATAGAGAGCACTGTGCCACTCTCCCCACTAGTACAGTTATTTCTTTAGCTCACACTGCCTCCATGAGCTCTGGCTAAACTTAGCATATCTTTAAGATCAGGAATTCCTTAAGGCATCAGCAGAGAAGCTTGTCACAATGATGTTTGGTCACTTTTGTGACCAGAGTCACAAAGAGGATAAGATGGAGATTTGCCAAAGTCAAGATTTGGGGCCATGGGCTCTGAGTGAGTGGCTGGGGCTTATCCAAATGGAGATGGACAGACCGACTGATGAAGCTCATCTTCCTCTCCTCACCATCAGCTTTCTGCCTGCTAATTCTCATCTCCCGGATCTCTCAGCCTATCAGCTTCAGGCCCTCTATTATCATCATTACAGAAGTGAAGTTGTATATTGTTCCTAGGTGGAAGCCATCATCTGCTGCTGGACCGGGTGTCTCAGATTCTGCAAGATCATGGTCATAATGTCACCATGCTTCACCAGAGAGGAAATTCACTTATATCAGGTATCTTTTCTCACCAATTCTTTATTTCTTCTACCCTATGCAAAGGGTAGAGTGGAACAACAGTGTCTTTTGCTTAGAAATCTAACTGGACTGAAAGAATGAAAAGTGTGTGTGTGTGTGTGTGTGTGTTAATGTAAGGTGTTGGAACACTTCTTGGCTCTGTCTGCCAAGTGTGCCACTCCACACTCTGTAGTCCCCTATTTTCCTCCCTTACCTTGCCTTCCGCTTCATCCCCAGCAACTCTCCATGTATTACAGATTATTTTGGTAAATGGTACTTCATAGCAGCTTGAAAACATGTGAACAGAAATGTTCAGCCAAATATACCATTTTCTTTTCTTATATCACAGATTACTTTTTTTATATATCATAGATTACTTTCTCCTTTTTTGATATCTGAAATCTAAGAAAACTTTCTTAGGAAGTCTATTATTTATCCAGCTAAGATCAGGATCTATCACTGAGATGGTTTTGAAATATTTTATTTATTTGTCTCAGAGAGAAAAAGAGAGAGCGAGAGAGCGCGCACACGCACAAGCAGGCAGAGTGGCAGGCAGAGGCAGAGAGAGAAGCAGGCTCCCTACAGAGCAATCCTAGGACCCTGGGATCATGACCTGAGCCAAAGGCAGCGGCTTAACTGACTAAGCCACCCAGGCAGCCCTGAGATGATATTATTCTCTAGAAAAATCAGTGCCTGACCAACAGTTTGTGTATAATGATGTTGGACGTTCTTAACTGAATCATCGAATCCAGTGAATTTTAGCTGACATGAGCAAATAAACCTTATCAACTCTTTTCTGTTGACAGACAAGAAAACAACAGCCCAGAGAACTGAAATGGTTTGCACAAGACTATATGGCTGATTAATAATAGTGTTGGGAGGATTTAGGACTTTAAGCTTTGTATTGCTCAATCTGAAGTTTTCTTAGGCTTTGATGTTAAAAAAGACGCAGTTTTAAGCAGCATCTTTGAGGAATAAAATTCTGAAAAACTGTAAAACTTTGAAGGTAATCAGGCTTTGTTATTGTTCAGATTTTATTAAAATAATTATTTCTGTGAAAATTTCTTTTATGATTTTTATTGTGGTAAAATATACACAGCATAAAATTGATCCCTTACACATTTGTTTTGTCAATTTTGTGACTTTAAGTACATTCATGTTGTTGTGTAACCATCACAACTGTTGATCATCACAAATGGGAACTCTGTACTGATTATACGGTGACTGCTAATTTTCCCTTGCCTGCAGCCCTTGGTAACCATCATTCTACTTTATTTTTCTAATAATTTGGAGATACCTTATTAAGTAGAAACATACAATATTTGTCTTTTTGTGTCTGGCTTATTTCACATTGCATAATGTCTTCAAGGCTTATCCACACTGTAGTGTAGATTATAATTCCTTTCCTTTTAAAGATTGAATGATGTTCCATCGTAAGTCTATACCACATTTGTTAACTCAGTCATCTGTCCATGGACATTTAGGTTTTGGATATTGTGAATAATGCTGCTATGAAAACTGGTATACAAATATTTATTTGAGTCTCTGCTTAAAATCATTTTACTCACCTTCCAGATTAGGTTCCCCATTTTTCATTGAACATTATTTATATACATATTGTTTTAGATCTGTGTTGACCACAGACATGATTAAATAGCTGCAGTGTATTAATTTTCAAGTAGTTATTCTTAATTTTGAAAATTGCATTAAATTTAATTAAAATTCTTAATAAAATTATGTTAAAATTTTAGATTGATTAAAAATAATTTTGGTGGTTTCCATGAATTTTGAGAAAATAATAAAAGCCACAGACCTTCTACCTCCTTAATATATATATACATAAAAATCTATAAACAATTTGGGTAGTTCATGGTTCCCATCAGTTTTTTCTTTAAATTAGTTTCAGAGGTAGAACTTAGTGATTCAGCAGTTGCATGTAACACCCAGTGCTCGTTACTTCAAGTGCCCTCTTTAATGCTCATCCCCCAATTATTCCTTCTCCCTCCCACTTCTCCAGCAATCCTCATTTTGTTTCCTAGAATTCAGTATCTCTTAAGGTTTGCCTCCCTCTCTATTTTCATTTTATTTTATTTTTCTTTCCTTTCCTCTATGTTCATCTGTTTTGTCTCTTAAATTCCTCATATGAATGAATTCATATGGTATTTGTCTTTCTCTAACGGACTTATTTCACTTAGCATAATACCCTCCAGTTCCATCCACATCATTGCAGATGGCAAGGCTTCAAATTTTTGATGACTGTGTAATATTCCAGTGTGTGTGTGTGTGTGTGTGTGTGTGTGTGTGTGTGTGTGTGTGTACACACCACATCTTCTTTATCCATTCATCTATTGATGGACATCTGGGTTCTTCCCATAGTTTGACTATTATGGACATTGCTGCTATAAACATTGGGGTACACTTGCCTCTTTGAATCACTGTGTTTGTATTCTTTGGATAAATACCTAGTAGTATTTAACTTTTTGAGGAAGTAGTTAACTTTTGAGGAACCTCCATACTATTTTCCAGAGTGGCTGCACCAGTTTGCATTCCTACCAACAGTATAGGAGGGTTCTCCTTTCTCCACATCCTCGCCAACATCTGTTGTTTCCTGACTTGTTAATTTTAGCCATTCTGACTGGTGTGAGGTGGTATCTCATTGTGGTTTTTCTTTGTATTTCCCTGATGCTGAGCAATGTCCAATACTTTTTCATGTGTCTGTTGGCCATTTGGGTGTCTTCTTTTGGATCTTTTTAATTTTATCCTTAGTTTCCAGGCTCAAAAGTGTAGAGTTTCTTCCAATATTCCCCAATCACAGGGATTTCTGAGGCTTTGAATCAGCATATTAATTCATTACCTTAGGAATAGAGCTTGACTAGGTGTGTGCAAATGGGGAAAACACATGATATAGTTATTATTTCTGACCTGATGCCCATTTTGGTGTATTGTAACATTTATTAACTCCTTGTTTGGATACACTTTCCCATCTTGTTCATTTACTTACTACTTTAATAAAGAAATGGTATCAGGGGCGCCTGGGTGGCTCAGTGGATTAAGCCGCTGCCTTCGGCTCAGGTCATGATCTCAGGGTCCTGGGATCGAGCCCCATGTCGGGCTCTCTGCTCTGTAGGGAGCCTGCTTCCTCCTCTCTCTCTGCCTACCTCTCTGCCTGCCTCTCTGCCTAGTTGTGATTTCTCTGTCAAATAAATAAAATTAAAAAAAAAAAAAAAAAGAAATGGTATCAGATTGAAGAAGCAAAGATCTTTAATAGTCACATAAACTATTGCTCCAAACAATATCTAGCTTTATAATTGGGTTATTGATAGAGGCTGGAAAAATATTAAGAAGCATGACGGAATAAGTCTAGATTGTCTTGAAGAGACTATTAGTAGAAATGTGGATTTTAAGAACTCTGTTGCAGGGCATCTGGGTGGCTCAGTGGGTTAAGCCTCTGCCTTCGGCTCAGGTCATGATCTCAGGGTCCTGGGATCGAACCCCGCATCAGGCTCTCTGCTCAGCAGGGAATCTGCTTCCCTCTCTCTCTCTCTGCCTGCCTCTCTATCTACTTGTGATAGTAGAGACTTTTTTTTTTTTTTATAAAAAGTGTTGGTTTATTGTAGTTCAAATACATAAACTGAACATTCAAACATCTTAAAATTAACTTTAGAAACAGAAGTTTAACATTCAAACAGGAGTATAGTTTACAGGGAACACCCAAGAAAGGTAATTTGTTGTCTAATCCAGAATATTGATAAAGATCACTTAATGGTAAATAAAATGTGTTTAACCAGCATTCCTATTCTGGCCAACATGTTAGTTATGACCATTGTTCCATACCTGAGAAGAAATTACTAAATAAATCTTCTCTTAGGCTAAACAACAAGACTTGGCCTCTAATTCTGAGGGGATAATCAAAGCAACATAAGTGAACAAACAAAACTAAAGTGTTCTTTAGAGACAAAGGTAAAAGTATGTCCATTATAATAATCTTAGCCTCTGGAAGAGAGGCTCTCTGTCAAATAAATAAACAAAATATTAAAAAAAAACTCTGTTGCAATTTATAAAAACATCAAATCTTTATGTTTTACACTTGAAGCTAATGTAATGTTACATGTCATTTGTGTCTTAATAAAAAATATAAGAACTCCGCTAATGAGGACTAAGAAGGAAGTAAGGAGCATGGTAGAGAAAATCAGTATTGTCTGAGACAATATGTAAATCGTCGGTAAGAAAATCGGTATTGTCTGAGACAATATGTAAATCATAAACACACTTCCGGTAAAAGTATAGGTCGTAAGGACTTCTTGCTTCTTATAGTAAAATGTGAGAGGAAAGAGATAAATTGAAGGAAGAATCATGAAGACTTCATGATTTGGGAAATTCTCAGCCTATCCACGTTGCAAAAGATTCTAAAATTAGGGTATTTGCTGCCAGGAAAGGTAAAACCAGTGGTGTGGCTGGTTTACCTCTTGCTGTTGCCTCTGAATAGCTCAGAATTTTCAGTCTCACAGAGCTCTTTTAATATTGCGTATATGAATCATGAGTCTCTTCAGCCTTGTTGGCTGAAGCCAAAAGTAGAGATGAAATTATTTTTAAACATCTGTGTAGCGGCTCTTGTCTAGCAGACTGAATTTCCATGACATACCCAGAAGATCTATAAGGTACTTGAGAATTTTATACAGGATAAATGCTGCCAATTTGGACTAAAAGGACAGAGAAAGAGGGACATGAAAGAAGGCTATTGGACTGTGCCAAAGTAAGAAACATGCTCATAAACTATTTAGTTGTAAACTCCTGCTACCTTTCATGAAGAACAAGTGAAGAGTGTGAAGCAGCGCACATAAAGGGCAGAACTTCAAGCTTACAGGGCTGAGCGTCAAGTCATGGTAGGTTATTTCCAGTGTTTTTTTTTTTTTAAGATTTTATTTATTTATTTGACACAGAGAAAGAGATCACAAGTAGGCAGAGAGGCAGGCAGAGAGAGAGAGGGGAATTAGGCTCCCTGCCATGCAGAGAGCCCGATGCGGGACTCGATTCCAAGACCCTGAGATCATGACCTGAGCCGAAGGCAGAGGCTTAACCCCCTAAGCCACCCAGGTACCCCTTATTTCCAGTTTTTAAAACCTAACATTGTCTACCCAGTTGAATGTCAACATTTCTTAGGATCAGAAATTCATAACTTCCTTCCATTTTGTTCTACTTTGAATGATAATATCTGTAACTGGTATCTTAATGTTTTTTGGAAGCAGATAAACTTGTTTCCTAATTTTTATAGGTCCACAGATGGATCATATCTGGACTGCCCCACCCATACTTGATTGAATTATTTAGATAATATAATTTAGGACATTTGTGCTAATGATATTTAGATGAAATTTTGAGTTGATGATGTGATGGTTTGAGACTTGTGGGAGTGTTAGGATGGAGTGATTGTATTTTGTATGTGATATGGACATGAGTATTTGAGGTCGGGAGAGCAGAACATGGTGGTAGAAGATAATCGCCCACTCAAAGACATGCTGTAATTTCTAGAACCAATAAATATTCTGCCTAAGATGGCAAAGGGACTTTGTAGATGTGGTTAATAGAAGGATTTTGAGATGGGAAGGTTGTCTTGGATTATTCATTTAAGCTCTATATAATTGCAAGAGTTCTTCTAAAAAAAGGAAGATTGGGGAGGTAGGGGGAGGGGATAAAATAACTGGGTGATGGACATTAAGAAGGGCACTTGATGTAATGAGCACTGAGTGTCATATGCAATTGATGAATCACTAAACTCTGTGCCTTAAACTAATAATACACTATATGTTAACTGATCTAAGAAAAAAAAGAGTTGGCAGGAGAATAAGAGAAGGAAATGTGATAATGGAAGAGAGTAGATGATAGATGATGTCAATGCCAGTTAAAAGGAGACCATGAGCCAAGGAATGAAGGTAATCACTAAAAGAAAGAAAATATCTTTCAGAGCCTCCAAAATGAATGCTGGCCTGCCCACAACTTGTTCTTGTCCTAGTGAGACCCTTTTCAGATTTATGATCTCCAGAACTGTAAGATAATAAATTTGTTCTGTTTCAAGCAACTAAGCTTATAGTAATTTACTATAGCAGCAATTGGAGACTAATACTGCTATCGACAGGTGTTTTAGAGAACTCCAGGAAGTATGGGAAGGGGTTGCTGAAGCCTTCATAATGAATGCAAATGTGGTAGGCACTAATGACACTGCCTATTGTATTGCAATTTGGACAGATTCTAGATCTTTTTGTTATTTGGTCTTATTCAAAGTGGGCTGATTTAAAAAAATAAGTATAAATGGATTTAAGGAAAATGTATAAGTCAGAAATACATTGCATCCAGATTGTAAAAAGGCTTAAAAATTGTTGGACTTGTTGAGATATTGTGATGTTATGAGTCAACAGGTTTGTTTGTTTTTTTTTAAATTTTATTTATTTATTTGACAGAGATCACAAGTAGGCAGAGAAGCAGGCAGAGGTGGGGGGGGGGAAGCAGGCTCCCTGCAGAGCAGAGAGCCCGATGTGGGGCTGGATCCCAGGACCCTGGGATCATGACCTGAGCTGAAGGCAGAGGCTTTAACCCACTGAGCCACTCAGGTGCCCCTCTTTTTTTTTAATAAATATTTTTTTCATTTATTTGAGAGAGAGAGAGAGAGAGATAACACACAAGCAGTGGGAGGGGCAGAGAAAGAGGGAGATGAAGAAGTAGACTCCTTCCTCAAAGGGGAGCCCAACTTGGGGCTGGATTCCCAGGGTCCCGAGATCATAACCTGAGCTGAAGTGAGATGCTTAACCTGACTGAGCCACCCAGGTCACCCAATAGTTGTTTCTTGATAGTGTCACGGATAGAGAGGCCTTAACCGATCAAATAATTCCCAGGAATTTAAATGAGGTCCTAGCCCTCAAAACCCGACACAAAGTGATACCTTTGTGTCGGGCAATGGCACATCCCTTTGTGTGAGTTTTTTTTGGGAATATTTCTCTGCCCTGAATGAATATGTCAAATGAATCTCCTTAGAGCAGGATATAATGTAATGTCCTACCTAGGTTCTTGGTGAAAGTCGGATGTGGCTAAGGTCTTGCCAGTAAAGATTGTGGCCAATGGTAGGACTATTGAAATACCCCATGGACAATTAGTTAAATGTGTACTGTGTCCTTCACGAAGTGAAGGCAAACTGACATTGAGAGCCTGTTGACATGGTACTGAAGAACTTAGTTGCCAAATCTATGATTGCGAAGTATTTGCTAGTACATATTTGGGTAGCAGTGATTTCACTAAGATTGGGCTCAGTAGTTTTAATATGTAAGGCTGTGCATTAATCTTTCTTCAGTTTACACACAACTTGATTGGAGGTTATGACTGATGAAAGCATACATGTATAAGAGAGCATGGAATTTTTGTTACTCAAATTATAAGGCTTTTTTTTTTTTTTTTAAGATGAGCTGGACAGGCTCCTAAGCAAATCTGAAAAATGGTTTTCCAGAGGAGGGAAGGATGACTAGTTTGAGTTATTATTGTGGGTGGAGAGTTGGGATGTGTTGAGGGTTCCCTGTCACTGGCCTTCACTTGCATGATTTGAAACTCCCACGGGGGCCAAAGGTAGCATGTTGACTTTCTTAATGGTTTGCCCAGGTGAAGCACTGAAGAGGGAGTGGGAGATAGGGTTTGAACACTGTCAGCTGTCAAACATCAGAAATGAACTAAGACTTTTCATTACACAAGGATATGTGGGAGAAGCCATGCTGGTAAGTAGAGGTACAGAGGTCTACTAATTTATATAAGCTTCTCAGTACTTTTTCCTACTTTTCACTGAATCAAAAAACTATTTGGATTTATCACTATAAATAATGAAAACGAGCTGTTCTAAAACAGAAAGGGCAGAGGCTCTGGAATCAACCAGACTCTATCACTTTCTATGTGTGCAAATTTTGACAAGTTATCTTAATTTGCTTAAGCTAATTACCATTGTATCTTCAATTACCTTTGTTTTCTCACCCGTAAAATGAGACAAAGCTTTATCTTTTTAATTTTTAAAAAAGATTTTATTTATTTATTTGAGATAGAGTATGAAAGAGAAAGAGTGAGAAAGCACAAGCAGAGGGGAAGAGTGGAGGGAGAGTGTGAAGCAGTCTTCCTGCCGAGCAGAGATCCCGTTGTGGGGCTCCATCCCAGGACCCTGAGATCATGACCTGAGCCAAAGGCAGATCCTTAACCAACTGAGTCACCCAAGTGCCCCATTATGGAAACTTGAAATGGAGGCTTCCAGTATGCCTGGGTGGCTCAGTCAGTTAGGCATATGACCTCTTGTTTTAGGCTCAGGTCATGATCGCAGGGTCCTGAGATAGAGCCCCTCATTGGTCTCTGTGCTCAGCAGAGTCTGCTTGAGATTCTCTCCCTCTCTGTCTCTCCCACTCTGCCCTTTCCCTTTCTCGATATGCTTTATCTCAAAAAAAATACATCTTAAAAAAAAAAAAAGGAAACTTCCATAACTTTAAATTGAGAAGCACTCCTTAATTAGTGTAAGGTTCTCAATACATGTTATCACTTTAAAAGATGGAATGAATGAGAATGCAACCAAAGCATATAAAAATAGTTCAAAAGGCAAACATTCAAGTAAATAAAATATTATCTGAGCAAACAAATATTGATCTTTTCACGCTAATGTTAATCCATGTTTGTGACATATTTAACATTTTTAACCCATGGGTGTTTTTTAGATTTTAAAGAGAAAGAAAAATCATACCAAGTTATTTCTTGGTTTCCACCTGAAGATTATAACAAAGGATTGAAGGACAATTTTGCTTTTTTTTTGGAAGAAGCTTTGGGTGACAGGTGAGTCTTATTTTTTTATTATTTGAACCAAAGAATCACTATTTTAGCAATACAAATGAAGGGATAAATAGATGAATGTTTGGACTGAAGACGTAGAAAGGGTTAGGTGGATGGGTGGATAGATGAAGGAATATATGATGAGTGAATGGTTGGGAAAACAAGTACTCACACCAAATTATCCAGTTCAGTCACTGGAAAGTCTTCTTTGCTCTGCACTGTCCCTCTTCCATGAATGGATTTCTGTAGAAAGTAGAGGCTGTTCCTTCTGGGACATCCTTTCAACACTTCTTTTACATCTTTATTTATAACCTCCCCAACACAGAAGTATAGGTACTTCAATCTCTCACTGTTGATAGGGAAATGAAAGTGACCGTCTTTCAATTATTTTTCCTTCTTTTCTTCCCATATATTCCATTAATGGGGGGAAGACTTATGAACTTTGATTTTGTGGTAATTGAACATCTGGCCATGTAAAGCTCTTTTATTTTATTTTTTAAATTTTTGGTCATTTAAAATACTTAAGCAAAAAAAAAAAAAAAAAAAAAAAGATTTATGTTCTGGGGTAACCCAGAGAGAGAGAGAGAGAGAGTGAGAGCAAGCGAGCAAGAGTGGAGGAAGGGGTGGAATGAGAGGCAGAGAGAGAGAGAGAGGCAGGGAATCTCAAGCAGACTCCCTGCTGACCATGGAGCCGGATGAAGGGCTCGATCTCGTAACTCTGAGATCTTGACTTGAACCGAAATCAAGATTCAGATGCTTAAACCAACTGTGCTATGCAGGCACCCACCTTCTTTTTACCTTGAAACTTTTACTTACTAGTCAAGGTCTTGCTTACATTTGCCTTTTTTCAGAAAGTCTTTTTCCTTACTCAAATTGGGAAGCCACAGTCTCTCCTGTCTAGGTCTGATGTAACCTATTCATTTGATACTTAGTCTATATTATCCTGCATGGTTAGTTACATATTTTAAATACATGCTTTGTCTCCTCTCCCTTAATGTAATATTTTTGGTGACAGGTATAGGTAACCAGGTATTCTTAAACAATTTTTTCTATTTGTTAGCTCAATTTTAAATATGATTAATGAAATATATTCTAGGAATTTTTATAGAACTCCTGAAATTATCTAAAATATCTGACAATCACACTCTTTTGTTACATGAAATCTTCAAAAATACACAGCCAGGGGTGATTTCTGCCAATCACTTCCATTGTATGACTTGAAGTTCTTCCTAAATACCAGGCAGAGATCTGTATGTTGTTAATAAGTTCTTCACTTCTGGTCCTACTTTATCTGGGGTGCAGTGGTACAGTAGTGAAAAATTATAGGGTGCCAGGGTATTGATTCTCTTGGTCCTCCATGTAGCCAGCAGGCCAATGATGTATTGAGTTCTTGCACTTGTTACCTCTGATACCTTAAAGTGCAGGTGGACAGTCTTATCTATTTCCCCATAGGTATACAAATAGGAAGGGAACTGAGTCACATTCTATAGAGGCAGTGATGGGAAAGCATTTTAAGGAGATTGGTCCCTGGAATAGTCCCATGCACCAAGTCTTAATTACATGTTCGTATTTTTTATCATTATCTTCTCTGAACCTGTCAATCTACATTGTAGTAGAAAAGCTAGGGGTACCTGTGTGGCTCAGTTGGTTAAGCAACAGTCTTCAGCTCAGGTCATGATCCCAGGGTCCTGGGATTGAGCCCCACTTCGGGGTCCCTGCTCAGTGGGGAGCCTGCTTCTCCCTCTCCCTCTGCTGCTCAGCCTGCTTGCGTCTCTCCCTCTCTCTGTCAAATAAATAAATAAAATATTTTAAAAAGCTAGTAATATGTTTATTATTAACCAGGTCTTGCTTTGCTTTCCTTTCTTCTCTATTTTCTTGTCTTGTCTTTTCTTTAATTGCTTAACTTGTGGGCATTGAAATGTGGAATTCCCATTTTAGCTGAGATTTGAGTTCTAATGTGATAAAATAATCCCTTGGGTGAGGTGATTTATCACATTCAGTGATTTTTTTTTTCAGTAGAATTTTTTTCAGTAGATTTTCTTTTGTAATATTCTATAATTTATCAGTTGCATATAACACTCAGTGCTCATCACATGATGTGCCCTAGAATACACAGTGGTTTTAAAAAATAGCCTATATGATCAATATTTATGGAACTGTGTCATCTAGAGACTTCCACAGTTTGGTTGAGTAAATAAGAAAATCATTCATAAAAAGTCAGTATGTAAAAGAAAGTTAATGAGAACATTACAGAATTTATCAAGTAGAGAGTTCTGTGAGATTTTCTATGGTCAGAGAAGGTTCCCAGAGCAGAAGGTCCAACGGTGACAATTTGTTTTCAGTTGTGTCCATGGATTTTAAGAATTAAGAACTCAAAGTTATAGTTTTTTGAATAACGTGGCATAGAGAGTGCTTGGGATTTGGATGAGAGAGGGAAGAGGAGGGGAGGAAGAGAACACTTTCCAGAGCAGAATGTGTGCTCAGAGTGACTGAGAGGGTATTTATGGACAGTGGTAGGACAGGTACGCTACTGCTTGATGTGGTCTTTCTCACCTGGGGTATTTTCTTTCTAGCTCAAGATTCCTTTATGTATTATGAAATTAACACCTCCAGTGAATATTTACCATTTCTCTTCTTTCTTACAGATACACATTTGGAAAATTTTTAAGCTTTATGGAACAAATGGGGCTTCAGTGCAGTCATTTTCTAAGGAGAAAGGATATCATGGACACCTTAAAGAATGAGAACTTTGACCTAGTGATAGTTGAAAATTTTGACTACTGTCCTTTCCTGGTTGCTGAGAAGCTTGGAAAACCATTTGTGTCCATTCTCTCTTCCTCGTTTGGTGCTATAGATATTGGGCTACCAAACCCCCTGTCTTATGTTCCAGTATCCCCTTCCTTCCTAAGTGACCACATGGACTTCTGGGGTCGAGTGAAGAATTTCCTGATGTTCTTTGATTTCTCCATAAGACAATGGAAAATCCAGTCTACATATGACAACACCATCAAGGAACATTTCCCAGAAGGCTCTAGGCCAGTTTTGTGTCATCTTCTAAAGAAAGCAGAGCTGTGGTTTGTTAACTCTGATTTTGCCCTTGAATTTGCTCGGCCCCTGCTTCCCAACACTGTGTATGTTGGAGGCTTAATGGCAAGACCTGTGAAAGCAGTACCACAAGTAAGTAAAACCTGAGGTCTCAATATGGACTTCACGCAGAACTCTGCACTGCAGAGCTGATGGTTCCCCTGCCAGTGGGAACTGGGACAGAGTAGGGTGAGGCAGGTGCACCCAAGACATGCCTTTTAAGGATGAATCACTTTCAGGGTCATGCAATTAGAATGTTAGGACTTGTATAACCCTGAGATTGAGGACCTCCTTACATAGTATACCCACGGTCCTCTCTGGTTCTGGTGCTGGTGGGATAGGGGGATAGGAGAAGAATAAATTTTTAAAAAATTTTTTCTTTTTAATAAACTCTAAACCCAGCATGGGGCTCAAACTCAAGACCCAAGGTTGAGAGTTGCATGCTTTTTCCACTGAGTGAGCCATGTGCCCTGGGATAAGCCTTTTAGTAAGTTAATATTTTTATGTCCAATGTGTATGATCATATATGTAGTAACTGTGAGGCAAGCATCCATTATATGCAAGAATTGTTAAAGAGATGAGTTACTTACAATGAAACACACAACACTATAAAACCAAGGTGGGACTGGTGGGAATGACAGTAAGAACTGTGGGCATCATCACCAGCATCCCCAGCCTGAAGAGCCTTAGTTCTTAATTCCACCTAGGCCTTCTGATTTGATCTGGGGTCAGTCCTGAGGATTGTAAATTGTGAAAGATGCTGGGTTGGTTTGAAGGCTTAAAGTCAGAACTATTGAAGTAGAAGTTTTTAAATGGAGGGGAGCTAAGATGAGTTGGCTTCCTGTTGCCTATCAGCACTGGTTGAGACTTTATGGAATTTATCTTATTTAATATCTTACTACCTGTAGGGAAGTATGATGATCTCCATTTTTATACACAAGGAGACAGAGACTCAGGTGGAGTAAACGACTTTCCCACTGCCATTCATTTCAGAGTTAGGAAGACTTGATTTGACCTGGGTCCTCCAGGCATCCTATTGTCCACCTTTATCTACTGGCCTTGAAGTGAGTAAGCAGGGAGTACTGGAGAATGATCCATGGGCTAGATGGGCTTTAGGTTGATGGCAGGATTTTTTATGGATGGAGCCAGGGAGGAAAGGAATTCTAGTTAGAAAGAACAAATAGCTGAATGTGTCAAAGTCAAAATAAGACAGGCATGACTCTGGGTTCCTTTGGTGACTCTAGCTAGATTAACTAGAAGACTCAATTACATAAATGTAGCCAGACCAGATTTCACTTGATAGGAAGTTGGGATATGCCTTGGTTATAGGGGAGAGGGAGGAGATTGTCAAGCAGGAACATAATGGGACTAAGGGTTGTAATGGCTGTGAGATAATAGAGATTTTTTTTTTTAATATTTTATTTATTTGACAGAGAGAAATCACAAGTAGGCAGAGAGGCAGCCAGAGAGAGGGGAGGAAGCCGGCTCCCTGCGGAGCAGAGAGCCCGATGTGGGGCTCGATCCCAGGACCCTGGGATCATGACCTGAGCCGAAGGCAGAGGCTTTAACCCACTGAGCCACCCAGGTGCCCCGATAATAGAGATTTTTAAAAAGAATTTTCTTTCTATTTTCCAGTTCTTATATAGTTTCTCATGTAGCTTTTTAAATTAAAAAGGTTTGAGGTGGTAAATCAGGCAGTATTATGCTGCATAGAATCAATCTAGGGATGAGAGTCTAGAAGCTTGGGGAGGGGGGCTCCAGTAGTCCAGAGTCAGGGTCTGAAGAAATACTTGAAACAAGATTCACTGAAATGGTGTCAAGCCAAGATACAACATTAGATCCCAACCTTCCTTAACTATTGCCTGAGGATTTAAAAAAAAATAAGCTGGAGTTAGGACTGGGCACTACCATTTTTGCTTATTTAAAAAATAAATCTGGAGTTAGGACTGGGCATTACCATTTTTTGTCTTCTTATGTGGACATAATTTGCAGTCATGTGGGTGAACCACTGAGGTAGAAGATGAATTACAAAGATCAGTTAATAAGAATATCACAATGTGTCAGAGCAAAGGATTCCACGTGGTATATTGAGTGTGAGTGGTCAGGAGCCTTTCTCCATTTCTTCCACTTCTTACACTAGAGGCTTTCTCCTGGCTTCTCCAGTGTAGCACCTTCCTCTGTGGGACCCTAGCACCCCACCAGTATTCTTGCTATACTACCATGTTCTGGTGGCCTCGGAAAATTCCCAAGTGACCGTGTCTCCATTGACCTACAATGAACAGAGGATCTAGGATGACCCTGACACTAACATCAAGATTTTAAAGAGGAAAGGTATTCCCACCAACACCATGGGCTTAAGTACCATGCACAGGATACTGTCGCAGGGGCTATGAACTCAGAGAAGGACAAGAGGGTGTGTTCGGTAAATATCTGGCTTTCATTTCATGGTTGTCTAGGCTTTCATGAACAACTTTGTTCAACTCCTTTTTCCTTTCTTACCTTTCTCCAGGAATTTGAGAATTTCATCAACAAGTTTGGAGACTCTGGTTTTATCCTTGTGGCCCTGGGCTCCATGGTGAGCAACTTTCAAGTGGATCTTCTCAGGGAGATGAACAGTGCCTTTGCTCATCTCTCTCAAGGAGTTATATGGAAATATAAGCCATCTCATTGGCCCAAAGACATCAGACTGTCAGCAAATGTGAAAATTGTGAACTGGCTTCCTCAGAATGATCTCCTGGGTAAGGGAGGCTCAGGTCTGCTTCACCCTTCTTATTTTACATATTTTTAGAACTCATCAGGCTCTGACCTCTAGTAGGGCAATCCTATTTGCACCAGAAGGAGCTGCTAATAGCTAAAGGTAAGTCTGCAGAAGGCAGGAACAGAGCAGTCAGCTGGAGTTCTTGGGGCATCAGACCCTACTTCTAATCAGATCAGTGCCCAAACTGCCATCTCCCCTTCATTGTTTTCTATTCCAGGCCAGATGTCAGCAGACACCAAATTCACCTTGACCTACTGCCTTTGGTCTTGAACAGGGTCACCCAAACACAATCCGAAACAACCTATGGATTCTGAAGAAAACATACTGGAAGGATGTTGTCACTGTATTTAGTGGCTTCAAGAGTAACTGTTCATCCACGTGCACTTACATGTATATATACACTCACTCCTCCCACAAACACACCTTTCTTAGCTATTAAGGAGGGAACAATTCATACTTTCACAACATTTGATGTCAGTAGTGTCTTTAGGATGTGCCAAAATACCTGAGTGCCAAGATGAACAAGCTCATAGTCAGTTAGTTGGTCCACTTTGTCTCTGGTACCAGAGAGTTCTCTCCCTGCCCCCATCCCACCAATAGGTTTTCTTCGTGCTCAGTCCTGCTTTTTTACAGACTCCTTACTGTCATAGCCACTGACGGAATCAAAGGCACATGATTAAGACAATGACTCAAATAACCTGGGGAATAAAGGAACAGATTCCTGCCTCCACTTCTGCAAATTTAATTCTTTAAGTCTGGAGTGGGGCACATGATGCTTCTTTCAAAGAAGAGATAAGGAGATTCTGACACACACATCCCAGTTGAATGACACAGGCTGAGACAAACTCTTCATTTTCAACAATAATCTTAGTTAGCTTTAAACAGGGTGGGATGGAAATGCTGTAAATGGAAATACTCAAGCATGGGGGCTAGCCTCTGCTTTAAAGGGGCTAATCATGTATTTGAGGAGACAATGCATATAGTAAAATTTTTATGATTGACACATGAGTTATGATGCTAATGAATGGTCAGGAATTCAGAGAAGAGGGAAATAAGTTGGCAGGTGAGAAGAGTGCTCAAGGCAAAGAGAAAGAGACACTGAGACAGAGAGATACAATGAGAAAATACAGATGAGCGAAACAAAGAGAATGACTAGGATGATAGAGAGAAAGATGGATGGGTGGATGGAAAGGGATATATACCTTGCTTAGGAGTATTGTCTGGAGAGTCCCCTGGGTTTGAGTCTTAGCGGGGTTCTGGCTGGGGGAAGGAATTTCCATAAAAAGGCAAGGTTTGGAATCCTGTATGTTAGTAACATGCACCTTGGATATGTCCAAGCAAAATACATTTATAATGACTCCAACAGACTTTGAAAGTCCTTTTGTATTTTCTTCCGCCCTTTCTGCTTTCCATGGTTTTCTGAAACTTTCACTCTGAAAATTTTCAATCTGAAATATTCTGCTTTACTTCTTAATTGAAACAGCTCATCCACGTATCCATCTCTTTGTCACCCATGGTGGGATGAATAGCATAATGGAGGCCATCCAACATGGTGTGCCTGTGGTGGGGATTCCTCTTTTTGGAGACCAGCCTGAAAACCTGAACCATGTTGAAGCCAAAAAGTTTGGTGTCTCTATCCAGCTGAAGCAGATCAAGGCAGAGACATTAGCTCTGAAGATGAAGCAAGTCATAGAAGACAAGAGGTATGGGGCTCTTGAAGCTTATGGTCACTTAGACTGAATGAAGACATCAAACACAAAGGACAATGTTTGACACTTTTTTGCAATAAAAGCTGAAGCATCCAAGACACAGAATAATATGTGCTGATGTTTACAAATGACATGTTTCCTCTGAGAACAAGACTAGGCAATTTAGGTTAGATGTTGAAAACAATTCCTGCCTTAAGTGTTGTGAAGACCCAGTGACCTATGTACACAGGGTCTGAGAGGTCTTATGTATTGGGGGTGCTTATAGTAGAATTCCAACCGAGTCAGGAGGTTGCCTTTCTGTCCTCCAATATGTCACAGTGTTTCCTGCCTCAGGCCCTTTATCAGTGCTGTTCGCTAGAACACCGTTCCCTTCTCTTTACAGTGCTGGCTCCTTTATGACAGTCAGACTTAGCTCCAATGTCCTCTCCTCAGAGAGGCAGGTGGTCTTTGTCTGACATGCCTAAATGTGCTCCTCTCTCCCACCCTCTTCAATCATAATTCATTTTTCCTTCTTAACACTTCTTAGGATCAGTAACTAACCCAGTTCTTTCTGTTTTAATTTATTGTGTGTTCCTCACACTAGAAAGTACAGTTAGTTCCCCTGGATAGCTAAGGATGTCTTGTTTTCCCTTGTGTTTCCAGGGCCTAGTACAGGGCCTGCTAAAGTAAGTTTGGATGAATTTCCATTAAGTTAGTCAATAAAAGGGCTTACGTTCTCTTGGGTAAATTTCCACCTAATACAATAATCTCATATAAAGAGAAAAGTTTATTCTTTCTACCTCAAAAATAAGAAGAACTGAAAAACTTAAAGTTTCAAGGGCATAAACTGACTCAGACCTCAAGACTTATATTACCTTGCACAAAGGAGACCCAAAGGAATTCTTGTTAGATGACTGAAAGTCACCACATAGCATATGATTCTTAATCCTAGAAAAGCTATGAACTCCGGGGGTCAGATAACCTCAGACATTTCATTATGTTTGGTATCTCATGAATAGCAAATGTTCGCTTTTTGAAGAATGAGCTTGTGAATTTCATTGGCTATTCAAAGACCTAGACCCAAACTGTCCATCATTTGCTGGCTCTATGATGGAATCATTTAGGCTGGGATGGTCCCTATACATTACGCATCAGGACTGGGTATATAATTTGTGGGGCTCAAAGTAAAATGGAAATGTAGGAACCATCATTATAAAGTTTAAGAATTTCAAGTCAATGGCAGCAAAGAATTAAAGCAAGCATAGGACCTAAGTGTGGGGTAGGGGGTAGTCCTTGGAGCCAGTGTTGGCCAATATGATGCTCTGAAGAGGCAGGAAAGTACAGACTTGTGCTGGGCCCCAGACCCCACAGTCCTGTTTGACATCTAGCCCAGACACCAGCATAACATAGCTGCTTATACATATAATTTTCTGTTGTATGTGATAAGCCTCCTTGGGTAGAACTAGCCCTTATAGACTTAGTCAGTTTTTATATTTTAGCACTTTTAGCATAAAGCATGGACCTTTGTATGGAGGGTTCAGTCTGAACTCTTCCATGGGACCCAGCTAGACTGTGGCAAGGCCAGGCCAAAACCTTTCCTTGAAACTGAGTCTTTTGTTCATATGGATGAAAATGTGTCTCTCTCTCTCTCTCTCTCTCTCTCTCTCTGTGTGTGTGTGTGTGAGAGAGAGAGAGAGAGAGAGACAAGGTCTCTAAGAGTTCTGAGACCACATGAGTAACACCCAACCTCTGTCTCTGCCAACAGGTACAAGTCAGCAGCTGTGGCCGCCAGCATCATCAGGCGCTCCCACCCCCTAACCCCTGCCCAGAGGCTGGTGGGTTGGATCGACCACATCCTCCAGACAGGAGGTGCTGCCCACCTCAAGCCCCATGGCCTGCAGCAGCCATGGCATGAGCAGTACCTGCTGGACGTCTTCTTGTTTCTGCTGGTGGTCACCCTGGGCACCCTGTGGCTCTGTGGGAAGCTGCTGGGCATGGTGGTTAGGTGGTTGTGCGGGGCCAGGAAGCTGAAGGAGGCCTGATGGAGGTGCTTCCCTGATGGGTGTTTGGGGAGCCACTGGTTATAGGAGGTTTTCCCCAGCACAGGGCACCCCTGGTGTCTTCTCCATACTGGCACTTTAAGGTGGCACACAAATTGCTCTTCACTATTTTCTGCCTCTTTTTAGAAATTCTTGTGAAGCACTCTTGAGGGTCTTTCAAAAGAACTGTGGTAAAATATGCATCACATGAAATTGACCATTTAAGCCATTTAGTATAGAGTTTAGTGGCATTAAGTACATTCATATTGTGGTTTAAACAGTACTACTACCCATGTCTGAACTTTTCACCTTCCCAAACTGAAACTGCATTGATTAAATAATAACTCCCCATACTACCCCATGCCCCCACCCTGACTCTTTACAAACCCCTGTTCTACCTTCTGTGTCTATGAGTCTCAGGCTTCTTAACTTACCCCTCATCAGTGGACTCCTCACTGAGACTCAAACTTTCTGCAGAGAGCCCCCAGCTTCCTCTCCACTCCCTGCTCCTAGACACAATGCCCTGCCTAGTCATCCTGTTGTTCCCTGAAAGGGAGGTATATGCAAAACTAACTTCAAAGGCCAAAGAAGCCATGACACTGATGTAAAAGGCAAACAGGTGATGAGAAATGGTTTATTAGGAACAATTATTTTGTGAACAGAAGCCTGTCTTGGGCTGCCACAACACCACCTCCAGTTAGACCTGCTTTTATGGCCCTGAAGACTGGGCAGTACCTGCTGGCGGCTACCAGGAGGAGTCAGATCCTGAGCAGATCAAGGAAGCTTTGCCTGGAGGGTGTATTTAAGGGTGTGTTAAACAAAAGAAAAGAATGGAGGAAGGGGCTGTACTCAAGAAGGTTTTAGGACACAGAGCAGTTATTGTGGTGGAATTTCTCAAGATGGCCTTAGTCTGGTTCATTACTTTCTGTCTCAGAAACTTTTCAGTCTCTCTCCTTCTTTCTACCTTTGTCATTTTTCATGATGTGATATAAGATATTGGCCACTTTTTCCATTTTGGTCTTTTCTCTTGCATCTCCTTTTCACCTCACCTCCAAGCTCAGGAAGCCTGGTCTCTGTCCTGCAGTTAGTTAGCCAGGTGTGGCCCCCTCCCCCACCCCGATTCCACCTGTGGTCTCTGTCCTGAGTCCCTCCTGTGAAGAGCACCTGCTTTGCTGGTCAGACACGGAGGCTGCTTTTGGGCCATTGCTCATGCTGTGGTTTTCACTTCCCACATTTCCCTTCTCAAGATTCACACTCTTAAAAATGTAGTCATGGAGACCTCAAGTACAGAACCTGGACCTCTGTGTGACGACTTGGGGCCTCAGGTTCAGTACTACTGCAGTTCCCAGGATTCTGCTGATTTAAAAAATAATTGATTTGCCACTGTGACAGTAATCCTTGAATCAGATAAGAAGTATAAAAGATGATAAAAACAGGGAAATTTGATGAAGAATGGAGTTACAATTTCAAAATGTCTCCTCACATCTTATTTCCTAATTATAGGGTTAAAAAAAAAAAGGAACTTTACAGTGGAGAATCTTGGTGAACACCAAGATTAAATAAACACCACCTTAAACAAGGGATAGAGTTATCATCTCTAATAACTAGACCATCTGATATCACATACTCCCCGTCGTGATTTACTGAAATGGAATCAACACCACATTTATAGTATTCCCACCAAACTCCCTAGTAACCTGAAGTGTAAATAATGAGAAGGCAAACTCTACTTGGGATCCATCAGACAAAATAAAGAGTCATATCAATGACATGAAAGACAAAGAAGGGCTGAGAACCAATCTCACTTAAGGAGATGAATTGGTGTGATAGTTCAGTGCAATGTGTGATCCTGGAGTGACTCCTGCGCCAGCAAATTCATAGCACAATAAAGGATATTAATTGGACAATTGGAGGGATTAGAATTAGATTTACAGTTAAAGTAATGTGATTAGATTCATATTAAATGGTGCCTTCCTAATGCAGATTGTTTTTTTCGCTGGGAAGATAGAATACCTGAACCCATAACTGAATGTGTATGCATGTGACCATATGTTCTCAAAGACTACATAGCAAAAACACGGAGAGAACTTGAAGGGAAATAATGGAATAATTTTGAGAGAGTTTAAAATCTTTCTAATGAATAATTTGAAACATTTATAAGAATAGAACTTTTTGGGGTCCACTGCCCTGTCTTATATTGTCATCCCATTCAGAATTATAGACTGACCTTTAGAAGTTCAGTGCTTCAGGTCAAGTTCTGGCCTTCCAGTGGAGCTTAACACTTAGGGGACACTAAGTTACTTTCTAAGTACTTACTTACTAAGTACTAGGGGACACCAAGTTACTTTCCAAGTATTTACTTACTAAGTACTTACTTACTAAGGCACCAGTAAGTTACTTTCCAAGAAACTCTGAGCAGTAAGAGTAGGCATTTTCCAATGGGAATCAGCTTCTGGGATCTTGAGATTGGAATATAAGAGATTTTAAGCAGTTACCTAGGAAATGGGGCATGGGGATGGCAGTGTGCAGTCACAAGAGCCATTAGGAGTGGGAAAATTTGGAAAAAGATCCCTAAAATAGAGATGGGTCTGAGTCACCTGGAGGCAGAACGACCTTGGAAGCAACTTCCTAAGGTCCCTACATTCCTGGTTCAGAGAATCTTCTCTGTGGAGAGTGTGGTGATCAAGGACAGAGAGGGGTTAAGGAGAGCTCACTAACCCCTCCTTCCCACTGCCCCAGGTTAGGGAGGGTGAGGACAGAGTAGCCAGGGGAGCAGGCACCCTGGGAGGAGGAGCAAAGGGCAGTAGCCAGTGAAGGACAGACAGGTGGGATCCACCCCTCACCTCTTCGCAATCCGCTGGCCAGTGCTTTTCCTTGGCTGCCACCACACGTGTCCCATGGGTGCACTGGTCACTGTGCCAGGCTCAGGTAGCAGAGCTCTGGGCATAGGGCTTGTCTCCACAGCTGATACAGGAGTGAACATGGCCAGGTAGAAGAACGCTGTGGCTAGCTGGCTTTGTTCTGCCTGGACTCCTGCTCTCAGAGGCTGCGAAAATTCTGACTGTATTCAAATTGGGTGAGTGCTTGGCAGGAGAAACAGAGACAGCTGCATCCCAGGCACCTGGGCCAGGGCTCAGGCACAAAACACTATGCGGTTTTCCAGAAAGGATTGTGTCTCAGGCTAGAGGAGGGAGAAGTGGGTGTGCCTGTGTGGCAGAGAGGGGTCCCACTGCTGGGCTGGGGAAGTCAGTTCTGGAGAAAATAGCAAGTTTCCTTTCTTCTCTTTTTGTCTGCTCTGGAGGTGATTCCCATTGTGTATTGTGCATAGCCGGGGCCAGAATTTAGTTCCAGTGCTGACCTGGAGACCTTGAACCAGAGCCGCCTTCTCCAGGTCACTGGCCAGGACGTTCAGGCACACACCCTGAAAGTCTGGGAGTGTGCAGTAGAAGCCAGTATAAAGTGGAAGGTGAAGTTAGTTTCAGGCTCTTGGAGGCCAAGGATGGGGGCTTTTGGGGCAGCTGTATAGACTGGAAATGTGTCATTAATAGGACACCTGGAGAACTGACAGGACAGAGGAAGGGGCCCTAGGACAATCATGATCTTGAGAGCCCCTCTCTCTTTTCACCCTTGGTGGTGGAAGGTTTTGAAAGACAGTGAAGTAGTTCTGTGTGAACTCAGGTTTATTTCCTTTATTTTTTGACCCCCAAAGGAACAGAAAGTAAACAGGAACATTTGTCAGGATAAGGAGGCATCATAGGATGGAGTTTCCCCAAGAAGTTTTTGGATCCATTGTGAAAGGATAGAGATATTCCAGGATCACTTTTAGATTCTATGAATCTGGGGATCCTAGAACTTTAAGAAACCATTGAGTTCATCTAATTGGGCATCCCTCTTTTTATTTCCTGACAGGCACCCTGAGGGTCAGGGGAATAAGTGGCCTTTTGCAAGAGCACATCAGACCTCCCTTAAGGGCACACTCGGACTTTACACACTGTTTCTTTTTTTTTTTTAATTAATTTATGTATTTTCAACGTAACAGTACTCATTGTTTTTGCACCACACCCAGTGCTCCATGCAATACGTGCCCTCTCTATTACCCTCCACCTGGTTCCCCAACCTCCCACCCCCTGACCCTTCAAAACCCTCAGGTTGTTTTTCAGAGTCCATAATCTCTCATGGTTCATCTCCCCTTCCAATTTCCCACAACTCCCTTCTCCTCTCCATCTCCCCATGTCCTCCATGTTCTTTGTTATCCTTCACAAATAAGTGAAACCATATGATACTTGACTCTCTCTGCTTGACTTATTTCGCTCAGCATAATCTCTTCCAGTCCTGTCCATGTTGCTACAAAAGTTGGGTATTCATTCTTTCTGATGGAGGCATGATACTCCATCGTGTATATGTACCACATCTTCCTTATCCATTCATCTGTTGAAGGGCATCTTGGTTCTTTCCACAGTTTGGCGACCGTGGCCATTGCTGCTATAAACATTACACACTGTTTCTTACCTCAAACCTGTCCTCTTCCCCAAACTTTACTTTTATGATGGGGATTCCTAAAAATTAGTATTTTAAAAAATCTTGATTTCTTTTTAAAATCTATTTTTTAATGATACTTAAAGCAACAGAAGAAAAAAAAAAAAAAGAACCTTCTCACCTCTTGAAAGTACATTTCCTCCAGACTCTGAGAGGGAGCAGATGTGGTTTGCAGGTGCTGGAAGCCCCGCCTCTGGCCCAGAATGCACTGGGCACACCAAGACCCTCAGCAATGGCAGCCTCTGTAGGATGGCTTCTCTCCTATATCCTTTTCTTCCAAGGATTAAAGGTGAGGCAGAGCAGGTGTTTGAGGGGGTTTTTGTTGTCTATAATCCTTGTTACCTCAGGCAAGACAAGCATAGGTATAAAAAACTAGAATAGTTGCACAGATACACACCATTATGATAGTCCTACATCTCTTTCGGGTGACCCAATCATCATGAGATCTTCATCTTCCAAATAACACCCACTTCCCAATGTGAGCAAATTCTATTCCTTAACCCATAAATTCAAGAAAAATGTTCTGTGATATTACATGGCTTTAGACATTGGTGTAATAGAACCTGTATCTCCACAGGCGATCATGTTTCTGTTTCCTTAGGATCCCAGGATTTTCCTTGGTTGAGTGATGTCCCCATCTCTCTTGCACAGAGGATCCTGCAGATCCACTCCAAGGACCCACAGTTATCCTGAATGCTTTAATTTGATGTTCAGCAAGATGCAGGCCCCAACTGAAGAACCTCCTGTCAAATATATTTGAATCTGAAGGATTTTGGCTCTGAGAAATGGCTGTAATCCCCTTCTGCTTACGTGGATCTTGGACTGATATTCATGTTCCCATGTTTCTGGCTTCCACGTTAACATAAATTCCAGAGAGAAGTATTCCAGAAATAACTCTGATTGTTATTCCCTTAGAAACCCTTTTTTATTCTCAGACACATAGCACTGTGCCAAAATTTTGACCAAAGAGTTACTTCTTTAGGACCCAATACCTTCATAAAGCCTGCCTAAATTGCAGGATATATTGAGGTTCAGGAACTCCTTCAGGCCTAAACATAGAGAAACTCATCACACTGGCATAGACACCTTGCATTGCAGAAGGGAATCTTTCATGTAAGATTGTTACATGTCAAGATTTTTTCAGAAGGAATGTGGGTCTCTGGTTGGGGGCTTATCCAAAAGAAACTCATTTTCTTCTACTGATCATCAACTCTCTGCTGTCTTACCCTGGGTTTCCCAATTCCCAATATCAATTTCAGACCCTCTGTTCTCACCTTTACAAAAATGAAATTTTGTATTGCTTCTAGGTGGAAGCCATTATCTACTGGTGGATCGGGTATCTCAGATTTTTTAAGATCATGGCCATAATGTCACCATGCTTCTTTATGGAGGAGGTTACTTATTCCCAAGTATTTTTTTTGGTAATTATTATACTTCTCTATCCCAGAAAAAGATAGACAATGTCTTTTGTTTAGCACTGCTTAGCACAAAATCTTTTTAAATCTAGTCATATTGAAAAAATGGAAAAAACATGTGTATGTGTTTTATGTTAAGTGCTGGAAACCTTATTAGGCCATGTAGACCTTGCCTTCACAACGCCATATGTGCATATTTCATCTATGTAATTGAGTGTCATTTCATTTTAAGGAAACCTCCATACATTTTTATTGATCAGTAAACTCTGAAATTTCCCTAAATGGGGCAGCATTTATTCTTTATAAGTCCATTCAGAATGTCTATTTCTTAAGTTAACTTTGGTAGTTTATGTCTTTCTAAGAATTTGTCTATAGCATCTGTTTTCTAATTTATTGCATCTAAAATTCATAGAATTCTTTTATAGTCCTTTATATTTCTGTGTGGTCACTAGTGTTCCTTCTTTCATTTTTTGTTCTAATAATTTGCTTCTTTCTGTCTTGTTTGTGACTTTCCTTGATCTTTTCAAAGTACTCACTTTGGTTTCATTGATTTCATATTTTTAAATTTTATTGAATATTATTATTTAATTATCTTATATTTAAAATATTTAAATATAATTAGACATAATTACACTTTTATGATTTTAATAATTTTATAATATATTAATCATATATAATATATAATACATAATTATATATATATTTTTTTATTAAAATTTATTTATTTGACAGAGAGATAACAAGCAGGCAGAGAGGCAGGCAGAGAGAAAGGAGGAAGCAGGCTCCCGCTGAGCAGAGAGCCCGATGCAGGGCTCGATCCCAGGACCCCGAGATCATGACCTGAGCCGAAAGCAGAGGCTTAACCCACTGAGCCACCCAGGCGCCCCATAATAATTTTATAATTTTTATAATTATATATTTAAATGTAATTTAAATATATAATTTAAATGTAATTTAAATATAATTAAACGACGGGAAGATAAATATATTTAAAATATTATTAATTTTATTAATAGTTCTATTAATTTTCTCCTTATTTTAATTAATTCTAGCATCTGTTATTTTAGGTTTAGTACACTTTCTTCAGTGTCTTAAGGTGGCAGAATAGATTATTGATTTGAGAATTTTTTTTGAGGACTTTCTTTTTTAATATAGGCATTTACAGCTTTAAATTTCTAAGTACTGCTTTTGTTGTATTCCCTAAGTTTTGGTGTGTTGTATTTTCATTTTCATTTGTCTCTAAGTATTTTATGATTTCCTTGTGATTTCTTTTTGATACATTGCTTAAATAAAAGGTGTTGTTTAATTTCCATAATTTATGAATTTTCTGGTTTTCCTTCTGTTGATTTCTAATTTCAACCTGTTGCAATCAGAAAAAGTATGTTGTATGATATCTATCTTTTAAAATCTATTGAGATATACTGGTGGCTTAACACATGGTCTTTGCTGGAAAATGTCCCATGTGCCCTTGAGAAGAATGTGTTTGCCATTCTTATTGGGTAGAGTGTTCTGTATGTCTGATACAGCTAGTGAATCAATCTGCCTAAATCTTCTATTTCTTTTTTGATCTACTTTCTGGTTATTTTATCCATTATTTAGAGTGGAGTATGAAATCTCCAATGATTATTATAGAATTATTGCTCCTTCAGTTCTGTCAGTTTTTGATTTAGACACTTCGATGATATCCTATTAGGTGCATATATGTTTATAATTGTTATATCTTCTTGCTGTATTGAACCTTTTATTAATATACTATTTTTCCTTTTCTCTTGTAATATTTTTTGATTTAAAATCTATTTTGTTTGATATTTGGTTATCTGCTTCTCTTTTCTTTTGGTTATTACATGCATGGAATATCTTTTTTCATAATTCCCCTTTCAGTCTATCTGTATCATCTAAAATGAATCTTTTGTAGACAGAATATGGTTGGGTTATGCTTTTCTTTGTTTGTGTGTTTGTGGCATTTTTATTTTTTCAATGTGTTTCATTTTGGAATAATTTTAGGTTTACAGAAAAGTTGTGAAGGTAGTACAGGAAGTTTCCATACACCCCACACCTTCCTGCCCCCATTGTTAATCACATATCATTTTTAATTTTTAAAGTGTTATTCTTATTGAACTATTGTGGCACACAACATTACATTAGTTTCAGGTGTGCAACATAGTGGTTTGACAACTGTATATGTTATGCTATGCTCACCATAAATATAGCCACCATCTCTCACAATATGAAGATATTACAATTGGATCACCTGTTTTTATCCATTCTGTCATTCTGTCTTTTGACTGGAGAATTTAATTTGTGTACATTTAATGTAATTACTGACAAGGAGAGTCTTACTTCTGTCTTTTCACTATTTGTTTGCTATATGCTTTATATCTTCTTTGTCCCTCACTTTCTGTATCACTGTTTCTTTTGTGTTTAGTTGATTCCTTGAAAAATATTAAATTATTTTCTCATTCTCTTTTGTTTATATTCTACAGCTATTTCATATGTGTGGTTACAATGGGGATCTCACTTAACCTCCTAAATCTGTGATGCTCAGGTTTTAATTTATACCAGCTTAATAACATTCAAACATGCTGGTCCTGTATACCTTCAATCCCAACATTTTTCATTAGTTGATGTCACAAAATAACATTTTTATACATTGTGGGCCCTGAAACACAATCTGTCATTAATTTAAATGTAATAATATCTTAAATTGTGTAGAAAATTCATAACCAAAATTTTGGTTATTATTTTTGGTTATGTAATAACCAAAAGAAAACAGAAGCAGATAACCAAATAGCAAACAAAATAGATTTTAAATCAAAAAAGATTACAAGAGACAAGGAAAAACAGTATATATTAATAAAAGGTTCAATACAGCAAGAAGATATAACGATTATAAACATATATGCACCTAGTAAGATATCAATTAAGTTACAAACAAAGTCCAAATAATGGTAGTAGTTTTTAAACTATTTTTTAATGTACTAATCTCAAATCATGTAGAAAATAAAAAGGTAGTTATAAGTCATTGTTACAATTCCAGTAACTTATAATTGCTCATTCATTTACCTTTTTTAAGCCTTTTTTTTAAAAAAGATTTTATTTATTTATTTATTTGACAGACAGAGATCACAAGTAGGCAGATAGGCAGGCAGAGAGAGGAAGGGAAGCAGGCTCCCTGCTGAGCAGAGAGCCCAATGTGGGGCTGGATCCCAGGACCCTGGGATCAAGACCTGAGCCGAAGGCAGAGGCTTTACCCCACTGAGCCACCCAGGCACCCTTAAAGCCTTTATTTCTTCGTACACCTTTGGTTACTGTCTTGTGTCCTTTCATTTTTTTCCCTGGAGAACTTTGTTGATTATTTCTCCCAGGGCAGGTCTAGTGGAAAGCAATTCCCTTAGTTTGTTTATCTTGGACAGTCTTAATTCTCCTTGACTTTGATGGGCAGTTTTGCTGAATATAAGATTTTTTTGCTGTTGGGGCACCTGGGTGGCTCAGTGGGTTAAAGCCTCTGCCTTCGGCTCAGGTCATGATCCCAGGGTCCTGGGATCAAGCCCTGCATCGGGTTCTCTGCTCAGCATGGAGCCTGCTTCCTCCTCTCTCTATCTCGGCCTGCCTCTCTGCCTACTTGAAATCTCTGTCTGTCAAATAAATAAAAATTTAAAAATCTTAAAAAAAAAAGATTTTTTTGCTGTTGATTTTCTTTTCTTTTAGCATTTTAAACAAACGATATTGTTTTATTTGAGAGAGGGAGACTGTGAGTGAGGGGAGGGGCAGAAGGAGAGGAAGTGGTAGAGACTTTCCAACAGCCTCCTCACTGTGCATGGAGCCTGACACAGGTCTCAATTTCACAGCCCTGAGATCATGACCCTAAGCTGAAGATAAGAATTGGACAATTAACCCACTGAGCCACCCCTTCTTTTAGCACCCCTTCTTTTAGCATTTTGAATATACTGGGCCACTGCATTCTGCAGTCAAATGCTCTGCCACTGAGCTATACCCCCTGGGCCACTGCATTCTGGATTCCAATTTTTTTTTTTTGGACCTCCAAAATTTCTGATTAGAAATCTATTGGTAATCTCATTGAAAAGCACTTGTATGTGATGAGTCACTTTTTTCTTGCTGCTTTTAATATTCTCTATTTATCATTCTAAATTTTGCTTATAATATGTCCTGATGTGAGCGTCTGAGTTCATTTTCCTTGGAGTTTGTTGAGTTTCCTGGATGCTTATACTCCTATCTTTCATCCATTTGGGTGGTCTTCAGCCACTATCACTTAAAATGTTCTCTCTATCCCTTTCTTTCTCTGTTTTCCTTGTGAGCGTCCACAATGCTTATGCTGATCACTTAGGCCATATTCTTTTCTTCAATCTTTTAACTTCCTGTTCTTCACACTTGATCATTTCCATTGTCTTATCTTCAGGTTCATGGATTATTTCTTCCAGTTGTTCAAATCTGCCATGAATCCCTCTTGTGAAATTTTCATTTCATTTATTGCACTTTTCAGTTCTAGATTTTGTTTCTGGTTTCTTTTTAGATTTTCTATGCCTTTATTGACATTTTTATTTGGCATTCACTTTTCCCTTGGCCTTCTCCACATCTTCCTTTAGTTCTCGGAGAACCTTTAAGGCAGTTATTTAAAGTCATCATCTAGTATATCTGCCATTAAGTCTTTCTCAGGGACAGTTTTTGTTGATTTATTTTTTTCCTCTGAATAAGCCTTAGCTTTTTGTTTCTTGGTATGTCTTGTAAATTTTGTTGAAAACTGACCATGTGAACCTGACAATGTGCTATATCTGGATGTGAGATTCTCCTTCTTTCTCTAGGGTTTTCAGATTTTTGTAATTAATTTTGTTCATTTTTAAAAATTGTTGTAGGCTGCCTTTGTGGTAAGGATCAATGTGAGGTGTAAACTTTGGTACTCTTAGGTCTTTTCTGAGCCTTTTTGTGGGTGTGAATAGACCCTCTTTTTTTTCTTTTTCTATTTTTAAAATAAGACCAATAAACCTTTGGCCAGTCTAATCCAAAAGAAAAGAGAGAGGACCCAAATTAATAAAATTATGAATGAAAAGGGAGAGATCAAGGAAATAAAAATCATCATCAGAAATTATTATCAAAAGTTATATGCCAATAAGTTAAGCAGCCTAGATGAAATGGATGCATTCCTGGAAACATATAAACTTCCAAAACTGAATCAGGAAGAAATTGACAACCCAAATAGACCAATATCGAGTAATGAGATTGAAGCAGTGATCAAAAACCTCCCAAAAAGCAAGAGCCCAGGACCTAATGGATTCTGTGGAGAATTCTACCAAACATTCAAAGTAGAAATAATACCTATTCTCCTGAAGCTGTTTCAAAAAATAGAAACAGAAGGAAAACTTCCAGACTCTTTATGAAGACAGCATTACCCTGATCCCCAAACTGGGCAAAGACACCACCAAAAAGGAGAATTTCAGACCAATATCCCTGATGAACATGGATGCCAAGATTCTCAACAAGATCCTAGCTAATAGGATCCAACAGTACATTAAAAAGATTATCTACCATACCAGGTGGGATTTATCCATGGGATGCAAGCATGGTTCAACTTTCACAAATCAATCAATGTGATAGAACAATCAATAAGAGAAGAGAGAAGAACCACATGGTCCTCTCAATTGATGCAGAAAACACATTTGACAAGATACAGCATCTATCCTAATTAAAATAATTCAAAGTATAGGGATAGAGAGAACATTCCTCAACTTCATAAAATCTATCTATGAAAAACCCACAGTGAATATCATCATCAATGGGGAAAAGCTGACAGCCTTCCCTTTGAGATCAGGAACATGACAAGGATGCCCACTCTCACCACTGTTGTTCAACATAATACTAGAAGTCCTAGCAACAGCAATCAGACAACAAAAAAGAAATAAAAGGTATTCAAATTGGCAATGAAGAAATCAAACTCTCTCTCTTCACAGATGACATGATACTTTATATGGAAAACCCAAAAAAATCCACCTCCCAAACTACTGGAACTCATACAGCAATTCGCTAATGTGGCAGGGTACAAAATCAATGTACAGAAATCAGTTGCTTTTTTATACACTAACAATGAAAATATAAAAAGGGAAATTACAGAATCAATTCCACTTACTATAGCACCAAGAACCATAAGATATCTGGGGGAAAAAAACCTAACCAAAGTGGTAAAGGATTTGTAGTCGAGGAACAATAGAGCACTCATGGAAGAAATTGAAGAAGACTCAAAAAGATGGAAGAGCATTCCATGTTCATGGACGGGAAGAATAAACATTGTTAAAATGTCTATACTGCCTAGAACAATCTATACTTTCAAATCCCAGCCAAAATACCACCAGCATTTTTCTAAGAGCTGGAACAAACAATCCTAAAATTTGTATGGAACCAGAAGAGATCCCAAATTGCTAAGGAAATACTGAAAAAGAAAAACAAAACCCGGGGCATCATGTTGCCTGATTTCAAGCTTTACTACAAAGCTGTGATCACCAGGACAGCATGGGACTGGCACAAAAACAGAGGCATAGATCAGTGGAACAGAATAGAGAGCCCAGATATGGACCCACAACTCTATGGCCAAATAATCTTTGACAAAGCAGGAAAAAATATACATTGGAAAAAAGACAGTCTCTTCAATAAATGGTGCTGGGAAAACTGGACAGCTATATGTAGAAGAATGAAACTCGACCATTCTCTTACACCACACACAAAGATAAACTCAAAATGGATAAAAGACCTCAATGTGAGGCAGTAATCTATCAAAATTCTTGAGGAGAACATAGGCAGTAACCTCTGCAACATTGACCACAGCAACTTCTTTCAAGATATGTCTCCACTCAACTCTATGGTCAAATAATCTTCGACAAAACAGGAAAAAATATACAATGGAAAAAAGACAGTCTCTTCAATAAATGGTGCTGGGAAAACTGGACAGCGATATGTAGAAGAATGAAACTCAACCATTCTCTTACACCGTACACAAAGATAAACTCGAAATGGATAAAGACCTCAATGTGAGAAAGGAATCCATCAGAATCCTAGAGGAGAACATAGGCAGTAACCTCTTCGATATCAGCCACAGCAACTTCTTTCAAGATATGTCTCCAAAGGCAAAGGAAACAAAAGCGAAAATGAACTTTTGGGACTTCATCAAGATCAAAAGCTTCTGCACAGCAAAGGAAACAGTCAACAAAGCACAAAGGCAACCCACGGAATGGGAGAAGGTATTTGCAAATGACAGTACAGACAAAAGGTTGAGATCCAGGATCTATAAAGAACTTCTCAAACTCAACACACACAAAACAGATAATCATATCAAAAAATGGGCAGAAGATATGAACAGACACTTCTCCAACGAAGACATACAAATGGCTATCAGACACATGAAAAAATGTTCATCATCACTAGCCATCAGGGAGATTCAAATTAAAACAACATTGAGGTATCACCTTACACCAGTTAGAATGGCCAAAATTAGCAAGACAGGAAACAACATGTGTTGGAGAGGATGTGGAGAAAGGGGAACCCTCTTACACTGTTGGTGGGAATCAAGTTAGTGCAGCCACTTTGGAGAACAGTGTGGAGACTCCTGAAGAAATTAAGAATAGAGCTTCCCTGTGACCCTGCAATTGCACTGCTGGGTATTTACCCCAAAGATACAGATGTAGCGAAATGAAGGGCCATCTGTACCCCAATGTTTATAGCAGCAATGGCCACGGTGGCCAAACTGGAAAGAACCAAGATGCCCTTCAATGGATGAATGGATAAGGAAGATGTGGTCCATATACACAATGGAGTATTATGCCTCCATCAGAAAGGATGAATACCCAACTTTTGTAGCAACATGGACAGAACTGGAAGAGATTATGCTGAGCGAAATAAGTCAAGCAGAGAGAATCAAGTATCATATGGTCTCACTTATTTGTGGAGCATAAAAAAGAACACGGAGGACATGGGGAGATGGAGAAGAGAGGGAGTTGAGGGAAACTGGAAGGGGAGATGAACCATGAGAGACTATGGACTCTGAAAAACAACCAGAGGGGTTTGAAGGGGCGGGGGAGGGGGGTGGGAGGTTGAGGAACCAGGTGGTGGGTAATAGGGAGGGCACGTACTGCATGGAGCAAAAACAATGAACACTGTTATGCTGAAAATAAACAAACAAACAAAAAAACAAAAGAAAGATATGTCTCCAAAGGCAAAGGAAACAAAAGCAAAAATGAACTTTTGGAGTGGACACTTTCTAATTTTCCTGGTATATGTATTTGTTCTACAATGCCTCAGTCTTTAATGTTTCCCTCTCCAAAGGAGAAAATGAGAAAAATGAAAGGAAAGGGGAGATATCAGTCTTTTAAGACCCCTTGAAGTCCATTCATCCAGAGAAGAAGGTGGGTGCAACAATAAAGTGTCATGCAAAAATGTTGCTTTTAACTTTTTTGTCTGTACATCTGTGCTCAGAAGCAGCAATCAGCAATCAGAGCTCAGACACTTGATATTTGAAGAAGTACATTTTTGCCCACTCAGGCTCTTGAAACCTGCGTACAAGCTGCTCTATGAAGACATTTATGTAGCTTTCTTCTTAGAGACTGAGGGATGGGGAATTGGTAGTTGCTACTGTGAAAAGGGCTGAGATTGACTGAAATTATCTGCAATTTACAGTTAAAGACTTCCCCTGATAGTTGGAAACCATCAATTGACTGCAGAGTTCCCAAATAGTTATTTCAGACAATTTCTGTCAGTGGAATTTTTGTCTAGGTCAGGATACAGATTACTGGTGCTCCACCATCTTGGCAGAAACCTCCCCACTGCCTTTTAACCTATTATCTCTTTTCACATAGTTGAATTTGTATGTGAATATATATGTACAGGAAAGCTCCTTATACTCTTATGCTGGAAATAGAACCGTAATAGGTGTTTGACAGTGCCAGGAATGGAAAGACCTTGAACTGACAAGTAATTCTTCGCAGGAATTCAACTGAGGTGCCATGGCTTGTGCTTTGTGTAGTGCAGCAGCACATCCCTCTTGTGAGCTCCTGTGTGAATGTTTGTGTCCTGAATGAATCTCTCAAAAGCAGGTTGTTCTCAATGCAATGTTATACATGTGTTTCTGGAGAAAGTTGAATGTAGTTAAGATCTTGCCCTCCAAGCTTATAAGCAGGGCTGTTGAGGTAGTCCATTAGAAGCCAGTTACAGATGATTTGTATCCGGCCAATATGAGGTGAGGAGACACTGCAGCTGAGAGCTTGCTGAATAGGAATTGAACAGAACATACTGCCAAATCTCTGCATGTAAAGTATCTATTAGTACTTAGATATAGTCAGCAGTTTCAGTAATATTGGAAATAGAAGCCCTAATATGATGATATTGGCAGTCAAGTTATAGCAGTCCACTGAGAGGCACTATTCATTCAGGTTTAAGAATAGTCCAAATTAGGCTATTAAATGGAGAACCCGTTGGAAAATCAATTCTTTGTTAATAAATTTTTTTAATGAGATTTAATCCTTGAAGACACTCTATTAAAATATATTTGATAGTATTAACAGTTTTAATATATTTGGCAGATCCAGTGAGTTATTTTTTTGTCATGTTGTTAGTGCTAAAACCTTAATTTTATTTTATGACCTGTTACATAAGAGCAATGATAGCTGCTATGAATAGTTTAACCAATGGGTCTTATGACTATGAGATATTTATTTATTTATTTTTACAAATTTTTAAATTTTATTTCTTTTCAGCATAACAGTATTCATTGTTTTTGCACCAAACCCAGTGCTCCATGCAATACGTGCCCTCCTTAATACCCTCCACCTGGTTCCCTAACCTCCCACCCCCTGACCCTTCAAAACCCTCAGGTTGTTTTTCAGAGTCCATAGTCTCTCATGGTTCACCTCCCCTTCCAATTCACAGTAGTTTAAGACAGGCCATGCACAAATGTCTTCTAATATTTTGTAACTCCCAAGAGAACAGATGTACTTCAATAAATTTGGTGAGCTCTGTTATTACTAATAATGGATATTAAATATCTGCTATTTTCCCTGAGTATTAACCAAGATAATTAAGTTTGTCTTTGGTGCATCTTTTTTTTTTTTAAAGATTTTATTTATTTATTTGACAGAGAGAGAGATCACAAGTAGGCAGAGAGGCAGGCAGAGAGAGAGGAAACAGGCTCCCTGTGGAGCAGAAAGTCTGATGCGGGGCTCAATCCCAGGACCCTGAGATCATGACCTGAGACAAAGGCAGCGGCTTAATCCACTGAGCCATCCAGGCGCCCCGTCTTTGGTGCATCTTATCCAATGTTCACAGTAATTTAGAACCTCTGATGGAAAGTCACAAAAGCCAATCTGTGTCATTTCTCTGAAATAATTTCTTTTTAAGGTAACATTAGATTTCACATATGTCAAAACTGAGAAATCTGTTTTAATATATTTCCTGACTCCCCCACCCTGAAATTTCTCTCTCTCTCTCTCTTTTTTTTTTTTTTTTTTTTTTTTTTTTTTTTTGCCATTCTTTTGGTTGTCATTACTTACACTTTGGGGGAGGGTGTCCTTCTAACCTGCTCATACTTACATGTTTCTTTCTCAGGATGTCCCAATTAGTATCATGAAGGTTAGGGGCCTCCCTAGTGGTGATTTTAGGAGACCTGAGATTGAGTTTGAATGAACTCTTTGAATCAACTACATGGGGGTGTCATCAATGTTTTCCCCCATTATTGTGTTAACCAAGGTTTTCTTTTAGCTACAGAGATATAATCAACAGCAGTATCAAAGGCATTTTCTGGGGTTCTAATGCGCCTTCTACTTTTACATGTGTGAATTTCATCATATGATATAGTGACTACTCTTCTTCCAGCATTCTGTGGGCTTGTAAACTGGAATCAGTCTTACCCAGAGCACTGTTTATAAAGGAGACAGTACTTGAGACACACAACCATGGGTCACAGGGTTCTACCTAGCCTAGTGTCAATCACAGCTCATGCTGGGACTCAGAAGCACAATCCAAGCTGACATGGAAAACAAATTTGTTGAGACACACGGCCAGGGCCACTGAAAGACTACTCCCATACTTCTGTCCCCAAATTCCAATTATGGAAGCTTCTGAGTAGGGTGGTGGTAAGGATTCCCCTACTTGGGTCTGGCTTGCTTGGCTTGAAAGTCCTCCTCACTTAAGAGATGGCATTTTGATTGGATTGTTTGTTCTTTGGGTGTTGAGTTTGCTAAGTTCCTTATAGATTTTGGATACTAGCCCTTTATCTGATATGTCATTTGCAAATATCTTCTCCCATTCTGTCAGTTGTCTTTTGGTTTTGTTAACTGTTTCCTTTGCTGTGTAAAAGCTTTTGATCTTGATGAAATCCCAATAGTTCATTTTTGCCCTTGCTTCCCTTGCCTTTGCTGTTGTTCCTAGGAAGATGTTGCTATGGCTGAGGTCGAAGAGGTTGCTGCCTGCATTCTCCTCAAGGATTTTGATGGATTCCTTTCTCACATTGAGGTCCTTCATCCATTTTGAGTCTATTTTCGTGTGTGGTGTAAGGAAGTGGTCCAATTTCATTTTTCTGCATGTGGCTGTCCAATTTTCCCCGCACCATTTATTGAAGAGGCTGTCTTTTTTCCATTGGACATTCTTTCCTGCTTTGTCGAAGATTAGTTGACCATAGAGTTGAGGGTCGATTTCTGGGCTTTCTGTTCTGTTCCACTGATCTATGTGTCTGTTTTTGTGCCAGTACCATGTTGTCTTGATGATGACAGCTTTGTAATAGAGCCTGAAGTCCGGAATTTGTGATGCCACCAACTTTGGCTTTCTTTTTCAATATTCCTTTGGCTATTCGAGGTCTTTTCTGGTTCCATATAAATTTTAGGATTATTTGTTCCATTTCTTTGAAAAAAAATGGATGGTATTTTGATAGGGATTGCATTAAATGTGTAGATTGCTTTAGGTAGCATGGACATTTTCACAATATTTTTTCTTCCAATCCAGGAGCATGGAACATTTTTCCATTTCTTTGTGTCTTCCTCAATTTCTTTCATGAGTACTTTATAATTTTCTGTGTATAGATTCTTAGCCTCTTTGGTTAGGTTTATTCCTAGGTATCTTATAGTTTTGGGTACAATTGTAAATGGGATTGACTCCTTAATTTCTCTTTCTTCTGTCTTGTTGTTGGTGTACAGAAATGTAACTGATTTCTGTGCATTGATTTTATATCCTGACACTTTACTGAATTCCTGTACAAGTTCTAGCAGTTTTGGAGTGGAGTCTTTGGGTTTTCCACATATAGTATCATATCATCTGCGAAGAGTGATAGTTTGACTTCTTCTTTACCAATTTGGATGCCTTTAATTTCTTTTTGTTGTCTGATTGCTGAGGCTAGGACTTCTAGTACTATGTTGAATAGCAGTGGTGATAATGGACATCCCTGCCGTGTTCCTGACCTTAGCGGAAAAGCTTTCAGTTTTTCTCCATTGAGAATGATATTTGCGGTGGGTTTTTGCAAAGAAGACATCCAGATGGCCAACAGACACATGAAAAAGTGCTCCCCATCTTTTGGCATCAGGGAAATACAAATCAAAACCACAATGAGATATCACCTCACACCAGTCAGAATGGCTAAAATTAACAAGTCAGGAAATGACAGATGCTGGCGAGGATGCGGAGAAAGGGGAACCCTCCTCCACTGTTGGGAATGCAAGCTGGTGCAACCACTCTGGAAAACAGCATGGAGGTTCCTCAAAATGTTGAAAATAGAACTACCCTATGACCCAGCAATTGCACTACTGGGTATTTACCCTAAAGATACAGACATAGTGATCCGAAGGGGCACGTGTACCCGAATGTTTATAGCAGCAATGTCTACAATAGCCAAACTATGGAAAGAACCTAGATGTCCATCAACAGATGAATGGATAAAGAAGAAGTGGTATATATACCACAATGGAATACTATGCAGCCATCAAAAGAAATGAAATCTTGCCATTTGCGACGACGTGGATGGAACTAGAGGGTATCATGCTTAGTGAAATAAGTCAATCGGAGAAAGACAACTATCATATGATCTCCCTGATATGAGGACATGGAGAAGCAACATGGGGGGTTAGGGGGATAGGAGAAGAATAAATGAAACAAGATGGGATTGGGAGGGAGACAAACCATAAATGACTCTTAATCTCACAAAACAAACTGGGGGTTGCTGGGGGGAAGTGGGATTGGGAGAGGGGGAGGGGGCTATGGACATTGGGGAGGGGAGGCGAACCATAAAAGACTATGGACTCTGAAAAACAACCTGAGGGTTTTGAAGGGTCAGGGGTGGGAGGTTGGGGGAACAGGTGGTGGGTAATAGGGAGGGCACGTTTTGCATGGAGCACTGGGTGTTGTGCAAAAACAATGAATACTGTTACGCTGAAAAAAATAAATAAAATGGAAAAAAAAAGAGATGGCATTTCGAGCCTATCTTCTCTGTTTTCCAAGATATGTCACAGAAGGTTAATGGGGAGATGGAGCTTAAAAGCTGCCATCAGTCCAACTTCAAAAATGGTGTCAGAAGATTACATATGACTTATGGGGGAAATGCCAGGATATTAAGTAGGGCTGCAGAGGACTACTATTTTTAACTTAGCCTTTGGAATATTTTTGGTAGAAAGAAAAACCTTTGCATGTATCTTTTTTTAATTTTTAATTTTTTAAATTAACATATAATGTATTATTAGCCCCAGGGGTACAGGTCTGTGAATTGCTAGGTTTACACACTTCGTAGCACATACTTTTCCCAATGTCCATAACCCCACCACACTTTCCTGACCCCCCTGCCCCCAGCAACCCTCAGTTTGTTTTGTGAGATTAAGAGTCTCTTATGGTTTGTCTCCCTCCTGATCCCATCTTCTTTCATTTTTTTCTTTTCCTACCCCCCCCCAAACCCCCCACATTGCTTCTAAACTTCCTCATATCAGGGAGATCATATGATAGTTGTCTTTCTCCGACTGACTACTTCGCTAAGCATAATACCCTCTAGTTCCCCCCATGTCGTTGCAAATGGCAAGATTTCATATCTTTTGATGGCTGCATAGTATTCCATTGTGTATATATATACCGTATCTTCTTTATCCATTCATCTGTTGATGGACATCTAGGTTCTTTCCATAGTTTGGCTATTGTGGACCTTGCTGCTACAAACATTTGGGTGCATGTGTCCCTTTGGATCACTACTTTTGTATCTTTAGGGTAAATACCCAGTAGTGTAATTGCTGGGTTGTAGGGTAGCTCTATTTTTAACTTTTTGAGGAATCTTCATGCTGTTTTCCAGAGTGGTTGCACCAGCTTGCATTACTACAACAGTGTAGGAGGGTTCCCCTTTTTCTGCATCCTCGCCAGCATCTGTCCTTTCTTGACTTGTTAATTTTAGCCATTATGACAGGTGTGAGGTGGTATCTCATTGTGGTTTTGATTTGTATTTCCCTGATGCCAAAAGATGTGGAGCATTTTTTCATGTGTCTGTTGGCCATCTGGATGTCTTCTTTGCAGATATGTCTCTTCATGTCCTCTGCCCATTTCTTGATTGGATTATTTGTTCTTTGGGTGTTGAGTTTGATAAGCTCTTTATAGATTTTGGATACTAGCCCTTTATCTGATATGTCGTTTGCAATTATCTTCTCCCATTCTGTCAGTTATCTTTTGGTTTTGTTAACTGTTTCCTTTGCTGTGCAAAAGCTTTTGATCTTGATGAAATCCCAATAGTTCATTTTTGCTCTTGCTTCCCTTGCCTTTGGCAATGTTCCTAGGAAGAAGTTGCTGCAGCTGAGTTCGAAGAGGTTGTTGCCTGTGTTCTCCTCAAGGATTTTGATGGATTCCTTTCTCACATTGAGGTCCTTCATCCATTTTGAGTTATTTTCATGTGTGGTGTAAGGAAATGGTCCAATTTCATTTTTCTAGCATGTGGCTGTCCAATTTTCCTAACACCATTTATTGAAATGCTGTCTTTTTTCCATTGAACATTCTTTCCTGCTTTATTGAAGATTAGTTGACCATAGAGTTGAGGGTCTATTTCTGGGCTTTCTGTTCTGTTCCATTGATCTATGTGTCTGTTTTTGTGCCAGTACCATACTGTCTTGATGATGACAGCTTTGCAATAGAGCTAGAAGTCTGGAATTGTGATGCTACCAACTTTGGCTTTCTTTTTCCATATTCCTTTGGCTATTCGAGGTCTTTTCTGGTTCCGTATAAATTTTAAGATTACTTGTTCTATTTCTTTGAAAAAAACATGGGATTTTTGTAGGGATTGCATTAAATGTGTAGATTGGTTTAGGTAGCATAGACATTTTCACAATATTTGTTCTTCCAATCCATGAGCATGGAACATTTTTCCATTTCTTTGCATCTTCCTCAATTTCTTTCATGAGTACTTTATAGTTTTCTGAGTACAGATTCCTTGGCTCTTTGGTTAGTTTTATTCCTAGGTATCTTATGGTTTTGCGTGCAATAATAAATGGGATTGACTCCTTAATTTCTCTTTCTTCTGTCTTGTTGTTGGTGTAGAGAAATGCAACTGATTTCTGTGCATTGATTTTTAAATCCTGACACTTTACTGAATTCCTGTACAAGTTCTAGCAGTTTTGGAGTGGAGTCTTTTGGGTTTTCCACATATAGTATCATATCATCTGCGAAGAGTGATAATTTGACTTCTTCTTTGCCAATTTGGATGCCTTTAATTTCCTTTTGTTGTCTGATTGCTGAGGCTAGGACTTCTAGTACTATGTTGAATAGCAGTGGTGATAATGGACATCCCTGCTGTGTTCCTGACCTTAACGGAAAAGCTTTCAGTTTTTCTCCATTGAGAATGATATTTGCGGTGGGTTTTTCATAGATGGCTTTGATAATATTGAGGTATGTGCCCTCTATCCCTACACTTTGAAGAGTTTTGATCAGGAAGGGATGCTGTACTTTGTCAAATGCTTTTTCAGCATCTATTGAGAGTATCATATGGCTCTTGTTCTTTCTTTTATTAATGTGTTCTATCACATTGATTGATTTGCAGATGCTGAACCAACCTTGCAGCCCTGGAATAAATCCCACTTGATCGTGGTGAATAATCTTTTTAATATACTGTTGAATCCTATTGGCTAGTATATTGGTGAGAATTTTTGCATCTGTGTTCATCAAGGATATTGGTCTGTAGTTCTCTTTTTTGGTGGGATCCTTGTCTGGTTTTGGGATCAAGGTGATGCTTGCCTCATAAAGTGAGTTTGGAAGTTTTTCTTCCATTTCTCTTTTTTGGAACAGTTTCAGGAGAATAAGAATTAGTTCTTCTTTAAATGTTTGGTAGAATTCCCCTGGGAAGCCGTCAGGCCTGGGGCTTTTGTTTGTTTGGAGATTTTTGATGACTGTTTTCAATCTCCTTACTGGTTATGGGTCTGTTCAGGTTTTCTATTTATTCCTGGTTCAGTTGTGGCAGTTTATATGTTTCTAGAAATGTATCCATTTCTTCCAGATTGTCAAATTTGTTGGTGCAGAGTTGCTCATAGTATGTTCTTATAATTGTTCGTATTTCTTTGGTGTTTGTTGTGATCTCTTCTCTTTCATTCATGATTTATTTGGGCCCTTTCTCTTTTCTTTTTGATAAGTCTGGCCAGGGGTTTATCAATCTTATTCATTCTTTCAAAGAACCAGCTCCTAGTTTTGTTGATTTGTTTTATTATTTTTATTGGTTTCTATTTCATTGATTTCTGCTCTGATCTTTATGATTTCTCTTCTTCTGCTGGGTTTAGGCTTTCTTTGTTGTTCTTTCTCTAGCTCCATTAGGTGGAGCGTTAGGTTGTGTATTTGAGACCTTTCTTGTTTCTTTAGAAAGTCTTGTACCGCTATGTATTTTCCTCTCAGGACTGCCTTTGCTGTGTTCCACAGATTTTGAACCATTGTGTTTTCATTATCATTTGTTTCAATGATTTTTTTCAATTCTTCTTTAATTTCCTGGTTGACCCATTCTTTCTTTAGAAGGATGGTGTTTAGTCTCCATGTATTTGGGTTCTTTCCAAATTTCCTCTTGTGATTGAGTTCTAGCTTCAGAGCATTGTGATCTGAGAATATGCAGGGAATGATCCCAATCTTTTGATACCAGTTGAGACCTTATTTATGACCCAGGATGTGATCTATTCTGGAGAATGTTCCATGTGCACTAGAGAAGAATGTGTGTTCTGTTTACTTGGGATGGAATATTCTGTATATATCTGTGATGTCCATCTGGTCCAGTGTGTCATTCAAGGCCTTTATTTCCCTGTTGATCTTTTGCTTGGATGATCTGTCCATTTCAGTGAGGGGAGTGTTAAAGTCCCCTACTATTATTGTATTATTATTGATGTGTTTTTTTGATTTTGTTATTAATTGGTTTATATAGTTGGCTGCTCCCATGTTAGGGGCATAGATATTTAAAATTGTTAGGTCTTCCTGTTGGACAGACCCTTTGAGTATGATATAGTGTCCTTCCTCATCTCCTATTATAGTCTTTCACTTAAAATCTAATTGATCTGATATAAGAATTGCCACCCCGGCTTTCTTCTGATGTCCATTAGCATGGTAAATTGTTTTCCACCCCCTCACTTTAAATCTGGAGGTGTCTTTACGTCTAAAATGAGTTTCTTGTAGGCAATATATTGATGGGTTTTGTTTTTTTATCCAATCTGATACCCTGTGTCTTTTGATTGGGGCATTTAGCCATTAACATTCAGGGTAACTAATGAGAGATATTAATTTAGTGCCATTTTATTGCCTGTAAGGTGACTGTTACTGTATATTGTCTCTGTTCCTTTCTGATCTACTACTTTTAGGCTCTCTCTTGCTTAGAGGACCCCTTTCAATATTTCCTGTAGAGCTGGTTTGGTGTTTGCAAATTCTTTCAGTTTTTGTTTGTCCTGGAAGCTTTTTATCTCTCCTTGTATTTTCAATGATAGCCTAGCTGGATATAGTATTCTTGGCTGCATGTTTTTCTTGTTTAGTGCTCTGACTATATCATGCCAGTTCTTTCTGGCCTGCCAGGTCTCTGTGAATAAGTCTACTGCCAATCTAAAATTGTTTCCATTGTATGTTACAGACTTCTTTTCCCAGGCTGCTTTCAGGATTTTCTCTTTGTCGCTAAGACTTGTAAATTTTACTATTAGGTGATGGGGTGTGGACCTATTTTTATTGATTTTGAGGGGCATTCTTTGCATCTCCTGGATTTTGATGTTTGTTCCCTTTGCCATATTAGGGAAATTCTCTACAATAATTCTCTCCAATATACCTTCTGCTCCCCTCTCTCTTTCTTCTTGTTCTGCAATCCCAATTATTCTAATGTTGTGTCGTCTTATGGTGTCACTTATCTCTCGAATTCTCTCCTCATGGTCCAGTATTTGTTTGTCTCTCTTTTGCTCAGCTTCTTTATTCTCTGTCATTTAGTTTTCTATGTCACTAATTCTTTCTTCTGCCTCATTTATCCGAGCAGTAAGAGCTTCCATTTTTGATTGCACCTCATTAATAGCTTTTTTTATTTCAATTTGGTTAGATTTTAGTTCCTTTATTTCTCCAGAAAGGGCTTTTATCTCTCTGAAGGGGGTTTCTCTAATATCTTCCATGCCTTTTTTGAGCCCAGCTAGAACCTTGAGAATCATCATTCTGAACTCTAGATCTGTCATATTACCAATGCCCGTATTGATTAGGTCCCTAGCCTTCAGTACTGCTTCTTGTTCTTCTTTTTGTGGTGAGTTTTTCCACTTTGTCATTTTGTCCAGATAAGAATATATAAAGGAGCAAATAAAATGTTAAAAGCGTGGCAAAGACCCTAGGGAAATGTGCTTTAACCAAATCAGAAGAGACCCCAAATTGTGGGAGGGAGAAAGGGGATAAACAAGGAAAGAAAAAATAAGAAAAGAAAACAAATAAGGAAAAAGTATTTAAAAAAAGAAAATATATGTATATACAAAAAATATAGTTAGATACAATGGAGGATAAAATATGACTATAATAATGGAGTTTCAAAAAAAGAGTATTATTATTATTATTATTATTATTATTGGTAAGGTATTGTTAAGATAAACTAGTTAAAAAAAAGTTAAAAGAGGAAAGGATAAAAGTTAAAAAATTTAGCAGAAGAAAAGAAAAAAAATATTAACTGCAAGACTAAAGAATCATGGGGAGAAAGCCATGCATTCTTTGCTTTGCTTTCTCCTCCTCTGGAATTCCGCTGCTCTCCTTGGTAGGTGAACTTGGTCCTGGCTGGATTTCTTATTGATCTTCTGGCGGAGGGGCCTGTTGTAGTGATTTTCAGGTATCTTTGCCTAAGGTGGAATTGCCCCGCCCTTATCAGGAGCCAGGCTAAGTAATCCGCTCGGGTTCACTTTTGGGAGCTTTCGTTCCCTGAACGCTTTCCGTAGAGTTCTGGAGGACGGGGATGCTAATGGCGGCCTCCCAGTCTCTGGCTCAGAGGAGCCGAGAGCTTGGGGTCCCGCTCCTCAGTGCTCCCTCATAGAAAAGCAGCCAATTGCTCCCATTTCCCTGGCCTCTGGTCCCATTTGGAGAAAAGCCCCTGGTCACTAGGGCCCAGAGAAAAGCGCCAGGTCGCTCATGCCTGGAGAAAAGCGCCCAGTTGTGCTTGGAGAAGAGCGCTCAGTCGCTTCCTTCTCAGTGGCCTCTGGCCATGCTCTGAGCTCACCCAGCCTGCCCCCAGTTCAAGGTAACCCCGAGCTGAGAGCTCACTCCTCGGCTTTGTCACTGTAGCCAGCTTCCTCACTCTAAAACCTGCGAGCCTGTGACACTCAGACACCCCCGGTCCTTCTGTGATCCCGTAGGACCTGGGGTTATGCTGACCCCACGTGGGCTTCACCCCAGTTTAGCCTCTGGAGCGATGTCCTTCAGCGGAACAGACTTTTAAAAGTCCTGATTTTGTGCTCCGTTGCTCCGCTGCTTGCCCAGAGCTGGCCCCTCTCCCCATGGTCTATCTTCCTGTCGCTTCGGACTCACTTCTCTGCAGGTCCTACTTTTCAGAAAGTGGTCGATTTTCTGTTTCTAGAATTGTTGCTCTTTTCTCCAATTTCCTATTGGATTTGTAGGTGTTCACAATGTTTAGATAAGCTATCTAGCTGATCTCCGGCTTCCTGATGTTGTCTCAGCCTGCTACTTCTCCGCCATCTTGACTCCACCCCCCTGGGATGGTAATTCTTATAGTGTTATGCTGGATGGAGTTAAGTAGGGCCAGAATGGCACAGTGAGGTAAGGGGCTAGCAGTTGGGGGACAGTCAACAAATGCAGAGAAAGGAAGAAACAAATGTTTTCCAGAATTGACAAAAACATATTAAACTAATTTTTAGGGTATTAGATCATGAACTTCTTTAAGAATCATCTGGGGGTGGCTGCATTAACTAATACCAGAACAGGCTGATGTCAAAACTTTTACAGGAGATAAAGGATACAAAATCAATCAGTATAATGCAACACCTTAATAGAATTAAGGGGATGAAAAAAGCACAACATACCAAGAGATGCAGAAAAAATATTTGACAAAACTAACACCCTTTCATGATAAAAACACTCACAAAACCAGGATTAGAAAGGTGCTTTTTGAACATGATAAAGAGTATTTATGGAACACTCACAGCTAATGTCATACTCTTTATGATAGACTGAAATTGTACTGTCTAAGATCAGTAGTCTAAGCTGCCCACTTACATCACTGTTATTCAAATATGCCCTAGACAAAGCAAGTAGGCAAGAGAAGTAAATAAAAGATATCCAAATTGGAATAGTCAATGTAGAAATATTTGATTTTCATATGACATAATCCTGTATTTGGAAAATCCTGAAGAATTCATATACTTTACACTAGATCTAATGAATGAATCCAACAAAGTTGCAGGGAAGAATATCAATATGAAAATATGAGTTGTGTTTCCATACACTGACTATAAATAATCTGAAAGTGACACTAAGTAAATTAATCTATTTACAATGGCATCCAATTAAACTGAGGAGATGAAAGATATGGACACTGAAAATTTGCTGAAAAAATTAAGAAAAACCTAAATATGAAATCTTGGGAGTAACTAACAAGATATGTATAAGATTTATATGAGGAAAACTACAAAACACTGATGAAAGAAATCAAAGAACTGAGTAAGTGGAGAGAAAGTCCATGTTTGTGGATAGGAAGACTCAATATCACTAGATGTTCATTATCTCCAATTCAATCTATAGATTCAATGCAATCCCACTGAAAATAGCTACAAGGTATTTTGTGGATATTCATAAACTGATGCTCAAATTTGCATGGAGAGGCAAAACCCCTGAAGAGTATTGAAGATGAAGAACTAAGTTGGAGGTCTCACGTTAATCAACACCATGATGTACTATATGGCTAAATCAATCAAGACAGTGTGTTAAAAGCAAAAGAATAGACAAATAGATCAACGTAATAGAATAGAGATTACAGATATACCCACATAAACTAGTCAAATGATGTTTGACAAATCATTAAGAAATGCCATGTAAAGAAGAGAAACTTTCCAATAAATGGACATAGATCTTACTTACGTCTTTGCAAAAATTAACTCAGAGTGGATCACAGAACTAAATGTTAAATGCAAAAGTATGAAACTCCTATAAGGGGACATAGGAGAAAGTAGATGAACTAGTGTTTGGTGAATACTTTTTAGAGGTAAAACCTAAGGCATGTTCTATGTTAGAGTTGAAGAGTGAGCTAAATTGAACTTAAAATTTTCTGTTCTGGGGGTGCCTGGGTGGCTCAGTGGGTTAAAGCCTCTGCCTTTGGCTCAGGTAATGATCCCAGGGTCCAGGGATCGAGCCCTCCATCGGGCTCTCTGTTCTCCATCGAGCTTTCTCCCCCCGTTCCCCGCCCTCTGCCTGCCTCTCTGACTACTTGTGATCTCTGTCTGTCAAATAAATAAATAAAATCTTTAAAAAATTTTTTCTGTTCTGGGACAGAACTATCAGGGAGTAAAGGGAGGAGCCAAAGACCAGGAGTAAATATTTATATAGACATATCTGATAAAGAATGTTATTCAAAATATACACTTCTGCACACAAATACAAAACTGTATGTCCAAAATATTCAAAGAAATCTTAAATCTCAATAACATTAAAAAAACCCCAATCATTTAAAAATTTAAAATGGGCCAAAAAGCTTAGCAGCCCCCCAACAAAGAAGACAGACATATGACTAAGTATATGAAGGAGACACCTAATAGAGACATTTCCCAGCATCTACCTCAGCCTCCAGAAGACATGGTGCCCCCTACTGGTCAGGACTGCAACTGACACTCTCTCAGATGCTAGAACTGGCTTTGGAACACTCCTTAATGACCATATCTCCCCAGATCTAGAATGAGGGATGAGGATAACCCTGGTACTGGAGCCATGTTTTCAATGAAAAAAGAGATACCCACCACCTCGACTTTGTTCTTCTATAAAACACTGTTATACATGAAAGTCCTGGATCTAGATGTTGGTGCTACAGTATGCCTTGAGTGCCTCAAGGACAATTTGGGCTATTTTGGTGGTGGCTGGACACCTAGAGCTGCCTTCATATTTATTTTTGATTATTGAAAGCATTTATATGGTAGGGTGTGTCCTGAGGTGTCAGAGAAATGACTTCAAGGCCACCAGACACAATGGATGAGCAGAGGGCACTGAGCTGTCTAGGGGCTAGGGGAAACATTTCAAGACAGTGAGCTCTAGCCATGGGTAGGAGGGTGTATTAAGCAAAAAAACTGACTTTCATTTCATGACTATCTAGGCTTTGATGAACAACTTTGTTCACCTCATTTCTTTTCTTACCTCTCTCCAGGAATTTGAGAATTTCATTGCCAAATTTGGAGACTCAGGTTTTGTCCTTGTGGCCCTGGCTCTGTTGTAAGCATCTATCAGTCCCAGGAAGTTCTCAAAGAGATGAACAATGCCTTTGCTCATCTGTCTCAAGGGGTGATATGGAAGTGTAATCCTTCTCATTGGCCCAAAGATGTCAAATTGACCTCAAATGTGAAAATCATGGGACTGGCTTCCTCAGAATGACCTCTTGGGTAAAGACTGTTCAGATCTACTTCTCTCTTTCCATTTATGTATCTTTAGATTTCTACTGGGGAACCCCACCAGCATGAGAAGGGGCATCTGATACCTAAAGGTAATCTTTAGAGGACAGGAATGGAGCAGCCAGCTGGAGTTCTTGGGAAATCAGGCTCTGCTTCCCAAATGGCTAAAACTGCCATGTTTTCTTCCTTTCTATTCCAGTCCTGATACCTGCAACCAGGAGTGATATTGTTGTCAGCTTATTTTGATCTTACCATATTTGGCACAGACCAAGGTAGCCCAGCCATATTTGAAGGCAGTTTGTAGATTCTGAGAACACATACTGGGGGGCTTTTTGCCACTGCTGTTCCTGACCCCTTGAGTGTCTGTTAGGCCATGTGTCCTTACAGACACACACTCCCACATATTTTAGTACATTCTTCTACCCTGCAAAAAATGTATTCATGCTTTCACAAAATTAAGTTGATGGTGTTTGAAGGGTGAGTCAAAATATCTGAGTGTCAAGCTGAGTAACCTCTTGGGTAGTTATTTAGTCTATCAAATTCTCTGGTAACATAGGGCTCCTTATACCCCAATATGTTTTCTTTGTCCTGTGTCACCTTTTGGACCCTTCTCACTGCCATAACCATTATGAGGTGGAGGGTTCTGCATATTTATTCACAAGGCATATATAGGGAAATGATTCTGATTTTCAAAGAAACAAAAATTTATTCTGATGCACATCTCTGTTGAGAGGCAGTGTTTGAGATGAACTTTTCATTATTAATAATTATTTTGGTTTTCTCTAAATAAGAGTGGGATGGACACACAGGAACTGGAAATACCTAGTTGGGTGGTCCATCACAGCCTACTTAATAGGATTTTTTTTTTATATGTCTATATTTCTTTTTTAAAAATTTTATTTTATTTATTTTTTTTTCAGCATAACAGTATTCATTGTTTTTGCACAACACCCAGTGCTCTTAATAGGATTTCTTATGAAGTTGAGGAGAGTACATATTTTAAGTTTGATGAATGACAGCTGAGATGTGATGTCACTGAAAGTGTTAAGGCTTCAGATAAGAGGGAAGTGAATGGGCAGTTACAGATAGAGTGTGAGACCTGGAGAGGGAGAGACAGAGACAGAGACAGAGATAGAAAATCAGAGGAGAAACAGAGAATGTGAAACTAAGAGAGAATAAGAGAGAAGAAAAAGGAGAAGAGAAATAAAGACAGAGACAGAGTGTAAAGGCAAGGATGGATGGATGGAGAGTAGGATGGAAGGATGAATGGAAGGAGGAATATGCCTTGCTTAGCACTGTGTTCTGAAGTTTGCTCTGGGTTCTGAGTTTTAGATGGACTGATTTAGAGAAGACAAGGACAGAATTTCGATCTTGGAATATGCACCCTTGACTGTGTCCAGAGCCGAATCAGTAAATCCATCTTCTCCAATATACCTTGAAATGAATGTTTTACCCTGAAATATTCTGCTGTGTTCCTGATTTGCAACAGCTTGCCCACTCTTTGTCTCTTTGTCACCCATGATGGGGTGAATAGCATAATGGAGGCCATCCAACCTTGTATACCCATGGTGGGGATTCCTGTCCTTGGAGACCAGCCTGACAACCTGGTCCAAGTAGAAGACAAAAAGTTTGGTGTCTCTATCCAGCTAAAGCAGATCAAGGCAGAGACATTGGTTCTGAAGATGAAGCAAGTCATAGAAGACAAGAGGTATGGATTTCTCTGGGCTTGTGGTCATTTAGGCTAATTGAAGTTGTTAGATACAAAGGGCACTGTGTGGCACCTTTTGGCAATAAATGTTGAAACTTCAAGGACACAGAATAATATGTATATCATGCTAACAGATACCCGTTTCCTCTGAGAACAAAACTAGGCAATTTAGGTAGTTGCTGATAAAAACTACCTGTTGTTAACATCACCTTGAGGATGGTGAAGACTTTGACCTACTTGCACAGGGTCTATGAGAGGTCTTATATTTTGGGGTGCCTAGTAGAATTACACTAAAGCAGAAAATTGCCTTCTTTTCCTCCAATATGCCACACTGTATCTTGCCTCAGGCCCTTTGTCAGTGCTGCTCTTTAGAACATGCTTCCCTTCTCTTCACAGGGCTGACTCCTTTGACAGCCAAAACTCATCTTCAATGTCTTCTCCTCAGAGAGGCAGGCAGTCTTTGTCTGACTGTCCTAAATATACCCTTATACCACCCCTTTTAATCATAATTCATTTTTCTGTATTATCCCTTCTCAGGATCAGTCACTACCCCATTTCTTTCTGTTTTAATTCATTGTGTGTCCATCACATTAGAAAGTAGAGAGTAAGCTCCCCTGGATGGCCAAGTATGTCTCTTGTTTTCTCCTGTGTTCCCAGGGCCTAGCACAGGGCTTTCCAGAGACTAAATTGTTAAGTGATCTTTGCATGGAGGGCCCAACTAGAAGTTTTGAGTGGGACCCAGCTAGACTGTGACAAGGCCAAGCTAATAACTTTTCCTTGAAACTGAGTCTTTTGTGCATATGGGTGTGTGTGTGTGTGTGTGTGTGTGTGTGTGTGTGTGTGTGAAAGAGAGAGAGAGAGAGAGAGAGAGAGAGAGACAAGGTCTCTGAGAGTTCTGAGACCACATGAGTAATGCCCAACCTCTGTTTCTGCCAACATGTACAAGTCAGCAGCTGTGGCCGCCAGCATCATCAGGCGCTCCCACTCCCTGACCCCCGCCCAGAGGTTGGTGGGCTGGATTGACCACATCCTCCAGACAGAGGGTGCCACCCACCCCAAGGTCCATGGCCTGCAGCAGCCATGATGCACAGTACCTGCTGGACGTCTTCTTGTTCCTCTTGGTGGTCACCCTGGGCACCCGTTGGCTCTGTGGGCAGCTGCTGGACATGGTGGCCAGGTGGCTGTGTGGGGCCAGGAAGCTGAAGAAGGCCTAATGGAGGTGCTGTCTTAATGGGTGTTTGGGGAACCAGTAGTTCTAGAGGGCTTTTCCCAGCACAGGGCACCCCTGGTGTCTTGTATGGGCACTTTAGGGTGGCACAAAATTGCTTTTCACTGTTTTCTGCCTGTGTTTATGAACTCTTGAGGCACTCTTGGATTTCTTCTTCAAAATCATGGTAAAATATATGCTATATAAAATTTTCCATTTTAATCACTAAGTGTAGAATCAGTGGCATTGAGCACATTGATGTTATTGTGCAAACATCAGTACCACCCATTCGAGAACTGTTTTCATCTTCCCACACTAAAAGACAATGTTGATCAAACAGTAATTCCCCATGTCCCTGCCCCTACCACCAGCCTCACCAGCTCCTGGCAATCCCAATTTTACTTTCTGTGTCTACCAATTTGATCTTGACTTCTTGCTCCTCATCAGTGGAGACCTCACTGAGATCAAACCTTCAGCAAACAGCCTCGCCTTCCTCCCCACTCCCTGTTCCTTGACACAGAGCCCTGCTTATTTCATCCTGGGTGCTCAGACCCTTCTCAGTCTCTCTGTCTCCATCCTCACATTTCATGATATGACAATATATTGGCCAGTTCTTCCATTCTGGCCTTCCTCTTGCATTGTCTTTTCACCTGACCTCCATGCTCAGGAAGCCTAACCTCCATCCTGCTGCTAGGCAGGGATGGTTCTCCCAGCACTCCACCTGTGGTCTCTGTGCAGAGTTCCTTCCTTTGAAGAGTACTTCCTTTGCAAGGCAGGCCTAGAGCCTGGTTTGGGTCATAGCTGATGCCATGTTTTTCACTTTTCTAGCTCTGAATACAGCAATGAAAAGTGGGAATTTTGGTCAAGTTTCTGACTTGGGGACAGTGGATGGAAAATTACTATGAAGAAGAAACATCAGCAGTAAGGGAGGATTTTGGCTAAACCTACCTAACAGGATTCTTGTGAGAGGCAGGCTAGCATGATCAAACCTCATCTGGGGAATGGTAGAGGATGAGGAAACTGATTAGCTATAGAGAGCAATCAGATATGGAGAATGGGAAACTGCCTAAACTGACTTAGGATTCTTGCTAAATTGGATCATGTAGAGATGAACCTGCAATTCCAAAGTCGGGGTGTAGTTGGGAAGACATTCACAGGATACTCATTACAGTCTGGTCAAGGAGAGAATCTTTGAGGGTAAGTTACTATAGCAACTTAATTAGATATCAAGAAGACCAAAGTGATCAGTTATCAAGGGTGGAGGGATTCTTCATAAACTAGTTTAGCAGGATTCTTGCTAGAAGTGGGCTCAGCTAGACAAGGACAGGGTAGTAGGTTATGGCTGAACCCTAGTCTAGAAGAGATTTGAGAGGATCCCAACTAAAATTTGACAAAGGATGGAGTCCTTGTCACTAATCCCAACCCATCATATTGCTTTGTACTTCTATGTCTTTTGCCATGCTGTGTTCCTCAGAAATGCATTCTTTTCTTTTTAAGGCAAACTCTACATGTTCTTCAATACCCACTAAAGAACACATCAGTGTGGCTGGACCTGACAACCACATCCATGACAGAACTCACTGCATCCTCTTTGAAACATTGTTCTCAATATATTGAAACTATTTGTTAACATACATGTCTCTCTATTTAGAAGCCTTAAGACCCTAAATGTCAGAGATTGGGTTCTATTTATCTTCTTGTTCCAGCATCTACACGGTGGCCCATACAAACAGTGCTGGGATGATTGGATAGTCATTTAGGAGAAAGACAATATTGGATCCATATCTCACTCATATCAGAAAGCAAACTAAATACAATCAGAGATATATTGTAAAAGACGACAACACACTGGGTCTAAAGAAAAAAAAGAGGTAATTTCTCCATTATGTGTGTGTATGGAAACACTTTATAAACATGGGTCAAAAATCCTGATTTGACAAAGAAAAGTTAACTAATTCAACCAACTGAACAATATTAAGTTTTTTTTTTTGCATGGCTGCATCACTGTAAGTATAGTCAAATCAGAAATGAAAAATAGGAGAAAAGTATTTATAACATTCACCACATATAGAAGACCACTATTCCTATTATTTAAATAAAAAAAACTATTAAAATTGAAGAATGAAGCTATGGTACATACACACATTGGAATAATAAGCAGCTATAAACTACAATGAGCAAGACAACTATCAACAATTTGAATCTGCTAAGTAAAAAAGAACAAAGTATAAGAGTATAAGTAAGCTCATTTTTATTTTTTAAAAAGAGAGGGAGAGAATGAAAATATAAATCAATCTGCATTCCTTTACAAAACAAAGCAGAGGGAGAGTAAACCAGAGAGTCAAGTGGTAGATATTTACAAGGCTGCTGTTAAATAGGGTGGAAGGGTATTGAAGTAGGTGGCATTCCTATGGATTTCTGTTTTTACAGTTTGGTTTTTGGAGGCATGTTAGCATTTTATGTGATAAATTTATATCTAAATCCAAAATAGTGGAGGGGGGAAACCTAAAATAGAAACAGGGAAAACTGAAGTGAGGGAAATCGAGGGGGAGAGAAACCATGAGAGACTATGGACTCCAGGAAAGAAACTGAGGGTTTCAGAGGGGAGGAGGTGGGGGGATGTGTTAGCTTGGTGATGGGTATTAAGGAGGGCATATATTGCAATGAGAACTGGGTGTTATATGCAAACTATGAATCACAGAACACTAAATCAAGCAACTTCTTCCTAGGAACATCACCAAAGGCAAGGGAAGCAAGGGCAAAAATGAACTATTGGGACGTCATCAAGATCAAAAGCTTTTGCACAGCAAAGGAAACAGATAACAAAACCAAAAGACAACTGACAGAATGGGAGAAGATATTTGCAAACAACACATCAGATAAAAAACTAATGAAGTACTGTATGGTAACTAACATAACATAGAAAATAATAAAATAATAAAATCAATCAATCAATCATACAGAAACAAATGAGCTCAACATTTTTCAAATGTGATAATTATAGTGAAAAAAATGATAGTGAAAAAAATGAACATAATTGCATTTGAACACAGTGTTTTGACACTGTCTTTTCAACTTAAAGAAAAAAAGAACTGCAAGTGATCTATTTTTGAGTACTGTATTTTTTGAGTGGTCTATGGAATAAGTTTGTTATCCCATTTGAATAACATGACATAATTCCCATTATGGTAACCTTACTTCAGTGAATAGACATTTGAGCAAATAAGTAAATATACCAAAGATTTTGGTATATTACTTAACTTTACTAAGGGATATTACAAATATGGAAACAGAGGAGATTAAAAATCACCATTGTGGTATTGTTTTAGGTGGAAGGTGTCAGTATGAATTCACAAATTTTTACAAACTAAATATACACACGGCTAAATAGATAGATATGTAATATTCATATCCATATCTCTATCTATATATTTAATAACTATGTCCACTGAAAAGGAATACAAACAGTGGTGCTTCACTGGCATTGAGGACTTCTAGCAAACATATCCAGGTCTCTAAATAATGCTCCCTATTGAAAGACTTCCTTGAGAAATGGATGATAAGATGAAGATAAGAGAGTACAAGATGAGTAGGGAAATTGTGTATAAAAAAAGAAAGAAAAACCTCACAAATGATAGAAGTTCCACAGGAGTAACTGAATAAATAATGATGGTAATAAATTATAGCCTATTGAATAAATACAGATTCATGTGTAAATACTGAAAATAGAGATAGATATATAGATGGGGGACAAGGAAAAGTTTTTTGTAAAAATTTAATGCACATGATAAAAAAGAAATTGAAGTTAAAAAACCATTAATTTTTTCCATTGGATATTTTTCCCTGATTTGTCAAAGATTAGTTTACCATAGAGTTGAGGGTCAATTTCTGGAGTCTCCATTCTTTTCCATTGGTCTCTGTGACTGTTTTTGTGCCAATACCATGCTGTCTTGGTGATCACAGCTTTGTAATAGAGCTTGAAGTCAGGCAACATGATGCACCAGGTTTGTTTTTCTTCTTCTTTATTCCCTTGGCAATGTGTGGTCTTTTCTGGTTCCATACAAATTTTAGGACAATTTGTTCCAGCTCTTTGAAAAATGCCAACGGTATTTTAATAGGAATGGCATTTCAAGCGCATATTGCTCTGGGTAGGATAAACATTTTAACAATGTTTATTCTTCCAGTCCATGAGTATGGAATGTTTTGCCATCTTTTTGTGTTTTCCTCAATGTCTTTCATTAGTATTCTGTAGTTTCTAGAGTATAGATTCTTTACCTCTTTGGTTAGGTTTATTCCTAGCTATCTTATGGTTTTTTGTTGCTATTGTTGGGGCGCCTGGGTGGCTCAGTGGATTAAGCCGCTGCCTTCGGCTCAGGTCATGATCTCAGGGTCCTGGGATCGAGCCCCGCATCGGGCTCTCTGCTCCACAGGGAGCCTGCTTCCTTCTCTCTCTGCCTGCCTCTCTGCCTGCTTGTGATCTCTCTCTCCGTCAAATAAATAAATAAAATCTTTAGAAAAAAAAAAAAAATCTCAATTTAATGTTTTTTATTGATCTGATTCTTTATTTTGGTTAACAGCTGGGTTATGTAGTTGGTTGCTTCCATGTTGGAAGCATAGATCTTCATAATTATTAGATTTTCTTGTTGGATAGACCCTTTATGAATCATATACAGGAGACCATAGACAGTAACCTCTTAGACATTGGCCACAGTTACTTCTTTCTTTGTCTCCAAAGACAAAGGAAACAAAAGCAAAAATGACCTTTTGGGACTTCATTGAGATAAAAAGCTTCTGCACAGCAGAGATGCACTTCAATGGATGAATGGAGAAAGAAGTGGTACTATATACAATAGAATATTATTCAGCCATCAGAAAGGATGAATATCCACCATTGTATTGACATGGGTGGAACTAGAGGGGATTATATTAAGTGAAGTAAGTCAAACAGAGAAAAATAATTATCACATGGTTTCACTCATATGTGGAGCATAAGCAATAATACGGAAGACCATAGGGGAAGGGAGGGAAATCTGAAGGGGGAGAAATCAGAGAGGGAGATGAACCATGAGAGACTATGGATGCTGGAAAACAAACTGAGGGTTTCAGAGGGGAGGAGGTTGGAGAGAAGGGGTATAGGGTGATGGATATTAAGGAGGTCATGTGTTGTGATGAACACTGGGTGTTATACTTAACTAATGAATCATTGAACACTACATCAAAAACTAATGACGTACTATACAGTGGGTAACTGAACATAATAAAAAAATCATTAATTTGCCACCACAACAGTAATACTTGAAACATAAGAAATATGAAAGATGATAAAATGAGTGAGTGAAATTTGATAGGAACAGAATATTTAGTTTCAAAATGTCTCTCCACATATTATTCCCTAATTATAGGGTAAACAATAGCAACTTTACAGTTGATAATCTTGGTGAACACCACCTTAAACAAGGGATAGAGTTTTCATCTCTAAGGACAGACCATCTAACATCATGTGCTTCCCATTGTGATTCACTGAGATGGAATCAACACTATCTTTGTAGTATTCCCACCAAACTCCCTAGTAACCTGAACTATAATAAGAAGCATCAGGCAAACCCAATTGAGGATCTATCATACAAAATAAGCAGCTTGTACTTTTAAAATATCAATGACATGAAAGACAAAAAAGGGCTAAAAGTCAGTCCTCACTAAAGGAGATGAATAGATGTGATAACTAATGGCTCTGTGATCTGGATTGGTTCCTGAACCACCAGATTCATAGGACAACAGAGGATATTAATTGAACCATTGGAGGATATTAATCAGACCATTGAAAGGATTGAAATAAGATTTGTAGACAAAGTAATGTGATCACATCAATATTAAATGGTGTGTTCATAATGCAGATATATTTTTTCACTGGGAAGAAAGAATACCAGAACAGACAATAATTGTGAATGCACATGCATAGAATCACATAGTACAAGGGAAAACTGGAATAATGTTGGGAGAGTTTTACAAATCTTCCAATGAATAAGTTCAAATGTTTATAAAATTAGAACTTCTTTGTCATGCCCATTCAGAACTATAGACCCACCTTTGGAGGTTCAGTGCTTCAGGTCAAGACCTGGCCTTGCAGGGGGGCTTAACACTTAGGAGAGACACTGGCACTTGTTACCAATAGTTACTTTCCAAAGAAACTCTGAGCAATTAACGTAGGTATTTTTTCTTTGGGAATCAGATTTTGGGATCTTGAGATTGGAGACTAGCAGAGATTTTAAGCAGGTACATGGGGAAATGGGGTATGGGTTGGCAGTATGAAGTCAATAGAGCCCTTAAGAGGTGGGAAAATTCAGAGAGTCCTTAAAATGGAGACAGGTCTCAGTCAACTGGCGATGGAACTATCTTGAAAGTGACTTCCTAAGGTCTCTATCATTCCTGGTTCAGAGTATCTTCTCTGTGGAGAAGGTTAGAGAGGGTTAAGGAGACTCAGGAACCCCTCCTTCCAATTGCCCCAGGGTTGGGAAGGTGAGGACACATTAACCAGTGGAGTAATCACCCTGAGAGGAGGAGAAGCTGGGAAAACAGAGGAAGAGAGGCAAAATCCATTCCTCTCCTCTTCCCCAGCTGCTTGCAAGCACATTTCCTTGGCTGCCAGAACAGCACATGCTTCCGGAGTCCACAGGTTGCTGGGCAGTGCTCTTGGGACAGGGCTCTGGGCACAGGGTTGTGCTCTGAAGCTAGAACAAGAGTCAGCATGGCAGGGCAGTGGACACTGCTGCTTGCTGCCTTCCTTCTGCCTGGGTTCCTGCTCTCAGAGGCCGCCAAAATTCTGACTGTATCATCCTCCCTAGGTGAGTGCTTGGCAGGAGAATTAGAGACAGCTGCTTCCTAGGCACCTCAGCCAGGGCTCAGGCAGACAGCCTTGGGTCAGAGTGTCATTCCATATGGTTTTCCAAACAGGGCTTAGTCCCAGACTAGGGAGAAGAGGGAGTGGGTCTGGAGACAAAAAAAAAACAAAACAAACAAAAAACAAAAAAAAAACCAGTTTCCTTTCCTCTCTTTTTATCTGCTCTGGAGGTGATTCCCATTGTGCATAGCTGGGGCCAGAATTTAGTTCCAGTGCTGACCTGGAGACCTTGAGACACCTACTCTAGGGAAGGCAGGGACTTTGAGAGGCACACCCTAGAAGTCTGGGGGTGTGCAGTAGATGCTGGTAGAAAGTGGAAGGTGAGGTCAGTTTCAGGCTCTTGGAGGCCAAGGATGGGGGCTTTTGGGGGCAACAGTATAGATTGGGAATGTGTCATTAATAGGACACCTGGAGAACTGACAGGGCAGAGGAGGGGGCCCCAGGATAATGATCTTGGGAGCCCTTCTCTGTTTTCACCCTTGGTGGTGGAAGGTTTTGAAAGGCAGTGAAGCAGTTAGTTCTGTGTGAACTCAGGTTTATTTCCTTTATTTTTGCCTCCAAAGGCAACAGAAGGGGACAGGAACATTTATCAGGATAAGGAGGCATCATAGGATAGAATTACCTCAAGATTCTTTTGGATCCAGTGTGAAGGGATAGAGGGCTCTGATGATCACTTTTAGATCCCTGTGAATTTGGGGATCCTAGAACTTTAAGAAACCATTGAGTTCATCTAATTGGGCATCACTCTTTTTATTTCCTGAGAGGCACTCTGAGGGTCAGGGGAAATGAGGGGCCTTTTGCAAGAGCACATCAGACCTCCATGATGGACACACTCGGACTTTACACACTGTTTCTTACCTTGAACCTGTCTTCTTGCCCAAACTCTATACAGTAAGGATTCCTAAAAATCAGTATTTTAAAAATCTTGATTTTTATTTTAAATCAATTTTTTTAAAATAGTGGCAAAAAACAAAAACTAGAAGAAAACAAACTTCCTTACCTCTTCAGAGCACATCTCCTCCAGACTCTGAGAGGGAGCAGGTATGGTTTGGAGACTCTGGAAGCCCCACCTCTGGCCCAGAATGCACTAGGCTCACCAAGAACTCAGGAATGGCTGCCTCTGTAGGATAGCTTCTCCCCTGTGTCCTTTCTTTCCAAGGATTAAATGTGAAGCCAGATCAGGCAGTCTGAGAGAGTAGGGGTTTTTGTTTTCTATTATCCTTGTTACCTCAGGCAAGACAAGCACAGATATAAAAGACTAGAGTGATTTCCACAGATACACACCACTCTGATAATCCTACATCCCTCTCTGCTGACCCAATCATCATGAAATCTTCATCTTGCTAACAATGTGGGCCAGTTCTCAATGTGGGAAAATTTCTATTCCTTTATTCCTAATAGGACTTTCTCTGTCTCTGAGACCCATAGACTAAAATAAAAGAGGTCCCATGATCACTCATGGTTTTAGAAAATCATTGCATTGATAGAACTTGTACCTCCCAGAAAATCAAAATTCTCATTCATTGGAATCTCAGGAGTCTTAGGATGGGTGATACCCCAGTCTGTCACGTGCAGGATCCTGTAGTCCCACCCAAGGGTCCATAGTTATCCTGAATGCCTTAATTTGATGTTCAGCAATTTTCAGGCCTGACTGGAAACATCCTGCCAAATATATTTGAATCTCCAGGATTTTGATTCTAAAGGGTGGGTCTACCTCCTTCTGCTTCAAATCCTATTTCTTGGACTGATATTTATGTTCCCATGTGTCTGGTTCCCACTCTAACATGCATTTCCAGAGAGAAGGATTCTGTAAAGAGCTCTGACTGTCTACTAGGAACCCTTCCCAATCCCCCACACAGCACTGTTTCTAATTTCCAGTACAGTTATTTCTTTAGGGCATGGTGTCTCCTAAGGTCTGGCTATAATCAGTATGTACCTCGGATCAGGATCTCTCCTTAAGGCCCAAGCAGAGAAGTGCATCACACTGACATGGAGACTATGAGTCACAAAAGGAAGTATCTGATGGAGCATTGCCCCAGGTCAAGATTTGGACAGACCAGATAGAGATATCTCTGTTGGAGCATACCCAAAGTGAGACAGGGGGACTGAACTAATTTATCTTCCTTGGATCACCATCAACACTTTGTCCCCTTACCTTGCATATCCCTATCCTCCACATCAATTTCAGACTCTCTGCTCACATCTTTACAAAAATGAAATTTTATATTGTTCCTAGGTGGAAGCCATTATCTCCTGCTGGACCAGGTATCTGAGATTCTTCAAGATCATGGTCATAATGTCACTATGTTTCTTCACATTGAAGAATTTTTAATCCCAGGTATGTTTTTTTTTGAATCATTTCATTCTTCTATCCCAGAGAGACAGTGTCTTCTGTACAGCACTGCTTAGCACAAAATCTCTTTGAATCTAGCTATATTGAAAGAAGGGGAAAAATCTGTGTGTGTCTGTTTTTATGTTACATGCTGGATATCATAATAGGATCTATAGACCAGGACCCCACATGCCATAACTCCATGGTTTACCCCCTTACCTAGGGGTTACTTCATTTCAGGCAAACCTCCATATATGATTATGATCATTTTGATAACTGCTGCTCTGTGGTGTGCCTTTAATTGTATTGAACAGAAGGGTGCTGTCATATTTCTAGCTTCTGTTTTGTAAGAAGAGTTGTTCTTCCTCTTATATAGGTTACTTTCCACTCTTGTTATGAGACCAGAACTTTAAGAAAGCTTCTTAAAAGGATGTCTTTTGGCCATGTCCCAGAATCAGAATCTATCAGTGAGATGATCCTATTTTCCTGAGAAGTCACTGGCTGTCCATGACTTGTGTATAGTGATGTCAGGTGTTCTTGAGTCTCTGAATCCAAAAAATTTGTAGCTAAGATGAAGCTCATCAATCGTGTCAAGTCTCTCTGTTGGGCAGGAATATAGAGGACCAAAGAACTCAAAAGATTTGTTCATGTTCACATAACAGGTTAATAATAGATTTGGGTGGATCTGGAATTTAACTCTAGGTTTCTCATTCAGAATTGTTGAAGCTTTACTTTAAAAAAAACCCCAAATTAATCATTTTTGATAAACACAAATATGATCAATTATGAACATTTGGAGTTGAACTTCAGGCTCTGTTACAGTTTAATCACCTTCTAAATTGGCTTCTATTTTGTTTACTGGATATCCTTTCTATCCTTCCTATACACATCCCTTTGTTTGTCAGTCTGATTGTGTATTTGCCTTGACTGACAACCATGGTAGTTGTAGTCCATGATTGTTTCATTTTGGTGATTCCTACAGATTGAGGAACTGCTGAAAGCTGTAGACGTTCTACCTGTTTGACAAATATACCCACACTCAAAACTACTAACCATTCAGGGGACCCATGGATTCTCTTAGTCTTATTCTTGGTTCCAAGTTTTAATAGTCCAGAGTTTCTTGCAATATTTACCATTCACTGGGGATTTCTGAGGTTTTGAAATAGATTATTTCTTTTCTCTTCAGCAGTAGACCTTGGGGGAGGTCTTCAAATAAAGAAACATGTGATTGGGTTATTTTTGTTGACCCGATTGAACACTCAATATTGAAACTTTAGAACCTGCATTAACTGCCTGCTTGGATAACTTCCCCACAGGCTTTTTATTAACAACTTTAATGGATAAATGACTGCAGGAAAACTCAGTTAGCTATGTTTTATATTGCTGACACATAGGATTTTTCTAATCAATAACCGAAGTCACAAGTTTAAGATGCCACTTTCCAATGGACTTAATTATCTGCAATTCTGACTCTTCCTTTTCCTGAGAGAGGATGTTGTACCTCTCCTTCTACCAGGTAGATATTCCCCAGATGACAGGTCTTCTTTGTATTGGGGATCTGTGCACTTACATCTTTGGTTCTCAGGGGGCTTGCCTACAAACATTTAAGTGCATTTCTGCCTGGCGGGATATTGTCCTGACCAGATAATTCCACCCCTTGAAGTAATTTAATCCAGCTTTCTTTGGGTATGGAGGCAGGAGAGGAGATCAGTAGCTGATGTAAGGAAGCCCTATGTTGAAATTCAAGCTTTGATTAGACTCATGGGCTCCTTAGTTATCTATGAAGCAGTGCTCACTTTAGCCCTGGGAGTTAAAAAACCCAGTATCTTAGTCTTCTGTTACCAAGGGGAGGTCAGTTTCTTCTTGCTGGGGTTTATAGAGTTTAATAAATTACAACCATTATTTTCCTCTGAATTTTAGATCCTATTGAGAGAAATTTACAGAAGTTAGATCAAAATGCACCTTTATCTAGCTGATCGGGGAGCTTTCCTTAGATCTTCATTAACTGTCAAGGCTGAGTCGTAGCTTGAGAAGAGGCTCTGTATAACCTATGGGTTTTGTTCTGTTTCATTCTTTATGGTGCCTTGGGTAGTTTATTCCCATGTCTTCACTGACTGTTCTCAGGAAGACCCCAACCGAAGAGCTTTCTCTCCCCATAGCTCTCTTGTGGTATACTGGTATTCTGCCCTGTGAGTTCCAGCTGCCATGTCCTCCCCCAAATCTGATGTGCTCCCTCAGGAAAATGGCAGGCCAGATCTGGGTATCTCCTCCACGAGCTATATCTTGGAAGTTTTCTCCAGCTGTCCACGAATATCCTGTACTATCTGGGGTGCAATGTCTAAAAACCATTTTAGCATGTGTTTGGTCTGGTTTTATTTAGTAAAGAATTTCAATATGGTCCTGTCATCTTCTTGTGGGCACAGATTGAAGTTCCTTATCTTCATTATTTAAACCATTGTATTGAAATAATATTTGCAATTTGTTATCTTTGGATATATACATATGGTAGCATATGTATGTATTTATACCTGTAAAACTATCAACATCATCAAGATAACAAATATATCTGTTCCTCATCAGAAGATGTCTAATGTCCTTCTGCAGTCTCCCCTCCCAGCTCTCCCACCTTTCCATTCCCATTGCCTATCGATCCCTAATATGTCACCATAAGTTAGATTGTATCATGTAGATTTTATAGAAATTGGATCATAATTATGCTGCCTCAGATTTTGGTTTATTGAACTCAGTAAAAAGTATTTTGTGATTCATTTATAATGTGTGTATGCATAGTTCATTCACTTTTATTGCTGAATAGTGTTCTATGTATGGATTACCACAATGTTTTTATTTAGTTCCTTGTTGATGGGCATTAGGGGTGTCTCCTATTTGAGCTACTACAAATAAACCTGCTGTGAAGAGTTGTGTCGCAGCCTGTGTATAAACACGTATTATCTTTTTTGTGGATTAACTGGTAGGAGTGCAGTAGCTGAACCATACTTTAGGTGTATATTTCACTTTTGAAGAAATGGCCACACCATTTCCCAAGAGGCTGTAACATTCTGCCTTCTCATGGCAGAAGTGACTGCAAGTTCTATGCACACCATATCCTTGTCAATACTTGATATGGTTAGTCTTTTCATTTTTAATCACCACTGTGTAAGTGTTTAGTTGTGTGTCATGGTGGTTTTCATGTGCATTTCCTTTATCACTAATGATGCTGTACATTTTTTTCATGTACTTATTTGTCATTCATATATCTTTACTGGTAACTGTTTTCCAAATTTGCCATTCATAAATTGGGTTATTTGTTCTTATTATTGAGTCTTCAGATATTTTGGATATAAGTATTTTATTAGATATAAATATGCAAATATTCTTTCCAGTCCATGACTTATCTTTCACTCTCTTAGCAGTACCTTTGGAAGAGCAGAATATTTAAGTTGGTGAAGTGTAATTTCATGCTTCTGTGACATGTGTTGGTATGAATATATGATTTTTTTTTTGCTTATTTTGTCAAAATAATGAATGACACTGATTTACACATGTTAAATTAACCTTGCATTCTGGGAACGAATTCCACTTAGTCTCAATGTGTTTTCTCTTTTATGTAATTTTTATGTAATTTGTTCAATTTTGGTTGAAATTTTATATCCATGTCCATGTGGTTCCATGGTTCTCTAATTTTCTTGGGATTTCTTTCTTTCTTTTTTTTGGCAATGTTATCAGTGCAATAGTTTCCTGACAGAATGAATTGGGTAGTATTCCTCTTTCACTTTTCTGGAAGAGTTTGGGTAAAACTATTGTTTCTTCTGAAATTGTTGTAGGCACCCTGAAAGACTATTGTTGATTTCTAACTTCTACACACCCCAAAGTTAGATTTGGATGTTGAGATTTATAGCCTTGTATACACACAAAGAGGCTATAAAGTGGTTTATTAGGGGCTCCTGGCTCACTCAGTCGGTAGAGCATGAAACGTTCAATCTTGGGGTTGTGGGTTTGAGCCCCCACTTTGGATGCAGAGATTACTTAAACATAAAATATTTAAAAATATGATGGCTTATTAAGAACATAATCAGGCTTCATGGAGAGAGTAAAGAAAATCTCAATCTGGTCCAAACACACATTGAGAGAGCAGGGAAAAGAGGATGCTTTGGGGCTTTTATGGTGGTCAGTGGTGGGACTGGAATGGGTGTTTCACTTCATGTTTGACTGATAATGAGAACGTCCTGTTTCATTTATTTCAGTTGGATCTTTTATAAGAAAGTCATTATGGCATTTTATGAGACCTGCTGCCTGAGGCTGGTGAGGGCTGCTGCCTGAGGCTGGTGAGGGAGTTGAATGTTTCACTGAATGTCTTTTTCAAAAGACCGGTGTTGTGCATGTGGAGAAATGAAGCAGTGCCTTGGTCATGATCAGTAATGTCTGAAAATCTGTAGAGGATAAGGAGTCTTGCTTCATGCTGTGCGTTGTGTCTTTGGTGTATGGAGACACATGTGTAACCTTCAGGTATATTTTGGATATCTATGTGGCAAGAGTTTCTGTGCTCTTTACCCAAATGTAATAACCTTTCATCTTTATAGGTCTCTTTGGAATGTCTTTTTCTTCTTTAAGTTAACTTTGGTAGTTTCAGTCTCTAAGAATTTGTCCATATCACCTGTTCTCCTATAGCCCTTTTCATTTCTGTGTGGTCATTAGTGGTGTTCCTTCTTTCATCTGTGTTCCTAATAATTTGTATCTTTCTTGTTTGTAAATGTTCTGGATCTTTTCAAAGAACTGACTCTGCTTTCATTGACTTCTGTTGGTTTTCTATTTCCAATTTTATTAGTTTCCCCCAATCTTTGTCAATTTTACCTTCTGTTTTAGCTTTAGTACACTTTCTTCCCCAGTGTCTTAAAGTAGAAGAATAGGTATTGATATGATAACTTCCTTTTTATTTTTTATTTATTTTTAATTTTTTTGTTTTTAATTTTTTAATAAACATATAATGTATTTTTATCCCCAGGGGTACAGATCTGTGAATCGCCAGGTTTACACACTTCACAGCACTCACCATAGCACATACCCTCCACAATGTTCATAACCCGACCCCCCCCTCTGCCCCTCCCCCCACCATCTCTCAGTTTGTTTTGTGAGATTAAGAGTCATTTATGGTTTGTCTCCCTCCCAATCCCATCTTGTTTCATTTTTTCCTTCCCTAACCCCCAAACCCCCCATGTTGCGTCTCTACTTCCTCATATCAGGGAGATCATATGATAGTTGTCTTTCTCTGATTGACTTATTTCACTAAGCACAATACCCTCTAGTTCCATCCACATCATCACAACAGGCAAGATTTCATTTCTTTTGATGGCTGCATAGTATTCCATTCTGTATATATACCACATCTTCTTTATCCATTCATCTGTTGATGGACATCTAGATTCTTTCCATAGTTTGGCTATTGCAGACATTGCTGCTATAAAATTTGGGTGCACATTCCCCTTCAGATCACTACGTTTGTATCTTAGGGTAAATACCCAGTAGTGCAATTGATAGGGTAGTTCTATTTTCAACTTTTTGAGGAATCTTCATGCTGTTTTCCAGAGTGGTTGCACCAGCTTGCATTCCCACCAACACTGTAGGAGGGTTCCCCTTTCTCCGCATCCTTGCCAGAATCTGTCATTTACTGATTTGTTAATTTTAGCCATTCTGACTGGCGTGAGGTGATATCTCACTGTGGTTTTGATTTGTATTTCCCTGATGCTGGTAATGTGGAGAACTTTTTCATGTGTCTGTTGGCCATCTGGATGTCTTCTTTGCAGAAATGTCTGTTCATGTTCTCTGCCCATTTCTTGATTGGATTATTTGTTCTTTGGGTGTTGAGTTTGCTAAGTTCTTTATAGATTTTGGACACTAGCCCTTTATCTGATATGTCATTTGCAAATATCTTCTCCCATTCTGTCAGTTGTCTTTTGGTTTTGTTAACTGTTTCCTTTGCTGTGCAAAAGCTTTTGATCTTGATGAAATCCCAAGAGCTCATTTCTGCCCTTGCTTCCTTTGCCTTTGGCGATGTTTCTAGGAAGAATTTGCTGTGGCTGAGGTCGAAGAGATTGTTGCCTGTGTTCTCCTCAAGGATTTTGATGGATTCCTTTCTCACATTGAGGTCCTTCATCCATTTTGAGTTATTTTCATGTGTGGTGTAAGGAAATGGTCCAATTTCATTTTTCTAGCATGTGGCTGTCCAATTTTCCTAACACCATTTATTGAAATGCTGTCTTTTTTCCATTGAACATTCTTTCTGCTTTATTGAAGATTAGTTGACCATAGAGTTGAGGGTCTATTTCTGGGATCTCTGTTCTGTTACATTGATTGATGTGTCTGTTTTTGTGCCAGTACCATACTGTCTTGATGATGACAGCTTTGTAATAGAGCTTGAAGTCCGGAATTGTGATGCCACCAATGTTGGCTTTCTTTTTCAATATTCCTTTGGCTATTCGAGGTCTTTTCTGGTTCTGTATAAATCTGAGGATTATTTGTTCCATTTCTTTGAAAAAAAATGGGTGGGATTTTGATAGGGATTGCATTAAATGTGTAGATTGCTTTAGGTAGCGTAGACATTTTCACAATATTTGTTCTTCCAGTCCATGAGCATGGGACATTTTTCCATTTCTTTGTGTCTTCCTCTATTTCTTTCATGAGTACTTTATAGTTTTCTGAGTATAAATTCTTAGCCTCCTTGGTCAGGTTTATTCCTAGATATCTTATAGTTTTGGGTGCAGTTGTAAATGGGATTGACTCCTTAATTTCTTTTTCTTCTGTCTTTTGTTGGTGTAGAGAAATGCAACTGATTTCTATGCATTGATTTTTATATCCTGACACTTTACTAAATTCCTGTACAAGTTCTAGCAGTTTTGGAATGGAGTCTTTTGGGTTTTCCACATGTAGTATCATATCATCTGCAAAGAGTGAAAGTTTGACTTCTTTGCTGATTGGTGTGCCTTTAATTTCTTTTTGTTGTCTGATTGCTGAGGCTAGGACTTCTAGTACTATGTTGAAGAGCAGTGGTGATAGTGGACATCCCTGCCGGGTTCCTGACCTTAGCAGAAAACCTTTCAGTTTTTCTCTATTGAGGATGATATTTGCGGTGGGTTTTTCATAGATGGCTTTAATAATATTGAGGAATGTGCCCTCTATCCATACACTTTGAAGAGGTTTTTTATTTATTTATTTATTTTCAGCATAACAGTACTCATTGTTTTTGCACAATACCCAGTGCTCCATGCAATACGTGCCCTCTCTGTTACCCTCCACCTCGTTCCCCAACCTCCCACCCTCTGCCCCTTCAAAACCCTCAGGTTGTTTTTCAGAGTCCATAGTGTCTCATGATTCATCTCCCCTTCAATTTCCCACAACTCCCTTCTCCTCTCCATCTCCCCATGTCCTCCATGTTATTTGTTATGCTCCACAAATAAGTGAAACTTATTATGATACTTGACTCTCTCTGCTTGTCTTATTTCGTTCAGCGTAATCTCTTCCAGTCCCATCCATGTTGCTACAAAAGTTGGGTATTCATCCTTTCTGATGGAGGCATGATACTCCATCATGTATATGTACCACATCTTCCTTATACATTCATCTGTTGAAGGGCATCTTGGTTCTTTCCACAGTTTGCGACCGTGGCCATTGCTGCTATAAACATTGGGATACAGATGGCTCTTCTTTTCACTACATCTGTATCTTTGGGGTAAATACCCAGCAGTGCAATTGCAGGGTCATAGGAAAGTTCTATTTTTAATTTCTTCAGGAATCTCCACACTGTTCTCCAAAGTGGCTGCACCAACTTGCATTCCCACCAACAGTGTAAGAGGGTTCCCCTTTCTCCACAACCTCTCCAACACACGTTGTTTCCTGTCTTGCTAATTTTGGCCATTCTAACTGGTGTAAGGTGATATCTCAATGTGGTTTTAATTTGAATCTCCCTGATGGCTAGTGATGATGAGCATTTTTTCATGTGTCAGATAGCCATTTGTATGTCTTCATTGGAGAAGTGTCTGTTCATATCTTCTGCCCATTTTTTGATATGATTATCTGTTTTGTGTGTGTTGAGTTTGAGAAGTTCTTTATAGATCTTGGATATCAACCTTTCGTCTGTACTGTCATTTGCAAATATTTTCTCCCATTCCGTGGGTTGCCTTTTTGTTTTGTTGACTGTTTCCTTTGCTGTGCAGAAGCTTTTGATCTTGATGAAGTCCCAAAAGTTCATTTTCACTTTTGTTTCCTTGGCCTTTGGAGACATATCTTGAAAGAAGTTGCTGTGGCTGATATCGAAGAGGTTACTGCCTATGTTCTCCTCTAGGATTCTGATGGATTCCTGTCTCACGTTGAGGTCTTTTATCCATTTCGAGTTTATCTTTGAGTACGGTGTAAGAGAATGGTCGAGTTTCATTCTTCTACACATAGCTGTCCAGTTTTCCCAGCACTATTTATTGAAGAGACTGTCTTTTTTCCATTGTATATTTTTTCCCATTTTGTCGAAGATTATTTGACCATAGAGTTGAGAGTCCATATCTGGGCTCTCCACTCTGTTCCACTGGTCTATGTGTCTGTTTTTATGCCAGTACCGCACTGTCTTGGTGATCACAGCTTTGTTGTAAAGCTTGAAATCAGGTAATGTGATGCCACCAGTTTTGTTTTTCTTTTTCAACATTTCCTTAGCAATTCGGGGTATTTTCTGATTCCATACAAATTTTAGGATTATTTGCTCCAGCTCTTTGAAAAATACCAGTGGAATTTTGATCAGAATGGCATTAAAAGCATAGATTGCTCTAGGCAGTATAGACATTTTAACAATGTTTATTCATACACTTTGAAGAGTTTTGATCAGTAAGGGATGCTGTACTTTGTCAAATGCTTTTTCAGCATCCATTGAGAGTATCACAGGGTTCTTGTTCTTTCTTTTATTAATGTGTTGTATCACATTGATTGATTTGTGGATGTTGAACTAACCTTGCAGCCCTGGAATAAATCCCACTTGGTCATGGTAAATAATCCTTTTAATGTATTGTTGAATCTTACTGACTAGTATTTTGGTGAGAATTTTCGCATCTGTGTTGATCAAGGATATTGGTCTGTAATTCTCTTTTTTGATGGGATCCTTGTCTGGTTTTGGGATCAAGGTGATGCTGGCCTCATAAGATGAGTTTGGAAGTTTTCCTTCCATTTCTATTTTGGAACAGTTTCAGGAGAATAGGAATTAGTTCTTTAAATGTTTGGTAGAATTCCCCTGGGAAGCCGTCAGGCCCTGGGCTTTTGTTTGTTTGGAGATTGTTGATGTCTGTTTCAATCTCCTTACTGGTTATGGGTCTGTTCAGGTTTTCTATTTCTTCCTGGTTCAGTTGTGGCAGTTTATATGACTCTAGGAATGCATCCATTTCTTCCAGATTGTCAAATTTGTTGGCATAGAGTTGCTCATAGTATGTTTTTATAATTGTTTGTTTTTCTTTGGTGTTGGTTGTGATCTCTCCTCTTTCATTCGTGATTTTATTTATTTGGGTCCTTTCTCTTTTCTTTTTGATAAGTCTGGCCAGGGGTTTATCAATCTTATTCATTCTTTCAAAGAACCAGCTCCTAGTTTCGTTGATTTGTTCTATTATTTTTATTGGTTTCTATTTCATTGATTTCTTCTCTGATCTTTATGATTTCTCTTCTTCTTCTGGGTTTAGGCTTTCTTTGTTGTTCTTTCTTTAGCTCCATTAGGTGGAGCGTTAGGTTGTGTATTTGAGACCTTCCTTGTTTCTTTAGAAAGTCTTGTACCACTATGTATTTTCCTCTCAGGACTGCCATTGCTGTGTCCCACAGATTTTGAACCATTGTGTTTTCATTATCATTTGTTTCAATGATTTTTTTCAATTCTTCTTTAATTTCCGGGTTGACCTATTCATTCTTTAGAAGGATGCTGTTTAGTCTCTATGTATTTGGGTTCTTTCTAAATTTCCTCTTGTGATTGAGTTCTAGCTTCAGAACATTGTGATCTGAGAATATGCAGGGAATGATCCCAATCTTTTGATACTGGTTGAGACCTGATTTACGACCCAGGATGTGATCTATTCTGGAGAATGTTCCATGTGCACTAGAGAAGAATGTGTGTTCTGTTGCTTTGGGATGAAATGTTCTAAATGTATCTGTGATGTCCATCTGGTCCAGTGTCATTTAAGGCCTTTATTTCCTTGTTGATCTTTTGCTTGGATGATCTGTCCATTTCAGTGAGGGGAGTGTTAAAGTCCCCTACTATTATTGTATTATTATTGATGTGTTTCTTTGATTTTGTTATTAATTGGTTTATATAGTTGGCTGCTCCCATGTTAGGGGCATAGATGTTTAAAATTGTTAGATCTTCTTGTTGGACAGACCCTTTGAGTATGATATAGTGTCCTTCCTCATCTCCTATTATAGTCTTTCACTTAAAATCTAATTGATCTGATATAAGGATTGCACCCCAGCTTTCTTCTGATGTCCATTAGCATGGTAAATTGTTTTCCACCCCCTCACTTTAAATCTGGTGGTGTCTTCAGGTCTAAAATGAGTTTCTTGTAGGCAACATATTGATGGGTTTTGTTTTTTTATCCATTCTGATACCCTGTGTCTTTTGATTGGGACATTTAGCCCATTAACATTCAGGGTAACTATTGAGAGATATGAATTTCATGCCATTTTATTGCCTGTAAGGTGACTGTTACTGTATATTGTCTCTGTTCCTTTCTGATCTACTACTTTTAGGCTCTCTCTTTGCTTAGAGGACCCCTTTCAATATTTCCTGTAGAGCTGGTTTGGTGTTTGCAAATTCTTTCAGTTTTTGTTTGTCCTGGAAGCTTTTTATCTCTCCTTGTATTTTCAATGATAGCCTAGCTGGATATAGTATTCTTGGCTGCATGTTTTTCTCATTTAGTACTCTGAATATATCATGCCAGTTCTTTCTGGCCTGCCAGGTCTCTGTGGATAAGTCTGCTGCCAATCTAATTATTTCCATTGTATGTTACAGACTTCTTGTCCTGGGCTGTTTTCAGGATTTTCTCTTTATTGCTAAGACCTATAAATTTTACTATTAGGTGACGGGGTTCTCTGCACCTCCTGGATTTTGATGCTTGTTCCCTTTGCCATAATAGGGAAATTCTCTATAATAATTCTCTCTAATATACCTTCTGCTCCCCCTCTCTCTTCTTCTTCTGGAATCCCAATTATTCTAATGTTGTTTTGTCTTATGGTGTCACTTATCTCTCCAATTCTCCCCTTGTGGTTCAGTAGCTGTTTGTTCCTCTTTTGCTCAACTTTTTATTCTGTCATTTGGTCTTCTATATCACTATTTCTTTCTTCTGCCTCATATATTGCAGCAGTGAGAGCCTCCATTTTTGATTACACCTCATTAATAGCTTTTTTGATTTCGACTTGGTTAGAATTTAGTTCTTTTATTTTTCCAGAAAGTGTTTTTATTTCTCCAGAGAGGGTTTCTCTAATATCTTCCATGCCTTTTTCGAGCCTGGCTCAAACCTTGAGAATCATCATTCTGAACTCTAGATCGGACATCTTACCAATGTCTGTATTGATGAGGTCCCTAGGCTTCGGTACTGCCTCTTGTTCTTTTTTTTGTGGTGAGTTTTGCTGCCCTGTCATTTTGTCCAGATAAGAGTATATGAAGGAGGAAATAAAATACTAAAAGGGTAGCAAAGACCCCAGGAAAATGCGCTATAACCAAATCAGAAGAGACCCCAAATCGTGGGAGGGACAAAGGGAATAAAAAGAAGTTCAAAAAAATAAAAATAAAAATAGATAACAGAATGGTCAAACTTCATTCTTCTACATATAGCTGTCCAATTTCCCTAGCACCATTTTATTGAAGACACTCTCTTTTTTCCACTGTATATTTTTTCCTGTTTTGTCGAAGATTATTTGACCATAGAGTTGAAGGTCCATATCTGGACTCTCTACTCTTTCCACTGGTCTATGTGTCTGTTTTTATGCCAGTACCATGCTGTCTTCATGATCACAGCTTTGTAGTAAAGCTTGAAATCAGGTAACATGATGCCGCCAGATTTGTTTTTGTTTTTCAACATTTCCTTAGCAATTTGGGGTCTCTTCTGATTCCATACAAATTTTAGGATAATTTGCTCCAGCTCTTTGAAAAATACCAGTGGAGGGCGCCTGGGTGGCTCAGTGGTTTAAGCCGCTGTCTTCGGCTCAGGTCATGATCTCAGGGTCCTGGGATCGAGTCCCGCATCGGGCTCTCTGCTTGGCAGGGAGCCTGCTTCCCTCTCACTCTCTCTGCCTGCCTCTCTGCCTACTTGTGATCTCTCTCTGTCAAATAAATAAATAAAAATCTAAAAAAAAAAAATTGTTTAGAAAAATACCAGTGGATTTTTGATTGGAATGGCATTAAAAGTATAGATTGCTCTAGGCAGTATAGACATTTTAACAATGTTTATTCTTCTGATCCAAGAGCATGGAATGGTCTTCCATCTTTTTGTGTCTTCTTCAATTTCTTTCATGAGTGTTCTGTAGTTCTTCGAGTACAGATCCTTTACCACTTTGGTTAGGTTTATTCCCAGGTATCTTATGGCTCTTGGTGCTCTAGTAAATGGAATCGATTCTCTAATTTCCCTTTCTGTATTTTCATTGTTAGTGTATAAGAAAGCCACTGATTTCTGTACATTGACTTTGTATCCTGCCACGTTACTGAATTGCTGTATGAGTTCTAGTAGTTTGGGGGTGGAGTCTTTGGGGTTTTCCATATAAAGAATCATGTCATCGGTGAAGAGAGAGAGTTTGACTTCTTCCTTGCCAATTTGGATACCTTTTATTTCTCTTTGTTGTCTGATTGCTGTTGCTAGGACTTCTAATACTATGTTGAACAAGAGTGGTGAGAGTGGGCATCCTTGTTGTGTTCCTGATCTCAACGGGAAGGCTGTGAGCTTTTTCCCATTGAGGATGTTATTTGCTGTGGGTCTTTCATAGATAGATTTTATGAAGTTCAGGAATGTTCCCTCTATCCCTATACTTTGAAGCGTTTTCATCAGGAACGGATGCTGGATTTTGTCAAAATGGATGGAGACATAAAGAGTTTCCAAGACCAGCAAGGCTTAAAAGACTATGCAACCACCAAGCCAACACTGCAGGAAATTTTAAGGGGGGGTCCTATAAAAGAGAAAAAAATCCTAAGAATATCATTGAACAGAAATATAGAAACAATCTACAGACAGAAAGACTTCAAAGGCAAAACGATGTCAATAAAAACCTATCGCTCAATAATCACTCTCAATGTGAATGGCCTAAATGCGGCCATAAAATGACACAGGGTTGCAGATTGGATAAAACGACAGGACCCATCCATATGTTGCCTACAAGAGACCCATTTTGAACCTAAGGATACACCCAGACTGAAAGTGAAGGGATGGAGAAGCATCTTTCATGCCAATGGGCCTCAAAAGAAGGCTGGGGTAGCGATTCTCATATCAGATAAATTAGATTTTAAACTAAAGACTGTAGTCAGAGATACAGAAGGACACTACATAATTCTTAAAGGGACTATCCGCCAAGATGATCTAACAATTGTGAATATTTATGCCCCCAATATGGAAGCAGCCAATTACATAAGAAAACTATTAATCAAGATAAAGAGTCATATTGATATGAATACAATAATAGTAAGAGATCTTAATATGCCTCTCTCAGAAATAGACAGATCATCGAAGCAGAAAATTAATAAAGAAATAAGAGCATTGAATGAAACATTGGACCAGATGGACCTCATCAACATATACAGAACATTCCACCCTAAAACAACAGAATACTCATTCTTATCAAGTGCACATGGAACCTTCTCCAGAATAGGACCACATACTGGGTCACAAAGCAGGACTCAACCGATACCCCGATACCAAAAGACTGACATCATTCCCTGCATATTCTCAGATCACAATGCTTTGAACCTGGAACTCAATCACAAGGAAAAGTTCAGAAGGAACTCAAACACCTGGAAGCTAAATACCACCTTGCTTAAGAATGCTTGGATCAACCAGGAGATCAAAGAAGAACTTAAACAATTCATGGAAACCAATGAGAATGAAGACACTTCGGTCCAAAACCTATGGGATACAGCAAAGGCAGTTCTAAGGGGGAAATACATAGCTATCCAAGCCTCCCTCAAAAAATTTGAAAAATGTAGGGGCTCCTGGGTGGCTCAGTGGTTTAAGCCGCTGCCTTCGGCTCAGGTCATGATCTCAGGGTCCTGGGATCGAGTCCCGCATCGGGCTCTCTGATTGGCAGGGAGTCTGCTTCCTCCTCTCTCTCTCTGCCTGCCTCTCTGCCTACTTGTGATCTCTCTCTGTCAAATAAATAAATAAAATCTTAAAAAGAAAATTTGAAAAATGTAGAATACACCAGCTGTCTCTACACCTTAAAGAACTGGAGAATCAACAACAAATCAAACCAACTCCACATGCAAGAAGGGAAATAATCAAGATTAGAGCAGAGATCAATGAGGTAGAAACGAGAGATACAGTAGAACGTATCAATGAAACTAGAAGCTGGTTTTTTTGAAAGAATCAATAAGATCGATAAACCATTGGCCACACTAATCCAAAAGAGAAGAGAGAAAGCCCAAATTAATAAAATTATGAATGAAAAGGGAGAGATCACAACTAACACCAAGGAAATAGAAACAATCATCAGAAATCATTACCAACAGTTATATGCCAATAAGCTAAGCAACCTAGATGAAATGGATGCATTCCTGGAAAACTACAAACTCCCAAAATTGAACCAGGAAGAAATTGACAACCTCGATAGACTGATATCTAGTAACAAGATTGAAGCAGTAATCAAAAACCTCCCAAAAAACAAGAGCCCAGGACCTGACGGATTCCCTGGGGAATTCTACCAAACTTTCAAAGAAGAAATAACAACAATTCTCCTGAAGCTGTTCCAAAAAATTGAAGCAGAAGGAAAACTTCCAGACTCTTTTTATGAAGCCAGCATTACCCTGATCCCCAAACCAGGCAAAGACCCTACCAAAAAGGAGAATTTCAGACCAATATCACTGATGAATATGGATGCAAAGATTCTCAACAAGATCCTAGCAAACAGGATCCAGCAGCGCATTAAAAAGATTATCCACCATGACCAGGTGGGATTCATCCCTGGGTTGCAAGGTTGGTTCAACATTCGCCAATCAATCAATGTGATAGAACAAATCAATTAAAGAAGAGAGAAGAACCACACGGTCCTCTCAATTGGAGACATATCTTGAAAGAAGTTGTTGTGGCTGATATCGAAGAGGTTACTGCCTATGTTCTCCTCTAGGATTCTGATGGATTCCTGTCTCATGTTGAGGTCTTTTATCCATTTCGAGTTTATCTTTGTGTATGGTGTAAGAGAATGGTCGAGTTTCATTCTTCTACATATAGCTGTCCAATTTTCCCAGCACCATTTATTGAAGAGACTGTCTTTTTTCCACTGTATATTTTTTCCTGCCTTGTTGAAGATTATTTGACCATATTTTTGTCCCCTAGTGCCAATTATGGAAGCTTCTGAGTAGGGTGAGGTAAGGATTTCCCTACTTGGGTCTGGCTTGCTTGGCTTGAAACTCCTCCTCACTTAAGAGATGACATGTTGAGGCTTTCTTCTCTGTTTGCCAAGTTATGTTCCAGAAGGTTAAGGGGGAGATAGAGCTTGAAAACTGTCATCAGTCCAACTTCAAAATGGTGTCAGACTTTTTTTACACATGACTGATGGGAGAAATTCCAGGATGTGAAGTTGGACTGCAGAAGACTGCTTTTTTAAATCTAAGTTTGGTAATTTTTTTGGCAGGGTGAAAAACCTGTGCATGTATCACTTTTAATTTTAATGAAAATGATTTCTTTTTGTAGATGGGAAATGCCTGGGAAGCTGGGATAAAATATGTATTTAGATATGAAGTGTACCATTCACTATATGTATACTCTGGACCAATTATCTGGTACTCCTTTCTCACCTATAAAATGGTGACTAGTTATACCTTTAAGTGCGAACTTTAAAGAGAAACTTCTGGTACTTTAAAATGAATAAAAGTGACTGTATCATTATATGGTTCTCAATAAAATTTAGCAGGTTGCATGATTGAAGAATTGAGAAAGCAGAAAAACCAAACCAAACCAACGTTCAAAAAGCAAACATTTGAATATATACACAATCCTTGGAATTAACAAACATGATATCATCATGTCAATGTTAATTAGGGCTGTATGGTATAATTAAAAATTTCCTTATTGGTGTGCTATTTTTAATTTTTATTTCTTTTTAGAAAATAAAAACATTTCATACAAAGTTATCAGTTGGCTTCCATCTGATAATCATAGAAAAGAATTTAAGAAACTTTTTGATTTCTTTGACAGAAGCTTTGCTTGGCAGGTAATTTGTTTTATTCTTTGAATGAAACACTTGCCACTTTAGTGATAGAAATGAATGGTTGCATGCATGGATACTTGCATGTCTAGATGGATGAGTGGATGGATGGGGAGATCAATGATGATGGCAGTGGATGGATGGAGTAGATGAGTTTTGCACTCCCAATCTTCAGTCTTTGTACTGTTGCTATTCCACTGCAAGTATGTATGTATTTCCATATAGTGAGGGAACTGTTCCTTCTGGATGTTCCAGGCAACATTTGACCTAGATATTTGTTTTCATACTCTGTACAATAAAGAGGTGGTTTAGACAATTTAAATTTCTCATTGTTGGTAGGTAAGTGAGGCCCATCATGTAATACTTATTTATCCTCCCCTATCCTCACATAAATTCAAGAATAGAAAGATGCTTATGAATATTGTTTTTTTAAAGATTTTTAAATTTATTTGACAGAGAAAGAGAGAGATCAAAAGTAAGCAGAGAGGCAGGCAGAGAGAGAGGGGAATGCGGGCTCCCAGCTGAGCAGAGAGCCTGATGTGAAGCTCGATCCAGGATCCTGAGATCATGACCAGAGCCCAAGGCAGAGGCTTAACCCACTGAGCCACCCAGGCACCCCTGAATATTGTTTTTTTAATACCTTGAACCACTGTCTTTTAAACTCATTTGAAAAACCAAGTATCTTAGTGATATAAAATGAGTGAGTAACCCGAGAGATGTTTTCATTACCTGGGAAATATCAAGTTATAAGGAAAAGGCACAAATTCATTCCTTGCCGGGTTAATACAGTGGCCTCATCTCTATCTCTCTTCTTTCCATAGAAATTCTATTTGCTACAGGATGGTTCTAAAATCTGGCTTTTTCCATAAATCCCTTTTCCTTAGTCAGACTAGAAGACCAAATTCTCTCATCTATAAGAGATCTGATCTAAAGTTTTCCTTTGAAAATTTGTCTACTTCATCTTGTGTTGTTATTCACATGTTTTAAAATTATATGTCTAGGGCACCTGGGTGGCTCAGTTGGTTAAGCAACTGCCTTCAGCTCAGGTCATGATCCCAGAGTCCCAGGAATGAGTCCTGCATTGGGCTCCCAGCTCTGCAGGGAATCTGCTTCTCCCTTGACCTTCTACCCTCTCATGCTCTCTCTCTCTCTCTCTTTTTAAAGATTTTATTTATTTATTTGACAGACAGATCACAAGTAGGCAGAGAGACAGGCAGAGAGAGAGAAGGGAGGAAGCAGACTCCCTGCTGAGCAGAGAGCCAGATGCAAGGCTCGATCCCAGGACCCTGGGATCATGAGCTGAGCTGAAGGCAGAGGCTTTAACCCACTGAGCCACCCAGGTACACACACTCATGCTCTCTCTTACTTGCTCTCTCTCAAATAAATAAATAAAATCTTTAAAAAAATAAATAAAACTATGTCTTGTCTCTTCTCCCTCACTTGATTATTTTAGAGACCAGTTTTACACACATGTTAAATATGGTATAAAATGTGAAGCACAGTGCTTTCCTGTATTTCTTCAATGGATTAACTTAATTTCCAATATAAGTAATGCTCTACTTTTGAAGAATTTGTACTTCATATCTTGAATTTTCAACAATATTAACCAATATTTCTTTATATAAAAACTTTTATAATGTAAGAGAGAATAATTTCAGCTAATCACCTGTTGTCACATGAAGATGATTTTAAATCCCAGGTATATCTGCATATTGCTAATAAGCTCTCACCTATGGTCCTTCTTTAAGTGGGCTGGTAGGGTAGAATGTTACACAGGTTACAGATTTGCTGGGCCTTGGTTCTCTCAGTCCTTCATTCAACTAGGAGGCCCATGGGTCTCCAAAGCACCTGGCCTGTAACCTCTCATAAAGAATATTCTCATCTATCACCCATATGCTGTATAAAAAAGGTCATATTCCTTGCAGACACTGATGGAAAAACATTGAGAGAATAATTCCTGGAATAGTGCCATAGACAAGAGTCTTAATAGATAGTGGTAAAATTTTAGCATGAACTTTTGTAAATACTCCAGCTGGCATGAAATGGAAGGATAATAATTAGCTTTGAATAGGCTTTTATTTTTGTTTGTTTAAAAATGTTAATCTCTTTAGGTAGGAAGAGATAAATCTCATGTTCAGCTTAAAATTTAGATTCTAATACTACTGTCAGAATGTTCCTTATATGAGGCAATCTGTCAAATTTAGGATATACCCAGTTTCAAATAAATGGGCTACATCATGAATATTGATGCCATGAAATTATTTCCACAGTTTGGTTAGGAAACAGGATAGTCACTTGTAAGATGTTACTATGAAACTTCAACAGAACAAATGAAACAAATTAACTTCAACAGGACATCACAGAATGTATCAGCTAGACACGGGACTCTGAGATCTACTAGTGACAGAGCATGTTTTCGATGTAGGATGACCTTAAAAAGAACAAAGTAAACCAAAACAAAAAGACCAACTAGAAGGACCATGAATTATCTTTACTAGTGCATATGTATGGATTGGCCAGAGAAAGGGGAGGGGAGGAAGTGAGAACATTTTAAGAAGCAGAAACACCCAGGGGCACCTGGGTGGCTCAGTGGGTTAAGCCTCTGCCTTCAGCTCAGGTCATGATCTCAGGGTCCTGAGATCGAGCCCCACGTGGGGCTCTCTGCTCAGCGGGGAGCCTGATTCCCTTCCTCTCTCTCTGCCTGCCTCTCTGCCTACTTGTGATCTCTCTCTGTCAAATAAATAAAATCTTAAAAAAAAAAAAAAAAAAGAAGCAGAAACACCCAGAGCAGAGTGACGAGAGAGAGTATTCATTAGACACTGGTAAATTATGTGGACTGATGCCAGATATGATCTTACTTACCTGGGATATTTTCTTTGAGTCAAAGATTCTCTTAAGCTTTGTGAAATTACAGCTCCAATGAATATTTGCCATTAATTTTTTTTACAGAGAAACACCTGACAAATTTTTTAAGTTAATGGAACAACTGGGAATCCAATGCAGTGATTTGCTAAAGAGAGGTGATATCATGGATTCCTTGAAAAATGAGAACTTTGACCTGATATTCATTGAAGCATTTGACTTCTGTTCTTTCCTGGTTGCTGAGAAGCTTGGGAAGCCATTTGTGGCAATTATTCCCACCCAGTTTAGCACTTTGGACCTTGGGCTACCAAGCCCTGTGTCTTATGTTCCAGTATTCCGTTCCTTTCTAACTGACCACATGGACTTCTGGGGCAGACTGAAGAATTTGTTGAGGTTCTTTGGTTTTTCCATGAAGCAACGGCAAATCCAGTCTATATTTGACAATACCATCAAGGAACATTTTCCAGAAGGTTCAAGGCCAGTTCTGTCTCATCTTCTAAAGAAAGCAGAGCTGTGGTTTGTTAACTCTGACTTTGCCCTTGAGTTTGCTCGGCCTCTACTTCCCAACACTGTGTATGTTGGAGGCTTAATGGTGAGACCTGTTAAACCAGTACCACAAGTAAGTGAAACCTTAGCTCTCAATATGGACTTCACGGAGAGCTCTTCAGTGCAGAACTGGTGGCTCCCCTGCCAGTAGGAACTGGAGTGATGTAGTGTGAGAAAGACAACAATGAGGATATATATATTTATTTTATTTTATATTTTACTATAAATATATATTTATTTTTATATTTTTCTAGTCTATTTTTTGTATTTGATTCTATTTCAAATTTGATTTTATTGTGGTAAAAACACAATGTGAGATCTACACCCTTATCAAATTTTTAACAGTACAAAGCATAATTATTTACTGTTGGTATCATGTGTACCTCACATCTATAAGATATTATTCATCTTGCTTACCTGAAACTCTTCCTCCATAGAATAACAACTACCCTTTTCCCTCACATTCCCTACCCTTGCAAACCAACTCCCACTTTTGATTCTAAAATATGACTATATTTGATGCTTTCTATAAGTTAATTCATGCAGTATTTGTATTCTGGCTTTTGCCACTTAGCATAATTTCCCTAAGATTCGTTTTCTCATATTGGAAAATTTCTTTCTTGAAGAGTAAGCAGTAAGTAGTATTCCATTATATATATACATATTATATATATACATATATATATAATAACAGATTAATCTCTTATCAGCAATAGTTTGTAGTTATTTTCTATTCTGTAGGTTGTCTGTTACTCTGTTGATTTTTTCTTTTACCCATGCAGACGCTTTTTAGTTTAGTTTAATGTAGTCATAATTAGTTTTATGGTTGTTGTTTGTTTTGGTGTTTGTTCATTTTGAATTTGGTATTTCATTTTCTTTTGCATTGTGCTAATCATTGTGAAATCGTTGCTAAGACCAACACCATGAAAGTTTTCCCCTATGTTTTCTTCTAAGAGCTTTGTAGTTTCAGGTCTTACATTTAAATCTTTAATCCATTTTGAGTTGAGTTTTTTGTATGGTGTAAGGTGAGGGTAGATTTTATTCTTGTTCATGTGAATATCCAATGCTGGGGTAGGGATTCTGATCAGATGGTGTTTTCAAAGCTATTTGCTGTCTTCAGTGAGACTGGTTACACATTCACATAGGGTACAGTTCATCTTTAGTTCTTTAAATATATATATTTTAATATTTCTTTTGGGAAGTGAGAGCATGGAGCTTCTTATTCCAATGTCATGCATGCTCTATTCTTTTCAATTTTAAGTTATAGATTTACATTAATCTTGTAATTATCAAAAGACAGCAAAGCTGATTTTAAATGGTCTCTTGGCTGGTAGATCTTTGGTGTAGTGTTGGATGGAGTCAAAATAGAGCCAGATAAGACAATAGAGTAAAGGCTGTGAGCTGGGGACAACCAAACAATGCAGAGGAAGAAGAAACGAATGTTTTGAAGAATTGACAAAAGTGTATTAGCACTCATTTTTAGAGGATTTAATCAGAAACTTCTTAAGAATCATCTAGGGGAAAAAAGAATCATCTATGGGTGGTTATATACTAATTAATGCCATACAAAACAGACTATGTCATAACTTTGCAGAAGATAACGGGTATTTTATAAAATAACAAAATCAGTCAATGTAATACAACATGTCATTAGAATGAAGGGAAGAAAAAAATCATGTCAAGAGGTGCAGAAAAGATTTTTGACAAAACTAACTCCATTTCATGATAAAAATACAGAGCTGGGGTAAAAAGGTACTTCTTGAACATGATAAAGAGTCTATGGGACACTCTCTGCATAACATTCATTATGATAGACTGCAATTGTGCTGCCTAAGATCAGTAGTCTGAGATGCCCTCCCATCACTGCTATTCAAATATGTCCTTGATAGAGCAAGTAGACAAAAACAAAAAAAAAAGGACAAGAAAAAGCATCCAAGGAGCAAGTCGAGGAAGCGGAAGTGGCGCCGCGCAGCGTGTCCTCGCACCGGCCTCGGCCCCACGCCTGCCTGGGCCCCACGTGTGCGAACTGCTATGATGGAAGTTAAAGGGAAAAAAAAATTCACAGGAAAAGGTGCAAAGACATCACAAGAAAAAAACAGAGTTCATAAAAACAATGATTCTGGCTTGTCAAAGACGTTTCCAAGGAAAGCTGGCAAGGAAGGTGGACCTAAAATCACATCTAAGAACTTTGAGAAATGTGCCATAAAACCTGGGAAAAAAGGTGTCAAGCAGTTCAGAAATAAGCAGCAAGGGGATAAAACACCAAAGAACAAATTCCAGCAGGCAAATAAATTCAACAGGAAGAGAATATTCCAGACAGATGGTAAAAGTGATGAATCAGCGGCCAAGAAACCTAAATGGGACGACTTTAAAAAGCAGAAGAAAGAACTAAAGCAAAGCAGGCAACTCAGTGACAAAACCAACTATGACGTTGTTCGGGCGAAACAGATTTGGGAGATCTTACGAAGAAAAGACTGTGACAAAGAAAAGAGAGTGAAATTGATGAGTGATTTGCAGAAGTTGACTCAAGGGAAAATTAAAACCATCGCGTTTGCGCACGATTCCACACGCGCGATCCAGTGTTACATTCAGTACGGGACTGAAGAGCAGCGAAAACAGGCGTTTGAAGAACTGCGAGATGATTTGGTCCAGTTAAGTAAAGCTAAGTATTCCAGCAATATTGTGAAGAAATTCCTCATGTATGGGAGTAAGCCACAGATCACAGCGATCATGAGCAGTTTCAAAGGCTACGTGAGGAAGATGCTGCGGCACGCGGAGGCGTTCGCCATCGTGGAGTAGCCTACAACGACAAGGCCATCTTGGAGCAGAGGAACATGCTGGCCGAGGAGCTCTACGGCAACACGTTCCAGCTTTACAAGTCAGCAGGTCATGCCACCCTGGACAAAGTATTAGAGGTACAACCAGAAAAACTACACCTTATCATAGATAAAATGAAGCAGATTCTAACTCCAATGGCCCAAAAGGAAGCTGTGATTAAGCACTCACTGGTGCACAAAGTATTCCTGGACTTTTTCACGTATGCGCCCCCAAAGCTAAGATCAGAAACGATCGAAGCCATCCGCGAAGCCGTGATCTACCTGGCGCACACACACGATGGCGCTAGAGTGGCCATGCACTGCCTGTGGCACGGCACGCCCAAGGACAGGAGAGTGATTGTGAAAACAATGAAGACATATTGAAAATGTGGCCAATGGCCAGTACTCCCATTTGGTCTTATTGGCGGCATTTGATTGTATCGATGATACTAAGCTTGTGAAGCAGATAATCATATCAGAAATTATTAGTTCTTTGCCCAACATAGTAAATGACAAATACGGAAGGAAGGTCCTGTTGTATTTACTGAGCCCCAGAGACCCTGCACATACGGTGCGAGAGATCATTGAGGTTCTGCAGAAAGGAGATGGCAACGCACACAGTAAGAAAGATAGAGCGACCTGCCGACGTGAGCTGTTAGAGGCCATCTCTCCTGCTTTGTTAAGCTACCTGCAAGGACACGCCCGAGAACTGGTGTCGGATAAGTCTGCGTGTGTGTTGGTGGTCAACATTCTGGGAGGGGCCACTGGAGACATTCAGCCTGCCATGAATGCCGTTGCCAGCTTGGCAGCAGCCGAGCTCCATCCCGGTGGCAAGGATGGAGAGCTGCATGTTGCGGAGCATCCTGCAGGACACCTCGTTCTGAAATGGTTAATAGAATAAGATGAGAAGATGAAGAAAAGCGGAAGAGAAGGTTGTTTTGCAAAAACACTTGTCGAGCATGTTGGTGTGAAGAACTTGAAGACCTGGGCTAGTGTAAACCATGGGGCGATTGTCCTGTCTAGCCTTTTCCAGAGTTCCGATCAAGAAGTTGTGCAGAAAGTCAAGGCTGGACTGAAGGGCCTCATTCCCACATTGGAGAAAAACAAAAACTCCAGCAAAGGAGTAGAAATGCTACTTGAAAAACTGGCTGCATAGTGGACACAGTTAAGAACAAGAGAGAATCGTTTTTCCTGTCCTCTTTCCCCAGTGTGGACAAGAAGTGCTCGGGTCTACCTCCCTGGGAATCTGGGTGCTCTGTATATGTTTCTTTTTTGTATGAGTCTATTTATAAAACAATTTCTAAAAAAAAAAAGCATCCAAATTGGACAATGTAGAAATAGTTTGATTTTCATATGAGATAATTCTCTATAGAGAAAATCCCAAAGAATTCATACACCAGAAAGAAACTACTAGATGTAATAAATGAGTCCAGTAAAATTGCATGGGAAAATATCAATGTGCAATTATGAGCTGTGTTTCCATACAGCAGCTATGAGCGATCTGTAAATGAAATTAAGTAAACTATTCTATTTACAATAGGATCCAATTAAACTGAGGAGTTGAAAGACATGTACACGGGGCACTACAAATTTGCTGAAGGAAATTCTGGGAGACCTAAATGAATAGAAAGACATCTCCAGACCATAGAGTGTGATACTTAATCTTGTTAAGAGAACACTACTACTCAAAGTGATCTACAGATTTGATCTAATCCTTATCAATAGCTCAATGGCCGCTTCTTTTTATAGAAATGAAAAAGCCAATTTTCAAATTCATGTGGTAACATAAGAGACCCTGAATAGCCAAAACAATATGAAAAAGACCACAGTTCAATAACTCATACATCTGTGACCAATTCATTTTTGACGAGGGTGCCCAAACCATTCAAGGTAGGAAAGAATGGTCCTTTTAGCAAATGATGTTGATCCTGCTGGGTTTTCACAGGAAAGAGAAGGTATTTCAGGCTTCCTCACACCACATACTGAATTAACTCAAAATGGATCAATGGCCTAAATAAAGAACTAAGAGCCATAAAAATCTCAGAAGAAAGGAAAGGCGTAGATCTGCATGGATTGTATTTGCTAATGAATTTGTAGATGTGACATGGAAAGCATGAGTAACAAAGTAACAAGTAGATAAATAGGACTTCATCAGGATTAAAACCTGCTCTGTATCAAAGGGCCTTATATAGAAAATGAAAGGACAACCAGTCAGGTACAAGATAAGCATGTCCTCTTACTAGCTCCTTTTTGCCTCATGATGGAGGTCCTAGGGAAATAATAGAAAAAGGACTAATAGGCATATAGATTAGGAAGGGATCAATAAAACTGCTTTTGTTCACAGATGACATGATGGTCCAATACAAAAATCTGAAAAAGAAAAAAAGAAGTAAAAATTCCTGTAACTTTAGTAAGCAATTAGTGCAATGTCACAAGATACAAGTTTAATGTATAGAACCAGTCTTCTATATAAACAATTCACAGAAGAATGTGAAATTAAAAACACAATGGGGCGGGGGGAGTCAAGATGGTGGGGAAGTAGGAGGAGGTGCTGTTTCAACCTGTACCCTAAAATGAGCTGATTACCTACCAAAGAACTCCGATCACCCATGAAATCAGCCTGAGATCAGAATTATACACGTCTGGATCTCTACAGGAGCAGAAGACGCCAGTGGGCAGGTAAAGGTAAAATGGAGTGGGAACGTTGGACTGGTATCAGAAGATAAACAAAAGGGGGAGGGAGCCACCAGAGGCAACCGATTGGAAAGTAATACCCCAATATGAGAGTGCCCTGTGTCTGGGGACCAGCATTAACTTGGAGTCTGGTTGAAAGCACTCAAAAAAAAGAACAAAGGATCGCGGGGGGACATTGTGGGAATCGGGGCAGATAGGGACAGGGGCTTAAGTCCCCAGACCCAGGACAGCCTCCCCTGGCACTGAGCCAGAGAGAGTAAGGCACAGAAACCAGGTCTTGGTCCCTGAGCCACCAGCGTGATGGAGAACGCTTGGGGTCCGACTCCCATGAGGGCCTGGGAATCTCGCCAGATGGCGTTCAGAGATGTGAGTGCCCCACATGCTCTCTGAGAGAGGTGTGGGTAGGCATTAGCCTGGCGCTCTTTGACCCCTGCCGAGATTTCAGAGTCGGAGAAGCACATGCCCCACACCCTTCCTTGGGAGAGGTGCTCACAGGTGCTAGCCTGGAGCTCTGAGACCCAGAAAAACCAGGCACTCCCAGCCCAGGCCAGAAGGAAAATCTCAGTGTGCAATCACTGCTTGGAACCTCTCTGGTAGTGTGGAGCTGCCCAGACAGCTGCCGCTGCCGTGGTTTTGGGTACAAGGAGGAGATCCTGCATCCCCAGGGACCGTGACTCGGAACCTACTCTGCCAGCACTCTGCAGAGCATTCTGAGGCTTCTCTCTGAGAGGGAGGTCGGGGTGCAGTTTGCTCTCCTGCTCTAAACCTCCAAAAACCATCAAAAGCTGTCAAGGTGAAAAAAAACAGATGAACAAACATAAAACCTCCAGAGAACAAAAGCCTGAAAAAAACGGTTTCCTTAGAGCCCCCCCTCCCCCTTGAGGGGGGTGGGAGGACTTAACTCAGGGACCATCACTGACTGAAAACCCACGTGAAAGGCCCCTCCCCCAGAAAACCAACCAGCAAAGAAATAAAAAAAAAGACAACAAGAGAACAACCACCCCTACTTCATAGATACAACTTTTATTTTTAACTCATTACCACTATTCTGGTTCATTTTTTTAAATACATATAGATAATTTTTAACCTATTGACCATCACAGTGAGATGTCCAGTACATCAAATTCCTTAATAACCTTCTAACCTGAACTTTTTGATACATACACCCATGCTTTTCTTTTGCTTTTCTATTTTTCAATTTTTTTTTAAATTTTAGTTTCGTTTAGTCTACTTTATTCTTTTTAAATTTTTATTTTCTAATATACATATAGAGTTAAACCTCAAGGTAATCCCCCTTCCCAAATCAATGCTACCCCTATAGGTAAACCAATTTTTAATCCCCCTTTATCTTAGGAAAGTTGAGTCCTTTGAAAAGGACATCAAGATACATCCAGGAAGAATCAAAATAACCTTCCTTGCCCACACTGAGAATTTATAACCATTCTCCCATCTTTCCCTTCCGCCAGTGTTTCTGTGTATTTGTGTTTGTTCTGATAGTATATAAATCTTATACTTGGGTTCTTTTTGATGAGGTTCTTCCTTTTTTTGCATATATATATATATATATATATATATATTTCTCTTGTTATATACTTTTATCAGTCTTTTTGTTTGTCTATTTTTGTTTGTATACTTCATAAATCTTACCTTGAGGCCCATTTGGGCTGAGCCTTCTCTTTTATCTTCCCTTTTCTCTCTCTCTCTCTCTTTTTTCTTTTTCTTTCTCCTTTCTTTTTATTCTCATTTGGTGGGGAATACTGATTGCTCAGAAGCGTTCCAGGGTGCACCTTGACTGCACCACAGTCAATACATCCAGCTACATCGTTCAGTCATCTCTCACCAAAATGACTAGGAGGAGGAATGCCCAACAGAAGAAAAATACAGAGGATGGACCTTCTGCAACAGAGCTAATGGTTATCGACATAGACAATATGTCGGAAAGGGAATTCAAGCTAACAATTATCCAGGCAATAGCTAAGTTGGAGAAAGCCATGGACGACCAAATGGAATTGATTAGGGAAGAACTGAAAGCCACCAGGGATGATGTTCACAATGTTAGGGCAGAACTGAAAGCCACCATGGATGATGTTCAAAATGCTCTCAGTGAGCTCCAATCTAATCTAAATTCTCTAAAAGATAGGCTAACTGAGACAGAAGATAGAATTAGTGATCTGGAGGACAAACAGAGAGAAAGGATCAGGAGGAAGCCTGGAACAAACAGCTCAGAAGCCACGAAAACAGAATCAGGGAAATAAATGATGCCATGAAACGTCCAATGTCAGAATTACTGGAATCCCTGAGAGGGAGGAGAAAGAAAGAAGTCTAGAAGATATAGTGGAACAAGTTGTCTATGAAAATTTTCCCAATCTCACGAATGGAAACAGCGTTCATGTACTAGAGGCAGAACAGTTTCCCCCCAAGATTTTAGATTCTCAAAACTCCTCGCAACACCTGATAGTAAGAATGAAGAATTATAACTGTAGGCAGACCCTCTTGAAAGCAGCTAGGACAAGGAAGCTCCTTACATACAGAGGAAAGCCCATTAGAATAACGTCAGCCCTGTCCACAGAGACCTGGCAAGCCAGGAACGGCTGGCAAAATATATTCGGGCAATAAATGAGAAGAACATGCAGCCAAGAATACTTTATCTAGCAAGACTGACATTCAAAATGGATGGAGAGATAAAGAGTTGCCAAGACCGGCAAGGCTTAAAAGACTATGCAACCACCAAGCCGACACTGCAGGAAATATTAAGGGAGGTTCTGTAAAAGAGAACAAATCCTAAGAGTATCATTGAACAGAAATATAGAGACAATCTACAGACAGAAAGACTTCAAAGGTAACACGATGTCAATAAAAACGTATCTATCGGGGCGCCTGGGTGGCTCAGTGGGTTAAAGCCTCTGCCTTCGGCTCAGGTCATGATCCCAGGGTCCTGGGATCAAGCCTTGCATTGGGTTCTCTGCTCAGCAGGGAGCCTGCTTCCCCCTCTCTCTCTGCCTGCCTCTCTGCCTACTTGTGATCTCTCTCTTTCAAATAAATAAATAAAATCTTTAAAAAAAAGTATCTATCAATAATCAGTCTCAATGTGAATGGCCTAAATGTGCCCATAAAATGACACAGGGTTGCAAATTGGATAAAACGACAGGACCCATCCATATGTTGTCTATAAGAGACCCATTTTGAACCTAGAGATACACCCAGACTGAAAGTGAAGGGATGGAGAAACATCTTTCATGCCAATGGGCCTCAAAAGAAGGCTGGGGTAGCGATTCTCATATCAGAAAATTAGATTTTCAACTAAAGACTGTAGTCAGAGATACAGAAGGACACTACATAATTCTTAAAGGGACTATCCACCAAGATGATCCAACAATTGTTTAAATATCTACATCCCCAATATGGAAGCAGCCAATTACATAAGAAAACTATTAATCAAGATAAAGAGTCATATTGATATGAATACATTAATAGTAGGAGATCTTAACATGCCTCTCTCAGTAATAGACAGATCATTGAAGCAGAATCAATAAAGAAATAAGAGCATTGAATGAAACATTGGACCAGATGGACCTCATAGTTATATACAGATCATTCCACCCTAAAACAACAGAATACTCATTCTTACCAAGTGCACTTGGAACCTTCTCCAGAATAGACCACATACTCAGTCACAAAACAGGACTAAACTGACACCAAAAGATTGACATTATTCCTTGCATATTGTCAGATCCCAATGCTTTGAAACTGGAGCTCAATCACAAGGAAAAGTTTGGAAGGAACTCAAACACCTGGAAGCTAAAGACCACCTTGCTTAAGAATGCTTGGATCAACCAGGAGATCAAAGAAGAACTTAAACAATTCATGGAAACCAATGAGATGAAGACACTTCGGTCCAAAACCTATGGGATACAGCAAAGGCTGTTCTAAGGGGGAAATACATAGCCATCCAAGCCTCCCTAAAAAAAATTGAAAAATGCAGAATACACCAGCTGTCTCTACACCTTAAAGAACTGGAGAATCAACAACAAGTCAAACCAACTCCACACACAAGAAGGGAAATAATCAAGATAGAGCAGAGATCAATGAGGTAAAGCCAGAGATACAGTAGAACGTATCAATGAAACTAGAAGCTGGTTTTTTGAAAGAATCAATATGCTCGATAAACCATTGACCACACTAATCCAAAAGAGAAGAGAGAAAGCCCAAATTAATAAAATTATGAATGAAAAGGGAGAGATCACAACTAACACCAAGGAAATAGAAACAATCATCAGAAATCATTACCAACAGTTATATGCCAATAAGCTAAGCAACCTAGATGAAATGGATGCATTCCTGGAAAACTACAAACTCCCAAAACTGAAACAGGAAGAAATTGACAACCTCAATAGACTGATATCTAGTAATGAGATTGAAGCAGTGATCAAAAACCTCCCAAAAAGCAAGAGCCCAGGACCTGACGGATTCCCTGGGGAATTCTACCAAACTTTCAAAGAAGAAATAACACCAATTCTCCTGAAGCTGTTCCAAAAATTGAAGCAGAAGGAAAACCTCCAGTCTCTTTTTATGAAGCCAGCATTACCCTGATCCCCAAACCAGGCAAAGACCCTACAGAAAAGGAGTATTTCAGACCAATATCACTGATGAATATGGATGCAAAGATTCTCAACAAGATCCTAGCAAACAGGATCCAACAGCACTTTAAAAAGATTATCCACCATGACCAGGTGCGATTCATCCCTGGGTCACAAGGGTGGTTCAACATTCGCAAATCAATCAATGTGATAGAACAAATCAATTAGAGAAGAGAGAAGAACCACATGGTCCTCTCAATTGATGCAGAAAAAGCATTTGACAAAATCCAGCATCCGTTCCTGATTAAAACGCTTCAAAGTATAAGGATAGAGGGAACATTCCTGAACTTCATAAAATCTATGAAAGACCCACAGCAAATATCATCCTCAATGGGAAAAAGCTCACAGCCTTCCCGTTGAGATCAGGAGCACGACAAGGATGCCCACTCTCACCACTCTTGTTCAACATAGTATTAGAAGTCCTAGCAACGGCAATCAGACAACAAAGAGAAATCAAAGGTATCCAAATTGGCAAGGAAGAAGTCAAACTCTCTCTCTTCGCAGATGACATGATTCTTTATATGGAAAACCCCAAAGACTCCACCCCCAAACTACTAGAACTCATACAGCAATTCAGTAACGTGGCAGGATACAAAGTCAATGTACAGAAATCAGTGGCTTTCTTATACACTAACAATGAAAATACAGAAAGGGAAATTAGAGACTCAATTCTATTTACTATAGCACCAAGAACCATAAGATACCTGGGAATAAACCTAACCAAAGAGGTAAAGGATCTGTACTCGAGGAACTACAGAACACTCATGAACGTAATTGAAGAAGACAGAAAAAGATGGAAGACCGTTCCATGCTCTTGGATCAGAAGAATAAACATTGTTAAAATGTCTATACTGCGTAGAGCAATCTATACTTTTAATGCCATTCCGATCAAAATGCCACCAGTATTTTTCAAAGAACTGGAGCAAATAATCCTAAAATTTGTATGGAATCAGAAGAGACCCCAAATTGCTAAGGAAATGTTGAAAAACAAAAACAAAACTGGCAGCATCACGTTACCTGATTCAAGCTTTACTACAAAGTTGTCATCACCAAGACAGCATGGTACTGGCATAAAAACAGACACATAGACCAGTGGAATAGAGTGGAGAGGCCAGATATGGACCCTCAATTCTATGGTCAAATAATCTTTGACAAAGCAGGAAAAAATATACAGTGTAAAAAAGACAGTCTCTTCAGTAAATGGTGCTGGGTAAATTGGACAGCTATATGTAGGATAATGAAACTCAACCATTCTCTTACACCGTACACAAAGATAAACTCAAAATGGATAAAAGACCTCAACGTGAGATAGGAATCCATCAGAATCCTAGAGGAGAACATAGGCAGTAACCCCTTCAATATCAGCCACAGCAACTTCTTTCAAGATATGTCTCCAAAGGCCAAGGAAACAAAAGCAAAAATGAACTTTTGGGACTTCATCAAGATCAAAAGCTTCTGCACAGCAAAGGAAACAGTCAACAAAACAAAAAGGCAACCCACGGAATGGGAGAAGATATTTGCAAATGACAGTGCAGACAAAAGGTTGATATCCAGGATCTATAAAGAACTTCTCAAACTCAACACACACAAAACAGATAATCATATCAAAAAATGGGCAGAAGATATGAACAGACACTTCTCCAATGAAGACATACAAATGGCTATCAGACACATGAAAAAATGTTCATCATCATTAGCCATCAGGGAGATTCAAATTAAAACCACATTGAGATACCACCTTACACCAGTTAGAATGGTCAAAATTAGCAAGACAGGAAACAATGTGTGTTGGAGAGGATGTAGAGAAAGGGGAACCCTCTTACACTGTTGGTGGGAATGCACGTTGGTGCAGCCACTTTGGAGAACAGTGTGGAGATTCCTCAAGAAATTAAAAATAGAACTTCCCTATGACCCTGCAATTGCACTTCTAGGTATTTACCCCAAAGATACAGATATAGTGAAAAGAAGGGCCATCTGTACCCAAATGTTTACAGCAGCAATGGCCACAGTCGCCACACTGTGGAAAGAACCAAAATGCCCTTCAACGGATGAATGGATAAGGAAGATGTGGTCCATATACATGATGGAATATTTTTTCCTGTTTTGTCGAAGATTATTTCACCGTAGAGTTGAGGGTCCATATCTGGCCTCTCCACTCTATTCCACTGGTCTATGTGTCTGTTTTTATGCCAGTACCATGCTGTCTTGGTGATGACAACTTTGTAGTAAAGCTTGAATCAGGTAACGTGATGCTGCCAGTTTTGTTTTTGTTTTTCAACATTTCCTTAGCAATTTGGGGTCTCTTCTGATTCCATACAAATTTTAGGATTATTTGCTCCAGTTCTTTGAAAAATACTGGTGGCATTTTGATCGGAATGGCATTAAAAGTATAGATTGCTCTACGCAGTATAGACATTTTAACAATGTTTATTCTTCTGATCCAAGAGCATGGAACGGTCTTCCATCTTTTTCTGTCTTCTTCAATTACGTTCATGAGTGTTCTGTAGTTCCTCGAGTACAGATCCTTTACCTCTTTGGTTAGGTTTATTCCCAGGTATCTTATGGTTCTTGGTGCTATAGTAAATAGAATTGAGTCTCTAATTTCCCTTTCTGTATTTTCATTGTTAGTGTATAAGAAAGCCACTGATTTCTGTACATTGACTTTGTATCCTGCCACGTTACTGAATTGCTGTATGAGTTCTAGTAGTTTGGGGGTGGAGTCTTTGGGGTTTTCCATATAAAGAATCATGTCATCTGCGAAGAGAGAGAGTTTGACTTCTTCCTTGCCAATTTGGATACCTTTGATTTCTCTTTGTTGTCTGATTGCCGTTGCTAGGACTTCTAATACTATGTTGAACAAGAGTGGTGAGAGTGGGCATCCTTGTCGTGCTCCTGATCTCAACGGGAAGGCTGTGAGCTTTTTCCCATTGAGGATGATATTTGCTGTGGGTCTTTCATAGATTTTATGAAGTTCAGGAATGTTCCCTCTATCCTTATACTTTGAAGCGTTTTAATCAGGAACGGATGCTGGATTTTGTCAAATGCTTTTTCTGCATCAATTGAGAGGACCATGTGGTTCTTCTCTCTTCTCTAATTGATTTGTTCTATCACATTGATTGATTTGCGAATGTTGAACCACCCTTGTGACCCAGGGATGAATCGCACCTGGTCATGGTGGATAATCTTTTTAAAGTGCTGTTGGATCCTGTTTGCTAGGATCTTGTTGAGAATCTTTGCATCCATATTCATCAGTGGTATTGGTCTGAAATACTCCTTTTCTGTAGGGTCTTTGCCTGGTTTGGGGATCAGGGTAATGCTGGCTTCATAAAAAGAGTCTGGAAGTTTTCCTTCTGCTTCAATTTTTTGGAACAGCTTCAGGAGAATTGGTGTTATTTCTTCTTTGAAAGTTTGGTAGAATTCCCCAGGGAATCCGTCAGGTCCTGGGCTCTTGCTTTTTGGGAGGTTTTTGATCACTGCTTCAATCTCATTACTAGATATCAGTCTATTGAGGTTGTCAATTTCTTCCTGGTTCAATTTTGGGAGTTTGTAGTTTTCCAGGAATGCATCCATTTCATCTAGGTTGCTTAGCTTATTGGCATATAACTGTTGGTAATAATTTCTGATGATTGTTTCTATTTCCTTGGTGTTAGTTGTGATCTCTCCCTTTTCATTCATAATTTTATTAATTTTGGGCTTTCTCTCTTCTCTTTTGGATTAGTGTGGCCAATGGTTTATTGATCTTATTGATTCTTTCAAAAAACCAGCTTCTAGTTTCACAGATACATGATGGAGTATTATGCCTCCATCAGAAAGGATGAATACCCAACTTTTGTAGCAACATGGACAGGTCTGGAAGAGATTATGCTGAGTGAAATAAGTCAAGCAGAGAGAGTCAAGTATCATATGGTTTCACTTATTTGTGGAGCATAACAAATAACATGGAGGACATTGGGAGATGGAGAGGAGAAGGGAGTTGCGGGAAATTGGAAGGGGAGGTGAACCATGAGAGACTATGGACTCTGAAAAACAACTTGAGGGTTTTGAAGGGGCGGGGGTGGGAAGTTGGGGAACCAGGTGGGTAATAGGGAGGGCACGTATTGCATAGAGCACTGGTAGTGGTGCAAAAACAATGAATACTTTTACGCTGAAAATAAATTAAAAAAAAAAAACACACAATAGGGGCGCCTGGGTGGCTCAGAGTGTTAAAGCCTCTGCCTTTGGCTCAGGTCATGATCTCGGGGTCCTGGGATTAAGCCCAGCATTGGGCTCTCTGCTCAGCAGGGAGCCTGATTCCTCCTCTTTCTCTTTGTCTGCTTCTGCCTACTTGTGATCTCTGTCTGTCAAATAAATAAAATCTTAAAAAAAACCCAATACTATACCATTTATGTTAGCACCACCAAAATTGTGACCTTGGGAGTAAAACAGTTATTCAAATACAGAAATAAGCACTTTATACATACAAATATACAATATACAAGAATGCTAGAATTTAACAGAAAAAAATAACAATAATTTTTTTTCAATCCAGAAATAATGGAGGTTTTATTTTCCATTTTTTATCCATAACTGACAAGAATGTTATTTTCTTATCATTAAACTTTTAATAGATTAATAGTGTTTTATGCTAACCTCTGGCACATTTTTTATTTTTTATTATTATTTTTAAATTTTTTAACATTAACATATAATGTATTATTTGTTTTAGGGGTGCAGGTCTGTGATTCATCAGTCTTACACAATTCATAGCACTCACCGTAGCACATACCTTCCTCAATGTTTATCACCCAGTCACCCCATTCCTCTCATCACCCTCCCTTCCAGCAGCCCTCAATTTGAGAAGACCAAAAATTTAAAGTGGTCTAACCCCTGAACACAGAAGACAGGCAGATGGCTAATAAGCATACAAAGGAGACAATAATAGAAACATTTCCCCAGCACCTACCTCAGCCTCCAGAAGATATGCTGCCTCTTACTGGGCCAGGACAGGAGCTGGCACTCTCCCAGGCACTAGCACCTCCGGTTTGGCATTGAAACACTCTGAAATGACCATATCTCCCCACACCTAGAAGGAGGGATGAGGTACTGGGACCATGTTTTCAATGAAGAAAGAGATTCCCACCACCTTGACTTTGCTCTTCTATAAAACATTGTTATACAGGCAAGTCCTGGATCTAGATGTTGCTGCTACAATATGCTCTGAGTTCCTCAAGGGAAACTTGGACTATTGTGGTAGTGGCTGGATCTCTACAGCTGTCTTCACATTCATTTGTGATTATTGAAAGTGTTTGTATGGTAGGATGTGTCTTGAGGTCTCAGAGAAATGACTTCAAGGCCACAAGACACAATGGATGAGCAGAGTGCAGAGGACACTGAGCTGTCCAGGAGCTAGGAAAAACTTTTCCAGACAGTGAGCTCTAGGCACAGATAGGAAGTTTGTATTCAGCAAAAAAGTGACTTTCATTTCATGGCTGTCAAGGCTTTGATAAACAACTTTGTTCAACTCCTTTCCTTTCTTACCTCTCTCTAGGAGTTTGAGGATTTCATTGCCAAATTTGGAGACTCTGGTTTTGTCCTTGTGGCCCTGGGCTCTGTTGTGAGTATCTATCAGTCCCAGGAAGTTCTTATGGAGATGAACAGTGCCTTTGCTCATCTGTCTCAAGGGGTGATATGGAAGTGTAATCCTTCTCATTGGTCCAAAGATGCCAAATTGGCAGCAAATGTGAAAATCAGGGACTGGCTTCCTCAGAATGACCTCTTGGGTAAGAACTATTCAGTTCTACTTCTCTCTTTCCATTTATGTATCTTTAAGTTTCCACTGCACTACCTCATGAACATGAGGAAGGGCATCTGGTATCTCAAGGTAATCTTTAGAGGACAGGAATGGAGCAGCCAGCTGGAGTTTTTGGGAAATCAGGCTCTGCTTTCCAATTGGCAAAAACTGCCATGTTTTCTTCCTTTCTATTCCAGTCCTGATACCTGTGGCCAGAAATGATATTATCATCAGGTTATTTTGACCTTACACTACTTGGCAAAGACCAAGGTAGCCTAGACACAAATGAAGACAGTTTGTGAACTCTGAGAACACATATTGGGTGTCTTGTTGCCACTGTTGTTCCTAACCTCTTGAGTAACTGTTAGGCCGTGTGCCACTACAGACACACACTCCCACACATATTAGTATATTCTCCTACCCTGCAAATGATGTCCTTGTGCTCTCACAAAATTGATATTTATCATTTGTAAAGAGTGTGCCAATATATTTACGTATGAAGCTGAGTAACCTGTCAGCTGGTTATTTGTTCCATCAAGTTCTTTGGTAACAGAGAACTCCATATACCCCAATACATTTTCTTTGTCCTTTGTGTCACTTTTTGCAGTTCCACAACCACTTCCTACAGCAGAGGTTCATCCCCCAATTATGGCTCACAGATATATTGGAACTTAAAATAGAGGGTTCTGTACATTTATTCAGAGGACTTGGTGTAGGTAAAAAGGATTCTGATTTTCAAAGAAATACAAATAGATTCTGTTGCACATCTCTATTGAGAGGCAGTGTTTGAGATGAACTCTTCATTATCAACACTCGTTTTAGTTTTCTCTAAATAAGAGTGGACTGAGCACACAGAAACTAGAAATACTAAGTTGGGTGGTCCATCATAGCCTCCTTTATAGGATTTCTTATGAACTTGAGGAGAAAACACATATAGTGCAAGTTTGATGAATGCCACATGAGATGTGATGTTAATAAAAGTGTTAACTTTTCAGATAAGGGGGAAGTGAAAAAGAAGTGAAGAGGAGAACACAAGACCTGGAGAGCACAACACAGAGACAGTCAGAGATAGAAAAGCAGAGAAGATACAGAGTGACACTGGGAGAGTCTAAGAAAGGACAGAGATAATAGAAGGAAGGTGAGAGATAGGGTGGAGAGAGAGTGATGGATGCATGGGTGGATGGATGAATGGGTCAATGGGAAGAAGAATATGCCTTGCTTAGCACTGTTCTCTGAACTTTTCCTGGGTTTTGCCTCTTAAATAGATTGATTTAGAGAAATCTCTGTACAGAGACAAGGCCAGAATTTTATATCTTGGAATATATACCACTGAGTGTGTCCTAAGTTAAATCAATAAATACAAGTTTACAACATCCTTTAAGATCCCTTTGTAGTTTTTTTGTCTTTGGAAATTTGCCTGGTATTCTGAAAATTTTCACCCTGAAATTTTCTACTCTGTTCTTGATTTTCAACAGCTCACCCACGCATCCGTCTTTTTGTCACCCATGGTGGATTGAATAGCATAATGGAGGCCATCCAACATGGTGTACCCATGGTAGGGATTCATGTCCTTCAAGAACAGGCTGAGAACCTGATCCGAGTAGAAGCCAAAAAGTTTGGTGTCTCTCTCCAGCTTAAACAGATCAAGGCAGAGACATTGGCTCTGAAGATGAAAGAAGTCATTGAAGACAAGAGGTATGAAGCTCTCTGGCCTTGTGGTCGCTTGGGGTGAAGCAAACTGTCAAGCACAAAGGGCACTATGTGGTTCTTTTTTCGTAATAAAAGCTGAAACTTCCAGACATGAAATATTATGTGTGGTGCTGACACCTGACATGTCTGAGAACAAGACTAAGCAATTCAGGTTAGATGTTGAGAACATCTTCCCTAACTGTTGTGACCACCTCGAATTATTTACACAGGATCTCTGAGAATTCTTATATTTTGGGAGTGCTTGGAATTTGGAAGTTGCCTTCTTGTCCCCCAGAATGCCACACTGTATCCTGATTCAGCCCTTTGTCAGTGCTGCTCCCTAGAACATGCTTCCCTTCTCCTCCAGGGCTGACTCATCTGACAGCCAAACTCATCTTCAATGTCTTCTCCCCAGAGAGGCAGGCAGTCTTTTTCTGGCTGTCCTAAATACACCCCTCTCCCACCACTTTTAATCATAATTCACTTTTCTGTCTTAACCCTTCTAAGGATCAGTCACTATCCCTATTTCTTTCTGTTTTAATTCACTGTGTGTCCCTCACATTAGAAAATAGAGATTAAGCTCCTCTGGATGGTCAGATGTGTCTCTTGTTTTCTCCTGTGTTCCCAGGGACTAGCACAAGGCTTGCCAGAAAGTAAGGTGGGATGTATTTCTACTAAGTAAGTCAGTAAAAGGCTCCATGTTCTCTTATGTAAATTGCCATCTAGCATAAAGATGTAGTAACCATGATGAACTGAATATCTTATTAGGGTCTCAAGGTCATTTGCCCTGATTTGGGTGTACATTATATCACATATATTCATAAATACTTTTTCCTTTAGCCTACCAAAAGTTCCCTGGATAGAGACTCATCCTTAAATTAAGTCACTTTTTAATAATTTGGCACTTTTCACACTAGGCATGGATCTTTGCATGGATAAACCAGTTAGAACTTTTCCATGAGACCCAGCTAGACTGTGATAAGGCCAAGTCAATAACTTTTCCTTGAAACTGAGTCTTTTTTGCATATGCATGAAAGTGTGTGTGTGTGTGTGTGTGTGTGTGTGTGTGTGTGTGTGTGTGTGACACAAATCTCTAAGAGTTCTGAGACCACATGAGTAATGCCCAACCTCTGTCTCTGCCAACAGGTACAAGTCAGCAGCTGTTGCCGCCAGCATCATCAGGTGCTCCCACCCCCTGACCCCTGCCCAGAGGCTGGTGGGCTGGATCGACCACATCCTCCAGACAGAGGGTGCCACCCACCTCAAGGCCCATGGCCTGCAACAGCCATGGCATGAACAGTACTTCCTGGATGTCTTCTTGTTCCTGCTGGTGGTCACCCTGGACACCCTGTGGCTCTGTGGGAAGCTGCTGGGCATGGTAGCCAGGTGGTTGTGTGGAGCCAGGAAGCTGAAGAAGGCCTGATGCAGGTGCTGTCTTGATGGGTATTTGGGGAACCACTGGTTGTAGAAGGCTTTCCCCAGCACAGGGCACCCCTGGTGTCTTCCCTATATTGGCACTTGAGGGTGGCACAAAATTTCTTTTCACTATTATCTACCTGTGTTTAAGAATTCTTGTGAAGCACTCTTGGGATTCTTCTTTTGAATTGTGGTAAAATAAATATTTTATAAAATTTAACATTTAATTTTATTTTTTCAGTATTCCAAGATTGTTTATACACTACACCCAATGCTCCATGCAATACATGCCCTCCTTAATACCCACCACCAGGCTCACCTAACTCTCCACCCCTCTCCCTTCCAAAATCCTCAGTTTGTTTCTCAGAGTCCACAGTCTCTCATGTTTTGTTTCCCTCTATGATTTCTCCCAATTCACTTTTCCTTCCCTTCTCCTCATGTCCTCTGTGTTATTCCTTTTACTCTATAAGTAAGTGAAACCATATGATAATAGACTCTCTCTGCTTGACTTATTTCACTCAGCATAATCTCCTCCAGTCCCATCCATGTTGATACAAAAGTTGGGTATTCATCCTTCCTGATGGAGGCATAATACTCCATTGTATATATGAACCATATCTTCTTTATCCATTTGTCTGTTAAAGGGCATCTTGGCTCTTTCCACAGTTTGGCAGCTGTGGCCATTGCTGCTATAAACATTGGGGTACAGATGGCCCTTCTTTTCACTACATCTGTATCTTTGCACTAAATACCCAGTAGTGCAATTGCAGGGTCACAGGGTAGCTCTATTATTAATTTCTTAAGGAATTTCCACACTGTTTTCCAAAGTGACTGCACCAACTTGCATTCCCACCAACAGTATAAGAGGGTTCCCCTTTCTCCACATACTCTCCAACACTTGCTGTTTATTGTTTTTTTAATTTTGGCCATCCTAACTAGTGTAAGGTGGTATCTCAATGTGGTTTTAATTTGAATCTCCCCAATGGCTAATGATGATGAACATTTTTTCATGTGTCTTTTTGTATGTCTTCTTTGTATTTGTATGTCTTTTGTATGTCTTTTTTGTATGCCTACTTTGGAGAAGTATCTGTTCATGTCTTCTGCCCATTTTTTGACATGATTCTCTGTTTTGTGTGTGTGCACTGAGTTTGAGGAGTTCTTTATAGATCTTGGGTATCAGCCCTTTGTCTGTAGTGTCATTTCTGAATATCTTCTCCCATTCTGTGGGTTTCCTCTTTGTTTTGTTGACTGTTTCCTTTGCTGTGCAGAAGCTTTATTACAAGGCTCTGATCACCAAGACAGCATGGTACTGGCACAAAAACAGACATATAGACCAGTGGAACAGAGTAGAGAATCCATAAATGGACCTGCAATGCTATGGTCAAAGAATCTCTGACAAAGGAGGAAAAAATATCTGGTGGAAAAAAGACAGTCTCTTCAATAAATGGTTCTGGGAAAATTGAATATCTATGTATAGAAAAATGAAGCTTGACTATTCTCTTACACCATACACAAAGATAAACTCAAAATGGATAAAAACCCTCAACATGAGGCAGGAATCTATCAAAATCCTACAGGAGAACATAGGGAGTCACCTCTTCAACATTAGCCACAGCAACTTCTTTCAAGACATGTCTTCAAAGGCAAAGGAAACAAAAGTGAAGATGAACTTTTGGGACTTCTTCAAGATAAAATTAACCATTTTAAATTCTTAGTGTGTATGTGTGTGTGTAATTCAAATTTTATTTCTGCAATTCTTATGAAATCTCTGAAATTGGTCTCTGGCAATAATTCCTTCAGAGGCAGACTTGAAGCTTTCTCTCTCTTGTCATGAGAATGCATAGCCATGATTTTTTCCCCTCATAATCAACAAAGTGACTGACAGATAGTTTCCAGCTGATGAACCCTGTTCCTTCTCTCACCATGTCATCCTCTCGAACACTTGTAACTCAGTAAGGCCAACTTTGTGTCTGCTTCTTTCTGAGTTCCACTTGCATTCAGGGAACTCTGATCAAAGGCAGCCAGTGAGCCAGGCTGATGCCTCCAGTCTCCTTTCATTGAAATCTCCATGGAGAAGTCTGTCAGCAAGGCCTTGATGGTATGGACATCTGATCTCGTCATTCCCTGGTTCAGATCCTTTGCTGGCTCTCACTGCATGGAATATAAGCCTTCTGTGATTTATTTCTAGCTACTACTCCAAGTGTATCTTGAAAAATCTGAAATAAATCCACACAGACATGTTCAGTTGACTTAGGAAGAAGGTGCAAAGACCAGTCAATGGGAAAATAAAAACCTCTTTGGCAAATTGGAAGAGTCTTTGATTTTTCTTAGTGACCTACACTAAAGGGCATTGACTGTTACTGTGTACCATACATAAAGATTAACCCAGAGTGTATCATTGACCTAAATGTTGCTATGAACATTCTAAAGGAAAGTCAGCATAGTCTTTTTTTTAAAAAGATTTTATTTATTTATTTGACAGACAGAGATTACAAGTAGGCAGAGAGCCAGGCAGGGAATGGGGGTGGGGGAAGCAGGCTCCCCACTGAGCAGAGAACCCAATGCAGGGCTCAATCCCAGGATCTGAGATTATGACCTGAGCCAAAGACAGAGGCTTTAACCCACTGAGCCACCCAGGTGCCCCAAGTCCGTGTAGTCTTAAGATTGTGGAGGTTTGCTCTTCGGATCACCCAAGCTCAAATCACAGAAAGACGTTGGATAAATTGGATTTTACCCAAGTGAAAAACTCACTCTTCTAAAGGCATACATGAGAAGACAAAAATTAAACCATCGACTAGGAGAAAATATTGCAGCACGTTTTTCAAAAAAATTGTATCTAGAATATCTAAACAATCTTATAACCCGTACAAAAATGGACAAAAAATGTTGAACACTTTTCAAAAAAGATATGTAAATGGCCAATAATCACATGAAAAATTAGTTACCATGTTAGTCATTAGGGAAATGCAAAATAAAACCACAAAATGAAACCTAGTATCATAGCATATCTACTAGAATGATTAAAATTTAAAAGACTGATCATTTGAATAGTTAGCAAGAAGACAGAGCTACTGGGACTCACACCCATTTGAGTCAGGCATGAAAATGGTGCATTCACATAGGAAAATCACTTTGCAGTTTCTCAGTTCAGCACACACTTGCCACACACACTTGCCACATAACCCAGTCATTCCACTTCTAGATATTTACTCAAATTCATAAAAGCCTATGTCCACATAGAAATATGTACACTTATGTTCATAGCAGCTTTGTTTATAATAACCCCAGACTAAGAAAAAATTACGTGCCCATCATTAGGTGAATGTAGTAACATTTGTATTATATCCATATAATGGATGCAGTTTGTTGTGTACAAATCATATGTTAAAATTGATTTGATTTAAAATCTCTAAGTGTGAGATGTGTTTCTCAGTGTCTTTCTTTGAGTCCTTAAAAATGTAGTATTCATGATTCATTACTGCATTTGAAGATAATTGGAAATACAAATACATTTTAATAATTTCTTTCTTTTTTTTCAATGATTTACTTACCCCAGAGAAAGAATGAGAGAGAGTACACTCATGAATGTGGGGAGGGCAGAGGCAGAGGGAGAGAATCTGCAAGCGGACTTCCCTCTGAGTGGGGAGCTGGTGCTGGCTCCAGACCAGGGCCCTGAGATTATGACCTGAACCAAAACTGAGTCTGAAACCAACCAACTGAGCCACCCAGACACCCCAATAATTTCAAAAATAGTAGAGCTAGTACAGTTTTGATGAGTGAGGATATATGTGTGTATAACAGTAGGAGTTACTTCTTGGAGAATCAGAAGACTAGTGGTAAACAGAGTAAAGTTTCATGTTCAGTCTTAATCCAAGTTTATTTTGTGAGTGGGACTTGAAGTTTTTCCATAATTATAACCTAAAATTTGAGAAGTGATAAACACAGGCAAAATACTCAATTTGTTGTACTTTCACGGGCATGAAAGATGACATGCAGTAAGGAACTACATATAAAATACATGTAGTTGAAAGTACGTTAAGATGCTGAATGAATTTCAAACTGTCATTTATATTTCCTTTCAGAATGCAGTGATTCTTCTGCTTATCTTTTTCTACATTAGCACCAATAATGATCACGTATTGAGTCCTTGTGTGCCTAGCTATACTAAGTGCTCTATGGATGTGTTTCCTCTCATGTCAATCTTCTGTTGTTTCATTTATCACTTCTAATCACAGGCTACTGTGAGATGGTTATTTAAGTGTCAACCAATTATCCAGGTAAAAGGAGGTAAATGGAATACTTGTTGTCTTCAGCTAAGTTCTCCTTAGTTCAAGGAACTAGCTTTTTCTGAAAAGTAGATTTCATATTTCGAATATCCTTAACATGAGTGGATTTTGTCCAGTTCAACAATGTGGTTCAGCTAACATTGACTGATCTTATGTTTGTAGAATGCACCATTCTGGGCCTTTGGAAGATGCAGATTCCTTGCTAAAAGTGGGCTTAGTAGGCCAATGGCAGGGCAGCCGGCCAAAGTTGAATCTTATTCTGGAAGAGGATTCGGAGGATCCTGATACAATCTATCTAAGGAGGGAAGCTTTTTTCCACCTACTCCAACACATCGTATTGTTTGTACCCTTCTGTCTTTGACCTAGCTCTGTCTTCTCTCAGAAATGCCATTCAGCTTTCATTGGAACAAAAACCTTCCACATGTTCTTCCTAGCAGATTTATTTCACCTTTATGTTCACATTAGTGTGACTGGACTTGACTTTGATGCTCACAACAGAGCTCACTGTATATCCTCTTTTGAAGCATTTCTCTTACTATATTGAAATTTTTAACATTTTTGTGTCTGTATTTAGAAACTCTAAGACCCTGACAGTCTGGATTTGGGTTCTATTTATCTTGTTGTTATAGCACATGGCATGGTAGCTTGAACAAACAATGCTGAGATGACCAGATAATATTTTAGAAAAAAGAAAATATTTGATCCGTATCTCACAACATATCTAAAAGTTGACTCTAAACACATTAGATATTTAATATAAAAATGACTACATACTGAGTCTAACAGAAAAAGGTGACTTTCTCCATAACAAGGGTGTATGGTAAGACTTTCTAAATGCGACTTAAAAATCCTGATGCCACAAAGAAAAGTCAACTAATGTAATTTGACAACATTAAAGTTTTTTTGCATGACTAAATCACCACAAGTAGGGCCAAAATACAAACTCAACACTCAAAAAACTAATAACGCAACAGACACTTCTCCAGAAAAGACATACAAATGGCTAACAGACACATGAAAAAATGATCAACATCACTAGCCATCAGGGAAATACAAATCTAAACCACAATGAGATACCACCTTATACCAGTTAGAGTGGCTAAAAGTAACAAAACAGGAAACAACAAACGCAAGGATGTGGAAAAAGGGGAAACCCTCTTACACTGTTGGTGGGAATGCAAGCTGGTACAGTCAGTCTGGAAAACAGTATGGAGGTTCCTCACGATATTAAGAATAGAGCTACCATTGGCCCAGCAACTGCACTTCTGGGTATTTACCCCAAAGATACAGATGTATTGAAAAGAAGGGGCATGTGCACCCCAATGTTTATAGCAGCAATGTCCACAATAGCCAAAGTGTGGAAGGAGCTGAGATGCCCTTCAACAGATGAATGATAAAGAAGTAGTACATATACACAGTGAAATATTATTCAGCGATCAGAAAGCATGAATACCTTTCTGACATGGATAGAACTGGAGAGGATTATGCTAAGTGAAGTAAGTCAAGTAGAGAATGATAATTATCATATGGTTTCAGTCATATGTGGAACATAAACAATAGAGCAAAGGAACATAGAGGAAGGGAGGGAAATCTGAAGGGGGAGAAATCAGAGAGGAAGATGAACCATGAAAGATTATGGACCCCAAGAAACAATCTGGGGGTTTCAGGGGGGAGGAGGAGAGGAGGAGGGGGGTAACAAGGTGATGCATATTGAGGAGGGCATGTGTTGTGATGAGCACTGAGTGTCATACTTAACTAATGAATCACTGAACACTGCATCAAAAACTACATATGAACTGTATTTAGTACATATGTAGTGTTCAATGATTCATTAGTTAAGAGAAAAAAATAAGTAAATATAAGAAACTTCTTCCCACCCTCCTCAAAAAAAGGAAATAGTGAGAGAAACATATGTAACTTTCATCACATATACAGGACTACTATTCCCAACATTTTGAAAAACTATTAAAATTGAGGGATAAAGCTATGTAAATTTACCTATGCTAGGTAAATGCACACATCAAAATGGTAGGCAGTTATAAACTATACTGAACAAGATAACTTTAAACTTAATGGTGACTGGATTGTAATCTATAAAGTAAGAAAGAATATAGTCTAAAGATAAATATAGTAAGCTAACTTTTATTTTTAAGACAAGACAAAGGAGAGAGAGAGTAAAAATATAAATCTATCTGCATTCCTTTGCAAAAAAAAAGGAGAGGAAGGAAAAGACAGAGTAATGTGATAGATTATCTATAAAGCTATTTTTGAATAGCATGAATGTCAGGGAAACAAATGCAGGCCTATGGATTTCTTTGTTTACATAGTTTGGTTTTCCAAAGCACATTAGTATTTTACATAAAAAATTTTATTTAAAACAAAAATAATGGATAAGAAAACTCTATAATGGAATACAAACAGAAGGAAGAGAACTCAAATGTTTCTTTTTTTCTTTTTAAAGATTTTATTTTATTTTTTTTTAGAGAGAGAGAGAATATGCAGTGGGGAGGGGTAAAGTGAGGGAGGAGAGAGAGAGTGAGAAGCAGACTCTCTGCTGAGGAGGAAGCCTGATGCCTGCTTGATCACAGGATGCTGAGAAAATGACCTGAGCTGAAGGCAGACACTTAACCAACTGAGTCACCAGGCACCCTCAAAATGCTTTCGAATGAAGTAACATAATTGCGTGTACTAAAAAACATGAGTGAACATAACTGCATTTTGAACATATTGCTTTGAATATCTGTCTTGTCAATCTAAAGGAAAAAAGAACTGCAAAATGTCTGTTATTGAGAAGACTATTTTTTGAGTAGTCTGTTGGGTAGGGCTGATATTCACAGATGGTGGATGAGTATATGGTAAACTTTTTCCAGTGCATAGCACGACTGAGCAAATGAGTAAATATACCAAAGATGTTGAAAGGAGATTTCTAGTCTTAGAAGGGAATTTACTAATGTGGAAATGGAGAGGCTTAAAATCACCTCTGTAATGGTGTATTGGAATGGAAGGTATCAGTATGAATTCACAATTTTTCACAAATACAAACATGGCAATGTACATATGTAAAATTTTGTCCATATCTGTATCTATTTAGTAACTCCATCCACTGAAAACAGTTATAAACAACAGAGCTTCATTAACAATGAGCACATCTGTCAACCATATCCAGGTTTCTAAGTACCATTTCTTACTAAAATAACTGAGAAATTTGAAGAATTTAAGCAGAGACAAGAAAAGTACAAGAGGAGTCAGGAAATTATGTGCAAGAAATAAAGAAAATTTCCAAAATGGCTGAGGTTAAACAGGAGTAACCCAATACATGATGAGAGTAAAAGATGATAGACTACTGAATAAATATAAATTGGTGAATAATGACAAATTGATACAGATAGATGATAGGTAAATAGATTGATGGATGGATGGATCAATAACCAGATAGAGGGGGAAAGAGAAAGGTTTTTGTAACAATACTATGTTACATGAAAAAAAGAAGGAAAAATTCAGTTAAAATAATTGATTAGCCATCATGACAGCAATGATTGCTTCAGGTAGAAATATGAAAGATGATAAAATGAGTGAGTGAAATTTGATAGAAAGAGAATATTTACACAGCTTCAAAATGTCTCCCCACATCTTCCTAATTACAGGGTTACAAAATAACAACTTTACAGTGGAGAATCTTGGTGAGTACCACCTTAAACAAAGGATACAGTTATCATCTCTAATGATAGGACCATCTGACATCAAGTGCTTCTCATCGTGACTCACTGAGATGGAATCAACAGCACCTTTGTAGTATTCCCGAAGTATAATGAGAAACATCAGGCAAATCTAACTTGGGATCCATCACACAAAATAAGAGCTTGTAATCTTTAAAAATAAAAATCTTTAAAATACCAAAAAAATCAAAATTTTAAATTTAAAATATCAATAAAAATGACATGAAAGACAAAGAAGGGGTACGAACCAATCCTCACTAAACGAGATGAATAGACACGATAAGTAAATATAATAAGTGGTCCTGGGTTGGCTCCTACACCAGCAAATTCATATCACATCATAGGATATTAATCAGACAAGTGGAGGGATTGTAATAAGGTTTGTAGATAAAATAGCGTGATTAGATAAACATTAAATGGTGCCTTCCTAATGCAGATTAAGTTTTTCATAAGGAAGATAGAATACCTGAACGGATGATAATTGTGAATGCACATGCATGTAATCACATAGTGTAAGGGAAAACTGGAATAAGGTTTGGAGAGTTTTACAATCTTTCTAAGAAATAAGTTCAAGCATTTATAAGATTAGAACTTCTTGGTGCCCAACACCCAGTCTTGTTTTGTCATGCCCATTCAGAATTATAGACTGACCTTTAGAGATTTAGTACTTCAGGTCAAGACCTGGCCTTCTAGTGGAGCTTAACACTTAGGGGACCCTGGCACTTGTCATCAACAGGTTATTTTCCAAAGAAACTCTTTGAGCAATAAGTGTAGGCAGTTTTTCTTTGGGAATCAGCTTTGGGAATCTTGATATTGGAATAGCAAGATTTTAAGCAAGTACCTGGGGCATTGGGGCACTGAGGCATGGGGATGTCACAATGAGGTCAATAGAACAGTTAGGACATGGAAAATTCATAAAAAGTTCCCTAAAATGGAAATTGAACTGAGTCACCTGGAGATGGAACTATCTTAGAAGTGACTTCCTAAGGTCCCTACACTCCTGGTTCAGAGTCTCTTCTCTGTGGAGAGTGCAGTGATTACAAGAACAGAGAGGGGTTAAGAAGAGTTCACCAACCCCTCCTTCTCACCGCTTCAGGTTAGAGAGGGTGAGGACAGATTGGCCAGTAGAGTAGGCACCCTGGAAGGAGGAGCAGAAGGGCCAGAAGTGACAAACAGAAGAGAAGACAGTTGGGATCCACCCCTCTCCTCTTCCCTAGCTGCCTGTCAGCACATTTCCTTGGCTGCCAGTGCAGCGTGTGTCCCCAGAGCCCACAGGTCACTGTGCAGGGCCCAGGGCACAGAGATCTGGGCACAGGGCTGGGTGACACAGCTGGTACGGGAGCTAGCATGGCGGGGAAGGGAATGTTGTTGCTAGCAGGCTTCCTTCTGCCTGGGTTCCTGCTCTCAGAGGCCATCAAAATTCTGACTGCATTCTCACTGGGTGAGTGTTTGGCAGGAGAATCAGAGTCAGGTGCACCCCACGTACCTGCTCTAGGACTCAGACACACACCATAGGCCAGAGGGTCATTCTATGTGGTTTTCCTTATGGGGCTTGAGTCCCAGGTTAGAGGAAGAAGAAGAGGGAGGGGGCCTTGAGTGTCAGAGTGGGGTCCCTACTGCTGGGGATAGGGAAGATAGTTGTGGAGAAATCAGTGGTGTCCTTTCCTCTCATTTGATCTACTCTGGAAGGGTTTCCCATTGTGCATAGCTGGAGCCAGAATTTAGATCCAGGCTGACCTGGAGACCTTAAGCCATCTACTCTAGTGAAAGAAGATACTTTCAGGGGCGCCTGGGTGGCTCAGTGGATTAAGCCGCTGCCTTCGGCTCAGGTCATGATCTCAGGGTCCTGGGATCGAGCCCCGCATCGGGCTCAGCAGGGAGCCTGCTTCCTCCTCTCTCTCTGCCTGCCTCTCTGCCTACTTGTGATCTCTCTCTCTGTCAAATAAATAAATAAAATCTTTAAAAAAAAAAAGAAGATACTTTCAGAGGCACACCCTAAAAATCTAGGGGTGTGGAATAGATACCAGTAGAAAGTAGATGGTGAGGTCAGTGTTAGGCTCTTGGAGACAGTGCAGACCAAATATGTGTCAGTAATAGGACACCTGGAGGACTGACAGGGCAGAGGAGGGGACCCCAGGACAATCAAGTTCTTAGAGCCCCTCTCTCTTTTGCTTGTGCTGCTGGAAGCTTTTAAAGGATGGTGAAGCAGTTAATTTTGTCAATGAAATTTGTCCCCTTACTTTTCCCCAATGAGAACAGAAGGGCAACAGGAGCACTTATTAGGATAATGAGTTTTCATAGGATGGAGTTTTTGGATCCACTGTGAAAGGATAGGGGGCTATCGGGATCCCTTTAAGTCCCTATGTATCTGGTGATCCTAGAGCTAGAAGAAACCACCAAGTTCATCTAATTGGACATCCCTTTTTTATTTCCTGACCGGGAACCTGAGAGTCAGGGAAATGAGGGACATTTTTTAAGAGCACACCAGACCTCCCTGATGGACACATTCGGACTTTACTATTTCTTACCTCAAACCTATCCTCTTCCTCAGATCTACACTTTACAGTGGGGATTCCTAAAAATCAGTATTTTAAAAAAAACTCTTTTCTATTTTAAATTATTTTTAGTGAAAAGGGTAGCAGAACAAAAGTACTTTTAAAGTATGTGTTGGGTGCCTGGGTGGCTCAGTGGGTTGAAGCCTCTGCCTTTGGCTCAGGTCATGATCTCAGGGTCTTGGGATTGAGCCCCACATCGGGCTCTCTGCTCTGTGGGGACCCTGCTTCCTCCTCTCTCTCTGCCTGCCTCTCTGTCCACTTGTGATCTCTGTCTGTCAAATAAATAAATAAAATCTTTAAAAAAAAATAAAGTACGTGTCCTCTGGATTCTGGGAGGGAGCAGATATGGTTCAGAAGAGCTGGAAGTCCCACTTCTGGCCCAGAATGCACTGGGTTCCCTCAAGATCCTCAGGAATGGCTGCCTCTGTGGATGGCTTCTCCCCTGCATCCATTTTTCCCAAGGATTTAATGTGATCCATTGTAGGCAGTCTGAGGAGGATAGGGGTTTGTGTTATATATAACTGGTGTTACCTCAGCCAACACAGTATAGATATAGAAAACTGGAGTAATTTTCACAGATACACACTGTTTCTGTAGTCTGACATCTCTCTTGCCTACTCAGTAATCATGAGATCTTCATCTTCCAAATAACCTTCACTTCCCACATGGACAAAGTCTATAGCTTTCTTCCTACTCTGGCTTTTTCTGCTGCAAAGACCCATAGATTAAACAAAAATCTCCATGGTGGCTTATGATATTACACAGTCATTGCATTGATAGAACCTGTATCACCCCAGAGGATCAAACTTCTTTTTCATCTCAGGAATCTTAGGATGGGTGATATTTAAATCTATATGTGTAGGATTCTGTAGTTCCATCTAAAGGTCCACAGTTGTCCTGAATGACTTAATTTGATACTCAGCAATTTTCAAACTCCAACTGGAAACATCCTGTCAAATATTTTTGAATCTCAGGGATTTGGGTTCTAAGTGGTGGGTCTACCTCCTTATGCTCCAACGGTATTTCTTGGTCTGATATTCAAGTTCCCACTTTCTGGGTCTGACTCTAATATAAATTTCCTAAGGGAAGTATTCCATAAAGAGTTCTGACAACTGTCATTGGGAACTCTTCCCATTCCCCTCCACAATAATGTACCTAATTTCCACTCTGTCCCCATAAGAGCTGGCTAAAATCAGTATGTACCTAGGATCAGGAACTCCTAAGGCCTAAATAGAGAAGCTTGTCACAGTGACATGGAGACCATGAATCACAAAAGGAAACCATGACGGAGCAATTCCACAGGTTGGGACTTGGACACACACTGGGTACATGTCTTTGCTGCTGCTTAATCAAAGTGAGACAGGGGGATTGAAGAAATTCATCTTCCTCGGCTCACAGTCAACTCTCTGCCCTCTTACCTTGGATTTCTCTACCACATCAATTTCATTCTCTCTATTCTCATTTTTACAAAATGAAATTTCATGTTTTTCTTAGGTGGAAGCCATTATCTACTGCAGGACCGGGTATCTCAGATTCTTCAAGATCATGGTTACAATGTCACTATGCTTTTTTATGGAGAAGAATTTTTAATCCCAGGTGTGTTTTTGTTTGTTTGTTTGTTTTTTTTGTAGTCATTGAAATCTTCTATCCCAGAGAGACTATGTCTTCTGTATAACACTGCTTACCACAAAATCTGTTTGAATCTAGCTATATTGAATAAAGGGGAAAAATATGTGTATGTATGTTCATGTTACCTCCTGGATATCATATTAAGATTTGTAGACCTGGCCTCCACATGTCATAACTCCATGTTTTACCCCCTCAGCTAGGTGTCACTTCACTTAGGCACAAATCTGTATATCATTATTGATCATTTTGATAACTCTACTCTGTGGTGTGCCTTTAATTGTGTTGAACAGAAGTGTTCAGCCATATTTACAGTTTTTGTTATTTAAGGAGAGCCACTTTTCTTGTTTCATACATTACTTTCTACTCCTGTTATGAGACCTGAACTTTTAAGAAAGCATATTTAAAGGATGTCTTTTAATCATGTCCTAGGATTAGATCTATCAATGAGATGAGCCTATATCCTTGAGTGTCTCTGGCTGCGCATGACTTGTGCGTAATGATGTCAGAAGTTCTTGAGTCCTTGGACTAAAAACCCAGTAGTGCCATTGCTGAGTTGCAGGGTAGCTCCATTTAATTTCTTGAGAAACCTCCATGCTGTTTTCGAGAGTGGCTGTACCAGGTTTCATTCCCACGAACAGAGTAAGAGGGTTCCTCTTTCTCCACATCCTTGCCAACATTTGTTGTTCCCTGTCTGGTTAATTTTAGCCATTCTAACTGGTATAAGGTGTTATACATAACTAACGAACCATTGAAAATTACATCAAAAACTAATGATGTATTATATGTTGACTAATTGAATTTAAATTAAAAAAATCCAAAAAAATCTGTAGCTAAGATGAAGCTCATCAATATTGTGAAATCTTCTCTGTTGACAGACAAGGACACAGAGGACCAGAGAACTCAAAATATTTGTTCAAGTTCACACAGCAGGTTAATAATAGAGTGGGTGGATCTGGAACTTTAAGCTCTGGGTGTCTCATTCAAAATTGCTGAGACTTTAATTTTTAAAAAATCCAAAATTAATGACTGTTGATGAAAAACAAATCTGAGCAATTATGAAATTCTGAAGATGAACTTCAGGCTCTGTTGTTGTTTAATCATCCTCTAGATCAAGTTCTATATTGTTCACTAGATTTCCTTTCTGTACACATCCCTTTGTATCTGCCTTGTCAGTTTGATTGTGTATTTGCCTTGAATGCCCACCATGGTAGCTGTAGTCCATGATCATTTCATTTTGGTGGTTCCCATGGATTGAGAAACTGCTGAAAGCTTTAGACCCTCTACCTCTTTACACACACTCAAAACTACAAACCATTCAGGGGATACATGGATTCCCTTAATTTTGTTCTTGGTTCCAAGTTTTAATAGTCCAGAGTTTCTTGCAATATTTACCGTTCACCAGGAATTTCTGAGGTTTTGAAATGGATTATTTATTTTTCTCTTCAGCAGTAGACTTTGGTAGAGGCCTGCAAATAAGGGAACACGTGATTGGATTATTTTTGTTGACCCGATTCAACACTCAATATTGAAACTTTTGAACCTACATTGACTACCTGCTTATAAGGTTTTTATGTACAACTTTAATGAATAAATGACTTTGGAAACTGAATTAACCTCAGTTTCTCATATTGAGTTGTAAGATTATTTCAATCACTAACTGAAATCACAAGTATAAGATGCCACCCTACAGAAGACTTAATTGTCTGCAGTTCTGACTCTTCCTTTTCCTAAGAGAGCTTGTTCTACCTACCTCTCTACCAGGTAGATATTCCCCCAAGTGACAGGTGTTCTTTGTTTTGGGGGATCTGTGCAGTTACATCATTGATTCTCAAGGTCTTTCCTAAAAACACTGAAGCAAAGTTATCTGGAGGGACATCATCCTGACCAGAGAGTTCCACCACTTTAGCCAGCTTGTTCTGCTTTCATTGGATATGGTTGTAGGAGAGCAGATCAGCAGATAATGTAAGGAAGCCCTATGTTGGAATTCAGGCCTTGATTGGATTCATCAGTTCCTCAGATAATCTATCAAGTAGTGCTCACCTTAGCCTGGGAGGTAAAAATCCCAATATCTTAGTCTGCTGTTACCAGGGTGAGGTCAATTTCTTTCTTTCTCTCCTTTAAAAAAATTTTATTTATTCATTTATGACAGAGAGAGAGAGAGAGAGAGAGAGAGAGAGGAGGGTAGATGCAGAGGGGGAGGGAGGAATCCCAAGCGACTCTTCTGAACATGGAGCTGATACTGAACTTCATCTCAGGAACATGAAATCATGACCTGAGCTGAACCCAGCAGCTGGACACTTAACCGACTGAGCCACCCAGATACCCCCAGGTCAGATCTTATTACTGGGGTTCATAGAGTTTAATAAATTACAACCAACATCCTCTCTGAATTTTAGAATCAATTGAGAAAAATCTACAGGATTTTAGATCAAAATGCACCTGTGGTTTTAAAAAGATTTTATTTTGAAGTAATCTCTACACCCAAAGTGGGGCTGGAACCCACAAAACTCAGATGGAGAATATAGCTCTTGAGTGAGCCAGCCAGATGCCCCTAATAAACCATTTTATAACCTCTTTGTGTGTAAATAAGGACATAAAGTGTCAATATCCAAACCTAACTTTGGAGTGGGTGGAGACAACCTGTCTCTCAGAGTGGACAAAACAATTTAGGAAGAAACAATACTATTATAACCAAACTCTTCCAGAAAATTGAAAGAGGAATAATTTATTCTAGCAGGAAAATATTGCACTGATAACATTGCCAATAAAAAAAAAAAGAAAGAAATCACATAATGTTGACCCACATGTACACAGATATAAAATATTTTTAAAGATTTTATTCATTTATTTGACAGACAGAGATCACAAGTAGGCAGGGAAGCAGGCAGAGAGAGAGGAGGGGAAGCAGGCTCCCCGCTGAGCAGAGAGTCCAATTCGGGGCTTGATCCCAGGACCCTGGGATCATGACCTGAGCTGAAGGCAGAGGCTTTAACCCACTGAGCCACCCAGGTGCCTCCAGATATAAAATTTTAAACTAAAATTTAAGCAGAATATGGGTACCTGGATGGTTCAGTCAGTTAAGGGTCTGCCTTCAGTTCAGGCCATGATCTCAGGGTCCTGGGATCCAGCCCTGCATCAGACGTCCTTCTCAGTGAGAAGTCTGCTTCTCTCTCCTTCTCCCTCTTCTGTTCCCCTTGCTTGTGTTCTCTCACTCTCGCTGTCTTTCAAATAAATAAAATATTTTTTAAAAAATTTAAAGCAACTAAATCTAAAATTACATAAAAGGCAAAATACATCCCGATCAAGTGGTATTGTTCCCATAATACAAAGTTAGTTTCACATTTGAAAATCAATTAATGACTCTCATCATCAGGCTTCATGGACAGAGTAAGGCAACTCCTAAGCTGGTCCAAACATACATTGAAAGAGCAGGGAAAGGAAGATGCTTTTGGGCTTTTATGGTGGTCAATGGTGGGGCTGGAATGGGCGTTTCCCTTCGTTTTTTTTTTTTCCCATTTTATTTATTTTTTCAGCGTAACAGTATTCATTCTTTTTGCACAACACCCAGTGCTCCATGCAAAACGTGCCCTCCCCATTACCCACCACCTGTTCCCCCAACCTCCCACCCCTGACCCTTCAAAACCCTCAGGTTGCCCCAACCTCCCACCCCTGACCCTTCAAAACCCTCAGGTTGTTTTTCAGAGTCCATAGTCTCTTATGGTTCGCCTCCCCTCCCCAATGTCCATAGCCCGCTCCCCCTCTCCCAATCCCACCTCCCCCCAGCAACCCCCAGTTTGTTTTGTGAGATTAAGAGTCATTTATGGTTTGTCTCCCTCCCAATCCCATCTTGTTTCATTGATTCTTCTCCTAGCCCCCTACTCCCCCATGTTGCTTCTCCATGTCCTCATATCAGGGAGATCATATGATAGTTGTCTTTCTCCGATTGACTTATTTCACTAAGCATGATACGCTCTAGTTCCATCCACGTCGTCGCAAATGGCAAGATTTCATTTCTTTTGATGGCTGCATAGTATTCCATTGTGTATATATACCACATCTTCTTTATCCATTCATCTGTTGATGGACATCTAGGTTCTTTCCATAGTCTGGCTATTGTAGATATTGCTGCTATAAACATTCGGGTACACGTGCCCCTTCGGATCACTATGTTTGTATCTTTAGGGTAAATACCCAGTAGTGCAATTGCTGGGTCATAGGGTAGTTCTATTTTCAACATTTTGAGGAACCTCCATGCTGTTTTCCAGAGTCGTTGCACCAGCTTGCATTCCCACCAACAGTGGAGGAGGGTTCCCCATTCTCCACATCCTCGCCAGCATCTGTCATTTCCTGACTTGTTAATTTTAGCCATTCTGACTGGTGTGAGGTGATATCTCATTGTGGTTTTGATTTGTATTTCCCTGATGCCGAGTGATGTGGAGCACTTTTTCATGTGTCTGTTGGCCATCTGGATGTCTTCTTTGCAGAAATGTCTGTTCATGTCCTCTGCCCATTTCTTGATTGGATTGTTTGTTCTTTGGGTGTTGAGTTTGCTAAGTTCCTTATAGATTTTGGATACTAGCCCTTTATCTGATATGTCGTTTGCAAATATCTTCTCCCATTCTGTCAGTTGTCTTTTGGTTTTGTTAACTGTTTCCTTTGCTGTGCAAAAGGTTTTGATCTTGATGAAATCGCAATAGTTCATTTTTGCCCTTGCTTCCCTTGCCTTTGCCGTTGTTCCTAGGAAGATGTTGCTATGGCTGAGGTCGAAGAGGTTGCTGCCTGCATTCTCCTCAAGGATTTTGATGGATTCCTTTCTCACATTGAGGTCCTTCATCCATTTGGAGTCTATTTTCATGTGTGGTGTAAGGAAGTGGTCCAATTTCATTTTTCTGCATGTGGCTGTCCAATTTTCCCAGCACCATTTATTGAAGAGGCTGTCTTTTTTCCATTGGACATTCTTTCCTGCTTTGTCGAAGATTAGTTGACCATAGAGTTGAGGGTCAATTTCTGGGCTCTCTATTCTGTTCCACTGATGTGTCTGTTTTTGTGCCAGTACCATGCTGTCTTGATGATGACAGCTTTGTAATAGAGCTTGAAGTCCGGAATTGTGATGCCACCAACTTTGGCTTTGTTCTTCAATATTCCTTTGGCTATTCGAGGTCTTTTCTGGTTCCATATAAATTTTAGGATTATTTGTTCCATTTCTTTGAAAAAAATGGATGGTATTTTGATAGGGATTGCATTAAATGTGTAGATTGCTTTAGGTAGCATAGACATTTTCACAATATTTATTCTTCCAATCCAGGAGCATGGAACATTTTTCCATTTTTTTGTGTCTTCCTCAATTTCTTTCATGAGTACTTTATAATTTTCTGTGTATAGATTCTTAGTCTCTTTGGTTAGGTTTATTCCTAGGTATCTTATAGTTTTGGGTACAATTGTAAATGGGATTGACTCCTTAATTTCTCTTTCTTCAGTCTTGTTGTTGGTGTAGAGAAATGCAACTGATTTCTGTGCATTGATTTTATATCCTGACACTTTACTGAATTCCTGTACAAGTTCTAGCAGTTTTGGAGTGGAGTCTTTTGGGTTTTCCACATATAGTATCATATCATCTGCGAAGAGTGATAGTTTGACTTCTTCTTTACCAATTTGGATGCCTTTAATTTCTTTTTGTTGTCTGATTGCTGAGGCTAGGACTTCTAGTACTATGTTGAATAGCAGGGCCAGGTGGCTTCCCAGGGGAATTCTACCAAACATTTAAAGAAGAACTAATTCCTATTCTCCTGAAACTGTTCCAAAAACTAGAAATGGAAGGAAAACTTCCAAACTCATTTTATGAGGCCAGCATCACCTTGATCCCAAAACCAGACAAGGATCCCACCAAAAAAGAGAACTACAGACCAATATCTTTGATGAACACAGACGCAAAAATTCTCACCAAAATACTAGCCAATAGGATTCAACAGTACATTAAAAGGATTATTCACCACGATCAAGTGGGATTTATTCCAGGGCTGCAGGGTTGGTTCAACATCCGCAAATCAATCAATGTGATAGAACACATTAATAAAAGAAAGAACAAGAACCATATGATACTCTCAATAGATGCTGAAAAAGCATTTGACAAAGTACAGCATCCCTTCCTGATCAAAACTCTTCAAAGTGTGGGGATAGAGGGCACCTACCTCAATATTATCAAAGCCATCTATGAAAAACCCACCTCAAATATCATTCTCAATGGAGAAAAACTGAAAGCTTTTCCGTTAAGGTCAGGAACACGGCAGGGATGTCCATTATTCCCTTCATTTTGACGGATGATGAGAAAGTCCTGTGTTTCATTTCTTCAGTTGAATCTTGTATGAGATAGTCATTACAGCATTTTGTGAGACCTGCTGCCTAAGGCTGGTGAGAGAGTTGAATGTTTCACTGAATGTCTTTTTCAAAAGACTGGCGTTGTGCATGTGGAGAAATGAAGCAGTGCCTTGGTCATGATCAGTAATGTCTGAAAATCTGTAGAGCATAAGGAGTCTTGCTTCATGCTGTGCATTGTGTCCTTGGTGTGTGGAGACACATGTGTAACCTTCAGGTATATTTTGGATATCTATGTGGCAAGAGTTTCTGTGCTCTTTACCCAAATGTAATAACCTTTCACCTTTATAGGTCTCTTTGGAATGTCTTTTTCTTCTTTAACTTTGGTAGTTTCTGTCTTTCTAAGAATTTGTTCACATCACCCATTGTCTAATTTATTGCCATCTAAAGTTCCTAGAATTCTCTTATAGCCCTTTTCATTTCTGTGCAGTCATTAGTGGTGTTCCTTCTTTCATCTGTGGTCCTAATAATTTGTATCTTTCTTGTTTCTTTTCTTTCTTTTTTTTTGCTCTCTTACTTTTTATTATTTTTTTAATTTTTAAATTTAATTTCTTTTCAGTGTAACAGAATTCGTTGTTTATGCACCACACCCAGTGCTCCATGCAATATGTGCCCTCCATAATACCCACCACCTGGCTCCCCCAAACTCCCACCCCCCACCTCTTCAAAACCCTCAGATTGTTTTTCATTGTTTCTTGTTTGTAAATTTTCTTTCAAAGAACTGGCTCTGCTTTCATTGACTTCTGTTGGTTTTCTATTTCCAATTTTATTAGTTTCCCCCAATCTTTGTCAATTTTACCATCTGTTTTAGGTTTAGTACACTTTCTTCCCCAGTGTCTTAAGGTGACAGAGTAGGGTATTGATTTGATAAGTTCCTTTTTAATATAATCATTGAAACTCTAATTTTCCTTTTAACTGCTGCCTTGGTGCATCCCATATGTTTTGGTATGTTGCATGCTTATTTTTATTTCTTTCTAAGTATTTTATGATTTCCCTTGTGATTTCTTTTTGATATAGGCATTATTTAAAAGGATAATGTTTAATTTCCACAATTTGTGAAATTTCCAGTTTTCTGTCTGTTATTGATTTCCAACTTCATCCTGGTGTGGTTAGATAGCTTGTGATAAGTATGTTTTCACATTATTGAGACTTATTTGTGGCTGAACATAGAGTCTCTGCTGGAAGATGTCCCATGTACCCTTGAGAACAATGTGTATCCTGTTTGGTAGTGTGTTCTGTATATGTCTGTTACATCTAGTGGATCAATGTGTGTAAGTCTTCTATTTCCTTACTGATTTTCTTTCTGTTTTATTTTTTTAATCCATTTCTACCCATTATTAAGAGTGGGTGTTGAAATGCCCAATGAATATATGGAAGTGTCTGTTTCTTCCTCTATTCTGCCAGATTTGCTTTAGTTATTTTGATGGTGTGTCATTAGGTGCATATGTGTTTATAATTGTTATATCTTCTTGCCTTATTGAATCTTTATTTATATATAATGTCCTTCCTTGTCCCTTGAAATCTTATTTGATTTAAAGTGTATTATGTTTGGCATTTGCTCATCTACTTCTGCTTTCTTTTGCTTATTACTTGCTTGGAATATCTTTTTCCATTATTTCCCTGTCTGTCTGTGTCATTGGCTCTAAAGTGAGTCTCTTGTAGGCAGTACATATAGTTGGCCATGCTTTTCTTTGTGTGTGTGTTTGTGAACTTCTTGTTATTGTGTTTTTTTTAACACATTTCATTGTTTTGGAATAACTGTAAATTTACAGAAAAGTTGCAAAGGTATTATACGAAGCTCCCATATACCCCGCATCTTCTTCCCCCCATTGCTAACCCATTTTATTTTTAATTTTAAAGTATTACTTTACATTGAAATATAGTTGATACACCAACTTACATCAGTTTCAGCTGTGAGAAATAGTGATTTGCCAAATGTACATGTTATGTAGGGCTCACCACAAGTGTAGCTACCACCTGTCACCATACAAGGCTATTACAATTGGTTCCTGCATTTTTGTCCATTGTGCCAATGTCTATCTTTTCATTGGAGATTTGATCCATGTACACTGAACATAATTACTGAGAAGGAGAAACTACGTCTGTACTTTTGCTATTTTTTTACATGCCTTATGGCTTTTTTGTCCCTTACTTCCTATATAACTGTTTCTTTTGTGCTTAGTTGATTCTTTGTCACGAAATGTTTAAGATCCTTTGTCATTTCCTTTTGTGTATTTCTATAGCTATTTTTTAATGTGCATCACCATGGGGATTTAATTTAACATGATAAATATGTCACTCACATTTTAATATTTACCAGTTTAACTTTAATAACATTCAAAAAGTCTCTTCCTATGATGTTTGGTTCATCCACACCCCCTTGAATTGTTGATGTCACAAAATTACATCTTTGAACATTGTGTGCCCCCAATCCTAAACTGTCATTAATTAAAATGCATTAGTACATTAGTGCATTAAATTACAGAGAAAATTTGATTGGAATTACAAATAAAGTTTAAATAAGACTTGTTTTTAAACAATACTAGGTTTTTAAAAGTGTACTAGTTTCATAAATCACGTAGAAACCACGAGTGCAGTTAGAAAGCATTGCTATGATACTAGTTTTATAATTTCCTATGCATTTACCTCTATTAAAATCTTTAGTTTTCCATAAACCTTTGAGTAACTGTCTGGCATCGTTTCATTTTTTCTGAAGGGCTGCTTTGAACAATTCTGTCAGTATAGGTCTAGTCGTAATGACCTACCTTAGCTTTTGTTTATCTGGGAATGTCTTAATTTTGCCCTCACTTCTGAAATTCAGAGTTTTCAGACACAGAATTTTTTGTTGTTCATTTTTTTCTTTTAGCATTTTGAATATATTGGTCCACTACCTTCTGGCCTCCAAAATTTCTTATTGGGAATCTATTGATCATCTCATTGGCAGTCACTTATATGTGATTAGTCACTTTTCTCTTAATGCTTTTCATATTCTTTCTTTATCTTTCTGAAGTTTGATTATAATGTGTGTGTTTGAGTTCATTTCCCTTGGAGTTTGTTGAGCTTTCTGGATGTTTATATTCATATCTTTCATCCAGTTTGGGAAGTTTTCAGCCATTACTATGCTTTCAGTCATATATTATGTATTACATCATTACATATTACATATGTAAAATATTCTCTCTATCCCTTTATTTCTCTCTTTTCCTTCTGAGCATCCACACTGCATATGTTGTTTCCTTAGGCTGTGTTCTCTTTTCTTCAATATTTTAACTTTCTGTTCTTCACACTTGATCATTTCCATTGTCTTATCTTCAGGTTCACTGTTTATTTCTTCAGCTTGCTCAAATCAGCCTAGAATCCCTCTAGTGAAATTTTCATTTCATTTACTGCATTTTTCAGTTCTACATTTTATTTTTGGTTTCTTTTACATTTCCTGTGCTTTTATTCACATTTTTATTTTGTGTACACTTTTCCCTTCACCTTCTCCACATCTTTCTTTAGTTCCCTGAGAATCTTTATGGCAGTTATTTTAAAATCATAGTCTAATATATCTGCCATTAGGTCTTTCTCAGGGACAGTTTGTTAATTTATTATTTTCCTCTGAATTAGGGTGTTTCCTGTTGTTTGGTGTCTCTTTAGTTTTTGTTGAACACTGACCTGTTGAATTTAACAATGTGTTAAATCTGGAGATTAGACTCTCCTCTTTTCCCTAGGATTTGCAGATTTTTAAAATTAATTTTATTTATTGTTTTTATTTTGTGGTTGTTTTAGGCTGCCTTTGGGTGAACCGCAATGAGAGTTGTAAATTTTTGTTTTCTTAGGTCCTTTCATAGCCTTTTAGTGACATGAACTTTCTAATTTTCATCATATATACAGTTTTTGTCCAATATCCTAGCCCTTAATGTTTGTCTCCCATAAGAGGAAAAATAGAAAATTCAGGGATTAAAAAAAAAAAAAAAGACATCAGTCTCTTAGGAAGCCTAGAAGTTTATTCAGCCAGAACAGAATGTGCTTGAAAAAAAAAATAGCATGATGCAAAAACATCACTGCCTATTCTTTGTCTGTACCCATGTATCAGAAGTAGCAATTCACAGTCAAAGCACAGACACCTGAGATTTGGAGAACGTCCTTTTTACCCACTCTGGTTCCTGAAACCTATGTGCAATCTGCTTTATGAACATACGTTCAGCTGCCTGCCATGAGATGTATGTGGGGGATGGGTGGCTGGTACTGTGAACATAGCTGGGATAACTGAAATTAACTAAAATTATCTGCACTTTACATCCTTCCTGGAACTTCCCTGAAAGTTGACTACAAGGTTCCAAAATAGATATTTAAGACAGATTCTGCCAGTCAATTGTTATCTAGGTGGGAAGACAGATTCCTGGTGCTCTACCATCTTCCCAGAGTCTTCACTACTATCTTTTGACTTGTCTTTTGCTTTCAGAATATATAGGTATAGTTGAATATGTGTGTGTACATATAAAAGAAAACTTTCACCAGTTCCTGTTTAAATGTGTGTCCAGGAAAGCTCCTTATATTCTCATGCTGGAAGTGGAACGCAAATAGTTGTTTCTTAATGGTGTCAGGGATGGAAAGACCTTCAACTGACAAGTAATTCTTTGCAGGAATTCAACTGAGGTGCCACGGCTTCTGCTTTGTGTAGGGCAGCAGCACATCCCTCTTGTGAGCTCCTGTGTGAATGTTTGTGTCCTGAGTGCATGTGCTGGATGAATCTCTGCAAAAGGCAGGTGTCCTTGATGTAATGTCATTCATGTGCTTCTGGAGAAAACTGAATGTGGTTAAGGTCTTGCGGGGAAAGCTTGTGTGCAGGTGGTTGAGGTAGTCCATAAGAAAGCAGTTACAAATGATTTGTATCCTGCCAAGATGATGAAGAAGAGAAACTGTAGCTGAGTACTTGTTGAAATAGCAACTGAGCAGAACATATTACCAACTCTATGCATGTAACGTATCTATTAATACTTAGATATAGTCAGCAATTTCAATAACATTGGAAACGGGAAGGGGGTGCTTAACATAATATGTCATGGCACAATTATGTTATAGCTATCCACTGCAAGGCATCATTACTTCCTTACCGGTTTAAGAATAGTATAAACCAGGCCATTAAATGGAAAACCAGTGGAGTTAATCACTCTTTTGCTTAACAGATCCTTCATAATGGGATTTAATCCTTAAAGGCACTGTTTATGGGTTGTATTAACCATTTTAATACGTTGGGCAGATCCAAAGAGTCTCTTTTTGTCAAGCTGATTGTAAATGCCCAAACTTTAATTTTATTTTAATTTTTGGGACTTGTTACATATTAAGAGCAAACATAGCCACTAGGAAATAATGTAAAAGACATGACTATTATGACTCTGAGATATTTAATTCCAGTAGTTAAGGCAGGGCATGCAAATTTGTCCTCTATCTAACATTTTGACTCCTAAGAGTACTGAAATTTTCTGTATATATCTAGTGGGCTCTTCTCGTATAGCTGTTATTTTTGTCCCAGTATCGATTAAGACCATTAAAGTTTGTCAGTGGCTTGTCTCATCTGATGTGAAAACTATTTAAAGGCTCTGATTTAGAGGCACAAAAGCCAATCTGTGCCTTTCTTTTTTTAAAGTAATGTTACATTCCACATGTATCATGTTACATTCCACTCTGTTTTAATTTCTTTCCTGACTCTTCTGCCCTGACTTACCTTTCTCTTTCTTCTTTCTTTGGGTTATTAGAGGTATTTTGGGATGGTGTCCATTCTAACCTGCTCATATTTATAAGTTTTTTCTTCAGAATGTCCCAGTTAGTATCATCAAGGCTAGGGGTCTCACTGGTGGTAATTTTGAGAGATGTAAAATTAACCTGACTTTGAATAAACCCCTTGAATTAACTCCATGGGCATGTTATCAGTGTTTTACCATATTACCATGTTAGTCAACATTTTCTTTTAGCTGCAGAGATATAATCATCATCAGTAGCAAAGGCATTTTCTAGGGCTGTATGCGCCTTCTATTTTTACAGGTGTGGATCTCTTCCTACCTATGGCATGGTGACTGCCCTTCCTCACACCATTCGTTACACTTGTAAACTGGAATCAGTCTTATCCAGAGCACTGTTTATAAAATGGGGGCAGCCTTTGAGACATACAACCATTGGTCACAGAGTTCTACCTAGCCAAGTGTCAATCACAGCTCACGCAGGGATTCAGAAGCACGGTTTAAGCTGACACAGAAAATAGGTTTGCATGAGACATATGGCCAGGGCCACTGAAAGGCTACTCCCATACTTTTGTTTCTAAAGACCAATTATGGAAGCTTCTGAGTAGGGTGGAGGTGAAGATTCCCCTACATGGGTCTGGCTTGCCTGGCTTGAAACTCTTCCTCACTTAAGAGATGGCATGTTGAGGCTTTCTTCTCTGTTTACCAAGGTATGTCCCAGAAAGTTAAGAGGGAGATGGAGCTTGAAAGACATCATCTGCCCAACTTAAAAAATGGCATCAACTCTTTTTTACACATGACTTATGGGGAAATGCCAGGATGTGAAGTAGGGCTGCAGAAGACTGCTTTTTAAAATTTGGTTTTGGTATCTTTTTGGCAGAGTGAAAAACCTGTGCATGTATCACTTTTAATTTTAATGAAAATGATTTCTTTTCTAAATGGGAAATGCCTGGGGAGCTGGCAGTGAATGAGATCTGTATTTAAATACAAATTATTTTATTCACTGTATGTGCACTCTTGACAAATTGTCTAGCACTCCTTTATCACCTATAAAATGGTGACTAGTTATATCTTTAAGTGTAAACTTTAAACAGAAACTTCTAGTAGTACTTTAAAATGAATAAAAGTAACTGTATCATTATATGGTTCTCAATAAAGTAGCAGGTTGAATGATTGAAGAAATGAGAAAGCAGAAAAACCAAACCAAACCAAAGTTCAAAAAGCAAACATTTGAATACATATACAATCCTTGGAATAAACAAACATGATATCATCATGTCAATGTTAATTAGGGTTGTATGGTATAATTAAACATTTCCTTATTGGTGTTTTACTTTTTATTATTTTCTTTTTAGAAAAGAATGAAATTTCATACAAAGTTATCAGTTGGCTTCCACCTGAAGATCATAGAAAAGATTTTAATAACTCTTTTGATTTCTTTGTGACAGAGGCTTTGCATGGCAGGTAATTTCTTTTATTCTCTGAATGAAAGACTTGCCATTTTAGTGATAGGAATGAATGGTTGCATGCATGGATACTTGGTTTGAGTTTAGGAGAAATGGATGGATGGGTGGATGGATGGGGAGATCAATGATGGTGGCAGTATACGGATGGAGTAAATGAGTTTTGCACTACCAGTCATCCATTCTGTGTATACTGTGGGTCTTCCACTGAAAGCATGAATGTATTTCTGTATTGTGAGGGGGATTGTTCCTCTGTATCTTCCTTGCAACATTTCATCTATGGTGTTTGCATATATATTCTCCAAAATATAGAAGTTGCGATAGACAACTTAATTTCTCATTGTCAATAGGTGATGAGAACCACCAGTTTACACTTATTGTTCCTCCCTTACCCTCACATAAATTAAAGGATAGAAAGATGCTTACGAATACTGTTATTTAATATCTCGAAACACTATCTTTTAAACTCATTTTTAAAAACGAAATATCTTGGTGATATACAACCAGCGGGTAACCTGAAGAATTTTGTCATTATCTGAGATGTATAGAAAGTTCTTCTTTGACATTAGAGGGTAAAGACACAAATTTATCCCTTGTTTGGTTAATACACAGGCCTAATGTCCATGCCCCTTCTTTCCTTAGAAATTCTATTTGCAGGGCACCTGGATGGCTCAGTTGGTTAAGCATCTGACTTTGGTTCTTAGGTCATGATCTCAGAGTCTTGGGACTGAGCCTACTGACGTGCCCCTGTTGAGTTCCCCACTCAGTGGGAAGTCTGCTTGTATCTCTGCCTCTCCCCTCACTTGTGCTCTTTCTTTCTCAAATAAATATATAAAATCTTAAAAAAAAAGAAATTCTATTTGATACTAGGTGGTCCTAAAATCTAGCTTTTTCCATAAAGCCCAATTCCATAGTCAAACTAGAACACCAAATTCTCTTATCTGTAAGAGATCTGATCTAAAGTACTCATTTGAAACTTTTTTTATCTTGTGTTGTTACTCATATATTTTCAAATTGTATGTCCCATCTCTTCCCCCTCAGCTTTATTATGCCAAAGACTGTTTTTTTTTGTTTGTTTGTTTAGTTTTTGTTTTTAAGTATGCTCCATACCTAGCATCGACACCAATAGGAGGCTGGAACTCACAACCTTGAAATCAAGATCTGAGCTGAGATTAGGAGTCAGATGCTTAACCAGCTGAGCCACCCAGGCGTCCCTCAAAGACTGGTTTCACTCACATGTTAAATATGTTGCAAAACACTGAGCACAGTGCTTTCCTGTATTTTTTCATTTATTATCTTAATTTCAATATGATTCATGTTCTATGTTTGAGGAAATTGTACTTCATATTCTGAATTTGTCAGTAAAATTAAGCAACCATTCTTTATGAAAATCTTTTAAAATATAATAGAGGATAATTTCATCTAATCATGTGTTGTCACTTTTAGTTGATTCTATAGCATGTGTGGGCATCTTCATATTGTTAATCAGCTCTCACCTGTGGGTCTTCTTTCGTTGAGCGGACGTGGTGGAATATTGTACAGGTTATAGGTTTGCTGGGCCATTGATTCTCTCAGTCCTTCATTCATGTAGGAGGCCTATGGGTCTCCAAAGCACATGCACCTGTAACCTCTGGTCAGGAATATTCTCATCTGTTGCCATGTGCTGTATGAAATGGATCATTTTCTTTGCAAGCACTGATGGGAAAACATTGAAAGAATAGATCCTGGAGTAGTGCCATAGGCAAGAGTCTTCAAAATTGGTAAAATTTTAGCATGAACTTTTGTGAATACTCCAGCCAGCATGAAGTGAAAAGGTAGTAGTTAACTTCAAATAGGCTTTTATTTTTGTTTGTTTTAAATATTAATATTTTCAGGTAGGAAGATGTAAATCTCACATTCAGCTTAGAAGTTGGATTCTAATATTATCATCAGGATGTTCCTTGTGTGAGGCAATCTGTCAAATTCAGGATATACTTAATTTCAAATAAAAGAGCTCCATTGTGAATGTTGATGTTATGAAGTTATTTCCACAGTTTGGTTAGTAAGCAGGACAGTCACTTAGAAAAGTTCAGTATACAAATGAAAGTTAAACAGAACTCACAGAATGTACCAACTAGACATGAGACTCTGAGATCTACTAGTGTCAAAGAATGCTTTCAATGCAGAAAGATCTAAATTAGCTTTGCTAGTGCATGCATATGGATTGGCCAGAGAAAGGGTAGGGGAGGAAATGAGAACATTTTAGGAACCAGAAACATCCAGAGCAGAGTATTTGTTGAGCACTGGTAACATAGGTGGGCAGCTCCCAGGTATGGTCTTACTTACCTGAGATATTTTCTTTGAGCCAAAGATTCTCCTAAGTATTGTGAAATTAACACCTTCAATGAGTATTTCTTATTACTTTTGTTTTAAACAGAGAAGCATTTGAGAACATTGTAAAGTTAATGGAACAACTGGGGATTCGATGCAGTGATTTGTTAAGGAGAGGAGATATCATGGATTTCTTAAAAAATGAGAACTTTGACCTGGTATTCATTGAAGCATTTGACTTCTGTTCTTTCCTGGTTGCTGAGAAGCTGGGGAAGCCTTTTGTGGCAATTCTTCCCACCCAGTTTGGCAGTATGGACTATGGGCTACCGATCCCTGTGTCTTATATTCCAGTATTCCGTTCCTTGCTAACTGACCACATGGACTTCTGGGGCAGACTGAAGAATTTTCTGATGCTCTTTGATTTCTCCCTGAAGCAATGGCAACTTCAGTCTACATATGACAACACCATCAAGGAACATTTCCCAGAAGGTTCTAGGCCTGTTTTGTCTCATCTTCTAAAAAAAGCAGAGCTGTGGTTTGTTAACTCTGACTTTGCCCTTGAGTTTCCTCGGCCTCTACTTCCCAACACTGTGTATGTTGGAGGCTTAATGGCAAGACCTGTTAAACCAGTATCACAAGTAAGTAAAACCTTAGCTCTCAATATGGACTTCATGCAGAACTTTTCAGAACAGACAGAACCGGTGGCTCCTCTGGCAGAGGGAACAAGAAATGAAGTACGATTAGACAGGCAAAGCAAGGAGGATATACATTTTTATTTTTCAATTTAATTTAATTTTACTTTTCTAGTCTACTGTATTCTATTTTGAATTTTATTTTATGTGGTAAAAAGCACTTAGTATAAGACTTAACTTCTTATCAAATTTTAATAATACAATATTTAATAGTACAATAGTACAATTATTGACTTAGGTGCCATGTTGTACGTCAGATCTCTAGATCTTATTCATCTCATTTACTTGTAACTTTTCCTCCACGGAATAATAGTTCGCCTTTTACCTCATTGCTCCTCCTCCTCTAACCTTGGAAACCAACTTCCGCCTTTGATTCTATGAATCTGACTATTTTAGATGCTTCAGATAAGTTAAATCATGCAGAACTGCCTTTCTGGCTTAGGTCACTTCGCATAATGTCCTCAAGTTTCATCCATGTTTTCCCATATTGCAAAATTTCCTTCTTTTTAAAATATTCCTTTATCTATATATTATATATATAATTGTATATTTTATATATGCACATATAAATGTATATATCCATTTCCTTAGGTATAGAGAGAGAACTCAGATTGCTTCATCATATGGTGGTTCTATTTTTAATTTGGGGGGGGGATTTCCATATTGTTTTCAATAGTGCCTTTACTGTTTTTCGTTCCCAACAGTGGTAGATAAGAGTTGCTATTTCCCCATATCCTCAACAGTTTTCTTCTGTTTTTTAATAATAACCATACTAATATATATGAATTAACATCTCGTTGTGGAATTGATTTGCATTTCCCTAATGACTAGTGTTGCTGAGTATTTTTTCATATATCTGTTTGCCATTTACATGTTGTCTTTGGATAAATGTCTATTCCAGTCCTTAGCCTTTTTTAAAAAAATATTTCACTTATTTATTTGACAAAGAGAGGGAAAGAGATCACAAGTAAGCAGAGAGGCAGGCAGAGAGAGAGAGAAGCAGGCTCCCCGCTGAGCAAAGAGGCCAATGTGGGACTTAATCTCAGGACCCTGAGATCATGCCTTGAGCCAAAGGCAGAGGCTTAATGCACTGAGCCACCCAGGCACCCTCCCTTAGCCTAATTTTAATGGGATTGTAAAATCATTCTTTCTTTTCTTTCTTTCTCTCTCTCTCACTCTCACTCTTTCTTTTACTATCTTTCTCTTTGTTTCTTCTTTCTTTCCTATTGAGCTGTAGTTCTTTCTTATGGAGATTTTGGAGATTAATCTCTTATCAGGAATATAGTTTGCAGATATTTTCTGTTCTGTAGGCCCTCAGTTACTGTGTTGATGGTTACTTTTGCTATGCAGAAGCTTTTCAGCAGCTTTTTAGTTTAATGTAGTCCCAGTTGGTTTTGTTGTTATTGTTGTTTGTTTCAGTGTTTGTTAGTTTTGAGTTTGATATTTCATTTTCTTGTTCATTGTACAGTATCATTGAAATCATTGGCAAGATCAATATCATGAAATTTTCTCCCTGTATTTTCTTCAAAGAGCTTTGTAGTTTCAGGTCTTATGTTTAAATCTTTAATTAATTTTGAGTTGAAAATTTGTATGGTTTAAGTTGAGGATTGAACTTTATACTTATTCATGTGGATATTCACATGCTGGGGGTAGGGATTCTGGTGAGAGGGTGTTTTCATAACTTAATTACTGGCCTAGGTGATACTGGTTACACATTTGCCTGGGGTGCAGTCTGTTTTTTACCTCTTTCTTTTCTTCTTTCCCTCTTTCCTTCTTTCTTTCATTTCTCTTAGAGAATGAGAACATGGAGCCTCTTATTCTGATGTCATTCTCTGCTCTTTTAAATTTTAAATAATAGATTTACATTAATCTTATAATTATCAAAAGATAGCAAAGCTGATTTTAAGTGGTTTCCTGGGATGATAGGTCTTATGAAGTAGTGTAGGATGGAGTCAAATAGAGCCAGATTGAATAATAGAGTAAAAGCTTTGAGCTGGGGACAACCAAACAATTCAGAAGAAGAAATTATGTTTCTGAAGAATGACAAAATTGTATTCTTAGGGGTCTAAATTTTTAGAGGATTAAATCAGAAACTTCTTAAGAATCATTTATGGGTGTTCAAAATTCCACTGGTATTTTTCAAAGAGCTAGAGCAAATAATCCTAAAACTTGTATGGAATCAGAAGAGACCCCAAATTGCTAAGGAAATGTTGAAAAACAAAAACAAAACTGGTGGCATCACGTTACCTGATTTCAAGCTTTACTACAAAGCTATTATCACCAAGACAGCATGGTACTGGCATAAAAACAGACACGTAGACCAGTGGAATAGAGTAGAGAGCCCAGATATGGACCCTCAACTCTATGGTCAAATAATCTTTGACAAAACAGGAAAAAATATACAGTGGAAAAAAGACAGTCTCTTCAATAAATGGTGCTGGGGAAACTGGGCAGCTATGTGTAGAAGAATGAAACTCGAGCATTCTCTTACACTGTACACAAAGATAAACTCGAAATGGATAAAAGACCTCACCATGAGACATGAATCCATCAGAATCCTAGAGGAGAACATAGGCAGTAACCTCTTCGATATCAGCCACAGCAACTTCTTTCAAGATATGTCTCCAAAGGCAAAGGAAACAAAAGCGAAAATGAACTTTTGGGACTTCATCAAGACCAGAAGCTTCTGCACAGCAAAGGAAACAGTCAACAAAACAAAAAGGCAACCCACGGAATGGGAGAAGATATTTGCAAATGACAGTACAGACAAAAGGTTGATATCCAGGATCTATAAAGAACTCCTCAAACTCAACACACACAAAACAGATAATCATATCAAAAAATGGGCAGAAGATATGAACTGACACTTCTCCAACAAGGACATACAAATGGCTATCAGACACATGAAAAAATGTTCATCATCACTAGCCATCAGGGAGATTCAAATTAAAACCACATTGAGATACCACCTTACACCAGTTAGAATGGCCAAAATTAGCAAGACGGAAACAACGTGTGTTGAAGAGGATGTGGAGAAAGGGGAGCCCTCTTACACTGTTGGTGGGAATGCAAGTTGGTGCAGCCACTTTGGAGAGCGGTGTGGAGATTCCTCAAGAAATTAAGAATAGAGCTTCCCTATGACCCTGCAATTGCACTACTAGGTATTTCCCCCAAAGATACAGATGTAGTGAAAAGAAGAGTCAACTGTACCCCAATGTTTATTGCAGCAATGGCCATGGTTGCCAAACTGTGGAAAGAACCAAGATGCCCTTCAATGGACTAATGGATAAGGAAGATGTGGTCCATATACACAATGGAGTATTATGCCTCCATCAGAAAGGATGAATACTCAACTTTTGTAGCAACATGGATGGGACTGGAAGAGATTATGCTGAGTGAAATGAGTCAAGCAGAGAGAGTCAAGTATCATATGGTTTCACTTATTTGTGGAGCATAACAAATAACATGGAGGACATGGGGAGATGCAGAGGAGAAGGGAGTTGAGGGAAATTGGAAGGGGAGATGAACCATGAGAGACTATGGACTCTGAAAAACAACCTGAGGGTTTTGAAGGGGCAGAGGATGGGATGTTGGGGGAACCAGGTGGTGGGTAATAGGGAGGGCACGTATTGCATGGAGCACTGGGTGTGGTCCAAAAGCAATGAATACTGTTACGCTGAAAAGAAATAAAAAAAAAAATAAAAAAAGAATCATTTATGGGTGGTTGTAAACTAATTAATACTACACAAAATAGACTTATGTCATAACTTTTACAGGAGATAAAGGATATTTTATAAATGGTTTAATATAATAAATTCAACCAACGTACTACAGCACATTAGTAGAATGAATGGGAGAAAAAAACACATCACGTCAAGAGAAGCAGAAAAGTTATCTGACAAAACTAACACTCTTTCATGATAAAAACACTCACAAAACTAGTCATATAAACATGATTCTTGAACATGATAAAGAGTATATGGAACACTCCCAGCAAAAAACATACTCGTTATGATAGACTGCAATTGTACTTCTTAAGATCAGTAGTATAAGATGTCTACTTACATCACTGCTGTTCAAATATGCCCTAGAAAAAGCAAATAGGCAAGAAAATGAAAGAAAAGACATCCAAACTGGAATGGACAATGTAGAAATAGTTTGATTTTCACAGGACATATTTCTCTAAGTAGAAAATACCAAAAAATTCATATACCAAAAAGAAAGTACTAGTTTTAATAAACAAACCCAGCACAGTTGCATGGGAAAATATCAATATGCAAATATGATTTGTGTTTCCACACAGCAACTATGAACAGTCCGTAAAGGAAATTGAGAAAACTATGTACAACAGGATACAATTAAACTGAAGGGTTGAAAGACATGTACACTGAACACTACAGATTTACTGAAACAAATTCAGAAAGACCTAAATAAATAGAAAGACATCTCCAGACCATGGATTGTGAGATCATTACTACTCAAAGTGATGTACAGATTCGATCTAATCCTTATCAACAGCTCAATGACCTCTTCTTTTTTATAGAAATGAAAAAGCCAATTTTCAAATTCATATGGAAATGTAAGAGACCTTGAATAACCAAAAGAATATGAAAAAGAACACCGTTGGATGACTCATACATCTGTGACCAATTCATTTTTGACAAGAGTGTCAAATCCATTCAAGGAAGGAAAGAATAGTCCCTTTGGAAAATGGTTCTGAGCCTGCTGGATTTTCACATGAAAGAGAATGTATTTTGAGCCCTCCTTATGCCACATACCAAAAATAACTCAAAATAGATTGATGGCATAATTGAAGAGTTAAAAGCCATAAAATATTTAGAAGAAAAGAAAGGGATACATCTGCATGGACTTATTTCACAATGAATTTGTAGACATGACATTGAGAAGATGAGTAACAAAGGAAAAAATAGAAAAATTGGCCTTCATCAGGATTAAAAACTTCTCTATTTCAAAGGATGTTATATAGAAAATGAAAGGACAACCTATCAGATACAAGGCAAGTATGTCATCTCACTGTCACCTTTTAGCCTCATACTGGATGTCCTAACAAAAATAATGAGACAAAACAAACAAACAAACAAAAAACACAGAATAAAAGGCATATAGATTAGGAAGAAAGCAATAAAACTATTTTGTTTGCAGATGACATGATGGTCCATTTTGAAAATCTGAAAAAGCCAAAAAATAAAAAATAAAAATTCCTGGAATAGAAAGCAATCATAGCAATGTCACAGGAAAGAAGTTTAATGTATAAAATCAACACTTTCTTTATATATTAGCAATGCATGAGGGAATGTGAAATTAAAAACACTGTACCATTTACATTAGCACCACCAAAAATGTGATGTTGGGAATAAATCCACAAAATATGTAAAGATTTATATGAGGAAAACTACAAAATTCTTTTTTTTTAAGATTTTATTTATTTATTTGACAGAGAGAGATCACAAGTAGGCAGAGAGACAGGCAGAGGGGGAGGAGAAGGCAGGCTCCCTGCTGAGCAGAGATTCCCAATGTAAGGCTTGATCCTAAGACCCTGAGATCATGACCTGAGCTGAAGGCAGAGGCTTAATCCCCTGAGCCACCCAGGTGTCCTTTTGGTTTTCTTATTCTTTACTTTTAAGAGTTCTTTGTATACTATGTGTATTTGTGTGTATAAAGTGTCCGCATATTTTGAATAGCACTTTTGAACAGATAGGTGTGTTCCAAATATTTGCTCTTGTTCTGTGGCTCCTCTTTTTATTGTCTTGACAGTGCCTACACAGAACAAATTTTTTTAAAGATTTATTATCTATTTATTTGAGAGATATGAGCAGAGTACAGAAGGCACTGAGCTGTCCGGGGCTAGGAGAACCTAGTGAGCTCTAGACACTAGCAGGAAGGCATATTCAGTAAATAAATGAATTTCATTTCAAAGCATCTTGGCTTTGACGAACAACTTTGTTCACCTCCTTTCTTTTTTTTGCCACTCTCCAGGAATTTGAGAATTTCATTGCCAAGTTTGGAGACTCTGGTTTTGTCCTTGTGGCCCTGGGCTCTATTGTGAGCATCTATCAGTCTCAGGAAGTTCTTAGGGAGATGAACAATGCCTTTGCTCATCTGTCTCAAGGGGTGATATGGAAGTGTAATCCTTCTCATTGGCCCAAAGACCTTAAATTGGCAGCAAATGTGAAAATCATGGACTGGCTTCCTCAGAATGACCTCTTGGGTAAGGACTGTTCAGGTCTACTTCTCTCTTTCCATTTATGTATCTCTAAGTTTCCACTGCACAACCCCACCAGTCTGAGAAAGGGCATCTGGTAACTAAAGGTAATCTTTAGAGGACAGGAATGGAGCAGCCAGCCGGAGTTCTTGGGAAATCAGGCTCTGCTTCCCAAATGGCTAAAACTGCTATGTTTTCTTCTTTCTTTCTATTGCAGTCTTCACATCCGCCCCCAGAAGTGATATTGTCATCAGGCTGTTTTGACAGTACCTTATTTGGTATTCAACAAGGTTACCCAAACGTAGTCAAAGACAGTTTACGGATTCTGAGATCACATATCAAAGGATATGTTGCCAATGTTTTCCCTCAACTCTAAAATATCCATTAAGCCCCATGTCACTATAGAAACACTCTCACAGATATTGGTTCATTCTCCTTTTCCCCAAAAGGTTTACTCATACTTTCACAAAGTATTGGTGACAGTGTCAGAAGGGTATGACAAAACATCTGAGTTTCAAGCTGAGTTACCTCTCAGCCTTAGCTGCTTATTTTGCCCATCATATTCTCTGGTAACAGAGAGCTCCTTGTACCCCTTTGTCCATGTGCCACTTTTTGGAGCTCCTCAGTGCCACCACCACTGACTATATCAAACATTCATCATCAAGATTATGACTCACAAACATATTGGGAACTTAATGTAGAGGGTTCTGCACATTTATTCACAAGGCACGGTATAGGGAAAAGGATTCTGACTTTCAAAGAAACACAAATAGATTCTGATGCACATCCCTATTGAGAGGCAGTGTTTGAGATAAACTCTTCATTATTAGCACTTGTTTTAGTTTTCTCAAAATAGAGTGGGGTGAGCACACAGCAACTAGAAATATCAAGATGGATGGTCCATCATTGCCTACTTTAGAGGATTTCTTGTGAAATTAAGGAGAAACCACATATAGTGTAAGTTTGATGAATGCCACATGAGCTGTGATGTCAGTAAACGTGCTAGCCTTCAGATAAGTGAGAAGTGAATGGGCAGTGAAAGGGAGAGCTTGAGACCTGGAGAGCAAGAGATAGAGACAGAGAGAGAGATAGAGATAGTAAATTAGAAAAGACAGAGTAGCACTGGGAGAAAGTAATAGTGAGATAACAGACACAGGAGAAGCAAAGGGAGAGGCAGAGTGGAAAGATAAGGATGGTTGGAGGGATGGATGGATGTATGGCAGGAAATGTTGTGCTTAGTATTATTCTCAGCAGCTGTCCCTGGGTTCTGAGTCTTAGAAGGATTGATTTAGAAGAATCTCTGTATGGAGATAAGACCAGAATATTTTATCTTGGGGAATATGCACCCTTGAGTGTGTCCTAAGCTAATTCAATAAATCCATTTTCTCCAACATACTTTAAGATCCCTTTGTATTTTTTTCTGCCTTTGATCCTTTCAAAGATGTTCTGAAAATTTTCACCCTGAAATATTCTGCTCTGTTCCTGATTTGTAACAGCTCACCCACGCATCCGTCTCTTTGTCACCCATGGTGGATTGAATAGCATAATGGAGGCCATCCAACATGGCGTACCCATGGTAGGGATTCCTGTCCTTGGAGAACAGGCTGAAAACCTGATCCGAGTAGAAGCCAAAAAGTTTGGTGTCTCTATCCAGTTAAAGCAGGTTAAGGCAGAGACATTGGCTCTGAAGATAAAGGAAGTCATTGAAGACAAGAGGTATGGAGTTCTCTGGGCTTGTGGTCATCTAGACTGAATGAAGACATCCAACACAAATGGCACTGTGTAGCACTTTTTTCTCCCAATACAAGCTGAAACTTCCAAGACATGGAATAATATGTGTGTGATGCTAACAGATGACCTTTTTCCTCTGAGAGCAAGACTAGGGAGTTCAGATTAGATATTGAGTAAAATTTCTATCTGAAGTCTTGTGAGGACTCTGACCTACTTACATAAGGTCTGTAAGAGGTCTTATATTTTGGGACTACTGATAGTAGAATTGTACTAAGCAGAAGGTCACATTCTTGTACCCCAATATGCCACACTGTTTTCTGCTTCAGACCATTTGTCAGTGTTGCTCCCTCGGATACCCTTCCCTTCTCTTCACAGACCTACCTCCTTCATGACAGTCAGACTCATCTCCAACATCCTCTCCTCAAAGAGGCAGGAAGCCTTTGTGTGGCAGTCCTAAATGTGCTCCTCTTTCCCACCCCATTCAATCATTTTGTTCTTCTTAACACTTTTCAGGATCAGTAACAGCCCATTCCCTTCTGTTTTAATTTATTGTGTGTCCCTCACACTAGAAAGTAGAGAGCTCGCTCCCCTGGATGGTCCAGTGTCTCTTGTTTTTCCTTGTGTTCCTAGGGCCTAGCCCAGGGTCTGCCAGAAAGTAAGGTAGGATGAATTTCTGTTAAGTGAGTCAGTAAAAGGCCCATATTCTCTTATGTAAATTGCCATCCAGCATAAGGATGTGGTAACCATGATGAACTGAATATCTTACTAGAGTTTCAAGGTAATTTATCTTGATTTGGGTGTATGTTAGTTACATTACATATATTCCTATACACCTTTTCCTTCATTGTACCATAAGTGTCCTTAGGTAGAGACTTGTCCTTACAACTTAGTCACCATTTTATAATTTAACACTTTTAGCCCTAAGCATGGATCTTTGCATGGATAGACCAGTTAGAACTTTTCAAGGGGACCCAGACAGACTGTGACAAGACCAGGCCAATCACTTTTCCTTAAAACGGAGTCTTTTGTGCATATGGATGAAAGTGTATGCGTGTGTGTGTGTGTGTGTGTGCGTGTGTTTGTGTGTGTGTGTGTGATACAAGGTCTCTAAGAGTTTTGAGACCACATGAGTAACACCCCACCTCTGTCTCTGCTAACAGGTACAAGTCAGCAGCTGTGGCTGCCAGCATCATCAGGCGCTCCCACCCCCTGACCCCTGCCCAGAGGCTGGTGGGCTGGATCGACCACATCCTCCAGACAGGGGGTGCCACCCACCTCAAGCCCCATGGCCTGCAGCAGCCATGGCATGAGCAGTACCTGCTGGATGTCTTCTTGTTTCTGCTGGTGGCCACCCTGGGCACCCTCTGGCTCTGTGGGAAGCTGCTGGGAATGGTGGCCAGGTGGCTGTGTGGGGCCAGGAAGCTGAAGAAGGCCTAATGGAGGTGCAGCCTTAATGGATATTTGGGGAGCTACAGGTTGTAGAAGGCTTTCCCTAGCACAAACACCCCTAGTGTATTGTCCATATTGGTACCTGAGGGTAGTGCAGAAATATCTCCTCGCTGTTTCTGCCTCTGTTTGGAAATTCTTATGAAGTAATCGGGATTATTTTTGCAAATTGTGGTAGAATATATATTTTATAAGCTTATTATTTAGCCATTAATTGTATAGTCAGTGGCATCGAACATATTGACATTTTCATGGAAACATCACCACCACCCATTACAAAACAGTTTTCATCTTCCCAAAATCAAACTCCATGCTGATCAAACAGTAATTCCTCATATCCCTGCCCCAAACCACCATCCCCACACCCTGGCAACTCCTGTTCTGTTTTCTGTGTCTATGAGTTTGATCTTGGCTTCTTGACTTGCCTCTCTTCAGTGGTCTCCTCACTAAGAACCAAACCTTCAGTAGACAGCCCCACTATCAACCCCACTCTGTCTCTAGACATAGGGTCATGCTTACTTCATCCTTGGTGTCTGACATCTCTCAGTCTCTCTGCCCTTTCTCCACCCTCATATTTCATGATATGACATAAGATAATGGCCAGTACTTCCATGCTGGGTTTTCCTCTTGTATCTCCTTTTCACCTTACTTCCAAGCTCAGGAAGCCTGATTCCCCACTCTGCAGGTAGGCAGGGATGACCCTCCCATGACTCCACCTGTAGTCTCTGTTCTAAGTCCCCACCTGTGAAGAGTACCTCCTTTGCTGGTCAGACATGGAGCCTGCCTTTGGGCCACAGGTAATGCTGTGGTTTTCACTTCTCACAGTTCCCTCTCATGATTGCCCCTCTTAAGATATATTACTTGAAGATCCTGGACCTTCCTATATTACTTGAAGATCCTGGACCTTCCTATGAACCTCTGGAATCCCAGGTCCTATATAATGAGAGTTCCCAGGACTTTATTGATTTAGGAGACATCTGTCTGCCCCCCAAATATGGCATAGAATATACCTCTATGTGTAGGAATTGCATTCAATTCCTCACAACATACTCCCCAAAATGTGTGCCTAACCACCAGGATTTTATGTTTGGTGTTTGATTCTCTGAAAAGGGCTGTTGTGGGGGCTCCATGTGATTATCTGTAGCTCCCCCCTCTTTTTTGACTTTTATATCTCCTTTACTAGACACCAGTCTCCCTCTCTGGTAGTTCCTTGTTTAATACATTTTACCTTCCTATGATTGTGCCATCATATTGCTTTTGTATTTTCATGTGGAATTCAATATATCCTTAAACATTTCAAATGTACAGTATCTTGTATATGAAACACAATGAAGAAAACAACAGATATATGGGATAGCCCCAGACACCAGTTTTGATTGCCCAATTCGAAGTTGTGACCACATGTTGAAGTAATTCAAATGGAAGATGAAGCAACTACTACAAAATACTCCATGTAGAAGTGGGAAGAGGCCCACCCTTGCTCATGTCAAGATAGGATTTTCTGGGTAGAATGCAGAGCTGGTGCCAGGTGTCTACTGGGTTCTGTGAGTTCTCTTGCTGTACAATGTCACCTACAGCCAAAAACATGTCCCATGAGGACACATGTGTGTATGTGTGGGTGTAATTCAAGGTCTTATTTCTGTAATTCTTATGAAATCTCTAAAATTGGTCTCTGGTAATAGTTCCTGAAAGGCAGACCTGAAGCTTTTTCTGTGTTGTCATTAGAATAAATAGCCAAGACTTTCCCCCTCATAACCAATGAAGGGACCAAGGAATGAGGCTTCCAGCTGATGAGTCTTGTTACCACTCTCACCATGTCATCCTGCCTGAACACTTATAACTCAGGGAAGCCAGCTCTGTGCCTGCTCCTCCCTAAGTTCCACTTCCATTCAGGGAATCTGATCAAGGGCAGCCAGTGAGCCAGGCTGATGTCTCCAATCTCCTTTCATTGAAATCTTTTCCATGGGGCAGACTGTCAGCATGGCCTTGATGGTATGAACATCTGATCTCATCCTTCCCTGATTCAGATCCTTTGTTGGCTCTCCTTGCATGGAATACATGCCCTCTGGATTTATTTCTGGCTACTTCTCCAAGTGTATCATGAAAACTTTGAAGCAGATCCACACAGACATGTTGATTCATTCATTTAGTTGATTCATGATGAAGGTGCAAAGACAAGTCAATGGGAAAAGAAAAATCCCTTCAGCAAATTATACTGGAACAATTTATATCTGAGTGACCTTTGATTTTTACTTGATGACATACACCAAAGGATATTGACTGTCACTGCATACCATGCACAAGAATTAACTCATAGTGTATCATGGACCTATATGTGAACACTGAAGCTATGAATATTCTAAAGGAAAGTCATCCTAGTCTTATGGTTGCACAGATTTATTATTCAGATCACACAAGCTCAAATAAAAAAGAAAAATATTTGATAAATTGGATTTTATCAAAATGAAAAACTACTCTTCAGACAGAAATATAAGCCACCAACTGGGCAAAAATATTGCAGCACATTTCTCAAAGAACTTACATTTAGAGTATCTAAACAAATCTTACAACCAGTACAAGAATGGACAAAAAGTTTTGAGCAGACACTTCTCAAAAGAAGGTATGCAAAGAGCCAATAATCACATGAAAAATTACTCGACACATTAGTCATTAGAGAAATGCAAAATAAAACCTCAGTATTATAGCATTTCTACTAGAATGGCTACATTAAAAATACTGATGATATTGATGAGGGAACAGAAGGCTGGCTGAGGACAAAGCAAAAGCTGACACCCTCCAACCTTTCCCCATCCCCATTCCTGGGTGGGACATATTATGATATTCTTTGGGAATCTCCCAACAATCTTAATGTTAATACCTTGCTAGAGGGAAAAATGACCTTGACAATGGCAAGACCCCAAGGCCTCTGGTATCTTATAGGTCCTTTTTAGCATGTGAAAGTTCTATTGAAACCTCCTTTTTCCTTCCCCCACCCCCATGGTACATAACCTGCCACCCCTCACAACCCTGAGGTAGCAGCTCTTTCTGCCCATGGGTCTTGTCCCCGTGTTTAAATAAACCACCATTTTGCACCAAATATGTCTCAAGAATTCTTTCTTGGTCATCAGCTTTGGACCTCACCCCACCAAAACTCACTTATATTCTGAAACTTCATCATTTGGGGGCACCTGCGTGGCTCAGTGGTTAAAGCCGCTGCCTTCAGCTCAGGTCATGATCTCGGGGTCCTGGATCGAGTCCCGGGTCCGTCCGACTCTCTGCTCTGCAGGGAGCCTGCTTCCATCTCACTCTCTCTGCCTGCCTCTCTGCCTACTTATGATCTCTTTGTCAAATAAATAAATAAAATCTTAAAAAAAAAAACCCCAAACTTCATCATTTGGCACCCAATGTGGGGCTGTGAATCTTTACATTTGGACTCTGAGCTTCAGTGCAAAGTTGGTGAGTACTTTCTCTCCTCTTCCTTTAGTCTCATTTCAGGGGTTTTTCAAAGAATATGGTCTTATTGGAACATGTTCATGTCAACTTCTCAGGCTGCAATCTTCTAGCCCATGGCTACTCTGTGGGGAGGAGAATGTCTGCCTTTTGGCTGGAAGTTAGTACCCTGGCTGGAATGGTAATAAGACCCAGAAACTTGATGCCCTCTCTTTATTTCTGTTCTTATATAAAGTTATCTGTCTTGGGCACAGGACATCCACCTAAGTCCTCAGGATGGCTGCCAATCTTAAGACTTCTGTGTGAGGTTTCCTCCTGATTGATCTAATGTGATCCCTCCATATCCCTGGTCCAGCCACTTCTGGCTGTGGGACCTCCACTGGGAGACAGCTGAAACTAGTACCCAATTGAATTAAAATGCAACCAGGGACCGTTTCCTGGGGAAGTTGGCTGTAAGGACCACATATGTTGGAATGTCGCTTAAACCATGATGGATTTCAGTCTTTACTGTTCTCAGTGTCCTCTACTAACTACTTAAAGCTACAAAATTGTGTAATTTCCTCTTGCCAAACTTTTCTAGTATTTCCATGGGTTAAAATGGCAAAACAGAAGGAGACAAGATGATGGAGAAGTAGGAGGCACTGTTTCAACCTGTCCCCTAAAGTGAGCTGATTACCCACCAAAGAATTCTGATCACCCATGAAATCAGTCTGAGATTAGAATTATATACTTCTGGATCTCTACAGGGGCAGAAGACACCAGTGGACAGGTAAAGCAGAGTGGGAACATCAGACTGATATCGGAAGATAAAAGGGAGAGAGAGCCACCAGAAGCGACCCATTGGAAAGTAATACCCCAATACGAGAGTGCCCTGTGATTGGGGACCAGCATTAACTTGGAGTCTTGTTGAAAGCACTCAAAAAGAGCAAAAGATCTTAAGGGGAAATTGGTGGAATTGGGCAGTTAGGGACAGGGACTTAAGCCCACAGACCCAGGACAGCCACTGCTGGCCGGGAACCAGAGAGCTAGCGAAGAAGTCAGGTCTTGGTCCCTGAGTTGCTGGCAAGCCTGAGAGTGGCTGGATCGTGGTGCCTGTGAGGGAGTCTGGTCTGGACGCCAGCCTGCGCTTTCTTGAACCACAGCCTTTTGTGCTCTGGATGTGTGCTGCACGACTCAGATCCTGGTCTGAGAGAGTTCCATGCAGGTGCTAGCCAGCACTATCTGGGACCAGGAGATTCTGAACACTCCCAGCCTGGGCCAGCGTGAAAATCTCAGTGTGCTCTCTCTGGTTGGGACCTCTCTGACAGTCTGGACCTGCCCAGGCAGCTGCGGCTAGTATTTATCATGGTTTTGGGTGCAGGTTGGAGTTCCTGTGACCTCAGAGACCATGACTGGGGACATGCTCTGCCAGTGGCAGAGGGGGAATTTATGTGCTCTGGAGCACCCAAAGGGGAACAGACTGAGGCTTCTCGCTGAGATGGAGGTCTGGGTTCAGTTTGCTTTCCGCTAAACCTCCAAAGAACTGCCAAAAGCCACCAAGGGGAGAAAAAACAAACAAACAAACAAAAAAACCTCCAGAGAACAAAAGCCTGAAAAACCAGTTTCCTCAGAACCCAGACCCTTGATGGGGGTAGGAGGACTCAACTCTAGCAAGACTCCCTGAAAAACCACAAGGCAGGCCCCTCCCCAAGAAAGCCAGCCAAAAAAACAAAACAACCCCCCCAAAAACCAACCAACCAACCAACCAACCAACCAAACAAACAAACAAACAAAAAAACAAGAGGACAACCACCACTACTTCATAGATACAACTATTATTTTTAATTCGTTCCCACTATTCTGGTTCTTTTCTTTTTTTTAAATATAAATTTTAATCTATTTACCATCACAATGAGATGTTCAGTACATCAAATTCCATAATAACCTTTTAACCTGAGCTTTTTTGATATGTATACTTGTATTTTTCTTTTTCTTTTCTATTTTTTATTTTATTTTATTGTATTTATTTAATATTCATAGAGATAAGCTTCAAGGTAATCCCCTTTCCCCAATCAATGCTACCCCTATATGCAAACCAGTTTTTTTTTTTTTTATGCAAACCAGTTTTAATCCTCCTTTATCTCAGGAAAGTTGAGTCCTTTAACAAAGATATCAAGATACATCCATGAAGAATCAAAACCTTTCTCGCCCACACTGAGAATTTATAACCACCCTCCCATATTTTTCTTCTGTCAGTGTTTCTGTGTATTCGTTTTTGTTCTTATACTTGGCGTTCATTTTGACAGGGTTCTTTTATTTATTTATTTATTTTTCTCTTGTCATCTACATTTGTCGGTCTTTTTGTTCATCTGTTTTTGTTTGTATACTTTATAAGTCTTACCTTTGGGGCTTATTCGGGTTGGGCCTTCTCTTTTATTTTATCTTTCTTTTTTTTTTCTTTCTCTCTCTATCTGTTTTTTCCTTTTTTCTTTCTGTTTGATGGGGACTGCCGATTGCTCAGAAGCATTCCAGAGTGCACCTTGCCTGCACGATGGTTGATACATTCAGCTACACATCCATTCAGCCATCTCTCACTAAAATGACCAGGAGGAATGTCCAACAGAAGAAAAATTCAGAGACTGCGTCCTCTCTATCAGAGCTTTTGGATATGGACATAAACAGTAAGTCAGAAAGGGAATTCAGGCTAATAAATATCCAGGCATTAACTAGGTTGGAGAAAGCCATGGATGACAAAAGGGATTTGATTTGGGCAGGTGAAAGCCACCAAGGATGATGTTAACAATGCTCTCAGTGAGTTCCAATCTAATCTAAATTCTCTAAAAGCTAGCGTAACTGAGGCAGAAGAAAGAATTAGTGATCTGGAGGACAAACTAATAGAGAAAAATGATCAGGAGGAAGCTTGGAACAAGCAGCTTAGAAGCCTTGGAAACAGAATCAGGGAAATAAATGATGCCATGAAACATTCCAACATCAGAATTATTGGAATCCCTGAAGGGGAGGAGAAAGAAAGAAGACTAGAAGATATAGTTGAACAAATTCTCCATGAAAATTTTCCCAGTCTGGTGAATGGAACCAGCGTTCATGTCCTAGAGGCAGAAAGGTCTCTCCCAAAGATCATAGAATCTAGAAAGACTGTGAGACACCTAATTGTGAAAGTGATGAATCATAATTTTAGACAGGAACTCTTGAAAGCAGCTAGGGTGAAGAGATTCCTTACATACAGAGAAAAGCCCATCAGAATAATGTCAGACATGTCCACAGAAACCTGGCAAGCCAGAAAGGGCTGGCAAGATGTATTCAGGGCACTAAATGAGAAGAACATGCAGCCAAGAATACTTTATCCAGCAAGACTGACATTCAAAATGGATGGAGGGATAAAGAGCTTCCAAGACTGACAAGGTTTAAGAGTATGTGACCACCAAGCTGACACTGCAAGAAATATTAAGGATTGTTCTATAAATGAGGCAAAAACCCTAGAATATCATTGAACAGAAATATATGGAGATAATCTATAGAAACAAGACTTCACAGGTAACACGATATCAATAAAAATGTGTCTCTCAATAATCACTCTGAAGGTGAATGGCCTAAATGTGCCCTTAAACAGCACAGGATTGCAGATTGGATAAAACGACAGGACCCATCCATATGTTGTCTACAAGAGACCCATTTTGAACCTAAGGATACACCCAGACTGAAAGTGAAAGGATGGAGAAGCATCTTTCATGCCAATGGGCCTCAAAAGAAGGCTGGGGTAGTGATTCTCATATCAGATAAATTAGATTTTATTTATTTATTTATATTTTATTTTATTATTTTTTAAAAGATTTTTATTTATTTATTTGACAGAAAGAGAGATCACAAGTAGGGAGAGAGGTGGGCAGAGAGAGAGGGGGAAGCAGGCTCCCTGCCAAGCAGAAATCCTGATGTGGGACTCTACCCCAGGATCTTGGGATCATGACCTGAGCCAAAGTCAGAGGCTTTAACCCTCTGAGCCACCCACCACCGCTATAAACTAGGTTTTAAACTAAAGACTATAGTCAGAGATACAGAAGGACACTACATAATTTTTAAAGAGACTATCCACCAAGAATATCTAACAATAGTAAATATTTATGCCCCCACCATGGGAGCAGCCAATTACATAAGAAAAACTGTTAATCAAGATAAAGAGTCATATTGATATGAACATTAATAGTAGGAGAACTTAACATGCCACTCTCAGTAATAGACAGATCATCCAAGCAGAAAAACAATAAAGAAACAAGAACATTGAATGACACATGGGACCAGGTGGACTTCATAGATATATACAGAACATTCCACCCCAAAACAACAGAATACTCATTCTTCTCTGGTGCATATGGAACCTTCTCCAGAATAGACCACATACTCAGTCACAAATCAGGACTAAACTGACACCAAAAGATTGACATTATTCCCTGCATATTCTCAGATAACAATGTATTGAAACTGGAGCTCAACCACAAGGAAAAGTTTAGAAGGAATTCAGATACCTGGAAGGTAAAGACCACCTTGCTTAAGAATGCTTGGATCAACCAGGAAATCAAAGAAGAACTTAAACAATTCATGGAAACAAATGAGAAGGAAGATACTTCAGTCCAAAACCTATGAGATACAGCAAAGGCGGTTCTAAGGGGGAAATACATAGCTATCCAAGCCTCCTTCAAAAAAATTGAAGAATCCAGAATACATCAGCTGTCTTTACACCTTAAAGAACTGGAGAATCAACAACAAATTAAGCCAACTCCACACACAAGAAGGGAAATAATCAAGATTAGAGCAGATATCAATGAGATAGAAACTAGAGATACAGTAGAATGCTTCAATGAAACTAGAGGCTGGTTTTTTGAAAGAATCAATAATATTGATAAACCATTAGCCAAACTGGGCGCCTGGGTGGCTCAGTGGGTTAAGCCACTGCCTTCGGCTCAGGTCATGATCTCAGAGTCCTGGGATCCAGTCCCACATCGGGCTCTCTGCTCAGCAGGAAGCCTGCTTCCCTCTCTCTCTCTCTGCTTGCCTCTCTATCTACTTGTGATCTCTCTCTCTGTCAAATAAATAAATTTAAAAATCTAAAAAAAAAAACAAAACCATTAGCCAAACTAATCTGAAAGAAAAGGGAGAAGGCCGAAGTTAATAAAATTATGAATGAAAAGGGAGAGATCACAACTAACACCAAGGAAATAGAAATAATCATCAGAAATTATTATCGGGGCGCCTGGGTAGCTCAGTGGGTTAAGCCGCTGCCTTCGGCTCGGGTCATGATCTCAGGGTCCTGGGATCGAGTCCCGCGTCTGGCTCTCTGCTCAGTGGGGAGCCTGCTTCCCTTCCTCTCTCTCTGCCTGCCTCTCTTGTGATTTCTCTCTGTCAAATAAATAAATAAAATCTTTAAAAAAAAAGAAATTATTATCAACAGTTATGTGCCAATAAGTTAAGCAACCCAGATAAAATGGATGCATTCCTGGAAAAGTATAAACTTCCAAAATTGAACCAGGAAGAAACTGACAACCTGAATTGACTGATATCTAGTAATAAGATTGAAGCAGTGGTCAAAAACCTCCCAAAAAACAAGAGCCCAGGACCTGATGGATTCCCTGGGGAATTCTACCAAATTTTCAAAGAAGAAATACCACCTATTCTCCTGAAAGTGTTTCAAAAAATTGTAGAAGAAGAAAACTTCCAGACTCTTTTTATGAAGCGAGCATTATCCTGATCCCCAAACTGGGCAAAGACACCACCAAAAAGGAGATTTCAGACCAATATCCCTGATGAATATGGATGCTAAGATTCTCAACAAGATCCTAGCTAATAGGATCCAACAGCACATTAAAAACATTATTCACCATAACCAGGTAAGATTCATCCCTGGGTTGCAAGGATGGTTCAACATTCACAATTCAATCAGTGTGATGGAACAAATCAATAAGAGAAGAGAGAAGAACCACATGGTCCCCTCAATTGATGCAGAAAAAGCATTTGACAAGATACAGCATTCGTTCCTGATTAAAACACTTCAAAGTATAGGGATAGAAGGAACATTCCTCAACTCCATAAAATCTATCTATGAAAAACCCACCCAAATATCATCCTCAGTGGGTAAAAGCTTACAGCTTTCCCATTGAGATCAGGAACACAACCAGGATGCCCACCCTCACCACTCTTTTCAACATAGTACTAGAAGTCCTAGAAACAACAATCAGACAACAAAGAGAAATAAAATCTATTCAAATTGACAATGAAGTCTAACTCTCTTCACAGATGACATGATACTTTATATGGAAAACCCAAAAGACTCCACTCCCAAACTACCAGAACTCATACAGCAATTCAGTAATGTGGCAGGATACAAAGTCAATGTACAGAAATCAGTGGCTTTCTTATACACTAACAATGAAAAAATAGAAAGGGAAATTAAAGAATCAATTCCATTTACTATAGCACCAAGAACCATAAGATACCTGGGAATAAATCTAACCAAAGAGGTAAAGGATCTGTACTCAAGGAACTATAGAACACTCATGAAAGAAATTGAAGAAGACACAAAAAGATGGAAGACCATTCCATTCTCATGGATCAGAAAAATAAGCATTGTTAAAATGTCTATGCTGCCTAGAGCAATCTATACTTTCAATGGCACTCCGATCAAAATTCCACCGGCATTTTTCAAAGAGCTGAAGCAAACAATCTTAATATTTGTATGGAATAAGAAGAGACCCTGAATTGCTAAGAAAATGTTGAAAATGAAAAACGAAACTGGCGGCATCACGTTGCCTGATTTCAGGCTTTACTACAAAGCTGTGATCACCAAGACAACATGGTACTGGTGCAAAAACAGGCACATAGACCAGTGGAACAGAGTAGAGAGCCCAGATATGGACTCTCAACTCTATGGTCAAATAATCTTCAACAAAGCAGGAAAAATATACAGTGGAAAAAAGTGTTCAATAAATGGTGTTGGGAAAATTAGACAGCTATGTGTAGAAGAAGAAACTCGACCATTCTCTTACACCATACACAAAGATAAACTCAAAATGGAAAAAAGACCTCAATGTGAGGCAGGAATCCATCAGAATCATAGAAGAGAGCATAGGCAGCAACCTCTTCGATATCAGCCACAGCAACTTCTTTCAAGATGTGTCTCCAAAAGCAAAGGAAACAAAGTGAAAATGAATTTTTGGGACATCATCAAGATCAAAAGCTTTGCACAGCAAAGGAAACAGTCAACAAAACAAAGAGGCAACCCACGGAATGGGAGAAGATATTTGCAAATGACAGTACAGACAAAGGGCTGATATCCAAGATCTATAAAGTACTCCTCAAACTCAACACACACAAAACAGATAATCATATCAAAAAATGGGCAGAAGACATGAACAGAGACTTCTCTAATGAAGACATACAAATGGCTAACAGACACATGAAAAAATGTTCATCATCACTAGCCATCAGGGAGATTCAAATCAAAACCACATTGAGATACCACCTTACACTAGTTAGAATGGCCAAGGTCAACAAGACAGTAAACAACAAGTGTTGGAGAGGATGTGGAGAAAGGGGAACCCTCTTACACTGTTGGTGGGAATCCAATTTGGTGCAGCCACTTTGGAAAACAGTGTGGAAATTCCATAAGAAATTAAAAATAGAGTTACCCTATGACCCTGCAATTGCACTCTTGGGTATTTAACCCAAAGATACAGATGTAGTGAAAAGAAGGGCCATCTGTACCCCAATGTTCATAGCAGCAATTGTCACAGTCGCCAAACTGTCGAAAGAACCAAGATGGCCTCCAATGGACGAATGGATAAGGAAGATGTGGTCCATATACACTCTGGAGTATAATGCCTCCATCAGAAAGGATGAATACCCAACTTTTGTATCAATATGGACAGGACTGGAAGAGATTATGCCGAGTGAAATAAGTCAAGCAGAGAGAGTCAATTATCATATGGTTTCACTTATTTGTGGAGCATAACAAATAACATGGAGGACATGGGGAGATGGAGAGGAGAAGGCAATTGGACTAAACTGGAGGGGGAGACGAACCATGAGAGACTATGGAATCTGAAAAACAGTCTGAAGGTTTTGAAGGGGTGGGGGAGTGGGAGGTTGGGTAAGCCTGGTGGTGGGTATTGTGGAGGGCATGTGTTGCATGGAACACTGGGTGTGGTACATAAACAATGAATTCTGATACACTGAAAAGAAATTTAAAAATTAAAAAAATAAAATAAAATGGCATGACACAGCACAGTATTTTGGTCTATTCACCAGGCACCCATTGGCAGCCTAGGATGCAATGGGGAAAGGTAGGCTTGCCGGCCCCCCTCCAGGGCCTTTTACAGCAGGAATGTGTCCCCAGGGAAGGCAGGATTGTGATCAATAGCAATGTGTTGTTGAGGGACGCCTCTGGTTACTTTTGACACACAGGAACCTCTGACATATCCTGCGTGGGACACCACCCAGGAGCCAGGGGGAATTTGGTAATGGAACTTCTTTACTTTTCTGGGAGCATAGCCTCAGTAGGCTTCTTCAGTTCTCAAGGACTCTACCTTGGGGTGCCTTTTAACCCACTGTAAATAATTTGGATTGCAAAACTTATGAAGGTACAGAGCCTCTGTAACACTGCATGGCTTCAGTGGGATTTATCAGGTAGATCTTCTCTGCAGGAAACAGGGCAAATGAACCTTGGATACCTTCATTGCTCATACCTAGGCTTTCATTGCTCTACACCAGGACCCCGACCTAAGGGCCTTTTGCAGAAATGTGTTTGCCTAAATGAGTCAGCTAGTAAACTCCCTCCTGACATATTGGATGATAATTATGTAAATAAGCCTTCTTCTAGTAAACCCAGTTTGCTGGACAACACACAGGCCATCCCTAGCTAAGGGGACTCTGACTTTATCTCTCTGTGTTCCTCCTAAGAGATGTGGGGCTTTCTCCCTCACTCATTTCCCATGTTAATGACTATAACTAGAGCCAACTGGGGTTAGTCTAACTCGAGATGGAGACTTTAAGGAATATTCCCAAGCAGCTGCCAAAACTCCCTTTGTTTTAGGGAAATTCCCTCTCTTCTCTGGCCTGATGTGGACTGCCTAACCCCTTCCCCCTTGTTGGTGGGAAAACATGGAGTCTACTCCTCTTTTCGGGCTGATGAGCTCTAAAACCAGGAATCTTTTCTCTGCCTTCTGGCAACACTTTGTTTCTTCTGTCTCCCCCTTCTCCTGTTTTTGCACCAACGTGCGTGAGGCCTTCATGACTGGCCTCTAGACCATGCACCAAAGCTCCTTCTCTCTTCACTGTCAAGGAGCAAGAAGAGCACCCCCTGGACCTAACACACCCCACTCCAGATTTCCCCACCCATGTCTCAGGTAAACACTGAAAATGGGGTGGGCCCAGGTGGAACATAAATCAGTATTTAAACTAAGTTAAGTTTGTTGGTTTAATTAAGATAGACATGTCTGAAGTTACAGCAGTAAATGAGAAACTTTTATTCTATCAAGGTTTACTGAAGGTCAAATAACCTTGTATTACCTCTGTTGGGTTGTTAGCAAAAAGATGACTAAACTGATGGTTCATTGTCTGTCTCAAAGTTTTCATGGGTAATTGTTGAGATAGCTTTCAATCTCTTTGGTAACCTGAAAATTCATCACGTTTTGCTTGGATGAAAAATGGAGTTAAATTTGTTGGCCATCTAGGTCTTTTCCAAATAGGATAAAGTGCTAAAGCATTGATTACTGGACATAGGTTTGTAATTTTGACTTACTGCAAAGAAACTAAGAATATTTAAATATGTAAATATTTAAATTAAATATGGTAAACATGTTTTGTGCTTAACTGATTCATAAATTTGCTATCTAAAGAATTCTGTTATAACAGTTCACAATTGGTTAATACTTAACTGACTAGAGACTAAGGTGTTTCTAAGAATATGAAATTCTGCTAACTGTAACTAAGACTGATGGAAATAAAGGAAACAACTCTGTATGTGGAAAAGTAGGAGATACGTAAGAAAGATAAGGAATGGAAATGCAGTTTTTTGAGGAGATGGTTGTTTGGAAAGAAATGGCTTGGGACACAATCTGAATGCAAAGGAAAGTTGTAGAAGGTTTCTGAAGAGAAAACTTTGCAGTGGAATTTTAGGTATGGTCAGGATGGACTAAGATTGAAATGAATTTAAATAGACACTGGTATAGAAAGTCTGCTTTCTCTCTGTTCAAAAAGACGAAGTTTTCTTAGATTAATTGATCTGCTGTTAAGAAGAAAATGTAAACATTTTCTTTGCCTGTCCAGAAAAACTATTTTCCACATTTTGCCTATATCAGGTCTTTAACATCCTCAATTATTTTTAGATATGTACTTTAAAACTTTATAAGATATTAGCAAATGTTGACAAGACTTAAATTGTAAATGAAATCTCTTTAACTCATTAGGGTTTTCCTTGGTATGCTAAGTTACTCAGGAAGTACTGCTAAACAAATGATAAACCTTGGGTTACATTTGGGTAAATGCTATAACTATTCTAGAGTTTCTATACATTTCCTAAAGTTTTAATGTTTTGATAATGTCATCACTTGGTATTTTAATTCTTGAAGTATGATGTGCTACAGAAATAACCTGATTTACTTGCCAGCTATATTGTAAACTCTCATCTCATCAACTCTTTAACATATCTATTCTGAGTTTTTGTCATTTATAATTGTTTCAATTCTCTTGCAAAATGAGTTTCACCTTAATGGAGATTCATATAAAGGACTTTCAGGACAACACAGGTATTCAATATCTAAGATCAGAACTGAAATGAGTATGAATTTCCAGAACTAACTAAAGCTGTATTCAAATTAAACCAAAATTATTAAAATGGGACTAAATGAATAAAAGATTATAGTGTTGTGTCTCTTAGTGTTGTGTCTCATTTTAAACAATGTTGGTTCTCTTATGTTTGCTCTTTCAGACTAAGGAAACTTCTTTCTTAAGATATCTGTGACTTACAGAAATATAAAGATATTCATTTGTAAACAAATCAAAGCATTCAGCTTTTCTCTTTATCTGAACCCTTTGAAACTCAAGGTCTCAGTAATTTTTTTTTCCCCATGGCAATCAGTCATTTGCACAAATTCAATAAGAATCTATTCTTTATTGGAAACATTGGTTATTTTACCCAGGCTTTAGGACTGGAATGTCATATTTGATATGGACATGCATAGACTCAGATATGACCAGACAGCTTAAAGGAACTAAGGTTGACTTTATGGAACCTGGAGCCATAAAGCCCCTTGGAACTGTTGGCCTGATACCTTGCTTACAGAGTTCCCAGAAGCCTCACCAGGTGAGTAAAGAATGTCACATCCTGGCAGGTGCAGGAACCTCAGGATACTTTGGGGACCTCATGAAGAGGAATCTGCCCCAATCTACAGGTACTACAGGCATGTCTGATGGCAAGTACATGGCTTAGCTTCTGGCCTGGAGAGGCTAGTAAAAGTTCAACCTAGAGAGTGTAAGAAGTTCCAGCAAAGCAGATTCTAAAAGATCCATATGATCACTCACTGTTCTTGCTGAGCTTATGTAAATAATTAGGCCAAGTTTGTTAAAACTGGACTTGTTTTTCAAATAAATCTGTCCTGATTTGGCCATTTCTGGAAATGAGGGTTATTTTAGAGAGAAAAAATTATGTTTCAATAACACACCTTTGTGGATATTAATTCTAGATTTGATTGTCTTTAAATGTCTGTTGTTTGCCTAAGCTAGACAACTTGAGGTAAACTTCAGAGGAGTTGCACAATAGCTCATTTAGACGATCTTAATTTGCATTCTGTGGGGATAACAGGACCTCATAGCATACAATTATTAAAAACTGGAAAATGGGATTGATTCTCCAACAATTGTATAACTTAACTATCACCTTGACTAATTCTGTGGGGCTAGGATAATGAAATTGCCTAAAAGCCAGCATACCCCACTCCATAGGATTAACTATGGACTTGTGGAGATTATAGATGACCTCACTTTCTTTATGATTGGATTGGATGATTCATGTGGGACTCCCCTTATCTCTTGACAAGTTTTCTCCCACTTGCCAGTGATCCTTTGTAATTAGGATATTGTTATGGCTGGACCACTCAAAAGGCTTCTTAATGGTTTCATCCCTTAGTCATATTTATGACTAATAGATGCCACCTCTATTGAGGTATAATTGCAAACAAAGGCTTTAGCTAAGCATAGAACAGCCCTCCCCATAAAAGGAGCCTCAAAGCTCACTATGGGACAATCTCTGACTATAATGACTTCACATCAGATCCAGATTTGTCTTAGAAACCAAAGGCCACCAATGGATGATGGAGGCCAACTTACTAAATACTGGACTATACTTACTGATATGCCATAAATAATACTTAAAACTTGTCAAACTTTAAACCTAGTTACCCATATGCCTGAACCTGACCACTGTACTTTCTCTATAGAGCAAAAACTGTTCAGAGGTTGTTATCTTGCTTACTCTAGTTGGCCAGATTTAAGATGCCCTTATTAAAAATACAAATGACAGTTGGTTTACTGACGATAATAGTTTTCATAAAAAGAATAAGAAATTCTGGGTATGCCATAGTGCTCACTAGCACGTTGCAATTGCAAAAGCCTTAAAAATAAATCTTAATACTGACTCCAAATATGCTTTCCTAGTCCTACATGTCCATGGAGCAATTTGAAAGAAAAGGGGTTTCTTATCAAGCCATAACTCCACAATTAAATACAGACCTAAAATTATTACTCTTAAGGCTGTACACCTACCTAAGGAGATAGCTGTAATTCACTTCAAAGGACGTCAAAGGATATGACCTTAGGAACCAATGAAAGGAATATAGGGTTTACACCAGGCCACTGATTTGGACAAAAAGGCCATGGAGGTGACAAAAACTTCGTGAAAGAAAATTGTCCCTAGGTTTGGACTCCCTTGGTCCCTACAAAGTAACAATGGACTGCCTTTTATTACATATTAAAAAAATGGCCCTCCAAAACTGAATAGCCCTTGGTATCTTGACTGCAGTTACAGAAATCCAAAATTGGAGGACTGTCTTCTAACAGGATCCAGTGGTTATATGACTCTAACTTGTGGCTTTCATGGCTTTCATGAAAAGCCATGGCTTTTCATGGCTTTCCCCAGGCTGGATAGTCCACTGTACTCTGGGTTTTGCCTGGAATCATGAATGTGTTATTAAAACCATTACCAACCTGGCCAACTTTCCAAAACTTAAAACAGTGGTGAGCTCATTCTGTCTCATTGGTACAACCAACTAACCTCCACTTTTGTTCCCCCTTTGGAACTGAAGGATGTTTGGCACATGAAAGCTCTTAATAAGTACATGGTCAGCCCTAAATGACCTTCAAAGTAGCATTTCTCTATTAAAATATTATGGTAATACAAATGCATAAAGGAGCTTTACAAAATAGAATGGCATTGAATGTTTTAACTGCTACACAAAGTAGAAGTTGTACTATCACAAAAACAAAATACTATGTTTATGTTCCAGATTATCACAAAATATTTCTTGGGTTTCTGACATACTCAAGTTAGCACTTTAAACAGTCCCTCTCTCTATTTAATGATAGATTAAACTCCTGGGCTGGAAAAGGGTTTTTTTGTCAACTAGCAAAAAAACTTATTTGAGCTTCACTTTATTTTTGTTACATTAATCATGTTTTGCTGTTTTCTCCCATGTCTCTTCACCTGACATTGACTCCTGAGGCGGAAAGCCCCAAATGACCACCTCACTGAGATGAGGAGTCACCGAGGATGACTTGGCATTTCACCAAGTCACTTCCGCATAGCTTTAAGAACTACCGAGAGATCCCCGAGCCAATCAGCTGTGGAAACCGCAGAAAATCCCTAGTTCACCTATAAAAACCAGTCCCAACAAAGGCCAGGTGCTCAGACTTTGGAAGGGATCCCACTGAGCCTGCCGGGGATAATAAGGCTGCATTGCCCAGCTCTCCGCATGCCACTTGAGTTTCTTGGTCGCCTCAGAACTTCCATAACATTTATTTCCCTGACCAGGAAGACCAACCACGCTGGCCTCTCATGCCACCCATGTGGGTCTGGAGATGGGCTGTGAAGGGCAATGGAATAATCTGCCCTAGGGTTTGGGTGCACCCTGCTGATTTCGGTGGACTCAAGGCTGGGCTCTCCTGGACGGTGGCAGCTCACCTCCACCCTGCTGGACCAACAATAGGAGACCAGGGACAACTGACTGGATCCACCCCTCGAACCAGGTAAGCCCCCGGGCCACTGTCCAAGTCAGACCCATCTATCAGGATGGAAGGGGAGAGTGATTACCTCCCATTAGCCAGGGATACCCAGAGAAGGGTGTCCAATCTGTTTGAATCTGAGGAACGTTTGAATGTATGAGTGTGTCTGTATGGCTCCACTGCTTCGGCTCCGAGTCTGAGTGGATTGTACCCTGAGTCTTGAGGAGCATCATATGACATAATGGTCATCTACTCTATAGAGTAGACTGGTCCAGGGCTTATATGGATAGACCTTAGCTAAGATGTTCCTAAGTTCCCATGAGGGATGCGAGCAGGACAGCACCTGAAAGTACCCCACGTTTTGTTTGTGACACCATTCACAATGGGTGGGAAACCCAGCAAACCCACTGTCTTAGATTGTATGCTTAAAAACTTCAGGTAAACAACCTGAGGGTTTTGAAGGGTCAGGGGTGGGAGGTTGGGGGAACAGGTGGTGGGTAATAGGGAGGGCACGCTTTGCATGGAGCACTGGGTGTTGTGCAAAAACAATGAATACTGTTACTCTGAAAAAAATAAATAAAATGAAAAAAACCCACAAAACTTCAGGTAAGGCTTTAGTGCTGACTATGGGGTACATATGACCCTGGGAAAACTGAGAACCCTGTGTGAGCTGGAGTGGCCCACTTTTGATGTTGACTGGCCCTCAAAAGGAACCTTAGACCTCCCCACCATCTGATGAGTTTATTGTGTAGTCACAGGAGACACAGGACATCTGGACCAGTTCTCATATATTGATTCCTGGTTAGAGATAGCCAGGACCCTCCCCCATTGGGTACGGTTCTGTGCCAATGGCAAGGTACAGCACAGGATTCTCATTGCACAACGGACCAAAGTCATCTGAAATAAGGCTATACATAAAGGGGACCCAGACGACGAACTCCCACCACCCTATGGGCCTCTGGCCCTCTCAACTGCCTCAGCCCACCCAACTACACCTGAAGTGGGACCTGACACACCACCGGACATACTCTCTTCACCTTCTCCCACTCCTATGTCCTAAGCTGCCCCACCGATGCCTCTGGCTCCACCAACAGCAACAATTTCCCCACTGTCTCTGACTCCCCAGATGCCACTAACTCCGCAACCAGCACCAACCTCCTTGCCAGCTGTTCCTAGTGGGGAACCTCCCCAGACTCCTTGCTGACTTCCTGATGGGGATCCCTCCCCAGATCGTGAAGCCACGGAAAATCATGCATCACCTCCAAACACAAGAAATCCCTGCTTACCAGATGCCTCTCCAAGAAACTCGAGGTCTCAACGTGTACCTGTCCAAGAAATTAGATCCCATTGCTTCTGGATGGCCCCTTTGCCTGTGAGCCCTGGCAGCCACCATACTCCTTATCAAAGAAGCTGACAAGTTCACTCTTGGACAGCAGCTAACTATAAAGATTCCCCACTCAGTAGTAACAACTCTAATGAATGGCCAAGGTAAAAAATGTATATCAAATGCTAGGCTCACTCAATATCAGGACTACTCCTGGAAAATCCCCGCATTACCTTGCAGACTGTACAGGCTCTCAAACCAGCCATATACCTTCTGATGGCAGGAGAACCAGAACGTAACTGCCTGGAAGTCATTACTAAAGTATATGCCACCTGTCCAGACTTCAAGGACTCCCCTTTAACAAACGCAGACCTCACCCTATACACTGATGGCAACACCTTCCTGAGCAATGGTTCAAGGAAAGCAGGTTATGTTGTCACCACAGCCACAGAGGTCCTGGAAGCTAAAGCCCTTCCTACAGGATGGTCTGCTCAAAGGGCTGAACTCTGGGCCTTAATACGGGTGCTTACATTATCGAGGAGCAAAAAGGTCAACGTATACACCAACTCAAGATATGTCTTTGCCACCTTACATGTGCACGGGGCAATTTACAAAGAAAGGGGGCTCCTGACATCAGAAGGGAAGACCACCAAAAACAAAAAGGAAATCCTCCAATTATTAGAGGTGTTATGGGCCCCCCAGAGCCTAGCTGTCATTCATTGTCAAGAACACCAGAAAGGAGATAATGAACCTGCCACCAGGAACTGCCTAGCTGAGCAAGCAGCCAGAAAAGCTGCACAGAACGGGCAACCTGCCATCATAGTGTCTGTCACTCCCTCCCTAAAGAATCCCACATACACAGCTGTGGAAGATAGCTGGGCCAAGACCGAAGGAGCATTCCAACACCCAGAAGGATGGTGGATCCTCCCTGACAAGCAATTGTTCCTTCCAGCAGCCCTTGCTCCTCATGAGGTCATGGACCAACATTCAACCTCACACCTGGGAAAAACAGGACTCAAAAGACTTCTGGTAAAACACTTCTACATCACCAGACCCGTAACAGTGTGTAAGTCGGTCATGGACCATTGTGTCATTTGTGCTAAACGTAACCCAAAAACTGGACCCGCCGCACCCCTCGGGGTACAATGCATAAGGGCAATACCCTCCGAAGATTTAGAGAGATATTTTACCGAGATGACCCCTCATCGAGGTATTAAATTTTGGTCTTAGTCTGCACCTTCTTGGCATGGATTGAAGCATTTCCCACCTCAACTGAGTGAGCCAAAGAGGTCACCAGGGTACTGCTCTGGGAAATTGTTCCCTGATATGGGATTGATGGGTCCGTGATCAAAGGAGTGAGACTGATACAAAGCGAAGGTTAAGCAAAGCTTTATTTCACGCCAAGCATCGAGAATCAAACCGACCTTTCGGGGCCGCCTCTTACAGAGAGGGCAATGACCCCCAGCCTCACAGACTAACTTTTATAGAGCAAAGACCATGTGGTTGAGCCTGGCCATACACAGGTGGCCAATGAGATTGCAACAACATAGAAAGCTGCACAGTCATGCTAGGTCACACACGGGTGGCCAATTGAATTACAATTCACCCCATAGTAGATATTTGAACTAGCCTATCACCTTGGTCAGAATCGGTGCCCAAAAGGTGCCCAAAAGGTGGGGCCCACACTCCTTGGTAGCTAGGGAGACAGTATGCGTGCTCCACTGATTGGATGCCTCCACCTGGCCTGACTCATCCCTGCATTGGGGCTCTGTTATCTCCACCTGACCTGACCCGCCCTTGTATTTGGGCTCTGTTATCAGGGACTGGTCAACCACATTTTACTGGTTTCCTGGACTTGCTTTTAAGTAAGTTCTCCCGGCGGGGGGGGGGGGGGGGGGGGGGGGGTAGGGTCAGTTTAAGTTTTACTGCATCAACAACAAAATCACTGTTTAACTGGATGGAATCGCTCTGGCTAAATAGGCCCTTACAGGATCCTGCTCACCATTCACAGTGACAACATCCCTGCTTTCATCTCAGAAGTTCTATGAGGACTAACTTCGGCCCTTAATATCTCATGGAAACTCCATATGGCCTATCGACCTCAGAGTTCAGGGAAATTAGAGCCCATGAACTGTACCCTAAAGGAAACCCTCTCCAAACTACATGCTGAAACCTCTCTCTGGGGTGGACAGAGTTACTTCCCTTAGTATTCCTCAGCTCCTACTGTACTCCACAAAAACTTGGGTTTTCTTCATTTGAAGTGCTTTATGGCAGACCACCCCCCCCCCCCCATTGATTTCCACTCTGGGAAATCTCAGTGTCCTAGGACATGTACACTTCCAGAGTCAACTAAAACCTCTAGGACAAGTCCTCTCAAAGCTACATGCCCACCTGTTAGAGAGAGCCCCCATATCTCTAGGAACTCCCATCCATTCCTTCTGCCCTGGGCATGAGGTCTGGGTAAAAGATTGGAAACATGAACCCCTGCACCTGAACTGGACCAGTCCACATACAGTAATCCTTATAACCCCAACCATCCTCAAGGTCTCCGACATCACACTATGGATCCACCACTTGTGAGTGAAAAAGACAAACCCAGACCAAGCTACCTGGACCCCACATCCATCACCACCAAACCCTCTCAAGGTCACTTTAAAGAGGGGCCCCTAAACTCTAAAATACTATCTTCTCCTTCCTTGACCCAGCTGGGGCCTCATACTTGGGCTATTAAGTTTCTCCTGCCTTTTCCTGCTGGGAACTTCCACCAAATGTAACTGTAAGAAAGGCTCTGGAAGGTCTGGATACTTTCAATCCCTTACCCTAATGCCTCAGGCCTGTTACCAGGGAAAAACTCTGACTACGTGCAACTCCTCCCATGCTCCCAGCTAGACTTTCTGGATGGCAACCTTGACACAGACCTCTTGTTCCCCCTGTACAAAATATCCAAAATCGGGTCCAGTATGTTGGACCTATCTAGCCCAGGATGATTCTTCAGATGGGGGCGGCATCCAAGATCTTGCCCTCCTAGATAGGGTATGACTCTACTAAAGGATTTAGCCAGCCTAATCCCAGTACCCCAGCCTCATTACTGAGGAATCAACCTAACCTCACTCCAACAACTCACTCGACTTCCAGACACCCAGGAATTCATGAGACAACTCATCAGCACCAGCTGCCAACTATTGTTAAATATTTCTCAGGATCCCACCAGTAAAGCCTGTTGGGTCTGTCACCCCCTCACCACGTCAGCAGTGCAGAATCTACATATAAAATACATGTATTTGGGGGGCACCTGGGTGGCTCAGCGGGTTAAAGCCTCTGCCTTCAGCTCAGGTCATGATCCCAGGGTCCTGGGATCGAGCCCCGCATCGGGCTCTCTGCTTAGCTGGGAGCCTGCTTCCTCCTCTCTCTCTCTCTCTCTGCCTGCCACTCTGCCTACTTGTGGTCTCTGTCTGTCAAATAAATAAATCTTAAAAAAAAAAAGAAAAAAAATACATGTATTTGGAGGTATATTTTAAGTTGCTGAAATGGAGTTCAGCATCATTCATTTATCTTTCCCTTCATTACGTAGTGACTTTTTTACTTATGTGTTTCTACATTACCACCAACCATGATCATGTATTTGTTACTCATGTGCCTCCTTACACTAAATGCTCTATGGGTGTGATTTCCCCCCATGTCAGTCTTCTGTTGTTTTGCTTATCACATCCTAATCACAGGCTACTGTGGTGGTTATTTGTTTAAGTGTCAACCGATTATCTATGAAGAAGAAGGTAAATGGAATATTTGTTGTGTTAAGCAAACTTCTACTTAGTTCAAGGAACTAGCTCTTTCTGAAAAGCACATTTTGTATTTTGAAAGTCCTTAATATGAGTGCATTTTACCCAGTTCAACAATATGATTCAGCCAACACTGACTAATTTCATGTTTGTAGAAGGCACCTTGCTGGGTCTTTGGAAGATGTGTTGTCTTTGCTAAAATGGGCTCAGTGGGCCAATGGCAGGGCAGCAGGCCAAGTTTTAACCCCAGTTAGAAGATGATACAGAGGATCCTGATAAAAATCTATCTAAAAAGGGAAGCTTTTCTCCACCTGCCCCAACACATTGTGTTGTTTGTACCCTTGTGTCTTTGAGCCAGCTGTGCCCTCTCTCAGAAATGCCATTCAGCTCTTGTTGGAATGGAAAGCTTCTACATGTTTTTCCTAGCAAACATTTATTTCACCTTTATGTTCACATTGTGTGACTGTATTTGACTTTAACACTTGCATCAGAGCTCATTGTATATCCTCTTTGAAGCATTTCTCTTGCTATATTGAAATTTTTTGTTAACATTTTTGGTCTATATTTAGAAACTCTAAAACCCTAATAGTCAGGGACTAGGTTCTATTTATCTTGTTATAGCTCATGGTGTTGGGGCTTGAACAAAAGATGCTAAGGTGACTGGATAATCTTTTAGAAAAAAGATAATATTTGATCCATATCTCACACCATGTCTAAAAGTGAACTCTAAACACATCAGATATTTAATATAAAAATGACAACATACTGAGTCTAACAGGAAAAGGTGAATTTCTCCATAACAAGGGTATATGGAAAGACTTTCTAAATTCCTGATACCACAAAGAAAAGTTATCTAATTTAACTAATTTGACATATTAAACATTTTTTTTGCAAGGCTAATTCACCATAAGTAGAGTCAAAATACAAATGAAAGAGTGGGAGAAATATGTAATTTTTATCATATATAAATAACTACTATTCCTAATATTTAAAAAAAAACTATTAAAACTGAGGGATGAAGCTATAGTAAATGGACACATTGAAAAACAGGCAGGTATAAACTACACTGAACAAGACAACTTTAATGTTGACTAAATTCTAATCTGTTAAGTAAGGAAGAATATAGTATGAAGATAAATATATAAATTCACTTTTATTTTTAAGACAAGAGAAAGGGAGAAAGAATTAAAAATATAAATATATCTGCATTATTTTGCAAAAAGAGACAGAGGGAGAGAAAAAAATCAGAATAATGTGATAGATTATCTATAAAGTTGTTTTTGAATAGCATGAAGGTCAGAGAAGCAAATGGCAGGTCTATGGGTTTCTGTATTTATATAGTTTGGCTTTCTGAGGCACATTAGTATTTCACATAACAAAATTATATTTAAAGCAAAAAATAATGGAGAATGAAACTCTAAAATCAAATTCAAGGAGAAACAAATGAACTCAAAATGTTTTCAAATGTGTTACATAATTGCACCGTACCAAAAAAACAATAAGTGAACAATTGCATTTTGAACATAGTACTTTGAATATCTGTCAATCTAAAGAAAAAAGAACTGCAAAAAATCTATTTTTTGAGTAGACTATTATTTTTTTAAGATTATTTATTTGACAGGCAGAGATCACAAGTAGGCAGAGAGAGAGGAGGAAGCAGGCTCCCTGCTGAGCAGAGAGCCAGATGCAGAGCTCCATCCCAGGACCCTGATATCATGACCTAAGCCAAAGGCAGAGGCTTAACCCAATGAGCCACCAAGGCACCCCAAGTAGACTATTTTTTGAGTAATCTATTGAATAGGACTGATATTCACAGTTGGTGGATGAGTATACAGTAGGTAACCGTTTTTCAGTGCACTTTATGATTGAGCAAATAAGTATATTTACCAAAGATATTGAAAGATTACTTAACCCTGATGGGAATTACTAATGTGGAAATGGAATGGATTAAAATCTCCTCTGTGGTAGTGTATTGCAATGGAAGATAACAGCATGAATTCACAATATTTCACAAATATAGTGCAAGCATGGCAATATAGATATGTAATATTTATATCCATATCTATATCTATTTAATAACTCTGCCCACTGAAAAGTGATTATAAACACGGGAGCTTCATTAGCAATGAACACTTCTGCCTACTGTGTCCAGGTCTCTAAATACCATTCTTTATTAAAAGGTTTTCTTGAAAAATGGAAGAATTTAAGAAAGAGACAAGAAAGTACAGGAGGATCCTGAAAATTGTGTGCAAGGAAGAAAGAAGAAGTTCCAAAATGGTTGAGGTTAAGCAGAAGCAATCTAATAAATGATGAGAGGAAGAGATTATAGAGCACTGAATAAATATAAATCAATGAACAAATTGACATAGGTAGAGGATAGATAAATAGATTGGTTGGTGGCTTGCAAACTAGATAGAAGGGACAAAGGGAAAGGTTTTTGGAACAATACAATGCCGTATGATAAAAAAAAATAAAGAAAATGTGTTTTGTTTTCTTTTTAAGATTTTATTTACTTATTTGACGGAGAGAGATCACAAGTAGGCAGAGAGGCAGGCAGAGAGAGTGAGAGGGAAGCAGGCTCCCTTCAGAGCAGAGAGCCGGACTCAGGACTCGATTCCAGGACCCTGAGATCATGACCCGAGCCGAAGGCAGCGGCTTAAACCACTGAGCCACCCAGGTGCCCAGAAAATGTGGTTTTAAGCACTACTTTGCCACCATGACTTCAGGTAAGAAATATGAAAAATGATAAAATGAGTGACTAAAATATGATAGAAAGAGAATACTTACATAGCATCAATATGTCTCCCCACATCTCACTTCCTAATTATAGGACAACAAAACCCAACAACTTTACAGTGGAGAATCTTGGTGAGCACCACTTTAAGCAAAGGATAGAGTTATCATCTCTAATGACAGGACCATCTGACATCATGTGCTTCCCATCACGATTCATTGAGATGGAATCAACACCTTCTTTGTAGTATTCCCACCAAACTCCCTAGTAACCCGAAGTATAATGAGAAGCATCAGGCGAACCCAACTTGGGATCCATCACACAAAATAAGCAGCTTGTACTCTTTAAAATATCAATGACATGAAGTCCCAAAAGTTCATTTTTGCTTTTGTTTCCTTGGCCTTTGGAGACATATCTTGAAAGAAGTTGCTGTGGCTGATATCGAAGAGGTTACTGCCTGTGTTCTCATCTAGGATTCTGATAGATTCCTGTCTCACGTTGAGGTCTTTTATCCATTTCGAGTTTATCTTTGTGTATGGTGTAAGAGAATGGTCAAGTTTCATTCTTCTACATATTGCTGTCCAGTTTTCCCAGCACCATTTATTGAAGAGACTGTCTTTTTTCCATTGAATATTTTTCCTGTTTTGTCGAAGATTATTTCACCATACAGTTGAGGGTCCATATCTGGGCTCTCCACTCTGTTCCACTGGTCTATGTGTCTGTTTTTATGTCAGTACCACGCTGTCTTGGTGATCACAGCTTTGTAGTAAAGCTTGAAATCGGGTAACGTGATGCCACCAGTTTTGTTTTTGTTTTTCAACATTTCCTTAGCAATTCGGGGTCTCTTCTGATTCCATACAAATTTTAGGATTATTTGCTCCAGCTCTTTGAAAAATACTGGTGGAATTTTGATCAGAATGGCATTAAAAGTATAGATTGCTCTAGGCAGTATAGACATCAAGATCAAAAGTTTCTGCACAGCAAAGGAAACAGTCAACAAAACAAAAAGGCAACCCACGGAATGGGAGAAGATATTTGCAAATGACAGTACAGACAAAAGGTTGATATCCAGGATCTATAAAGAACTTCTCAAACTCAACACACACAAAACAGATAATCATATCGAAAAATGGGCAGAAGATATGAACAGACACTTCTCCAACGAAGACATACGAATGGCTATCAGACACATGAAAAAATGTTCATCATCACTAGCCATCAGGGAGATTCAAATTAAAACAACATTGAGATACCACCTGACACCAGTTAGAATGGCCAAAATTAGCAAGACAGGAAACAACATGTGTTGGAGAGGATGTGGAGAAAGGGGAACCCTCTTACACTGTTGGTGGGAATGCAAGTTAGTGCAGCCACTTTGGAGAACAGTGTGGAGACTCCTGAAGAAATTAAGAATAGAGCTTCCCTATGACCCTGCAATTGCACTGCTGGGTATTTCCCCCAAAGATACAGATGTAGTGAAAAGAAGGGCCATCTGTACCCCAATGTTTATTGCAGCAATGGTTACGGTCACCAAACTGTGGAAAGAACCAAGATGCCCTTCAATGGATGAATGGATAAGGAAGATGTGGTCCATATACACAATGGAGTATTATGCCTCCATCAGAAAGGACAAATACCCAACTTTTGTAGCAACATGGACGGGACTGGAAGAAATTATGCTGAGCGAAATAAGTCAAGCAGAGAGAGTCAAGTATCATATGGTCTCACTTATTTGTGGAGCATAACAAATAACATGGAGGACATGGGGAGATGGAGAGGAGAGGGAGTTGTGGGAAACTGGAAGGGGAGATGAACCATGAGAGACTATGGACTCTGAAAAACAACCAGAGGGTTTTGAAGGGGCGGGGGTGGTGGTGGTGGGAGGTTGAGGAACCAGGTGGTGGGTAATAGGGAGGGCACGTACTGCATGGAGCACTGGGTGTGATGCCAAAACAATGAACACTGTTATGCTGTAAATAAACAAATAAACGAATAAAAAAAAATATCAATGACATGAAAGACAAAGAAGGGGTGAGAACCAAGCCTCACTAAAGGAGATGAATAGACACGATAAGTAAATGCACTGTGTGATCCTTGTTTCTGCACCATCAAATTCATACCAAAACAGAGGTTATTATTTGGGAAGTTGGAAAGACTGGAATAAGGGTTGTAGATAAAGTAATGTGATTGAATTAATATTATATGGTGACTTCCTAATGCAGATTAATTTTTTTCACCGGGAAGACAGAATACCTGAACAGAAAATAATTATGAATGCATGTAATCACATAGTATAAAGGGAAACTGGAATAATGTTGGGAGTTTCATAATCATTCTAATGAAAAATTTGAAACATTTATAAGACTAGGGCTTCTTGGTGCCCACCACCCAGACCTGTTTTGTCACACACATTCAGAATTATCGACTGACCTCTAGAGGTTCAGTGCTTTGGGTCAAGACCTGGCTCTTTAGGGGGGCTTAACACTTAGGGGACCCTGGCATATATCATATATATATATGAGAGAGAGAGAAAGACTGGCAGAGGAAGACAAGATGGAGAAGCAGACTCCCCACTGAGCAGGGAGTCTGACACAGGGCTGGATCCCAGGACCCTGTGGTCATTACCTGAGCCAAAGGCAGACACTTAACCAACTGAGCCACCCAGGTGCCCCAAACACTCTAAAGAACCTCCCTGAGCAATAAGTAGTCATTTTTCCAATGTGAATCAGCTTCTGGGATCTTGAGATTGGACACTAGCAGAGATTTTAAACAATTGCCGAGGGAAATTGGGCATAGGGATGGCAGTATGAGGTCAATATAGCACTTAGAAGGTGGGAAAATTTAGAGAGTCCTTAAAATAGGATGGGTCTCAGTCTCTGGGAGGTAGAACTATCTTGGAAGTGACTTCCTAAGATCCCTAGTTCCTAGTTCAGAGTATCTTCTCCGGGTAGAATGTGGTGATTATAGTGCAGATAGGGGTTAAGGAGAGCTCACTAACCCCTCCTTCCCACTGCCCTAGGTTAGGGAGGGTGAGGACAGATTAGCCAGTAGAGCAGGCACCCTGGGAGGTGGAGCAGAAGGGCAAGATGTAATAAACAGAAGACAAGGCTGGTGGGATCCATCCCGCTCCTCTTCCCAGCCTGCCGGCACATTTCCTTGGCTGCCACTAGCACAGTTCATGTTTCCATAGGCCAGAATGCAGGCCTCAAGGCACAGGGCTCTGGGCACAGGGCTCTGCTCCACAACTGGTATAGAAGCAGTCATGGCGGGGCAGTGGACACTGTTGCTGGCTGACTTCCTTCTGCCAGGGTTCCTGCTCTCAGAAGCCACCAAAATTCTGACTATCTCCTCCTTGTGTGAGTGTTCGGCATTAGAATAAGAGTCAGGTGCCACCCCCCCACACCCCCGCTCCTCCCCGCTTCCCTCACACCTGACCCAGGGCTCTGGCAAATAGTCTTGGGTCAGAGAGTCATTCCATGTGGTTTTCCATACAGGGTTTGGTTTCAGGCTTGAGGAGGGAGAGGGAGGCAGTCTGGGGGGAGGGGTGGCAGCAAAGAGTCCCCCACTGCTGGGGTAGGGAAGTCAGTTCTGGAGAAAACAGCAGTTTCCTTTCCTCTCTTTTTATCTGCTCTGAAGGAGCTTCTCATTGTGCATAGCTGGGGCCAGAATTTAGATCCCGTGCTGACCTGGAGAGCTTGAGCCTCCTACTTCCAGGTGCAGTTTGGGCTTTCAGAGGCACACCCTAAAAGTCTGGGGATGGGCCGTAGATGCTAGTAGAAAGTGGAACATGAGGTCAGTTTCAGGCTCTTAGAGGCCAAGGACGGAGGCTCCTGCGGGCAGCTACACAAACCAGGAATGTGTCATTAATAGGACACCTGGAGAACTGTAGAGGCACAGGAGAGGGCCCTTCTCTCTCTGCCCTTGCTGAAGGTTCTGAAGGATGGTGAAGCAGTTAATTCTCTGTGAATCCAGTTTATTTCCTTTACTTTTGCTCCAAAGGGAACAGAAGTGGAACACATTTATCAGGATAAGGAGGTATCATAGGATGTAGTTTTTCCAAGACTTTTTTGGATCTGTCATGAAAGGAGAGGGATCTCCCAGGATCGCTTTTAGATCCCTATGAACCTGGGGATCCTAGATCTGGAAGAAACTACAAAGTTCATCTAATTGGGTATTTCACTTTAATTTCCTGACAGGGAACCCTGAGGGTCAGGGGAATGAGGGGCCTTGCAAGAGCCCACCAGAACTCCCTGATGGACACACTCAGATTTTACTGTTTCTTTTTTTTTTTTTTTTTTTTTTTTTTTTTAAGATTTTACGGTTTCTTACCTCAAACCTATACTCTTCTCTAGAATCTACTCTTTATAGTGGGGATTCCTAAAAATCAAATATTTAAAAAACACTGTTTTCCATCTCAAATGTATTTTTCAGTGATAGAGTCAGCAGGAAAAAAAGCTCCCTCACCCCCTGAAAGTCCCCTGGACTCTGACAGGGAGCAGGTGTGGTTTGGAAGTGATTGAAGTCCCGCCTCTGGCCCAGAATGCACCGGGCTCACCAAGAGCCTCAGGAATGACTACCTCTGTGGGTTGACTTCTCCCCTGTATCCGTTCCTTCCAAGGGCTTAATGCGAGCCAGAGCAGGCAGGCTGAGGGAGTAGGGGTTTATGTTTTATATAATCTGTGTTACCTCAGTCAGAACAAGTATAGATATAAAAACTACAGTAGTTTCCTCAGGTACACACCATTACTGTAGTCCTACATTCCTCTCTGCTGACCTAGTCATCATGAGATCTTCATCTTCCAAATAACCCTCGCTTCCCAAGTGGGCAAATAACTATTCATTTCCTCCTAATCTGGCTTTCTCTGCTGCTGAGATGTAGACTTAACAAAAATGCTCCAGGAGAGCTCATTGTTTTAGACAATAACTGCAGTGATAGAACCTGTACTTCTCCTCAGGCTCAAGATTCTCTTTCCTTAGAATCTCAGGATTTTCCTAGGATGAGTCATATCCAAGTCATTTTGTATGCAGGACTCTGCAGTTCTACTCCTTGGGCTCCTAGTTATCCTGAATACCTTATTTGAATTCATCAAAATTCAGGTCCCAACTGAGAGATAGCTTGCCAAATATATTTTGAATCTCAAGGATTTTGGCTGCTAAGTGTTGAGCCTACCTCTTTCTGTTCCAGAGGCTGTTTATTGTCGTGATACTGAAATTCCCTTGTTTCTGGCTCCTACACTAGATTCCAGAGCAAGCTCTGATTGATTGTCCAATAGGAATGTTTCCCTCCCTCTTACACATGAGTGTCTCGAGATTTCCACTAGTATAGTTATTTCTTTAGGACATGGTGTTTCCATAAGGCTTGGCTAAAATGCACCACGTACCAAGATCAGAAACTCCTTAGGCCTTAGTTTGAGAAACTCCTCACACTGGTATGGAGACCATAATCACGGAGAAATCTTTGATGCAGGATTGCCACAGGTTAAGAATAGGCAGGCAGTTTCTAAGTATCTCAGCTGCTGCTTACCTAAAGTGAGACAGGGGAACTGAAGAAACTCATCTTCCTCTGCTCACCATCAACTCTCTGTCCTTCTACCTTGGATTTCCCATTCCCACATCAATTTCAGATCCTCTGTTCACATCTTTGCAAAGATTAAATTTTGTATTTTTCCTAGGTGGAAGCCATTATCTACTGCTGGACCAGTTTTCTCAGATTCTTTAAGATCATGGCTATGATGTCACTATGCTTCTTTATGGACAAGATTTTTTAATCCCAGGTACATTTTTGTTTTGTAAGTATTGAATTCTTGAATTTTTCTATTGCAGGCAAAGGGAGATAATGTCTTTTATATAGCACTACTTAGCACAAAATATTTTTGAATCTAGTTGTACTGACAGGGTAGAAAAAAGTGTGTGTGTGTGTGTGTGTGTGTGTGTGTGTGTGTGTGTGTGTGTTGCCTCTTGGGTATCCTATCAGGCTCTGTAGACCTGGCCTCCACATGCTATAACTCCACGATTTACTCCCTTACCTAGGTGTCAATTCATTTCAGGCAAGCCTCTATAAATTATTACTGACCATTTTAAAAAGTACTACTGTGTGCTTTGACTTTAATTTGTATTGAACAGAAGTGTTCAGCCATATTTATAGCTTCTTTATGTAAAGAGAGTTCTTCCTGTTTCCTGCTATGAGACCTGAACTTTAAGAAAGCTTTTTTAAAGGATGTCTTTTAATCATATCCTAGGATCAGAATCTATCAATGATATGATCCTAAATCCTTGAGAAGTCGTTGGTTGCCCACGACTTGTGCATCGTGATGCAGAAGTGCTTGAGCCATTTAAGCCTGAACTGAAGGTGAAACTCATCAATCTCGTCAAGTCTTTCTGTTGACAGACAAGGACATAGAGGCTCAGAGAACTCAAAAGATTTGTTCAAGTTCATACAGCAGGTTAATAATAGAGTTGTATGGATCTGTAACTTTAAGCTCTGGATTTCTCATTCAGAATTGCTGAAACTTTAATTTAAAAAATCCAAAATTAATCATTTTTGATGAAAAACAAGTCTGAGCAGGTATGAAAATCTAGAGATGAACTTCAGGCTCTCTTACTGTTTAATCAACTTCTAGATTAAGTTCTATATGGTTCACTGGATATCTTTTCTATATACATTCCCTTGTATCTGCCTTGATTGTCAGTCTGATTGTGTATTTTTCTTGACTACCAATCTACCAATCATGGTAGTTGTAGTCCATGATCATTTCATTTTGGTGGTTCCCACAGATTGAGGAACTGTTGAAAGCCTTAGACCCTCTACCTCTTTAACAAACATGCCCACATTCAAAATTACAAACTATTCAGGGGACCCATGGATTCCCTTAGTTTTATTCTTGGTTGCAAGTTTTAATAGTTCAGAGTTTCTTGCAATATTTACCATTCACTGGGAATTTTGGAAGTTTTTGAAATGGATTAATTTTTATCTCTTCAGCAGTAGATCTTGGTAGAGGTCTGCAAATAAGTGAACATTTGTTTGGATTATTCAACACTCAATATTGAAACTTTTGAATCTGTATTAATCACCTCTCAGATAACTTCTTTAAGGGGTTTTATTTACTTATTTATTTAATGAATAAACGATTTCAGAAAAAATGAAGTAGCTATTGTTTCTAGTGCTGAGATGTAGGATTGTTCTGATCAATAACTGAAGTCAGAGGTATAAGATGCCACCTTATGGAGGACTTAATGACCTGCAGTTCTGACCCTTTCTTTTCGTAAGAGAGCTTGCTGTCTTCTGCCAGGTAGACATTCCCCAAGTGTCCTGTTCAGTTACATCATTGTTTCTCACAGGCTTTACTACAAACCCTGAAGCAAAGTTCTGTCTGGAGGGACAATTGTCCTGACCAGACAATTTCACCCTTTTAGCCAGTTAGTTCTGCTTTCGTTGGGTATGGTGGTAGGAGAGCAGATCAGCAGCTAATGTTAGGAAGCCCTATGTTGGAATTCAGACTTTGGATTCATGGGATCCTCAGTTTATCTATCTAGATTTTTTTACCTTAGCCCTGGGAGTTAAAAAAAAACCCTAGTATCTAGTCTGCTGTTATCAAGAGGAGATCAGTTTCTTATTGCTGAGGTTAATAAAGTTTAATAAATTACAACAACTTTTCCCTCTCAATTTTAGAACCTATTGAGAAAAGTTAACTCCGTAACTCTAACAGGAGTTAGATCAAAATGCAGCTTATCTAGCTGATTGGGAAGATTTCCTTAGATCTTCATTAACTGTCAAGGCTGAGTAGTGGCTTGAGAAGAGGCTCTGTATAACCTCTAGGTTTTGTTCTGTTTATTCGTTATGGTGCTTTGAGTAGTTTTCTCCATGTTTTCATTGACTTTTCCCAGGAAGACCCTAACCCCAGAGCTTTCTCTCCCTACAGCTCTCTTGTGTATTCTGGTATTCTGCCCTGTGAGTTCCAGCTGCCATATCCTCCCCCAAATCAGAAGTTCTCCACTCAGGGAGATGGCCAGGCCACATCTGGGTATCTCCTTCTTGAGCTATATTGTGGATGTTTTCACCAGCCATCCATGAATATCTTGCATTACCTGCGTGCAATGTCTAAAAACCATTTTAACATGTATTTGGTCTCGTTTTATTTAGTTGTTTAAAGTAAGAATTTTAATATGGTCCTCTCCCTTTGCATTGCTGCAGACTGAAGTTTCTTATCTTCATTATTTAAACCATTATATGGAAACAATATTCACAATTTGTTATCTTTGGATATATATGTATGGTAGCATATGTATGTATCTATACCTCTGAAATTATCAACACCATCAAGATAACAAATATATTTGTTCTTCACCAGAAGATGTCTAATATCCTTCTGCAATCTCCCCTCCCGGCTCTCCCACCTTTCTATTGCCATTGCCAATCCATCACTGATATGTCACCATGTGTTAGATTGCATCATGTAGATTTTATAGAAATGGGATTATAATTATGCCCCCTTACATTTTGATTTGGTGCACTCAGCATAAATATTTTGATTTTTTTGATGAATGATGTTCTTTGTATGGATTACTACAATGTGCTTAGTTAGTTGCTTGTTGGTGGGCATTAGGGTTTTCTCCTGTTTTGAGTTATTACAGATAAAACTGCAGTGAAAAGTTGTGTACAAGTCTTTGAAGGAATGTATGCTATCTTTTCTCTGGATTGATTAGTAGGAGTGCAGTGGCTGAACCATATGCTAGGTGTATGTTTCACTTCTTAAGAAATGGCCACACTGTTTCCCAAGGGGCTGTAACATTTTGCCTTCTCACGAGAAGTGACTTCAAGTTCCACACACACCACATCCTTGTCAATACTTGGTATGGTTGGTCTTTGCTTTGCTTTACACCATTGTGTAAGTATTTACTTGTGCTTCATTGTGGTTTTTATACACATTTCCTTTGTTACTAATGATGCTGAATATTTTTTTCCTGGGCTTATTTGTCATCCATATATCTTTCCAGGTGAAATGTCTGTCAAATTTTGCCCATTTTTAAATTGTATCTTTTTTCTCATTATTGAGTCTTCAGTTCTTGATATATACTTTGGATATAGGTATTTTATCAGATAAAACTTTGCAAATGTTCTTTGCCAGTCCATGGCTTATCTTTTTACATTATTAACAGTGTCTTTTGAAGAGCACAATTTTTATGGTTTTTTTTTTCAGCGTAACAGTATTTATTGTTTTTGCACAACACCCAGTGCTCCATGCAATACATGCCCTCCCTATTACCCATCACCTGCTTCCCCCAACCTCCCACGCCCCACCCCTTCAAAACCCTCAGGTTGTTTTTCAGAGTCCATAGTCTCTCATGGTTCACCTCCCCCTCCAATTTCCCTCAACTTCCTTCTCCTCTCCATCTCCCAATGTCCTCCATGTTATTTGTTATGCTCAAATAAGTGAAACCATATGACACTTGACACTCTCTGCTTGACTTATTTCACTCAGCATAATCTTGAAGAGCATAATTTTTAGTGTGGGGAAATATATTTCATGTTTTTGCTGCATGTATTAATATTTATATATGATTTTTTATTTATTCTCTTAATATGGATCAGTTTTACTAAGTGGTTTTCAAATGTTAAACCAAGTCATATTCTGGGGACAAACTCCACTTTGTCAAAATATACTTTCTGTTTTCATATTTTTAGATTTGGTTTGTTAAATTTTGGTTTAAAATATTATATCTGTGACCATATGGGACATTGTTGTTTTCTTGGAACTTTTTTTTTCCTATTTTTCTGGCATTGTTATCAGTGCAACGCTTACTTCAGAGAATGAATTAGGTAGTATTCTTTTTTCATTTTTCTGGAAGAGTTTGGGTAGAATTAGTTTTATTTCTTCCTAAATTGTTTTAGGCACTCTGAGAGACAGGATGTCTCTCCCCATCCCAAAGTTAGAATTGGTTGTTGAGACTTATGGCCTTATATACATACCAGGAGGCTAATAAATGGTTCATTAATAACATAATGAGGCTTAACAGGGAAGAGTAAAGCAACTCCAAAGCTGGTCTAACCATACATTAAAAGAGCAGGAAAAGGAGGATGTGTTTGGGTTTTTATGGTGGTTAGTGGTGGGGCTGGAATGGCTGTTTCCCTTCACATTTGACTGGTGACCAGAATATGCCATGTTTCATTAATTTCAGTTTGAATCTGTGTAAGTCATTTTGACATTTTATGAGACCTGCTGACTGAGGTTAGTGAGGGATTTGAAGGTTTCACTGAATGTCTTGTTCAAAGAAGATTAAGCTTATGCATATACAGAGATTAATCAGTGCCTTGATCATGATTAGTAGTGTCTGAAAATCTGCAGAAGATTAGGGCAATCTTAGTTAAGGCTGTATGTTGTGTCTTTAGACACATGTGTAACCTTCATTATACTTTGGATATCTAAATGGCAAGAGATTCAGTGTTCTTTACCAAAATGGTACAATTTTCTTCTTTTTTTTTTTTTTTTTTTTACCCATTTATTTGACAGACAGAGATCACAGTAGGCAGAGATGCAGGCAGAGAGAGAGGGAGAAGCAGGCTCCCTGCTGAGCAGAAAGCCCGATGTGGGGCTTGATCCCACGACCCTGGGATCATGACCTGAGCTGAAGGCAGAGGCTTTAACCCACTGAGCCACCCAGGCACCCCACAATTTTCTTCTTTATAGTCTATTCAGAATGTCATTTTCTTCTTCAAGTTAACTTTGGTAGTTTCTGTCTTCTAAGAATTTGTTTATTTCAACTATGTTATCCAATTTATTGCCATCTAAAATTCATAGAATTTTAGAATTCTTTTTATCATTTTGTCAGCATTAGTGGTAGTCCTTCTCTCATTTCTGGTCCTTGTAATTTGTTTCTTTCTGTCTTGTTAGTCAATATTCTTGAACTTTTCAAAGAATTGGCATTCATTGAGTTCCTATTTATTTTGCAATTCCAATTTTATTAGTTTCTTCCCTAATCTTTTCATTCTACCTTCTGTTTGTTTTAGATTTAGTACACTTTCTTCCTAGTACACTAGTCTTAAGGGGCAAAATAGGTTATTGATTTAAGAGTTTTCTTTTGTAATATAGGCATAACACAAGTTTAAATTTCCTTCTGAGTACTGCTTTTGGTGCATCCCATAAGTTTTGTTATGTTGTATTTTCATTTTCATTCATCTCTAAGTATTTTCTGATTTCCCTTGTGAGTTCTCCAGATTTGACACATTGTTTAAAAGAGCATTGTTTAATTTCCATAACTTGTGAATTTTCCAGTTTTCCTTCTGTTGTTGATTACTAACTTCATCTTGATGTGGTCAGAAAAGTTATATTGTATACTATCTATCTTTTAAAATCATTGAGACTTACTTGTGACTGAATATATGGTATCTGCTAGAAAATGTCCCATGTACCCTTGAGAGCCATGTGTATGCTGTTGTTGTTGGGTAGAGTGTCCTTTATATGTCCGTTACATCTAGTGAATCAATGTATGTAAGTTTTATGTCTCTTTACTGATCTTCTTTCAGGTTTTTCTATCCATTATTGAGAGTGGGTGTTGAAATGTCCAAAGATTATATAGAAGTGTCTGTTTCTCCCTCTATTCTGCCAACTATTGCTTTAGCTATTTAATGGCCTCTTGTTAGGTGCATATGTCTTTGTAATAGTTATATCTTCCTGCTATATCGAACCTTTATTAATACATAATGTCCTTCTTTGTTTCTTGCAATCTGATTTGATTTGATTTGTTCTGCCATTCTCTGTCTTCTGATTGGAGAGTTTAAGCCATTTACATTTAAATTATTGATAAGGAAAGACTTATGTTCTGTCATTTTGATAATTGTTTTCTATATGTCTTATAGGTTCTTGTACTTCATTTTGTGTGTTACTCTTTGTTTTGTGTTTAGTCAAATCTTTGTTGTGAAATGTTTAATTCCTTTCTGATTTCCTTTTGTGTATCCTGTAACTATTTTTTGTGTGTGTTACCATGGGGATTTATTTAGCATGCTAAAGCTACAACACTCAAATTTTAAGTTATATCAGCTCAAGTTTAATAACATTAAAAAAAATCTGCTCTGGAGCACCTGGGTGGCTCAGTGGGTTAAGCCTCTGCTTTTGGCTCAGGTCATGATCTCAGGGTCCTGGGATCGAGCCCCACATGGGGCTCTCTGCTCAGCAGGGAGCATGCTTCCCCCCCCCCTCCGCCGCCTACCTGTGACCTCTGTCAAATAAATAAATAAAATCTTAAAAAAAAATTCTGCTCTTATAGGCTTTATGCCCTTTTGTTATTGATGTCACATAATTATATTTTTACACACTGTGTGCTCCCAAACATAATCTACCGTTAATTTCGATGTATTAGTATCTTAAATTATGTAGAAAACCTGATTGGAATTACAAATAAAGTTTAAACAGTGTTTGTTTAAAACTAAAAATTATGAATTAGTTCCTTTGTGTTAGTTATTAATGGTTTTATATATTTGGGTGTTTCTGTACTGGGTGCATAGATATTTATAATTGTTGTATCTTTTTGTTGGATTGTGCTATTTATTATGATAGAGTGCCCTTCTTTGTCTCATTATAGTCTTTTTTTTTAAGTCTATTTTGTCCAATATAAGTATTGCTATTCTGATTTTCTTCTGACATCCATTTGTATGACAAATATTTCTCCATCACCTCGCTGTCAATCTTCAGGTTTGTTTAGGTCTAAAATGGATGTTTTGGGGTGCCTGGGTGGCTCAGTCAGTTAAATGTCTGCCTTTGGCTCAGGTCATGGTCCCAGGGTCCTGGGATTGAGCCCCATGATAGGCTCCCTGCTCAGTGGGGAACTTGCTTCTCCCTCTCTCTCTTTTATTCTGTCAAGTGAATAAATTTATTTGACAGAGAGAGAGAGATCACAAGTAGGCAGAGAGGCAGGCAGGGTGGGGGGGAAGCAGGATCCCTGCTGAGCAGAGAGCTCGATGCAGGGCTTGATCCCAGGACCCTGAGATCATGACCTGTGCTGAAGTCAGAGGCTTTACCCACTGAGCCACCCAGGCGCCCCCAAACGAATAAATAAAATCTTTTAATAAAATAAAATGAAATGCATTTCTTGTAGGCAGCATATAGGTGGGTCTCATTTTTTTAATCCATTCTGACACCCTGTGTCTTTTGATTGGAGTGGTTAGTCCATTTACATAAAAAGTAATTATTGATAGATATGTATTTGTTTGTCATTTTATTACTTGTTTTGTCCTTGTTTCTGGAGATTTTCTGTTATCCTTTCTTGTCTTTGTCACTTTTGGTCTCTCCTTTGCACTCCTTTAATATATCTTGCAGGGCTGGTTTAGTGGTCCTTCAGTTTTTGTTTGTCTGGAAAACTCTTTATCTCTCCTATTCTGAATCACAGCCTTGTTGGACAGAGTATAGTTGGTTGCAGATTTTCTCCAGTCAGCATTTAGAATACATCATGCTACTCCCTTCTGGCTTGCCAAGTTTCTGTTGAGAAATCTCCAACTAGCCTTATGGGTCTTCCCTTGTGAATTAAGGACTCCTTTTGTTATGCTGATTTTGAGATTTTTTTCCTATGTCACTATATATTATGTAAATTTAATTATAATATGTCTTGTGTTGGCCTGCTTTTGTTGATTTTGATGAGAATTCCCTGTGCCTCCTGGATCTGGATAATGGGAATGCTCTTTCACTGCTGGGGGGAAGGCAAACTGGTACAGCCTCTGTGGAAAACAGTATGAAGGTTTCTCAAAAAGCTAAAAATAGAACTATCCTATGATCCAGTAATCACACTAGTAGGTATTTATGCAAAGAATACAGAAATACTGGGGTGCCTGGGTGGCTCAGTTGGTTAAGCATCTACTTCATTTCAGGTTGTAATCCCAGGATCCTGGGATCAGCTGGGAGTCTGCTTCTCCCTCTGCCCTCTCTCTCATGCACTCTCTTTAATAAAAGAGAAAAAAGAAAGAATACAGAAATACTAATTCAAAGGGGGCATATCACCCTGATATTTATAGCAACATTATCTACAATAGCCAAATTATGGACACAGCCCAAGTGTTCATTGACTGGTGGCATGTATATATGTATACATGTATATACATGTATATATAATGTATAATATATATATTACATATATATGTATATACATGTATAATATATATATGTATATACATGTATAATATATATATGTATATACATGTATAATATATATATGCATGTATATACATGTATATATAATGGAATATTATTCAGCCATAGAAAAGAATGAAATCTTGTCATTTGGAATGACATAGGTGGAGCTAGAGAGTATTGTGCTAAATGAAATAGTCGAGTAGGACAAATACCATATGATTTCATGTGGAATTTAAGAAACAAAGCAAATGAACAAAGGGGAAAAAAGAGACAAATCAAGAAACAGACTCAGTTATAGAGAATAAATTGATGGTTACTAGAGAGGAGGTGTGTGGGGGAATGGGTGAAATATGTGACCGGGATTAAGGAGGGCAGTTGTAGGCGAGCACCAAGTGATGTATGGAAGTTTTTGAATCACTATTTTGTATGCCTGAAACTAATATTACATGTATATTAACTAACTAGAATTTGATTAAAAACCAAAAAAATCCTAATAATTGTTTTTAATATACTAGTCTCTTAAATCATGTGGGAAACAAAAAGTGTAGTTAAAATCATTGTTAGAGGGGTGCGTGGGTGGCTCAGTCAGTTAGGTGTCTGCTTTCAGCTCAGGTCATGAATTCAGGGTCCTGGGATTGAGGCCCATGCTGGGCTCCTTGCTCAGTAGGGAACCTGCCTCTCCCTCTACGTGATTCTCTCCATGCTCGTGCTCTCTCTCTTTCTCAAATAAATAAATAAATAAAACCTTAAAAATAAAATAATATAAAATAATTATTAGAGTTGTACTAGATTTTATAACTGTCCACACATTTACCTTTATTAAAATCTTTTTATCTTCCTCATACACCTTTGAGTTACTCTCCATTCTCCTTTCATTTTTCCCGAGAGGGCTCCCTTGAACATTTCTCTCAGTGTAGGGCTAGTGGCAACAATCTACCTTAGCTTTTGTTTATTTGGGAATATTTTAATTTCATCCTCAGTTTTGAAGGACATTGTTGCCACATAGAGAATTTTTTGTTACCATTCTTTCCTTTTAACATTTTGAATACATTGGCCCACTGTCTTCTGGCCTTCAAAATTTCTGATTAGAAATCTATTAATCATCTCATTGAGAATAACTTGTGTGTGATGAGTGACTTTTCTCTTGTTTCTTTTAATATTCTTTCTTTATCTTTCTAAAGTGTGATTATAATGTGTCCTGATGAGGGTGTCTTGAGTTAATTTTCCTTGGAGTTTGTTAAGCTTCTTGGGTGTTTATAGTCAATCTTTCATCTAGTTTGGGAGGTTTTCAGCCATTATTATGCAAAATATTCTCTCTATCCCTTTATTTCTCTCTTCTCCTTCAACATCAACAATGCTTATGTTGTTCCCTTAGGCTGTTTTCTCTTTTCATTAATATTTTAACTTTCTGTTCCTCACACTTGATAATTTCTTTTGTATTATCAAAAACCTAAGTTGACTAGTTATTTCTTCTGCTTGCTCAGATCTGCCTTTGAAACCCTCTTGTGAGATTTTCATTTCATTCATTGAATTTTTCAGGTCTAGATTTTGTTTTTAGTTTCTCTCTAGATTTTCTATGCCTTTATTTACATTTCTATTTTACATAAACGTTTTCCTTCACCTTCTCCACATCTTCCTTTAGTTCTCTGAGATTCTTTAAGGCAGTTATTTTAAAGTTATCATCTAGTATATCTGTCATCAGGTCTCTCTTAGGGATAGTTTCTTTCTTTTTTTTTTTTTTTATTATTTATTTGACAGAGAGAGATCACAAGTAGGCAGAGAGGTAGGCAGAGAGAGGGGAAGGAAGCAGGCTCCCTGCTAAGCAGAGAGCCCGATGCGGGGCTGGATCCCAGGACCCTGAGATCTTGACCTGAGCTGAAGGCAGTGGCTTAACCACTGAGCCACTCAGGCGCCCCTTAGGGATAGTTTCTGTTGATTTATTATTTACCTCCAAATAGTCCTCAGTTTCTTGTTTCTTGTTATATCTTGTGATTTTTGTTGAAAAGTGACCATTTGAATTTAACAATGTGTTAAATCTGGAGATGAGACTCACCTCCCTTCTTCAGGGTTTGTAGATTTTTATTAATTTTGTTTATTTTATTATTATTATTTTTTTATTGTGTTAGGGTATCTTTGTGGTGAGGATCAAACTAAGGTGTAAATTTTGGTATTCTCAGGTCTTTTCTGAACATTTTACAGGACATGACTGGACACTTAATAATTTTCCTGGCATATGTGGTGGCTTTCCAATATCCTAGCCTTTAATATTTTCTCTCAAAAGGGCAAAATGAGAAAAATAAGGGGAAAAAATGGTGTTAGCCTTTTAAGTTCCCTGGAATTCCATTCAAGTAGAAGAGGAAGTACTTGCAACAATGGGACAGTGTTTCAAAAATATTGCTGCTGACTTCTTTGTCTACACCTCTTTGATCAGAAGGAGCAATCAGCAATTAGAGCACAGATACCTGATATTTGGGCAAGAATGTCCTTTTTGCCTGCTTAGGCTCCTGAAACCTGTATGTAAGCTGCTTTTTGAACACATGTTCAGCTGCCTGCTTTGAGACTGAGGGGTGGTGGAATGGGTAACTGCTACTGTGATAAGAGATGAAATTAACTGGAATTATCTGTGATTTACACTTATGAAAGCCTATGTCCACTTGGAAATCTGTACACAAATGTTCATAACAGCTTTATGTATAATAACCCCTGGAAAAAACTACATGCCCATCAATAGATGAATGAAGTAGCATTTGTATTATAGCCATATCATGGATGCAGCTTGTTGTATACAAATTATACTTAAAATTGATTTGAAAATCTCTAAGTGTGAGATGTGTTTTACTAAAATTGATTTGAAAATCTCTAAGTGTGAGATGTGTTTTTCAGTGTCACTCTGTTGAGCCCCTGAAAATGTAGTATTCAAGAATTATTGTTGTATTTGAACATAATTAGAAATTCAAATACATTTTAATAATTTCTAAAGTAGAGCTAGTATAATTTGGAAGAGAGAAGAGAGTGTGTATAAGAATTGGAGTTACTTCTTGAAGAATCAGACTTATTGGTCAGATACATGTATCAGACTTAATTCAAGTTTATTTTGTGAGTGGGAGCTAGAGTTGTTCCATAATTATAACCTAAAATAACACATTTGAGAAATGATAAACACCGGCAAAATATGTAATATGTTGATCTTTAATGGGCATGAAGTATGACACTTAGTATCTACATACAAAATACATGTATTTGAAGGTACATTTTAAGATGTTGATATAGAATTCAATCTGTCATTTATGTTTCCCTTCATTATGTAATGATTCTTCTGCTTATCTGTTTCTGTATTAGCACCAGCCATGATCACATATTGGTTCCTACGGTAATTGACATGGTTCCCCCATGTCAATCTTCTGTTGTTTGGTTTATCACATCCTTGGGGCACTTGGGTGGCTCAGTGGTTTAAAGCCTCTGTCTTTGGCTCAGGTCATGATCTCAGGGTCCTGGGATGGAGCTCTGCATCAGGCTCTCTGCTCAGCAGGGAGCCTGCTTCCTCCTCTCTCTCTGCCTGCCCCTCTGCCTACTTGTGATCTCTCTCTGTCAAATAAATAAATAAAATATTTAAAAATATTTTTTAAATTTTTAATATATTTTTGTATATTTATTTTATGTAAAAATAATAAATAAAATATTTTTTAAAATCACATCCTAATTGCAGGCTCCTGTGAGATGGTTATTTGTTTAAGTGTCAACCCCTTGAAAAAGGAGGTAAATGGAATACTTGCTTTCTTAAGCAAACTTCTACCTAGTCCAAGGAACTAGCTCTTTCTAGATTTCATATTTTAAATGTCCTTAACATGAGTGCGTTTTACCCAATTCAACAATTTGATTCAGCCAACATCAACTGATTTCTTATTTGTAACAAGGCATCGTGCTGCGAGCTTTGAAAGATACAAAGATGATGCAGAGTTTCCTGGTCCTCTCATGTGACTTCCCACAGTCTTCCTGATCAATTACTTGAAAAGTAGACTTATCTGTCATCGGCAGTGCCTCTTGTCTCATGGTCAGTTTAGCTTAGTAATCTCACTTAGTGAAAATGAAATGATACAGCTTAGTACCTCAGGGTCAGCTGCAGTAAGGAGGGATGCGTTTGGATGAAAAGCTAATGATGTGTGGGGAAGACGCTCGGAACTATCCTGGGGTGAAGGTGGGTCCCACATCAAATACCCTGCCAGGGTCAATAGCTTTTTACTGCTTGGTGGGTGTTGTGTACCTTTGAGAGGGGCTTTCTGAAAACATTTATCCTAAAAGAGAAACAAAGGACTTATGTTGCAAGTGGCCCCTTCTTGCTCCTCAAAATCACACTCCAATGGAAATTCCTTCAACCAAGGCAAGTCTTCATTAAAACCCCAGAGAATATTACCTCTTTGATCTCCAGGGCGAGGGTGACAAGTAGACAAGAGAAATGTAATGTCCTCTGTAGAGACGGTAGAAATCAATGACCACACTTGTCTGAGAATCCGTATAATGTAGAATGCCGAACAGAATGTGAAACTCCTGTCATCATTAGAGTACTGGTTTCTTTGGACAAGTTCATGACAGAAGGGAGAGAAGTGGAAATGCTGAAGTCCGGCGGATGTCCTGGGTACAAGGAGGGAGGGGAGCTGGAGTTAGGTACCTTTTCTAAACAGGGCACTAGGCTGCTTCTAATCTGGCAAACTCATGGGTGAGCAACAAGTGTAAAAAGAGAGGGAAGTGAGAAGAAAGGAGAAAAGAGGTAACCAAGGGTGGAAACAGTACAGAATGGCATCGTGTCAGCTTGAGCTTGTGGAGAAGGAGGGAGGACTTAGAATTACTTAGAATAATGTGGCGTCTCCTGTGTGTTGAGGTCACCTCAGAGATAATGAGACACCCTAGCAGGGTGCCGCCTGGAGACAACAGAAGGGCGGGAAGGGGTTGCCTGAGGGAGTAAGACAATTTGCTGAACATCATTTTATATAACAAACGAGGTAATTTTTGATGCCGTCCTTGAAACCAAACAATCGCCAGGTACACTTCCTGCAGGCTCCGCTCGGCGGGGAGCAGCTCGGGCTTTCACCGCCACCGCGTTTCCTAGGCAACCAAAGTGTAAACTTGAGAAAGGGTGGGGCCAGGGAAGGGATGGACAGTGAGTTGAGCCAGTCAGGCGGTGACTCTGCTTCAGGGAGTCCAAGCCGTGCAATGGGCGCCGAGGGCGGCGGGCAAGGCTGGGAGGGAAGGGACGCGGGGGAGGCCTCGGGGGATGGAGGGGGCTGAGCCCGCCCTGGCGCACACCTGGGAGCGCGTCCATAGTTTCGGTTCCCAGCAACTGGTGGCCTCAGGTTAGCCTTGAAGGTAAATCAATGTTTTTGAACTATTATGTTGGCTTGATCACTTTGGTTAGTTTTAGCTAAAGAAAGAAAAGAGAGAGAAGACGAAAGGTGTTACTTTCTAAAGAGAAAACCAGCAGTTGATGAGACTTCTTGGTTGTCAGTCTGGGGAGGAAATAGCTGGTTCTGGGAGACGATTTGTCATCTTTTGCGAAGAAGAGCTCAGACAAAAAGGTACAAAATCAATTTTATTCTCTAAAGGGGAAGGCAGTACACATCACTGAGCAGTCACTATGTGTAGGGTACGTGTGAAGCATTTGGGTGAATTGCTTCATCTAGCCTGTATGACCATTGGAAACACAGCTTCAAGGTGAAGCATCTCCAAGTCATTAATGGCATCAAGAGGCTGAGCTTTGATTCAGACCTCGGTTTTTCCGGCATTGAAAGATGTGCTATTTCTGTCATACCCTGCTGAACTGACCACTTAGACAGAAACCAGCAGTGGGCTGGACACTGCTTGCTAGACGTTGTGGAGTTGATTTGATTGGTCACAAAATTGAGAAGGACCTTATTAAACAACAATACTGTTTATCTTGCCTTGAGTCCCTAAGGTGTAGTTAAATCATACTAAGTAGATGAAATTGTTTCCAGTTTTTAGAGCTCCTATTTATTTATTATTCTTTTACCAAAATCTCATTAGTACAGAAATGTCTCTGTTTTGTTACTGTGCATCTTAAATACTGAGATTTAAATTGTGGACATGTATTTCTATTTATATGCAAATAGCAGTGATCTAATAACAATCTAGTAGCACCCTGCTGAGTGCTGATGGTATGACTGGAGACACAAAGTTTACAATCTTTGCCCTTAAGAACCTTATAGTCTAGTAGGAGAGGCAGTTCTGAAAGCGGAGAGTTGCATCATGATTCAGCATGGACACTATCTGGGTTTTGCGCAGATGGTGCAAAGAAAGATGCAAGCTGTTTCCCTCTGGTGAGAATGGTCATGCCAGGCTTCACCATGGTGACTATACAAAGAACAGGACTTTTCTAGGCCAACAAGTGAGGAAAAGTGTTCCTTAGCACGGGACTGCATGTATAAAGGCACAGGGACAGAATACCATAGTGCGTGTGGGGAATGTGAGTGGGTATAAATGCAGAATAGATTGTAAAGAGGTGGAGAATTGCTAGAAACAAGGCTGGGGAGACAGGCAGGGCCAGTGTCTACTTCAAATGCGAAGATGTTTACTCTTTACCTGTACACAGTGGGGAACCACAAAAAGGTTTTTGATTAGAGTGTGAAGTTCAGATTTCCAATTTTAAAGATGGCTATTGTTGGGTCCCCAATGTTGGGTCCCCCAATAATGTGTTCATGGTCAAAGGAGCGAGACTGATACAAAGCGAAGGTGAAGCAAAGTTTTATTTCACACCAAGCATCAAGAATCAGACCGACCAGTCTAACAGACCGGTCGGAGCCGCCCCTTACAGAGAGGACGACCCCTCCCTGCTTTCCAGACTAACTTTTATAGAGCAAAGGCCATGTGGTTGGGCCTGGCCACACACAGGTGACCAATGAAATTGTAACACACAGAGAAAGCTGCACAGTCATGCTAGGTGACCAATTGAATTACAATTTACCCTAGTAGATATTTGAACCAGCCTATCACCTTGTTCAGAATTGGTGCCCAAAAGGTGCCCAAAGGGCGGGGCCCATACTCCTTGGTAGCTAGGAGACAGTATGCGCCCCCACTGATTGGATGTCTCCACCTGGCCTGACCCACCCTTGTATTTGGACTTTGTTACCTGGGACTGGTTTCCCGAACTTGCTTTTAAGTAAGTTCCACTGGGGTGTGGGGGGACAAGGTCAATTTAAGTTTTACAACAAAATGGCAGTTCAACCGGGGTGGGGCTGCTCTGGCTGAATAGGCCCTTACAGCTATGACAGTCGTCTGAAGGCTGGTTGGAGAGGGGAAGACTAGAGAAAAGGAAATCAGCTAAGAGGCAATTGCAATAGTGGAGATGGGAGGTGACCAGGTCCTGGACTTAGGTGGCATCCATGGCAATGGAGATGAGAGAGGGAATAGAGAGGCAAGGGGTGTCAAGATGGTGAAATTCTACAGTATTTGCCTGCTGATGCAATACAGAGGGGAGGAGGAGTCTAGGATAATGTTCAGTGAATGACCAGGGGAAATGGTGGTGTTATTTCCTGAGGCAAGGAATAGGAGGAAAAGATAATGAACTTGGTTCTGGAACATTAACCTTGAGTTGCCTGTAGGTCATTGAAGCGCACACATTTTGTGGGGAATTTGAAAGCTGACTGGGAAGCTAGCGCCGTGCATGGGTTGGAATAAAGATTCGGGAGCCATCGTTCTGTCAGTAGATGCCGCTGATATGGCCATGGATAGCATGAGAGCATGACGAGGATAAATAACCAAATCCTGGGAAAGAATAGCATTTTAAAAGCAGGGAAAAGACAAGGGGGAGAGAAAATAGGTCAGACCTGAGACAAAGGGAGACAGAGGAAAGTAGATTCATTGAGAGAGAAGTTTTAAGAAGGAAGAATGATCAACAAAGTCAACTGCTGGGCAAAGTGAAATAGATGAGGAGTGACTGTTGGTGGTGGTAATCAGGTCAGCAGTGCTTCTTGAGAGACAACAGTGGGCTGAAGTATGAATGGAAGGTGAGAAAGTGGAGAAGCAAGAGACTTCTCCAGGTAGTGGGCTTTGAAGGGAGAGAGCTAGAGGCAGTCTAGGATGAAGGGATCACTGCAGATTCAAAAACTAAAAAGAGGAGCTGGTGGAGGGGAGGGAAGGGGCATAAATGATGGCTGAGGGTTGAAGAGGGGTTGGAATTTGTGTTTTAGGTGGAGATCATCCTTAGATGGGAGGCAATTTTCACGTCCTACAGGGCAGGGAGGACAAAGTCAGGATGGTTTTGGAGATAAATACCCATACAGTCTTGGAGGAGGTGATGCAAGTGAGTTCATCTCCATTTTTATTGTGATTTTCAAGACAAGGTGTGGAGGAGCGTGGCATAGGTTGAGAAGATTGAAAGAGGAATCTAACCAATGTCAAACTGATATTTCAGGGTTTGTAGACCAGAGGTCTCTGTGGAACCTATTAACCTTTGCTGCTGTAGCCTGAAAGCAGTCACAGATCATGCATAAACAAATGTGTGTGGCTGTTTTCCAATAGAACTTTATCTACAAAACTGGATGGAAGGGTAAATTTGGCCCACGGGCTGTGGTTTGATGCCCCCAGGTCTAGATCATTTTAGGGTATGTTGGCGTAAACTCAGGGTCTTCTTGACAACTGCCCAGGGAAATGTGGATCTTAGTTTCTTTGGGGGAACAGAGGTTGAGAGCCCAGAAATCATCAACGTGCTCACTTCTGATTCCAGGATTCACACTGGTGTCCTCCATCAGGATGATATGGTGGCTTCGTATGATGTCGTGGGAAAAACTGATCTGGATGTGCTGACACAATTTCTAGAAAGGACTCTTTCTTCTGCCAACTGTGACAGAACCTGCCAGTTTCCTCTTCTTTATAAACACAACCTGAAGGATGGCAAAGTACCCAGCCCAAAATTAGGTTTCTTAGCTGTCTTAATCTATTTGGAGTGCTCTAGCAAAATACCACAGCCCGGGTAGCTTATAAAAACAAAAATTTATTTCTCACAATTCTGTGGGCTAGGAATCCAAGACCCAGACACCAGTATGGTTGGGACCTCTACCTGGTATAGAGCCATCACCTTTGTGCTACTGTTCAGGTGGTAGAAGGGGCAAGGGATCTCTCTGGAGCTTCTTTTATGAGACACTAATTCCGATCATGATTTTACCCTTGTGAATTAAGTACCTCCCCAAGTCCCCACCTCTTAATACTGGGAGTTAGGACTTCAACTTATGAATTTTGGAAGGGTATGAAGATTCAGATCATAGTACCAGCCTCCTCTGAGGGACTGGCCAATGAGATTTCAGGGTGGATTGCTGTGGGAGCCATTAAGGAGGAATGACTCAGCTACTAAGTGCACTCTCCTTGTCCTCACTCTTCTCTGCTGCCTGGGGTGTGGATGTAATGGTGGGAGCAGCAGTGGTTCTTTTGTAAGTTGAGGCAACTCTGAGGATACAAACAATGGTAAGGTAGAAAGATTGTGGTTATTTGGGACATGGACCTCCTGAAATGCCTCCAGACTCCTTTACATGAGAGAAAAATAAGCCTCTATCATATTCAGAGACAATTACGTGTTTCTGTTATGAGGAACTGGACATGATTTCTCTCTGATATGCTAGCTACGCAGATACTGTCACTCTGACATTGGATTTCTATCTGTCGGCACTTCTTGGTTTTCTGGAAGTATCAGTTAAAAGCCTGAAAGATGTGAATAATTGGCTGGATTTCTAAGTGGCTATAAAATAAACATTATATAGACAAATAACTCCAAAGGAAGCATTTTCAGTGACCATGAAATAGTTACTTAAGTGATTTTGGTTTCTAGGGTTGCAAAAATACAAATGGTACTCAGACCTTTATTCCCATCTAAAAGTAGTGGAAGATAGTTGGGTTTTGTCTTTACAGTGGGTTTGAAATCACTGAGGCCAAGGTCTCACAGTACCTGAAAAATGGGATATTGGAATGTTGCCTGGTTGGTTCTAAGAGCATAGTCACTAAAACCAGGGAGTTTGGAACGAAAGTTTTATTTTTCTTTTGTCTTGTTTTTTTTTTTTTTTTTGTTTTGTTTTTGCATTTTGTACACAAATCCAGCCAAATCTTTGCTTACTTTTGTGTAGCTTAGATCTTTTCTTACTCTGCTTCTTTAAGATCTTTCGTGTAATAGGCTGTCTGAGCGGAATAGATTGCAAGCGATTTCCTGGTAAAAACCCCAGAGACTAAAGGCAGAGAAAGATGGAGAAGGAGACAGCAAGGAGAGTGTTATTACACTGTCTCCTGCTTCCAGAGATCCCCGGGGGATGCTCATTATAAGGATCTCGTAAGCCTAACCTCTCTGCTAGAGTCACATTGTGTTAGTTATATGGGTCCTTGAGTATAAGGCAGAAGAGTATTTCTCAATCTCTTCGTAGCCAAAAATGCTGCAGAGGTTGCTGAGTGCTGATAAAATTCTATGGAGAGAACAGATTATAATGGAATTACTTTATCTCCTCTCGACTACTTCTCTCCTCACATTGGATTGCTAGTTATTTTACTTGGGTAAAGGTCAATATCTAAGGTCAACCCAAGCTCTGTACACATAAGCTTTTGCCAATTGTATCAGTTAGAAATACTTTTGGCCGCAATAGAGAACCTCCCCGACAGGTTCCTCATGACAAGAGCGTGGAGTCAGGCAGTTGTTGACTTGGTTCAGCAGCACAGTGATAGTAGGGCTTTAAGTTGGTATCTGTGATTCCCTTGGCTTTTTCCTCATGACTGCATAATGGCTGCCAAATCTCTGGGCATTGCTTTCTTGTTCAAGGCAGGAAGAGGCAAAAGACATGGAAGAGTTCTCCTAGAGCCCTCAGTATTTTCAGTTGGGTTTCTGGCCAGAACTCATTCACGTGGCCACCCAACTGAAAGTGGAATGCAGCAGACAAAGGAGATTGGAATGACTTTAGAATAAGCCAGTTGCAATGTCTGGAACATCAGATGTAGTTCAAATTCAACAAAGTTAAAACTACTCTGAGGACTGAGAACTCCTGGAAGGGACCTTGGCTGTCCCATTTATCACTGTGGTGTGGCACATAATGGGTGTTCAGTAAACAGACATTAACTTCAGGACCAGGACCAGGGTGAGGCAAAGCAGGCACCTAGGGCACAATATTTAAGGAGGCACTGACTCTTAGGCTTGGGCAAGTGCAATGCTGACATTTGCACAGTCCTGAGATGAAGGACCTCCTTAAACATTGCACCCTAGCCCCCTACCTTCCTGGGCCTGAATCCTGGCCCTGGTTAAATTAATAAAATGAAATTTCAAGCAGGTGTATGTAGTAGACACTTACCAACACTGATATTTATAATACATTATTCTCGAATCATGCCATATCATAAACAGTAACACGAGGACTTAAGTCACATCCCAAAGAACAGCAGAGAGAATAAAAGACAATGGTTTAGGAGACATGGGCTCTAGAGAAACCTGCCTTGACAAAGGCTAAAGCATGAATTTTAAACATCTTATGAAAATGTATTTGGGCACAGAGAGAACCTGATAAGATGCCAGACTTCAGTGAGTCTCATTTCCAGTGTGCTCTTACCATTAGAGTATAGATTACATACCATCATACTTCAGGCTGATGTGGAAATTAGCAATCCAAACAAAACCCAGCTGTTTCATGTATTCATAGGTTGTGGAACAATTTTAAAAATAATTTGTGGGAACAGAGCAAATATAATGGAAGATAATCAGCTCAAAAGCTTTGACTTAGATTTCGGAAAAAAAAAAAACAAACAAAAAAGAAAACCCCCAAAACAAAAACCAACACCTTGCACATCAGTCTACTAACTGAGCAAAGGCCCTGAGGCAGAAGGGAGAGGGGCTGTGTTTAGGACACCCCTGTGTGGCCTGGCTTGGCTCTGTGCTGTGGTCCCCTTCTCTCCTTTGCAGTGAAAGCCTTCTAGCCCTCCGAGGCACTTTCCTCCTTGGAGCTCTGGCTTTCCTTCGCATTTCAGGGACCTTCTCTGGATTCCCAAAGCAGTGTCTGAGCACCGGGGCGTCCCTGTTGAACATCGCCAGAGCACATTCAGGTGTCAGCGCTGACTCTGCCACTGCCCCTGGCACTTTCTTGGTTGGCCAAGGACACGGGTTCTCTGGGTTTATGCCAATGTCCTGGAATAGGGCGGCAATGTTTGATAGAACCCACTGCCTGAGTCCATGTGCTCCTGCATGTAGAGCACTGAGCCACAGACGTGGCCCCCGGAGTGGTTAGAATTGTGGTTGCTAACACTTCTCGTGCCTGAATTTTTTCCTGCGTTGTGTTTTAGTTCTCCTCCAGCCTTGTCCCTCAAGGTCTCACTCTTGCCACTAGAGGGACCCTGTAGCTCCTGTTGCTTACTTCTATTCTCAAACTCTGATGCCACTTAAAACAAGATGGGATTGGGAGGCAGACAAACCATAAATGACTCTTAAACTCAGAAAACAAACTGGGGGTTGCTGGGGGGAGGTGGAGTTGGGAGAGGGGGAGGGGTAATGGACATTGGGGAGGGTATGTGCTATCGTGAGTGCTGTGAAGTGTGTAAACCTGGCGATTCACAGACCTGTACCCCTGGGGATAAAAATACATTATATGTTTATAAAAAAAAAAAATTGGAAGGGGAGGCGAACCATAAGAGACTATGGACTCTGAAAAACAACCTGAGGGTTTTGAAGGGGTGGGGGTGGGAGATTGGGGGAACCAGGTGGTGGGTAATAGGGAGGGCACGTATTGCATGGAGCACTGGGTGTGATGCCAAAACAATGAATACTGTTACGCTGAAAAAAATAAATAAATTAAAAAAAAAAAAAACCCTCTGAAGGGACATCCAGGTGGCCCAGTTGGCTAAGCATCTGACTCTTGATCTCAGCTCAGGTCTTGATTGCAGGGTCGAGGTTTTGAGCCCCATGTTGAGCCATGTGTTGAGCCCCATACAGATCCCTGCACTCACACCTGGAGATTCTAACTTCCTGTGCGTGGGGTGGGGCACGGACATTTACTCATCAACAACACCTCTGGTCCCCTTGTTGCTCCTGATGCTCTAGTTCCTTCTCTCTGGCAGGGCTGATCAACCTCGGGACTACCGGCATTTTGGACTGGAAGATTCTTGGTTGTCAAGGGCTGTCCTGTGCTTTGTAGGAAGCTTAGCAGCATCTCTGGTTTCTACTCACTAGATGCCTGTAGTACCCCAGACCCCCGTTGTGACAACCAAAAATGTCTCCAAACATTGTCAAATATCCCCTGGGGATGGGGAGGGAGGGCAGGGTGGGTGAAATCATACCTGGTTGGAACCATAGCTCTGTACCCCCTCCGGAAGACTTAGCACCACCGTCCCTTGTTAGTAGCTAGAGATGCTAAGGGTCTGTTTCACTGAACTGAGCTCAAACGGGTTCAGTGAAGGATCCCCCAGGATGTCAACAACACTGACCCACACCTGTGATTAAACTTGCGGACCCACACCTGTGATTAAACTTGCGGTGAGGGCAGGTTCCCAGGACTCTACTGCAGAAACCATGTCTTTCCTCAAATCGTCTGGGTCTTTCATTTCAGCCTCAGAGGGGCATCTTCTAGTCTCCTGCTCGGCTACTCTGAGCGCTGGGAGCCAGTTCATTACAGGGAGCATTTTCTAAGGGAAACTCTTGAGGAACTACAGGATTTTGCCATCTGCCACATAGCAGGAGCTAGTTTATCAAACGGATTGGAGTCAGTAGAGATGGTTTGATATTTCCCAACCATTGCCTTCAAACACCATGTGTTGAGTGTCCTATCCCATCCCTGGATGACATTTTAATTAGTAAAAGGTGCACTGAGTCTAAGTCAAAATTTGAGCCTTACATCCTGTTCCCAAGTAGAGACAATCTAAAAACCCCCACATGTCCCCATCCACATAGGGATGGCCCTTAGGCACAGGATCATCCCTACAAAGTCAAGATGGGGAAAGGTTTGGCTTGGATGTGGGCTTGAGAGAAGGTCAGTGTGTCTTCATCTCCTAAGGGTGAGTTCGAAGCTCTGCAGTTTAAGCAGCAGCTACCTACTCGTGACATTGCCTTGCTCTTTTCTTTTCTCTAAACAGAAGAATGTTTAAAATCACACAGAGCTATTATAGCAACTCTGGGTCCCTTGCTATTGGAATGGCTAATGTAATGGCACAGGTACTTAACGGTTACGGAAATGCCTATAACGGTTTTTAAGGCAAGATTCACTACATGGCATGGCTGTGGGGAAAATGGGCTTCATGGCACGAAGAGGCAGGTCCAGTCTTTGGAAAGACTGGACAGCTCTGCTGGCGGTTACTGTTTTCATGGGGCTGGGCTTCTGTGACTTCCTCAGTAGGATAGCTCCCTCACAGTACACACTGTCCCCCTGTCTCTGCGCCCCAAGCAGTGGGGTGCAAAGGAGGACTGTCTGGGTAAAACCTGTCCCATCATCACGGTGAACATCCCTGTCAACCAGGCGAGGCCAGCCTGCTCTCCCTCCTCCTCCTCAGCCCACAGCCCTCCTCCCCTCTGTTCCCTCTACCACGTTTCCCCCAACCCTTCCAGGCTAACTTTCTCTTTCTCTAAAGTTTGTCTGACCTGACTAAACAGGCTGCAGTTCCCTCTGCACCTTCCCGCAACCATCCTTTTTGTGAAAGAGGAAAACCGGAAGTGTAATGTCACAGAAAACAGAGGGTAGTGTGCTTTACAGATGAGACGTTTCCCGTGGATTTTGTGTCAGAGGATGTGGAAGATCTTGGTGCTCTCTCTGTATGGGTGTCTGGATAAATGACACCTGGGCTCTCTTTGGTTTTAAGATCCATCTCTGTGTGCAAGCTGTTGGGTGTAGTCTCATGAGAGAGAGACAGACGGACAGAGAGACAGAGACCTCTCTCCGCTCACGGCCACGAGAGAGTTGTAATTCAGCTTATGGCCACAAGAAGGCACCAAAGGTTCAGTTTAAATCTGTCCCTGAACTCTGCAAAGACGATTTACTGAGACTCTTGAAAAGACAGACCTCCACGCAATTTTACCTTTCCATATCCTGTCTCACAATGATTCTTTTAAAATCCAAGCAGGGCGTTTTGGCAGGGGCAGGAGGCTGTGCAGCTGGACAGTGGGATGAGGGAGCATTAACTAGCTTCTGTGTGAGGAGCCCCAGTGACCCTTGCCGCAAAGTCTCCTTTGGCTTTGCTGCTGGAGGCTCCACCTGGCCTGTGCCCCACATCTCCAGGTCCCTCCCTGTATTTGCTCCGTGAACGTTCCTCCTCACCAGCTGGGGGAGTGGGGGGGGGGGGTGTTGCCGGGGGTGGGGGGTAGTTGATCTCTGCCACTGCTGAGCCCTCCCTCTTCTTCATACTGTACATTTGAGTACGCTCCATCGCAGTCTCTTTTCTGTTCTCTGTCCCTGCTGCCAATACCTCTGCCCAGTCAGCAGGACCTCTCACCTGGCTGTCCCCAGTCTGTGCCATACTGAATCAGAGGGCTCTTTGACAACAAACTGTCACTGCCTCGTTGAAATCCTTTGTTGTCTCCTGTTGCTCTCGGTACAGGATCCAAACTGCCCAGCTTGTGTCCCAGGCTCCTTGTGATCTGATGCATGCTTACGTTCCCAGTGCCATCTTTCTCCAAATCTCCCCCTTCCATATGCCCTCCCTTTCCCAACAAGGGCTTTTATCTCACCACCCGCCCACCATTCTGCAATCATGCTAGAATACTTGCATTTCTGTAATTATACCACTTTCTCTTTCGTTTGGGCCTTGGCACTCGGGAAGTGTACAGTGCCCTTCCTTCTTCTGCCCCCAACAACCCTAGCCTGGTTAACTACTCTTTCCTTTAGGATAAAAGCTTAGAAGGCCCTTTTCTGAGAAGTCTGCAGAAAGCCCCGCTCCAAGTCAGGTTAGCTACCTTCTTCTGATTTGTGGTGGCTGAGTAGTACGGTTGCTCTCCCCCACCTCCTTACTCCCTCTTCTGCAGTCCAACCCAGTGACCCACTCAAACTGAGCCCTTAATAAACTTTTGTTGGAGAAAGGGACCCAGCCCCCCCGGGGAGATGCGCAGATGCGGTGTCAACACTAGGTGGCGCTGTGGCCCCATGCCTGGGGAGGGCATGCTTTTTCGGAGGTCACCAGGCTGGCTCCTAGAGGCTCAGGGAGGGTCTTCTGCAGTCTAGGGACGCTTTATGTCCTGCAGTGATGCTAAGTGACACACGTTTGGGGCAGACTCTTGCCCAAGTGCCGGGAGCCTTAAGGCAAGTTCCGGAAGCCCTGAGTGTCGTCCTTCATCACCAAAACCCTCCCCTGTTGGGCTTTCTTTGAAACCCCCCCGTTCTTACCAAACTTTGTTTCCTGTCCTGCTTAACCACGGGACTTCAGTGATTAATCTTCAATCAAATTTAAGATTCTGCGCTGTTCAAGGAGTTGCTTCTCAAAGTCATCCTTCCTCTCTGACACTTGTGACTTGAAAACAGCACACAGAACATACGTTTGTTGATGAACCGGGTACCTAAGCGATGGACGTGAATGGTTAACTCAGGCATTTCAAGAATCATGGCAGGCAGGGGGGGAATGGACTTCTTTTTACTGAATATATCAGAGTCAACCCCAGAGGCCACCATGTGCATGGTCACTGTGTGGGGTCAGGCACAAGAGGTAGAACCCGCAGGAGGCTTTCCTGGGCTCTGCCCTGGTCTCCTGTGGATGGGAACCACCTACTGTGCTTTGAGATTCTTTGATCTTATTTCACAAACGTGGCGAAGTAGAAAGAGCTCTGCTGGAACGTCAGGAAGATCCACGTTTGGGTGTCAGCCACGATCTGGGAGCAAGTTGCTTTACCAGCGCCTGCCTCAGTTCCCCAGTCCGCTGAAGGAGGAGGGGCTTGGGGTGACCTCACGGTCCTCACGGTCCTCACGGTCCTAACGGTGCGTGAATTCCTGGGAGCCACACCGAAGTCTCCCCCCATTGCTTATCAGTGAAATAGAAACCATAACTGTAACTAGCTCGTGGGGTTTTTTTTTTTTTTTTAAATGGAGGTGAAATTTACATAATGTGAAATTAGTCATTTAAAAATATACTGTAAATTTGTAATGTAGTGCAACCACCATCTGTATCAGGTTCCAAAACATTTCATCACTCCCCCTCCTGCCCCTCAAGGCTGCCTTCCCCCAGGCCTTGGCCACAGCCAGTCTGTGTTCTGTCTCTGTGCATTTGACTGTTCTTGATGTTCCTATACATGGAAACAGTGTGTGACTTTGGCTTTTCCTTCTTGTGTCTGTGCATGCAGAATGGCTTTGTCCCACTCTCTGCCCGTTGCATTGCTACTCCCCCGTCAAGGCCAGATGTGAGGTCCCTTTCCCACGGCTCTCTGCTGAAGCACCAATCATGTAGTTTTCTCACTCTACCCTAATCATCTGTGTGCACCTCCCCTTCTCCAGCTGCTAGTGAAATCTGGGCTGCTGAGGAAAAGGGACCGACCTGGGTTCATCTTCGGGTTCCCAGCACCCAGCAGACTCCGACCAGCGGTACCTACCCAACAAATAGCTCTTGAATTAGCAGACGAGTCCACTCTTTACGTGGGTCAAGGTTATACTTATTACACAGAAGGACCAGGCAGTAGCGTGGGAACAGTAGAGGATAATGCAGTGTCATTATGATCCCAAACCCGGGTCCACAGGGAGGTGGGGCATCTGAAGACTGGGTGACCTTGGAGAAGCGGAACCGTATTCTGTCCATCTGTTCCTCTGTGGATGGACATTGGGCTTTCTGTGCCTTTGGCCACTGCTAGGAATGCGGCTGTGAACAGGACGCATGCGTATTTGTTTGAGCTTCTGTTTTCAGTTCAGCTTCTTGGGCATTTGTGAGGCCTGGGTACATGCCTACCATGGGGTCGGGGAGCCATAAACTCTAGCAATTGATGCTATTAATTTTTTTTTTTTTGCAAAGCAAATTGAGAAATGTATTAAGAAAACTAACATATAATGAGCAAGTATGAAATTGCAAGGATGGTTCACCACTATGGAAAATATTAGAATAACTCATGACATAAATGTGTCAAAGAAGAAAAAATACATAATTGAATCAATCGATGCTCAGAAGACAATGATGTAATTCAACAGCATTTTCTAATTGATGACGCTATTAATTTGGAAGGTGTGTCAGTAGGGCCCCACATGGGTCCTTTCTCGTGCCATCTCTCAGACACCCGGTTACTGGTTTGTAGCCTGTGTGTCTCTCCATTCCCCGCCTGCCCTGTGACTGGTGTGGCAAACCAGAGCCAGTAGGGCTGGGTGAAAACGGCAGGGGAGAGGTAGTGGAAATGAGGACAGGGAGGTGAATGGGGGGAGGGGGGCAACCACTGGGCAGTAGCACTGAGCGAGGGCTGGGCGCCTGAAGGAGCCATCACCGAGGTGGATTTAAGAACGAGGAGGGCACAAGATTGCGGATTGCCTTTCCAGCTCCCTCGGTGGCGGGGCGGGGCACAGTGGTACTGCTAGAAGCCTCTGGTCAGGGCTGCTCAGGCTGCTCAGGGCTAGGAAGAGCCTTGGGCAAGGCTAGCTATGTAAGGGGGAAGGGGGTGCCTGGAGGGAACTGGGGTTTTCATACAGAAACCCAGGGTTCTGACTGTGGCTGAAGCCTTCTGTGGGGGTGGCCTTAGGGCTAGAAGCTGGGATCAAGCTCCAGGAGTTGTCAGTTTGACATCAGGTAACAGAATAGTAACAGGAAAATGAAGGTTTGAAGAAGCTAATGCTGCCAGGAAGGCAGCTGATTTGGGCTGTGGCTGAGGTTGCTGGATGAGTTTGAGCCCTGTGTGTACAGGCCCGCTGGGAGTGGAGAGAGAGGTCTCCAAAAGCATGGCGGGTGGCCATCTGGAATTCTGGCAAACCCGTTCCTTCACGCCTGGTGGAAGCGAGGAAGGATCCAGCCAGCTTTGGGCAGACCAGTTTCTTCTTCATGTGGAATAAGGTGACCAGGACCTAATGGACAAAGACCTCCTTCTTGCCTTGGGGGTCTAAGAGAACTGAGAATTACTCCCGGGTACATTCATGTCGTGGGAACCAGAATGCGGGTCAAGAAGGAGAACTTATAAGTTGACTCTTGGGACGTGTGGTAGGAAACGAGGCCATTGGGAATTCACATCCCTGACTTACTGTTTTGGTCTCAGTTTTCAGTCTGAGATTCCCTCGCTCCAAAGTGAAAAAATGAGATTTTTGTGGGGAGAACTCACGACTTGTAGTGTAGATGACAGCCTTAGAGAGCATCCGTCTGAGAGTTGTCGGCTCCGATGAAAAGAATTCCTTCCTCCTGGTGTGGGCCTCAGGAGAATTGCCAGCACTTGGCCAGGGACAAGGCGTGGGAGGGGGGGACCCCTTGAGCCAAGGGCAGATCCATTCCGACACTATCTTTTCTGCATTTGAATGCTGTGTCTGCCTACCCCGCAACTGTCTTGCTCCTTCATTCACAACTCCCATTAAGAAAAGTAATTTCTAGAATCCCTCATTTGCTGGGTCAGTGAGCTCATAGAAGGATTAGTTGTTTTTGGAACAGGGAGGAACTGTAAAATCGTTCAAGCCTTTCACTTGACAGAGAAGGAGAAACCAGAGGCCTAGAGATTTGCTCAGACGTCGCTGAGAGGGAGTTGGAGTCTGGACTAGAACCTGGGTCTCCGGGCCCTCATCCCAGAGTGCTTTCCACTTCTGCAGGTTCTGAAACCCCAAACCACCCTGCAGGAGTTGGTGTGTGGCTCAGGGACCTCTCAGGAGGGATGTTCACGGTACCCACCCTCTCCTATTTCTGAATATTTAAAACACAAAAGCCAAACTGTAGACCAAAAAAGATCTTGTATCTACTTGTCAGGAGAGAGAGAGTATCTGTTTACCGTTCTCTGTCTCAGGAATCCAGGTAGTAATGAACACCAACCTGTTAATCAAAACATGCCAGTCATGGGCTGGAATTATGAGGGCCCAGCGTGGAGAAGCTCAGCCAAGACAGAAACAATAAAAACTCACGTTTCGACCAAAGAGGAGAATATTAAATGTGGAGTCCAAGGGAATATGTAGAATGCTAACTACAAGAATAAAGCATAAAAGGGCAACTCGAAAAGGAGAATACAGGGAAGTGGGACTTTTCATTTTATGGTGGGAGGAGTGTTTCGACAAGAAGAAAGCGTATCTGGGAAAGGCTGTTTATTTGAACTGTTGTCCAGAACCGTTGTTCAGGCTGGAGAAATCAGATGTCCTCAGGACCAGAGAAGTAAGCAAGGACTACTCAGGCACATAGTTGGTCTAGCTAAAAGCTGGAAATTCTGGGAAGTTCGAGGCTTTTCCCAGGAAGTGGATGAGAGTGTTTTCCTTCTGGGAGAGGCTGCTGTCCCCCTGCCCAGCCAGAAGCAGGTGATGAGGTCTGAGTTCTGCTGATGTGCTGTGAATTCTCTCAGATGGCAGGGACAGCACGGCACGATCGAGAGATGGCGATCCAGGCCAAGAAAAAGCTCACCACGGCCACAGACCCCATTGAAAGACTCCGACTGCAGTGCCTGGCCCGGGGCTCTGCAGGCATCAAAGGACTCGGCAGGTAGGATCCAGGCCAGGGGGTGGCAGGGGGCCAAAGTAGAGAAGCGGGACACAGCCAGTTGAGGCTATGACTAGCTTTGGGTCTTTGAGCAAGTCTTGGCCTCCTAGGGTCTCCATTCCCTAATAGTAAAATGCAGTTTGGAAGAACTGATTTCTGAGGTCCCTTGTGACAATTTTTAATTCTTTGTCCAAGATTCAGCAAGGCTGTGTCTGTGATAAGAGAGCACAGCTACTGGGACACCTGGAAGTGAAGAGAGAGGCATGTCCAGGTCCCAGAGACATGGAGCAGGACCTGGAGAGAGACGCTCCTAGCAGCTGTGACAATAGGGGCCGGCATGGAAGAGGGAGGAGGTTGCCCTCAGGCAGTCCTACCTTGCTCACCTCTGGGGGGCCACAGGAATTGCCTGTGGGATATCCCACTGCAGTGGGATTCTCCCAGCTCCATAGAGCCTGTCGTCGGACCCTCTGATAGTGGGAGAAGTCCTCAAAACCTAAGGAGAAAGAGATTGTTAGCCTCTAGCGGGCAGATCCTATGCATTCTCTCTCTCTCTCCTTTTTAAAAGATTTTTAAAAATTAATTAATCAATTAATTTACTTGAGAGAGAGAGCGTTTCTCTGGGCAGGGGGAGCAGGGAGAGAGACAAGCAGACCCTGAGTGCAGAGCCCAGCACGGGGCTTGATCCCACCACCCTGAGATCATGACCGAGCCAAAATCAAGAGTCAGAGGCTTAACTGACTGAAACACCGAGCCCCCCATTACCTCTCTCTGACAGACTACAGGAGATCCTGCCATGAGCCAGGTGCGTGTACATTCGTGGGTGAACGAGGCCCCTCCAGGCCCCAGGCAGGCCTTAGATTGAAGAGACTGAGTATCAAGGAAGTGAGAATCTCTGTGGTGACGTCGTGTGTGAGAGAAGTACAGGGCACCCCAGCAGGGGCCCCGGCCTCACATGCGGAGGTTGTGGACGGCTTCTCTTCCAGTGAGGTACTTGCTGAGTATCAGGAGTGTCACGTTCAATGGCCTCAAATTCTCACAGGAAGCCCAGTGCCATCACAAGTCCAGACTGTGGACATATGCACCCTGGTGGCCAGGCGGCCACAGTCCAGCAGGAAGACTAGCCCACTTCCCTTCACTACCGTATCACCCTAACTTCCAAACTCCACCTCTTTCATTCTGGAGTCCTATCACTGTCCTTGGTGCAAACCCCTCAGGGACACTGCCCTCTCACACACTCACTGACCCGCTCAGTTAGTCCCTCTTGCTGCCTGCATTTCCACCCCCCAGACCAATACCTAACAGCCTCACCCCTATGAGTCGGTTTATTGGCTCATTTATTGGCTCATTCATGCTCCGATGTGCCGTCTGCCTCTGCCCCTTTACTGGTTTTGCCCTTTCCTTAATCACTCTTCAACTCAAGTGGAAGCTGCCCCCTCCTGTTTCCCTCATGATTAGACTGGGGTTATGGTTTTTTGAGACCACGGAAGGGAAGCACCATTTTCATCGCATCATGTCAAGGATGCATACTGTCAACAACTTGACTTATCACTCTTGATGTTGACCTTGATCCTCTGGCTGAGACAATGTTAGTCTGGCTTCTCTAACGTAAAGTTACTGTTCCCTCCCTTTCCGTATTGAACTCCTTGGAAGGAAGTCTCTGTGTAGAGCCACACATAGGGAGTGGGGAGTATGCTTTCCTCCTTGAGGGCAGAGTATGTGCACAATTTATCTGGAATATTTCTGCAAGAGAAATTTGTCTTTTCTAAATAATATTTGCTTATTTCTTTATTGAATCATTTACTTAAACCAATACGGACTCATGGATATTTAGTTTATACTTTGGGTTGCAACTCAGCACTATTTTATTGCCCAAAATGTTGAAGTCTGGGCCTTAGGAGCTCTTTCACTTGGCTCCTGTGTCCCTCTGATGTAGCCCCATCAATGTGGTTTTGTTTGTTTTGAGCACTTCTTTACTTTCTGGTATAAGATATTCCAAGCTCATCTTGTGTATTTCATGCCCCAGTCCTAGAATCAGACATTTCTCCAAAAAGCCCCATTCCTTTTATTGAAGAACTGTATTAGAAACCAAGATCTAGGCTCTAGATGTGCTTGTTAATGGGGTGTTACTTCGAGGTTTTCTTAGCTGACAGAAAAAGAAAATATATGTACTTAGCTAAAGATTTTTTATATGTAATCATTTTGTTTATATTAAGCTAAACATGAGTTCATATCAATGTCTCCAACCCTAGCCCATTACCTGCATGAGTCAGACAATTCTAGCCTCCTCCCCTAGCTCATCTAAATTCTCATTTCAACGGTGATACACCTAGCTTCCATCACCTGCCATCTGTTTACTCAATTGTTTAATTCCAGTATAGCTTATAGCATGTCAGAATTGTTCACTCAAATCTCCACGGGAAATATCTTTATCGACCAGAGTCCGGTGCCTATGTGCAGTTCCTTGTGCCTTTAGTCCTACGCACTCTTCTCATTTCCTCAGTTACAAGTCAGCATACCCCACCCCACATTCAGTGAGATTATTTCAAACTTTTGTAATACAGTTAGGTTCTCCTGTCACCATCTACAGTCCTTCCTGGGATCCCCTGACCTCCTAAATAATTTAAAAAAAATTTATACCCATTAAGGTTTACTCTTTGTACTGTAAAGTTCTGTGGGCAGTAGCAAGTGCATAGGACCATGTACCCACCATTATAAAATCATACGAAATATTTTCACTGCCCTAAAAATCCCCTGTGATCTGCCTATTCTCTTCTCCCCTTTCCATTGTCTTTTTATTGTCTTTATAGCTTTGTATTTTTCAGAATATCTTAAAATTAGAATCACATAGTACATTTTATTTCATGAGAGTCTCAGAAGAGGCTCTCCTATTTTGGAAGGAGGGTTCAGAGCAGAATCTAGGGCTTCTGTGTTTTACTTTAAAAAATTTGAGAGTGTTTATTCTTAAATCTTTATTCTTACCCCTTGTCCTCTGTTTTTTTTCTTTTTTTCCTCTCTTTTTGTGTCTATATGTTTTCTTTAGAGTGTTTCGAATTATGGATGACAATAACAACCGAACCCTTGACTTCAAAGAATTTGTGAAAGGGCTAAATGATTATGCCGTGGTCATGGAAAAGGAAGAGGCAGAAGAGCTCTTCCGGAGGTTTGATAAAGATGGAAACGGAACAATAGACTTCAATGAATTTCTTCTTACATTAAGAGTAAGTGGCCTCATGAATCTGTATCTGCTGAGTTTGGCTTTCACATGGTTTGGGTTGGCTTTTTGAAGGTTTTGTTTTCAGAAGTTGTCAGTGCACTGCGGAGGAGATGGGAAGGAGATCAGTAACAGGTTTAGGGACTTTTCAGAGTAATTGTCATGCATGTTGTTTAACAGCACGCAAACCATTTCATACCCTTGAGAGGAAACAGGTATTTCTTGATGTGTGATACAAAACAAGCTCATTTACTTGTGTTGTCTGTATGTGTGTGTTTTGTTTTTGCTTTTTTTTCTATTTATCTAGCCTCCAATGTCTAGAGCCAGAAAAGAGGTAATTATGCAAGCTTTTAGGAAGTTAGACAAGACCGGAGATGGAGTTATAACAATTGAAGATCTTCGTGAGGTATATAACGCCAAACACCACCCTAAGTACCAAAATGGAGAATGGACGGAGGAACAAGTATTCAGGAAATTTCTGGATAACTTTGATTCACCCTATGACAAAGATGGATTGGTAAGTAGAAGAGCTTAACTTCAGTGGAATTTCTTCTGTTGCATTTGTAATTTTAGTTAGGAAATAGAGCCAAAGATTTAAGAGAAATGTGTAACATATTCCTTATAAGTAGAAGTAAAGCATTTCCTTAAGAGACTATCTAGAAAGATTCCTCTCCCTCGAAAGTGGTGAGAGGAAGTGATAAGATATGTGTGTGTGCACATATATTGGTAAGGGATCCACACACGGTAAATACCCCTCATCTGGAGAACGTGGTCTTTGGATTTAACACTCCATTTCATGGTCACCATACTTACCATACTTAGCCAGCCACATTCCAAGGAACTAGACTGCAGCAGAGCCTATTTAACTTCAAAATGAAACCATAATTTAATTTTTTGGAACATGATTCACAAGGTGTTCCAGGCTGTGGCAGTGCTTTTCACACTCACCCCCACAACATTGTGTGTCCTCACACTTTGCTATGCCGGCATGCCATTTCAGGGAGGCCCTCAGTAAAGGGAATGCCAGATAGCAGAATTCACTTTGATTTCATCTTTAGTGGGCTTTGAGATTAACTTGCATTTGGAAGTGACAGTGACCTTAAAAAAAAAAAAAGGCAACCACCCACCTGCATTAACTGGTATCTTTAGGCTACAAATGCATAGTCTGATAGGGTCAGGAATTGCATCTCTGCAGCTGTGTCACGCCGAGATGACAGTGTCAGTCCTCTGTCTTCTATCAACAGCAGTAAGTGGACTTTTGAACTTGGCCTCAGTTCTGCTATTAGGTGTCTTGGCTGCTCTGATGATGGGGAAGGGAGTGTTCTCCTTGTCTGGCAGTCAGGGCAGCAGAACCCTAGGGAGGGTTCTTCACCCCCGAGTTACACAGGAAGAAGAGTGGGGCACTGGGCAGGAAGAAAAATGGCAATGGTAGGAATAGGAAACAAGGCTTCCCCTTCTGAAGGGAATTTCCCCCAAATTTTTCTGTGAAACTTCATGGAAAGTCTTATTAGCAAGGGGTTAGGGGACTACCTTTCTTTCCTTCCTGCTGACATTTTCCCCCAGGGGACAGAGAAATACCCCTCCTTTTAGTTGAAGGAATTGGGGTTGGGGGTAGATTTTGTAGGGCAGCCTAATGCTTAGGGACAGACATAACAGAACTGAACCGTATGTTTTCTTCCAACATAGCCGGCCTTTGATCTCTGAAATGGGAGTGGAAAAATAGTCAACTGCCATTTCCCCAAATTAGCCCACCTCTACATGAGATCCCAGGGTGTACTTGCCTGCTCTCTGCAGGTGGTTCCTTCTCCCCGTTGCCAGGGGAAACCTCAGCTGCTCTTTGCTCTAACCCAAGTCAAAGTGGCCGGTTGTTATGATTCAGCTGATTTAAAGTTCCCACCCCTGTCCTTTCTGACATTTATTTTAACAAGCCATCTTAAGTTCTCAAATACTCTTAAAGGTCATTGGGGTTTTTTAGCAGTTATAGTGTTTGATATCACCTGAATATCACAGACCCTGTATTAATGCCCAGCTGACTGTGCCTGATCATCATCTGGGGGGATGGATTAATAATGTACATTGCTGGCTACCGGGCAGAACTCCAGAACCTGATGATTATCGGGTGGAGATCAAGGACTTGCAATTTTAGTAAGGGCCCCAGATGACTCTTAATTATGTTCACATTTGAGATCCTTGTCTCTAAAAGATTCAGAAGTGCCCCTTTTTAATTACTACATATAATACGTACATGAACCTTATGTGGCATAATTACAGTTCTAGATCATTTATTGAGAACTTACCTACTGCGTATTGTGCTAAAGGTTTTACAGGGAGATCTCACCTCAAAGACATAATGAAAATGTTTCTGGAAAGTGATGTGTGATTCAGACTTTTTTACACTGAATCATATTTTAAATGCCCAAGGAACTGTTCATGTAAAGAAACTCCATGGTAAATTCTTTCATAAAGAGGATAATTAGTTCTTAACTTATCTTTCCAAATTGAGTTGTTTTATATGTCAAGATTTCTTAAGGTGAAGCATAGCTATGTTTGAAGCCAGTGCACTCATTTATGGTTAAATATATAGCTCATATCCAAATAAGACAGAATTTAGACTAAGGCAAGAAATTTAGTACATTTCTCAGCTAAGGATGATGCTCAGATTTGTGGGCTAAGCTCCAAAGTAGTCATAAAGGCTCCTGGGGTTTATACTAGTCATGGATTTTGATGTAATGGTCCTGTACTTATATTTCCCATACCCTGCCCTCCAAGCAATGGGTGCACCAGAAGTCATGTGGATGAAAGCAACTGAATAATGTATGAAGTGAACCTTATTCACTCTGATTCTTGTTTTTTTTTTTTTTTTTTTTTTTAAGATGTATCTATATATTAGAAATAGAGAGATATTGAGCAGGGGGAGGCACAAAAGGAGGGGGGGAGAGAGAGAATCTCAAGCAGACTCTCTGCTGAGCATGGAGCCTGAGGTGGGTCTTGATTTCATAACCCTGAGATCACGACCTGAGCCAAAATCCAGTCAGACGCTTAACCAACTAAGCCACCCAGGCACCACCCTCTCTCCTATTCTGTCTCTAAACCCCACCCTAGTTGGTTGAGATTTTTACTTCTTGTTTTTAATATCTATGTTTGAAAGTTTTCATTTATATATTTCATTTTAGAATTACAAATATTTAAAAAAAACTCTCAGAAGTAGATTAGCCTTTGAGAGAATATGGGTCTTGTTGTCTCATCTATCCATAGAGTTTTTTTAAATAATTAAATTTATTTTAAATATATTGCTAGGTATGTACAAATAACCTAAACTTATCTTACAATTTTTTAAAATCAGTCTTAAACAGAAAAAAGGGTACTGTACTCTGTATCATGACTCAAATATTCCCATCATTCCCATCTGGGACACTCTCCATCATATAATAAATATTCCATCAGCTAAGGGTAGCATCATTAAGAGGCTGACCAAGAGCAGGGGTGTCTGCTTTCTCACTTTTTACTAATGTCCAACAAGATAATTCAGTAGTCAGGTATTATTAGTGAAAGGTGCTTTACTACGATGAGGGCAAACTTGGGGAAATCATAGGATTTGCTATTCAGGCTATTCTCCGTATAAGGTGCGTCTCAGGAAACAAGCAGACACCTCACTAAGAATAACTGATGGCCTTTTCTGAAGTGATCAAATATCTTAGCTCTGATGTCCAGTTTTATGTAACCTGACTCTCAGGTGGGGTTTAATGCTAGATAACGGACGAATGCAAAGCAAGACACAGGTAAAGAAATTGAAGAAAGGAGAACATTAAGAGTATTCTGATTTTAGTAAAAGCTATGTACATTGACTTCTACTTCTAGGCCACCAAAAAGCCCACCTTAACTATTAGCTCAGTCCAATGACTTTCTTCCTTCTGGATCTTACTATTTTGGGCTCACGTGGGAGCTAGGTATAGGGAGCGAAATATGGATCCTGTGACTTTTCTTCTCTGTTCACTTTTAATTGAAGCAAAAAAAGGTAAGTGGGTGAGTCAGCTCCATGATTCTTAGAAGATATAGGTGGGAATTCTGTGGAAGAGGGGTTTATTTTTTTATGGGTGTTTTTATGGGTTTATTTATATGGATTAATTATTTATTTATGGGTTTCACTCTTTGTGATGCTTTTAATCCTTTCTGACACTTAACATTGAGGGCTAACAGCCATCATAATTGTTTCTATGTCCTCCCGTGTAAGCAGGACTCTACTTGGGCTGAATTGATTGGTTAGAGAGCTCAGTCAAACAGGAAAACAGTTCGTTCCCTGAGTCACCTAATCACGTCAGCCCGTATAGTTAAACTGTAGCGTACATATCGCCTATACCTATTAAAAAATAAGATTGATAACTATTGTTTCTTCTTTCTAGAAGGAAAGTAAACACATTAATTGACATTCCAAAGAGACAGTTATAGACACAGGATGGAGAAAGGACCCATCCTAGGGGGTGTGGGAAGGCATGGAGCAGAGTTTGCCTTTTTTTTCCCCGCTCACTTTGTTCCTTGAAACGAGTACATTCTATCTTAAAAAAAAAAAAACATTTGGCCAAGGAGTATTTTAATAGAAATCTGTTTCTTTATCCACAGGGCAGAATCTCACTTTCTGAAAGGTGAACCATTACTTGCCCTGACCCAGAACCTGAGGCACTATTTCTGACATGTCACAGAAAGCCCATACTAACTATACCACTAAAGAAACTTCTTTCTCATTCTGCGTTTCAGTCACACTTATCCAAATAGATGGGCTCCTGCACTTAAAGAAAGGCGAGAGCCTGTGTCTCACTTTTCATTTAGGTTGGTCTGGAAATTTTCAAGACTTTCTACTCCTCTTTCCCCTCTGTTAGCCCTCACGGCCATCCTCCACTTGGCTGTTTCTCTTGTGTGAGATCTACTCTTGATCTGTGTCACTGAAGGGCCTTGCCCAAAGTTTCCCTCTCATTTCCAGGTACTGGTGATGGGCCTCTACTGAAATGGTGGGAAGCAAAGTTTTGTTTTTGTGTCTGACTTTTCCACTGCAGGTGACCCCTGAGGAGTTTATGAACTACTACGCAGGGGTGAGCGCGTCCATTGACACGGATGTGTATTTCATTGTCATGATGAGAACTGCCTGGAAGCTCTAAATGTAGGACCTGGGGACCAGGGTCTTGGGTATAGCCACGTGGCTCCAAATGGTTAAACATCAGCCCCAAACCAGGATCACATTTGATTTCATGTTCATCCCAGTTTCTTTCGTGTTTCTTTCATGTCAACACACACTGCATCTTCTGGGGCAGAAAAGACAGGATGTAGTTCATTGTGGCCTCATTTTGTTAAAGCTGTTTCCTTAGCTCTACTAGAGGGATTAATTAAAATAAGATTCAAAAAGCTACTAGAGCCAGGTTCTAGGATACATACACATGTCTAATAAACATAGGTGTCTTCTTGGCCATAAATGAAAGTTTGACTATTTTAATTACAATCCCTACCCACGCACCCACAGTCTTTCTCCACTTCATTTTAGATGGTCCATTTCTAGGTGGGAGAATTCACCTGTTTTTATATCTGACTGTAAATATTTAAGTGCTTCAGTTCCAAATTGGGACCAGAAGAACCACACATTGGCCTCAATTTTTATACATGAATCTTAAGTTTCTCTGCCAGTGGTTTAGGGAAGCCTCAGTTTGGTGAGTAGGTTTAGAATGACATTTTTGGGTCATCTAAAGTGTCTGTGAGAGGGGAGGTGATTTCCTTGAGCAGATGGCTAGGACCATCCGTGTGGTTAAAGTCTCAGGCTGGGCTGTGCTCTCAGATATTATGTGGGACCTCTTGCCCTGTGAGTGAGCAGACCATATCAGCAAACCTTTGTCTGGTGTAATGTTCGTCTCCCCCGTCCCTGCCATGGACCAACAGTATTGACATTCCTACCAGTACAAGTACTTGAGTAGGCCTGCTACTCCAAGAAGATTTTCCATCTTGACACTTCATGGCCCAAAGTGTTCTCCTCCCAGATCTAAGCTTTGGCTTCATATTATCAGTGTGTGAGAATCTCCCCATAAAAGGCTTAAAAGCAAAGGCAGCTCCAGCTACTAGCAAATAGATATTGAAACCACCACTGTTCCTCTGTGTGTTCTGTGTCTGGGGCCAGTGACAAAAGCCCTTTGACTGTGGTGCTGGAGATAATGACTACCTGCCTTGTTACTTGAGGACAGTCCTTTTTGTCACCTCTGTCCCTGGCTGCATTCATCCCCTGGTTTGGGGATGTGGATTGGGATAATAGTCCCCTTTAAGATCCTATGTATTTAAGTGGCTCTGGGTTTAGGGTCAATCAAACACACTTGCTGTATTTTGTACTAATTCACTTGTTTACTTTTTGTCTCAGAGAGTTGGAAGTGGAGATCAAGATACACATTGATTTAAAATTTGTGAAAGCAGGTGTTTCCAGATAAGAATCATAGAAGTTTGTTTGTTGTCAAGAAGCCAATTTCCCACTTCCCTATGACAGGCTGGACAAGTGACCTTTTTCTTGAGGATGGGAGCATTCCCAAATTATGGGAAGCTAGTTTTTCGGAAATTGATTGCACAAGTCTGGCTTTTCAACTGACTTTATTCTCTAAGCTTATGTAGAGATTGGCAGGCCAAAAGATGCTAGGTATTATAAAGAAATATGTAGAAATGAGGTAGAAATCCAGAAGAGATTATGATGGAATAGATAGGGAAAAAATCCATGTTTTCTGTAACCTGCACCTTGCAGATGATGGCGAAGGAGAGGTCCCAGGTTTCCTGGCAATGATTTCAAGCGTATTGCTCTAGATAGATTTGTGCCTTTGATTTGGGAATGACCTGCTGCTTAATTAGAGCCATAAAGTTAGCATGTGATTCTGAACAAGGACTAGGTTGTAGCTATCAGCTTTGTCTTCCCCAATCGTACTCTTGTTTCCTGTCTAATTGGGGCACAGCTATCAGATTTCAGATAACCTGTACCTCAGCGTGTATCTGGCCACATTCAGATGTCTCCCTTCCAGCAGGTCAGATTCTGGGCCCACAAGTGAGGATTCCACCAATGACACCCCCCCACCCCCCGCGCCCGGTAAAGAAGATCTAACAACCTGATGGTCAAGAATCACTACACTCCTACTCTGAGTCTTAACTGTGATTTCTGGCCTCGTCAGGGCTCACTCATAACTTAACTCTTACTCCTTCTGGTAGCAGTGGGAGGAACAAACAGTCATTTAAGAAAAATCATTTGCAAACAACAGTTTTCTGGATGTATTTTCTATTTATTTAACTTACACAATTCAAATATTACTCCATTTGCAATTTAGATTTTATTTATTTATTTGAGAGGAAGGGGGGAGGGGCAGAGGGAGAAGAAGTTCCGCTGAGCTGGGAGCCCAATGCTGTCCATTTGCAATTTAAAAAGTAAATACCGAGGTCAGAAGCTAAACACAATAAAATATCTCCAACCCTTAGGAGCACCTTACCTGTGGGGCCAGGACCCCAGACAGGAAGGAAGGAAACAAGCCAAAGAGAAGAGGATGAGCTTAGCAGCTTTGAAACAGAAACAGTATGTAAAAATTCTGAGAATCAGGATTGGCCACAAGAAGCCACCAATATCAGTACTGAATCTGGGTTCTAACCCTTCCCCTTGCCCCACCCCGCAAAGGCAAAACTAGGAAAGAATGGTGGTCTGACCCTAACTAGCTTCTTCAGGGGCTGGTTCCAATCCTGCCTGAAGAAGTCTTGGTATTGTAGCCTGAAGCAGAATTTTTCCAGCCCATCTGCAGGGCTAATTTTCCTAGACATTCGAACCTTGATAGGATTTTGTCCCAGACGCAAATGACACTCCGGAGGGTGATGCATGTCTCTTTGTAGTTTGGTGGCAACACGAAACAACACTTCATACCCTAAGAGCAGCTTTTTAAGGCAGAGCTGGGTCCCTGCCAAGTAGGCTGCAGATTGCCTTTGTCACAGTTTGAGGTTGAATACATCCCATCAGTAAATATTTATTGAGTCACTACTGTGTGCCCTGTTCTACTGTAGGCTTTGGGGATAGAGGAAGAAGCTATAGGATAGATGCAAACAAAACCACTGGCTTTGAACCCAAACTAAGAGCTCAGAGTTCAGAGATAAGAGAGGAAGGGAAGCATCAGCATTGAAGGCAGGATAGTCGGGGCCCTTCATATGGCAGTGTGCTGTGGACCATGCAGTAAATTTACTGAATGTAGGCAGTCTGTCAAGACACTACCAGGAAAAGACCCCTCTATTCTTGGAGGCAGATCATTGTCAGCGTTTCACTTCCCTTGGCCACTGTGAATTGCCTCACTGAGCCACGAGAGTACAAGTAGGTAATGATTCAACCCTCTTTAAGCAACCTACAGAGGCAATTTGTTCTGCTGATGTTTAATCAAGTGGAGAGATGAAATTAACCAGATATGTATTCTTGGCTGGTGTGTGGGGTCCCTTCTTCTCCTCCTTCATGAAATTCTACTAACACCCTCTGAGTGGTATACCTTTTTGGATTTATGCACAACCCTCTGGGGCATAAAATGAACCTCCCCCACTCTGAATTCCAGTTTCTCAGATCAGTCATCAAACTTGCTTTCCTGGAAATTACGAGCTGCTGTTGTAAATTAAGAGCTTGTTGAAAGAAGCAGCAAAATTTTAAATTTTAGAAATGCTTATGATTTTAAGGAAAAATAAAGCTGCCAAAGGATCTGATAGGTTGTCATATAATGTCATCTTCATGTAACTGATCCTTTGGAGAGCCAATTTCTAAGGGTGCTTCTACTCCTCCAAGTTGCTGATGTGGAAACTATATAACTTCAATAGAGATAACTAGTTTTTTCCTTGTCTTAAAAAAAAAAAACTTACTAAATGAATCCCCTAAAATTATGTCTTGTAAAACAGATGACGAGTGAAATCTGTTGAAAAAAACATAAACAAATGATTGGTGGGGCTTCTGAGAACGCCACTGTGTGAGAAGAGTTCTTTTGCCACCTCAGTTGGTGCGGTGTGAAGCTTGTGGTGAAGCATCTCTTCCTCTCTGAGAATAGCATGACCTTCTTGTTTTATTTTCACACCTGCTTCGCCAAAGCCAGTATCTTCCCTCAGCAGAATAGAGTGAAAGGTGCTCTTTAGGAGTGAACCCACTGAAAATGTGAGCCACCGACCAGCAGCTGAGGTTTTGATAATGGAACTTGGAACAACCAGAAAGGTATATCATATCAGGGAAAGAAAAAATTCTCAAAATGAACTGGCCTGTTCTAGAGTCTTCTTACTCTTCATAAATGGAATTTATTTGTTTATGATTTCTCTGGAGTATGATACAAATTCTAACAGCCACTGAACATGGTTGATGCCATTTCTGTTTCACCAAAGTTCTTGTGGGCACCCTGAGTTTCCTGTTCCCACTCTTGTTCCCATCATGGGGACGAGTGCTGTGTGGCTCAGGTGTGTCATTCTGCACGAGACCCCATAATAAATTTAAGAGGGACCCTGTGATTCAGAGCTCAAGCACCTGAAATTTTGAAGCAAGATCTGAGTATGTAGTTTGTAATCCTGTCATGAAAGACTTGAATAACTTTTTCTTTACAAACCTTTGCACTTGGCACTCAGACACGGGTATTGATTCTGGGAACATCTTGATCTTATACTTGAAAGGTTTGAGTTGCTGGTCTCCTAGAAACACTCGGACCACATGCGGAACTGATGATGGTCCGTGCTCTGAGAGAGCCTTGGAACAGAAAAGCAACCTGTAATTGAGAGAAAATGACAGATGGCAGAGTAGCTTCTCTCGCAGGGGTTATAGTGAGCCTCCGATTGCTTCCACCTTGATGGGATAAAGTGCAGCACAAACGCAGGGCATTACCAAACGTCAGGCTTTACCTTCTGAAACCCAGATCATTCTTTTAGTTTCCAAGGGGACTGCAGAATAAACTCTGTTCCACATATTTCATCCTGAGTCATGCCTAAAATCTCATTTAGCAACATCATTCCACAACCATTTATTTAAGCTTATCTTTGAAGCTTCACAGTAAATAAAGTAAATCACCATTAATTTAAGCTCCTCTAATTGAGCTCACTTAGATAGGGTATGAGTGAAAATTTACTTCCATCTCACCAACACTAAAAAGAATGGGTTCTTAAGCAAGTCAGTATATAAAGATTAGAAGAGCTGTGCCGGCTTATGTGCATATATGTTTTACAAGTACTTGGAGATATCTGTTTGCACATGAATGTAATTAAAATGCTAGTCATAAAAAGTTCCCACATATCTGAAAACGGCCCTAGGCCAATTGTTCATTGGCAATACTTTATTTATCTAACTGTGACTCAAACAAAATTTCTAGATAGTGAGGAGTTCCTATATGTAAATCTTATCCTGATCGTATCTTTAATAGAAATTGAAGCTGAAAAGTGTTTTATAAAGCAGAATTTCAGTGACATTTATGATATAAATTTTCAAATATTTTGTTTAAAAAATCTATACATGCTTGTAGTGGGTAAGCTATGTATGCATTGAAAACAACAATTTGTCATAATGGCAACAGTTAGGATATTGCTTTGAGGAACCAGAAATTGAGAAGATTTTGAGCTGCAAAGTTAGATCTGATTTAATATCTAATACCAGCTTTGTCAATTTATCATATTATCATATTGTGTCTTGCCATTCACATGATTTTCTAATTTAACAGAATTCCCTCAATTGAAGGCCTGAAACATTAACAACTCTGTACTAAAAGAGTTCATCTAGCTTTTGTTTCTGTTTTAAAGTCTTTCCAAAATATTTTTCTCTTTAACAGCTAACATGTTACATATCATGCTTCTTTAAAAGTTTACTTCCAAGATGGTGCTTTTGGATCATTTAAAATGTTACTTGTGTGATAATTCCATTGAAGGTGATGAAATTTCTTCTTTGAAAATGATAAGGCCCTTTTCAAATTGTACTTGCTCGTGTTTTTAAAAGGACGAAATGTAACTTTACCCCCCCACCCCCCAATTATTTTGACAGCCAAGAATGAGAGTTTGGAAATTTGATGTCTATATTCCTTTTCCTGCAGGGTTGGACTACTCCCATCTAGCAGGCCAAGCAAGTTCCCGCAATGCCCAGCCTCTGAGTGGTACCCCTAAGACTGTGGGGAATAGAATACTCTGTGTGTTTGTATTAAGAAACAGGGGGAATTAAGAGGGAGGAGAAAGAAATGGAACCCACGGGCTGATTTCTGCTCTTTTAATTTCATTGCCCATTATAGGCTTCACAGGGCCAATGACGAAACACTAATACACATCCTGACCAAAATGAGAAGTTTGCCTTCTAGCACCTCCCATTTGGCTAGTGCCTTACATCCTGCTATTGAATCCCAGCCATCGTGGATTCCGGGTGTCCAAGGATCCTGAGAATCACCCCAACTCTAGTTCTATCCTTTATTTCAGTCATCTTACTTAAACTTCCTTTCCTTAAAGAGCTTTTTTACCTGTACATTTATGCTATAAATTTCTCTATTCTAAAGTATTAATAATAATCATACGTATAATCATGCCAAGTATGCTCTGGAGTAGAGCGGTCCCATAGGACCTTCTGTGATGATGGAAATGTTCTCCATCTCTGCTCTCCAAGATGTCAGCCTCCAGCCACATACGGCCATTGAGCAATGGAACTGGGGCTAGTGCAACAGAGGAATTCAGTTTTTCATTATGTTTAATTTTAACAAATTTAAACTTAAAAAGCCATGTGTGATTAGTGGCTACTGACTTGGATAGCACAGCTCTAAACATTTTTATCTTAATGCAAAAAGTGATGGCCAGTGGGCAGGTGGGTCTTTAGCCTACCGGGCAACGGCCCCACCTCAGAGGGGAGGGGCAAGCCAGGTTCCCTGATCCCCAGTTACCTGACTCTGCTTGATTGTCAGTGGCAGATCAGACTCCATTGAAAATATTTCAGGGAGAATGTAAAATGCTTTACCATGTCTCACATATTTTGACACCATTTCCTTCTTTCTCCCCTGCCTTTTATCCCTCTCAGGTTTCGAAAGAAGAGTTTTTGAACTATTATGCTGGTGTCAGTGCTTCTATTGACACTGATGCCTATTTCATTTTAATGATGACAAAATCCTGGAGATTATGACTTTCTGTCTGTTAATTCTTTTGGAAATCGGGGACTCTCAGAGAGTGGAATGACTTTGAAAGAAGTCCAATGCTATAGCTTCTTGATAAGGTGTAAACTAAAGTTTCTGAAAGATCTAGGATTTTAAAAGCAATAGATCTTCAGTCATCTTACTTAATGGCCTGGAACATATGCATTGCTTAAATGCCTGAGGATATATTTTTAAATCAGAAATAAAGGAAGAACAGAAGGAAGGAAGGAAGCCATGAAGTGAGACTGGCAAGTGGTTCTTTGGTGAAATAATGTACCTCTTGTTATAGTTGTTCCTCTTACAGGGGTAAATGTAGATGTTTCCCCAAATCTCTACTTGTTCCCTGTCTTTCCAGTCTTTAGCAGGGGGTGATGGTAAAAAGATTGGAAGAACATCTGACTTTGTAAAATTTCCTGAGCTTACTTATTTTAATGTGTCTCTTGGTGAATACAAATAAAATTTATTTTATTCTGAAATTTAATGGTCTTTTTTTTTTTTTTTTCTATCTTCATATTTTAGGCCAGGGATTTAAAGTCAACAAATTACCGCACGTGCATAAACAGGGGTCACAAGTGATTCTGGTGACAAAAGGAAGGTGAGCTCAGTTGGCCCTCTTGGTAGAAGGCTAGGATTTTGTGGGATCACTTCCTGGGTCAACCTATCAGGAAAAAAAGACTTGGAGGCTTTCTGGAACTTTAGGGTACACCAGTGAGGAAGTCTTTCAAACTGTTTTGGGAATTCATCTTTGGAACCCACTTTTAGGCTCCTCCACAAGGCAGATGATGCAAGGTTTCCTGACCCATTTGTCTTCCTCTAATATTTGCTTCTCAGGAAACAAAAGTGGTTGGAAGTTGACCACACATACAAGCACAGACCTTCATCTTGGAGAAATGAGGTAGGAGAGGGGATGGAAGGCTGGGCTTTTCAAATTTTAATGAGCCCTCAATCACTGGAAGAACTTGTTTAAATGCTAATTCTGATTCAGAAGGCTGGAGTGGGGTTTGAACTTCAGCCTTTCTAACAAGCTTCCCTGCAATGTTGATGCCTCTGGTGTTCAGATAACACTTCAAGCAGCAAGGCATAGAGATACCAGCTTGTATATTTCCAGTGCTTTTGTTTCACTATTTGTCCCTCTCTTGTTGGCCATCATAATTTGTGATTTTCAATTGCTGGGCCATCCTCTCCTTGCCCTCAGAGTCTTGAAAATATAAAGGAGGTACCATGAAAATATATGTGCCCCCAGGCATGTGTAGGAGCGAAACAGCACTCCCAAGAGGCCCTGTGTGGAGGCATTTTGATTGGAGCATTTGTCACAGCTGAGGGCTGAGTCCTGGAGACTTCCAGCCTTGAGATTCTGAATGTGTCACCCGGCCGGGAGTAGGTCCATCTCTCAAGACAGACCTATGTTGAGCAAGCTCATAGCAACTGATGCTAAAACTGGAGTGCCAAGCCATTCATCTACTATGGAGAATGCAATTCTCACACTTGCTGAGGCCAGCAGATCAGAGAACTTCCTCTTGGTTTGAGGATGGGAGAGAGTGACGGTTCAGCTCTCAGTTTAGTCACTTAGCAGTTTATTCTCAGATGCTACTAAGCAGTGCAGAGGACATACACATGGCATGTTAGGTAACATTTGTGGTAAACAAACCTTAAAATTTATCATAGCTCATACAATCGATATTTCTTTTTTATTCCTGAAGCAGTATTATGTATCCACTGTTTGTGGTCAGTGAATAGCTTTCCTCCAGATAGTGATTCTGGGTTGCAAGATTCCTCCATTTTATGATTCTGCTGTTTCCCAGGCTCTGTAGTCACTGAGATCCAGGTATCTGAAGGGAAAGAGTATGTGGAGAAGGCTGAAGAACTTTCTGAAAAGGCATGGTCTGGAAGGGACACACATCTCTGCTTGCATTTTGTTTGATGACGACTAGTCGCATGATTACATCTAAATGCAAGGGAGGCTGGGAAGTGTAGTCTCGGTCAGGAAATCTTCCTGCCAGTGCAAATCTAACAGCGGGAGAGTACAAATTTTAGTGGACCACTAGCTGTCTCTACCACTTAAAATAGCAGTCCCCGTTGCCTGTCTGCCTGTCTGTCTGTCTTTCTTTCTTTCTTTCTTCTTTCTGTTTCTTTCTCTTCCTTTCTTTCTTTCAATTTTTTTTAAAGAGAGAATGAGCAAGGCAGAGGGAGAGGGAGAAGAAGACTCCCCATTGAGCTGGGAGCCCCACGGGCTCAATCCCCAGGACTCTGGGATCACGACCTGAGCCAAAGGCAGATGCTTAACTGACTAAACCACCCAGGTGCCCTGCCTTCCATTTTCTTAGGGAGGCATGTTTGGTGGTCCTGCTAATCCATGTGGAGTAAGTATTTGCCAGGTTGGAGGAGTATAGAACCGAGGTCTTTCTATTCTTAGTCATATTAGCAACCAAGAAAACAACTTCTACAAGCACATCAGGTAATGATTCTCCACTTGGCCTGTCTTGTCTCTTGGCCTTATGGCTCTATTCTAGATCTTGAAATTCAAGCTATGCCAACACTGAGGCAATTCATCCTTTATCTCCCTCTATGGTATAGGAGCTAGGAATTTTCCATCTATGTCCACACAGGAGTTTTCTGTTGGGAGTTGTACCTATGTTTTATCTCGCATGCTGGAACCAGGTTACTTACGTTAGTAAATGAGAAAATTTTTGCCCTAGAGGCAGGTTCTTTGTTGGAAACAATTTTAAGGTTATTTAGTCACTGGAATAAGAACAAAGGGCATGCATATTAGAATATTAAATGAAATTAGGCTGACAGTTTATTGCATTGCATTCATCTTGCCAGTAAGACCATAATATTCTTTTCATAACAGTCTCTGGAGGGAACTAACAAAAATTCCCTCCCTGACCTCTCTCTTTCTCAATGGTTCATAGCTGAGCAACTACCCATGAAAGGGACACACTTTTCACTTTAGATATGTTAGTTAGACATGTCAGTGGAATCACTCAGGATCTGGCCTACCTCACCCATTTGAGGGTGATGTTAGTCTCTGTAAGGTACTTTTCTATACCTCTGTTCTAATTAATTGTGTATAAAATATCACAGTAAAAATAATATTGCTCTGTGGGTTATCTTATTTCCATGCCATTTGGAATGTACATAACTGAAGCCCTGGTGAACTGACCAGACATTACATACTTTCTTGTTTCATGTTGGAGGGAAGAATTAAATCGGAACAATCTTTTCTGGAATTAATTCAGCAGAATAACTAATCATCCTAGTTTAATAAATTATGGGAAGTTTTCAGGGTTTGCAAGTATTGTCTACTGACAAAGTAGACTATTATTACAGATAGAAATTGTAGGGAAAATTTTTAGAATCAAATAGAGTTAAAAATCAGGATGTTATTAAGATATTAGCTCTAACACATAATGCCAGCTCCAAAAAATGGCAGGAAGGGAGACTTTACTGTCTCCGGTTGCAAGAACCCAGGTAACAGACATTTGCACATGTCACTCAAGTTCACTTGAAATCAGCAGATCCAAAATAAAATTCATTACTCCTTTCCCTGGCCTCCATTAGTCCCACCCCATCTTCTACTAATACTGAACATACTTTTATCGCCTGTAGTCTTCAGCTACATGAGCTAGAAACCCAAGGATCTATGTTCCCTCCCTTGCCAAGAAATGGTTAAGAGTGCAAATGCCAGAGTCAGCCTGCCTAGTTTCAAATCTGATTCTGTGTAGCTTACTGGCTTTATAAGTTTAGACAAACTACTTGACCTCTCACAGCTCAGTTCCTCATCTGCTAAGTGGAGATAATGGGTTAATATATGGGAAGCACCTAGAACTTCAGCTGGTGCTAAATAAGCTCTGTAGAAGGGTTTGCTATTATTTTAAAGCACTTTTTTGAGTCAGCTGATTTTTTTTTTTTTTTTTTGGTGTCCTTTTCTCCTTCCCCATTATACATGTTGAGTTCTTTCTACCTCAAATGTAGAAATGGTCCAAAGGTAAGTCTGTGCCTACAGTCCTATACCTTTTCCTCTACCCTTCATGCTAATACCAGGATGATTTTTCCTACATCTCAGGTTCAATCATGTCACTTCATTTCTTAAAGATATTAAATATATTCAGTAATTCCCCAAGCCCATTTGAGAGTTCAGACATATGGCATGGCATTTAAGGCTTCCATAATTTGTCCTGATTTATATATTTCCAGATGTCTCTTCTGAGCACAGAACCTGATGCTGGTCTTGATCACACAACCATGAGATCATGACCTAAGCTGAGACCAAGAGTGAGATGCTTAACTGACTGAGCCACCAAGATGCCTCCTGTTCTATGGTTCTCAGATGAGGCATACAGGGGAAGGGAAAACTCCAGTTCACATAGGCTTTACATGAGACATCTACTGTCCTTCTTTTCAGTGTCTCTTAAGTCCATCAAATCATGGCAGTTTCTTTACCAGACTTGGGAAATGACAAATTTGAGAAGCTACCAGTGGGGTAGATGAAGAGCTCTTTTGAGAGTTCTATGGATATCTAGGTGAGAAATCAGATAAGCAGTTGAGCATTCATTCAACCAGAAAGTATTTATTAAGCAAATACTCAGTACTACCTGTGAGTACTGTCCTAGGTGCTAGAAATTTAACCCTGAACAAAAGACATATGATATATTTACTCATGGAAGTTCAGCTTAGTGGACATGATTCTCAAGCTCAGGGTATAGGTCTGGATGGATAAGAAAGTCTTGAATGTAAAAAGCCAATGAACGTAATGGAAATAACAAAAGTACAGGAGATATCAGATGATTGAAGGGACAAAGTTCTGGAGTGGGGGAAGGAAGGGTAGAGTAAAGGACAGTAATGGCTGAGTTGGTCTTCTACTGACAGAGGTATGTCTCATCCTTTGACTGGGAGGAGAGTTGGTGGGGATTTATGGGAATTTGGGAGTTTGTAGATGGAAATATGAAGAGAGGAAAAAGTCGTGGTCAAGTTTTCTCAAAGTAAAGGCAAAAATACCTGCTGGGAAGGAGAAGGGTTGAGGTTTAATGGGGAGGTTTGGATAGGTGGAGGTTTGGCAAGAATCATGGATGGTCTTGTAGGGGAGAGAGCACTGCCAAGCACCAATAGAGGAAAGCACAAATTTATATGGACACCACTTGGTAGGATTGTGAGATTTCTACCAGGACAATATAGTAGATAGGATGAAGAAGAAGAGATGGGAACCATAGAGACATACTGTATTGACACAGGACTTGACTTATCTCCAGTTTGACTTTGGTCTGTACTTTCTCATGAATTAAGTTCTTTTTTCCAACATATCTCTTAACTCAAGCAAAAGACCTGGCAGGCAAAGCATCCCATGATGGGAACCGAAACCACCCCCTCAAACAATAATGGCTGCCCTGATGCTAGCTGGCCAGACCCTGCATGATTGTCCCCAGAGCAATGATTGGCCTTATCTTTACTGCTTGGCTAAACATACCCACCAACCTGGGTCCCATATTTTCCTTATATAAACCTGGAAGTATTTTCAGCACTTTGGAGACAGGCTTTGGGCCATTAGTCCTCGGTCTTCCTAATGTTGACCTTGCTGAAATAAATTCTTGTTTCACTACTGGATTCTATCAGTGGTGAGTGGCTGAACCTGTTCTGTTTGGGACCCCTAGAGCCAGGTGCTCTTGCATTTCATCTTGTTTCATAGCATCTATCACTGCAATTTGCAACTAAGATGTGCTCGATGAACTGTGGTAGAATTCAGAAATTATTTAAAAGATGGGAGGATAGGACATCTTGAAGTTCACTTTTGTGTCACCCACAAAAAGAAATCAGATTATGACTCTAGAACAAGAGAATCTCATTTTTCTATTATGTTACATTAGTCACCATAGTACATCATTAGTTTTTGATGTTGTGTTCCATGATTCATTGTTTGCCTATTTTAATTGAGTAAGTCAATATCAATGTTATTCTAGAAAAATGAACTTTACAGGAAAAAAACCAAAAGTTTTAATTCCAAGTAAGAATTATATTGAGAAATATTTTATTCTTTTAATTATTTTTATTATAGTAATAAAAATTATACACTCCCTCCCAAAAGGAAAAGAGACAAAAACAGTAATTGAAAAGTCTTTTACTTTTATATTCTCATCTATCATTCCATTCTTCTCCTTAGTAATAACCACTGAAAACATTTTGGAGCTTTGCCTTCCAGAGTTTTTTCAAAGCATATTCTAACTCTAATATTCTATCTCTCTTTACATATACTTTATGTATATATAAAGTATATATATATATATTTTATATATACTTTAAAAAAAGATCTTTTGGAGTGTCTGAATGGCTCAGTCGGTTGTGTCTGACTCTTGGTTTTGGCTCAGGTGATGATCTCAGAGTCCCGAGATCGAGTCCTATGTCCGGAATCCACTCTCAGCAGGGAGTCCACTAGAGATTCTCTCTACTTCTCTCCCTACCCGGCTCGTGCACTCTTTCTCTCACTATCTCTCTTTCTCTAAAATATACAAATAAAATCTTTAAAAAAGGAGATCTTCTTAGTGGACATTTTTGTTTGCACTTTAACGTCCTTTGTTTCATTCCTCTCACCCCTATTTTGGCTGAGATGACCCATCTCATCCCCAGGTCCAGAGAGTGAGCCATTTCCAAGCCTGTTAGTGCAAGGCATTCTCTAGTGACTGTCTTTGGTCCAAGGATGCCTACATGACTTTAACTGGGTCAATCAGACTGAAGGGAAAAAATTAAATTTCATGCTTAGGAAAGGAGTGTGTTATTTTTTCTCCCACTTAAAAATTCATATGAGAAATGACTAGATTTGTTGCTATTAGATTGAGGGATCTATGAATATTGAAATCCTTCCATCGCCCAGCCACTTCTCTTTCCCGCAAAATCCCCAGTACAAGTATAGATAAAAGCCCTATCATTAAGGAATGGAGAGAAGGTGTCTGTGGTGCTGTTGTTGTATGGATGGGACAGGAGAACTTCCTCAGATAGGGACAACATTTGTGTTGTCCTATAAATGTGGCCTCATATCTATCCTCATATCTGACTGAAGGAGCTGCATTAAAGTCTCAACTCTTTATCCCTTTCCTATCCACATGCTTTACCTTATGTTTCAGAGTTCCCATAAAGAAAAAAAAAAGTATTTCTTCATTCCTTGAGCCTGGGTTTGGCTATTTGATCTGCTTGGCCAATAGGATGAGGTACAAATGACAGAAGTGACAGGTGTGCTAGTTCTGGACTTAAGTCTCAGAAGATCTTTGTGTTTGTTTGCTCTCTTGCACCTCTACTATGAAAAGAATAAGACTCAGTAGCTTGTTAGTCTCAAGAAAAAGATGGGCAACTCACAGATCAGTGTATTCCCGGTTGAACCCAGCGTAAGTCAGTTGATTTCTGCTCTGTTGCAGATGCAGAGTCATTGCAGCTGATACTAGTAGAGTCACCCAGCAGAACTCAGCCTAGGTCATTCAACTCCCACAAATGAACAATTTGTGACAATAAATGATGCTGTTTAAAGTCACTAAGTTTTGGCATGATTTGTTACTAACCATCAATATAGCAATAGCTAACAGATACACAGCTCAATCTGGTATTTTCTCATTGTAGAAATGATAGAGGAAGGGAGTTAGAGAGAGGAAGAGACCCCTACAGAATTTCCTCTTCCTAGAAGACTTTGACAAAATGGCACAGACATTTTTCTTTATCATTTATCTAAATCTCTACCACATTTCTTTTAGTGACTTTGTTATTATTCCATAGTATGGATATACCATATTTTATGTAGAATATTTATGATTTTTCTCCTTTATGAACAGTGGGGCGTAGATATTTTGGTACATGTATTTTTGAGCCCCTCTAATTATTTCTGTAGAAAATTCTTGAAAGTGGAATTTCTGAATATACACATTTAGATTTTTGTTATGTATGTCTAAAGCATCCTCTTAAAAGTTTTCACTGATTTATAGTTCTACCAAAAGTATATGAAAAAGCCTATTTTCATATGCCTTTCCCAGCATTGAAGTTTAGCAATGTCTTTAATTTTCACAAATTAATAAGCAAAATATTTACTTCATTATTTTATTTGCACTTTTTATTCTGAATGAGAGAGACCATATTTCCTATTTCCTATTTTTAGAATAAATTTTGTTTTCATGAACCATCTGCTAATGTGCTTTGTTCATATTCCTCTTAAATTATTCATTTTTTGTTTATTGATCTATAAGACTCCAGACACTAAGGATATTAGCACTGTGCCTGTCTTGTAGTTACTCTGTTTTTCCAGTTTATTTTTATCTTCTTTTTGTTGTGCATTTTTTAATTTAATAAAGAAATTAAAATATTCTAAGTTTTACATACTCAAGTATATCACTTCTTTTACGGTTTCTGGGTTTTGTGATTTTTTTTTTAGAAATGCTTTTCACATCCAAAGAGTATAAAATGATTTGCTCATGTTTTCTAGCATATTTGTTTTCATTTTAAAAATTATTTATATCTTTGATCTCTGTTGGATTTATTTTAGAAGTCAGTACTTCCACCTTTATCTACAAATGGCTAGTGTATTATTCTAATCTCTATTAAATAATCTACCTTTTCTCCACTAATTAGAAGTAAATGAAATTTTTATAAGTACCCAGATTTGGACACATGGGTTCTCTATGTCTATGATTGTCAAAATCATTTAATCATAAACAAAAATTAAAAAGAAAAAGAAAAAGAAAAAAGGAAAATCTAACCAGGGATATCTATAATTTCCAGGCAAGTAACTTTGTAGCTTTTTGCACTGATAATTTTTATCATTTTGTCATTTCTAAATATAAAATGAATGTAATTTATATTATCTTTAAAAAATGAATAAATGTCAAAATCACTCATTTGGTCAGTTTCTTCTCAATTCTTTTCTTTTCCAGACTTGTGCAGGCTCTTCTTGAACACATATTTCTCCATATGATATTTAGAACAATAGCATATGTATATATGCATATGATGTGGAAGACTACACATCACTTATCAAGTATGATTATTTCTGAGCAATTCACTAATTGGGAAATGAGGTCTTTTACTTGTTTCATCATATATGTCTGTGTTTCTTGAATTTTGAGGAATAAGCAAGTATTAGTTTCATAATAAATATTCAATGAAGATTTAAAAAAATAATTCAACATGTGGAAATATTATAGTCAAAGGCCTCAATAAAGTCTTTGTGTCTTTTAGTGTATTTTTTTACTTGATCCCTTTGAGTTTTCCACATATGCAATCATTTCATTTGCCAGTAATGATCACTTAGTTTCCTCCTGTTTAATATTTATGCCTCTTATTTTTTTCTCCTTGTCTAATTGCACTTTCTAGCATCTCAAAAACAATGTTAAATGTGGTGACAGTGGAATTTCTTCTGTTTTATTTCTAAGTTTAATGGGGTACTTTTAATATTTTACCACTGAGCAAGACCCTGGCTTATATCCTATTCTTATTTTGCTAAAGCTTTTTTTATTAAAAAATTATCCTAAGCATCACTCAAATCTGCATTGGCACCCTTACATTTAAATCCATGAAAGTTTATTGATGTGTGAAGAAGGGACTTAACAGCTTATTCATCAGTCTCATGGAAGAGCATTTACTGAATTTTTATCTAAGCTAATTATTCCTTAACCTATAAAAGTAGTATTTCAGTAGACAACAGTGTCTTCGGCTTAATATTAAAATATTTTCTGATTACTTATCCTTTTTGTAATGACCAGTCCAATTCATAATTTGCAATAAAATAAGTTGTCATAAAAAAAGCCTCTGTGAGTTCTCTTCTCATTGAGAAACCTTTACCAGAGTAGAAAGGAATTGACCCTCAAAATTTACAGTTGAGGGGTCCACCAGATCAGCTCAACTGCTTCTGCAGAATTCAACATCAAAATTTTATTTTTCAAACCTCAGGGGCTTCGTGGGTTGTTTGCTTCACATTCGTTTTCCCCAGTATTTCTCATGAGTGTTAATGTATTCCTCCGACCCACCAAGTTTTATGCATCATACTTTCTTTGCTTGAACAGCTACCTCATTGCAAGCTGTACACAAATCCCACAGAAATGCCACAAGCCATTAAAATATAAAGTTAGATTAGACTTCAAATGTGCATCAGAAGTACACTAAATAAGTAAATAAACAAAATTAAATGCAGATATTCACCAGAGAAATGAAGCTTTGGAAAATTCTTTCCCCCACCCTATTGTTTCCCCACTTCTGTGGTTACAGTGGTTAAGAGTGCAGCTGGGGAGGTAACTGTGGATGGGGAAGGCAACCGACTCCTTACACGTGGCTGCCCAGATGTGCTACTCTCTCAGGGATGCAGTGCCTGTCTCTGAGCCTCCTATCCTGGCATTAAACTATCCTGAATGGTGATAAGGAAGCACACTGACTAATACAATATCATTCATTAGCATGCTGATTCATTCATTCCATGTTATGATTGAGTGCCTTCTTGATTCTTAGGTACTGTGTTTAACAACACACATACTCACCAGTAAGTCACAGTTTTCTCTGACAGAGTACTTAGAAGACCAAAGAGGGGTCAGATCAGGCAATGCTAAATCAATGTGGTGAATAGAGGTAAGCCTAATGTGTTACAGGATTCCTCCATTAACCCTGATACACACATAAAATTTATTATGCCACAACCCTGATTAAAATCCTCCCAGGTATTCCCTGAAGACTAAATCACAACTTCTGAGATGGGCCTGTCAAATGCTTAACCATTGATTCCCATCAGTTCTCCTAAGTACCATCTTAGCCACCGCTCAGCAGACTCTCTGCCTGTGGATGGTTTCCACTGAATCACCTGCTGAATGAACCAGCACGCTTCATTCTCTCTGTGAGGTACAGTGACACCTCCGCTGAGACTTGGCTGCTAGCAGGTTATCTTCTAGTGAAACATAAACTCACCCATGTCAGTCCTGCGTGTTTCAGACTTGTGTAGGCCAACCGGACCTGTTACTGTGATCATATTATAAGGCTGATGAAGTTTGAGTATGCAAAGAAAGACTCATGTGGCTCTATGAGAACTATCTTCAATGGTTTGAAAAAAACCTGACAAAGGCATGTTTGTCATGAAAGAATGCTGCCATAGGGCTGAAAACATGATGGCATGAGACAGGTCTGTTGAATACCTTTAAAGAATTTAAATAATTAGAAAATTTAAAAATTAGAAAATTAATTTTAAATTTAATTAATTTTAATTTTAATTTATTTTAAATTTAATTTTAAAAAATTAAAAAATTTTGAAAAATTACATACCTTTACAAAGTTAGGCATATACAATTAGTTTTTTTTTTTTTTAAGTGTTTGAAGGTCCTTATCCATCTTAAAGAAGGCATAATTGGAAAGAGTAGATGATGTGCTGCCGTGTGCTTTACCCAAGAAAGACGATGTGGAGCTACGGTCAACAACCTACAACCCAAAGGAGCAGCTTTGGTCTTATTACAGATGAGTGCTGAATGGACATACAGTCAGATGTTTTTAGTTAAAATAAAGTGTTCCAGGCAGCAATGTATTACTCTTTATAAAAGTGCCCTGGGTGTGACTTTTGGGAAAAACCAACACCTTACTGTTCCCAATGGAGGCAGACAAGGAGGCATCACCTATTGTATCTATAACCCCCCAACGTCCCATGTTCTGTCACAGGTCCGTGACTTTGAGCAGCTTTCTCTGCCAGGAAACATCCTCCGGGTTCCTGTATCTCTGTCACATTCCTGCTTCCACTGCATTGCCACATCAAGTGTGATTTCCTTCACACTGTTGCTCCTGGTTTGTTTGTTTTCCTTCCTCAGCCAGCAGCAGCAATTCATTCCCACATTTGGAGACTGCGCCCCAATCTACGAGGCACAGCCTCTTACTGCAGAAGATGCAAACACAAGTTCTTCTCTTCTCTGTTTCCCATTGCTTGAGCCCAGGCATCTGAGCTAGGTAGGCATTGTTACACCTAACTGCAGGCTCCAGGGGTGTGAAGCTGCCAGACATGGCGGTCAGGTCTACTCTGGGGTTGGTGGTGGTGGTGGAGGAGGCTGACTTCAGTTTTTGAAGGTGCCTGTGCTAGAGGGAAGGGACAGCTTTGTGAACTCCATGTTTGGTTCTTTGATCCGCTCAGATATTCTGCAAGGACTCTAGTAGCCTTTCTTAAATTTCTTTTCTGACAAATCAGCCTACATTTGTTTTTATTGCTTCAACTGAGAATCCTGGCCTTCAAGTATGTGATATGATGTTGTAACTGTTCCCGTGTGTCTTTGGCCACCGGTGACAGTGAAATGGAAACAGGGCATCTCATCTCTGTAACTCCAGTGGCTAGCACAGGACAAAGTAATGTAAAACAGATCTTCAACAAACCGTTGTTAATTCCTTAATTTGTGAATTCATTATTTAATTACCGAGTGAGTTTCTCCCAGAGATCCAAATATAAAATAACAGCAAATGACACCAGAATGTGTTCAGTGGCTGAGGAGAACTGTGGCCCATTCGGTCCCTTTTTCTTCACAGAAGACAAGCACAGGCATAGAGAGTTCCATAGCATTTAATTAAATATGAGATGGTAACACGCATTGGATACTTAGATACTTAGCAGCTCTGCAAAATGTTTGTAATGCCCATGGGAACTACGTGGTCCAATCAGAGACCTTCACTGTAGTGAATGTTGGAGAGTTTCTAGAACCCCAAAGAAAAACCACTAAGCTGACACAAATGCCATCTGATCTTTACCATTCCAGTTGTCTTACCACATATTCTCACCACTTCCTGGCCAGTTCCATCTTATAGCACCTCCAGAAGTGTTATGAAAACACACGTATGCACATCTGAAATAGCCTATCCTTGACTTTTCTGAAACCAGTTCCCATGGAAACCAGGACAGGTGAGGAAAAAGCTAGTGGAAAATCAGTTGAATAAGCCAAGTCTCCCTAGAATCAGCCAGGATTGCTTAATTGACCGAATGAGCTGCCTGTCAAACAGCAATCATTTCATGCTATACAGAACTAGAGGTTTACATCTCTGCCTTCTGCATTGTCTCTCGCCAGCTTTTCTTTCTTAATGAAATCTGAAAGGAGGTCAGTCAGAACCAACTTGTAATCTGATATTATACATTACCCCTGAGTATAAGATCACACATTAGCAGCAGTTATGATTATAAGAGGATAATACAATGATTCCCTCCAGTAAAAGACAGACACTCACACACAAAATTCAAAGGATAATCTGTGCCCAACAATACTGAAACACGGGATTTTAGAGCTGGAGTGACTTGGATCTTCCTCTAGACTTATGCTCTCATTTCTTTGAGAGATTGTCTATTATGTCAGGGAAACAAACTTCTGGCTTTAAGTCCTGACTTCACACCTCAGGTGGAATGACTTACCTGTCGTTTCTGTCCCCCAATTTTCCTGTAAGTTAAAGCTAACAACACACTTCATAGGACCTCTGTGGATAAGGTACCAGAGAACTAGGCTGATATGAAGTTTCCTGTGATGACCTCCTCTTTGAGACCTGGTTCCCATTTCTACAAAAGGTAAAGAACACATGTCTACCTGGTGGAAAATGTCTTCTGCTGTTGACACCTCGGGCAGATTCTGCTTTCCTCCATGCAGACATGGCATTTTCTCTGATTGTCTTCAACAGGGCACTTTGAATGAACATGCCTCTATTATAGCACTTTATGTGATTATAATCATTAGTTTACAAAGCTGCCACTTTTATTAGATTGCTCACTTTATGAGGCCCCCGACTTTATTAGTCTTCGATTCCTCATGCCCAGCCCTGGGGTTGGCATAGAGCAGGCTTTTCGTAAATACTTGTCAAGGAAATGAAAGGGATAATGCTTATGGAAATGCTTTGAAAATCACAAAAGCATGAAGCAAATCTAAGGGAATGTGAGATTATATTCATCACTACTGATGCAGAAAAAAGCATTTGTAAAGTACAATGCCCAATGGAAGATTAAATGATCTTATTATAATTAGGCTGCTAAGCCAGCAAATAAGATCTGTTAAACAGAATTTAACACCTCCTTCCCAGATATCACAAAACAAAACAAATAAAGAGATTAAAAACACATCACCTCCTCAACAAACTAAAAACAGAAAAAAAAAGATACGAAATATCAACCCCCAAAACAGCAGGGACAAACTCTTGGACAAAACCAAACCAAATCCTGAACCCATGCCCTTCATGACTTCCTGTGCCTCAGCTGCCCTGTGTGGTTCTGCAGGTGCCCAGGGGCTGGGGGCCTGTGGGAGAGACCTCTCTTGCACTCCCCTGGGTTGCGATTACTTAGCTGTCCTAACCCGGTTTGAGATAATAACCAGAAATTCATCTAGACCAAGAAATGCAAGGGGACGCATGTCAAATCTTTTTTATCTTCAAGACCAGGACCAAGTCAGCTCACTCACTGTGTATGTTTATAGTTCTCCCTTGAAGCTTGTGGCAGCATCTAAGGCCATAAAACTCAGGACAGTCTGTAGATACATTTGGGTTGGGGCAGTCTCCACACACATAGAAAGGTTATTCTTGGTTTATTGCTCAAATGCACCTCTATCTAGAGCTGGCAACAGATTCTTCTATTGTCAATGGATGCACCTGGGTGGTGGTAGCAAGAAAATCATGTGTTTGATAACTAACAGTAGAAATTTTGGGCTTCTTTTTCAGAAAAACAAAATCAAGTGGCATTTGTGGCTTTTTCTTGCCATATTCAGTTTTCATAGATGTAGCTAGCCATGGTAGTTCACATACTACATGACCCTTTCTTTCTCTTAGCCTTTTTATTATTATTATTATTATTATTATTTTTTGGTGTCCTTTTCCCCATGTGTCTGGGAAACTCCTGGCTTATGCTGCTGGTCCTGGAATGAGTATTTATAACTTTTCCTTTCACTTTCAAAATGACCCAATTTGGACAATAAATTATATTGTCATCCTGTTCTATATTATTGAAGTTTGGCTCTTGTAAATGGAACGACCCCTAATCAAGGAGAAGGTACATGGCTTGAGGGGCAGTGGGCACAGTTAGATGCCAACCATCAAACCCCATGCTGAGGGGGAACAAAATGGACAAGTTACTTAACGCCTCCAAGCCTCAGTTGCATTATCCATTAGAAAAGAGAATAATAATAATAATAATAACAATAAAAATTGCGCCAGTGCCCGGGATTACCATGAGGATGCAGGGAGACAAGATGTGTGGAGCACAAGACACACAGTGAGTCCTAGTAATGGAAGATATCATCCCTGTTCTCCTTTCCCTCTGTCTGCCCTTGCCTTCTTCCTGCCTTGTACCCCTCTTTCCCCTCTCCTCCACCCTTTCTTTCATTCTTTCCTGCTTCTTTTTATTTCTGAAATAATGGAATAATTTGGGTTGCCTGCAGCAGAGTGCTCCTGCCTCAAGCAAAATGATCCTGGAGTGGGGAGGAGTGATCCAAGCTATGTTTCTGAATCCTGTAGATTATACGGAGGGCTGGCATTAATTTTGTCTTCTTTGTCCTATGAGGGAAAGTAAGTAGGAGCTCAGTCATCTTCGTCTTCATGGTTCCAGTCCTGCATTTCTGACAATTCACTGGTTTTGGTAGAAGCTGGACATGGTGACATATGCTTCTTCCTGACTTGATCCCAAGGAAGTGAGCCCGGGCTGTCCCCGGACAGCTGGGTTCAGTGTCAGGATTCCTGGCTGGAAAGGAAATGCAGTGGGCACGGTGCTATTTGTAGTTTCAGACCCAAGCAGCAGGCCCTGGTACATATGAGGCCCATTCTTCCCACCTTCTATGCAGTCTGGGGACCTGGAAGAAGATTGCACAAGGGCCTCACACATACTGATGCTCCCAGGCAGGCTTCCGAAGGGTGAATCTCCTCTGAAGGTTTTTGGGGTGATGACTGCATGCTCTGATGGCCAGGTGGGGCCCTGCATACCCCCTCGAAGCCCTTGCTTTTCAGTCTCATCTAGTTGTGGAGGAAAAGTATCTTGCAGAAAGCTCTCTGCTTCATCTCTAGCTTGAATGCCATCCACCTTATGAATCTGGCAGTCCAGGAAGCTTTCAGGGTTGAAACTCACATTCAAATTCTGCACCAAAAAAGAGAGAAGGCATGGAGAGTGCTCCAAAGGGACACACAAACAAAGGTTCAGTTCGTGGAAGGATATCAAGAACTTTCTGACAGGGGTCTACCAGAGAATGTTGGAGAACTACCCACATGTTCTAGTTGACTCTGCCTCTGGAAACGCTCTGACACATCAAGGTCTAAAGGGACTGGCTATGTCCTCCAGCCTGGGAGACTTCCGAGACTTTTATCTCATTTTAGTTTCCTACCTCTAGGGTGGTACAGCCAGGATCTCATGAGGGACCCTAGTCATGGGATTCACAAAAGACCAAAACTTGTTGTTCAACTATTTTCTTTCCTGAAATATCATTCTTGGGTACTGAGATGCCTCTAACATTGTGGTAGAAGCACCAGAAGCCCTCACCTTTTTGGGTTTCTTGCACAGTTGTTCCAGAGTCTTCTTATGATCAGGGAGGTTGGGCCACACAATGGGTTTAATTCTGAAATGAAAGAACATTGAGAGAGAGGAAATTAATGGTGTGGGAGCATGCACAGTAGGTCTTTCCATTCATTCTGAGCCAGAAATCAGAAGAGCAGATTTCTAGTCTTGGCTCTGCTACAACTAGGTGGGTGAGATTGCGTAAGTGACTTGTTTTCCCTGGGCCTCAGTGTCCTGTCAATTCACAGAGGGGTCATTGTCAGTCATCTCTGTGAACACCGTGAACACTGTGAACACTCTGAAGTTTGGCAATGGTGTAGCTATGAAGCCAACATTCACCCTGTTCATCTACTCCTAATACAGGTGTTATCATCTTATTCCTCCTCTCTACTGGCAGCGACTCCTCTGCTCTTGTTCTTATGGAGATGAGGAATATTTTCTAAGTCACCCAGGGAAATTGCTCTAAGTTGTTCTTTTTCAAGTTGGAGTCTTATGAGAATACATGGCTCTGTGCTGTGGGCAGATTTCTAGAACATTAATAGCTTGAAGGTATGTGCCCAAAACATCATTTTTATAATGAAGCCAACATGGCTCTGTCATGGGGTAGAATGCAAAGCCCCATAAAGTCATGTGCTGAAATTCAAGCTTTCAAATACGTTCTGCATTTTCCCTGGGTACCCCCAGCCGCCCAGACATCTTGGAGGCATACTTCCTATTCTGTTAGGAGAAAAAATTTGGGAGGAGGGTTTGCCCTGTGTCAAATTTACATATCTTCATCCCTTATGAAATTAACGGTTGAAATTCACCAGTGCCCCCGGCTGTGGAGGAATATGGGCACCGTAATTCCAGAAATGCCTTATTCCCCTTTGTAGTTTTTTCATCAATAAATAGGGTTAGAGCTCCAACTGTCTGGGACCCCATGTAACCATCCTCTTTATTAGTTAAAGTTCACCTTTTTTTCCATAATGCACAGGCCAAGATGACCATCAGAGCCACAAAGAAGAAACTCAGAATGCTAATAGTTAGTAAAACAGGATCCATCCTCCCTGGAATGCAAGGATAGATCTTGGTTAGCAATCATTAACCATGTAGTAGGGGACGCTTTCAGGGTGCTTTGAATTTATTTAGTAACTTAGGACCATCTATTATTTCTTTGAAGTTACTTTTCAGTGAATAGGATGATGTACTAGATCTATAAACTAAGAATTTTGGTTTCAGTAAGTGGCACTGAACTGAGTGACCAGGTTTAGAACATCTGTCACTTGAAATATAAAAGTGACAGGCATAAGCTGGCAGAACTCTCTCCCAATTCCCACCACCAAGAGAAGGAAGCCCACTAGGAGAATGATGAGGTGGATTCTCTATACTGAAGACTCGGCAAATTCCAGTCTGAGAATGGGAGTCTGGGATGGCAGAACAGTTCCCCTCATACCTCAAAGATAAGATATGTGTGCAGTGTTTTTGTTCCTCAGGGGCCTGCCTGAGCCATGTTCTGTTTTTTTCTGGCCATCCTTGCTTCCTAGACCACGTGGGTATCTTTGTTATTCTGAAAAAGGAGGCATGGAAGAGCAGCATTTGGTTGCCCGTCTTCCATCACCACAGGTGTTCCCTAGAGTCCCTTTACAGAGACCAGCCATTGGAATTGCAGTCTAAATTGGTAAAGTGGAGGTAGTAGATGGGCATTTTGTTCAGAATTAGCATCTCCCAAGAGCATCTAGGTCAGTAGAGTCACTGATGATACCAGTAGAGTCATTTGATCAACAACTAAGGACCTTGCTCCCACCACTTCCTTGTTCTTCACCAAAGGGGCAAAGACGGCAGGTCATTCTATAAAACTGTAAGAATGCCCTCAGGGGAGTCCTAACTTGTGGGTTCATTTAGCCTCTCTGGCTCTCACTCCTGCTCACACACTTTGATATGCAAAGCCCTACGAAGGGCACAAAGATTCTGCAGTCACTTCCCACCTGTGATCTCTGGTGTTCTGAAGTGGAAGATTGGACTCCATTCACTCCAGAAGCCTTGAAAATAGTTGGCATTAGGGATGGACCGGACTTTAATCTCATACATTGCATCAGGTTGTAGTTTTCTCTGTAGGAGTGTCAGCTTTGTACTGGATATGTTCACATGCTAAAGAACAAAGTACGCTGTTACATGTCTAGGATTGAAAAAGAAGTGCTACCCAGATCCCCTGAATCAATTCAAGTCGAGTTTCTTCAGTCACATGGATACTCTCATTAGGAAAAGAAGCTATGACATGGGGAGGACCATGCTACCAGGGGTCAGGGAGGGCAACAGTACCTACCATAAGTCTTTGTTCAGATGAGCTGGGCTCTCCACTCCAGGAGGATTTAAATCACTCCCAGGCTCCCACCTTCCTTTCTATACTTTAATTTCTTTTTTCCCCTATTCCCCCATTTCACATTCCAAAAGGAAATAAAAGGGAATGGTAAGGTTAGTGAGCAGGAATAATTTCTCCCTAGAAAATATACCATTCTATATTGTAAATAGCAATATAGAGACAATAGTATCTTCAAAAACGTGTATTACCCTTAAGGAAAAAAAAAACAGCTTTCAATTTGATCAATAAAAAGTTAATATTCCGAGGGAGGAGTCAAGATGGCGGAGAAGTAGCAGGCTGCGACTACATCAGGTAGCAGGAGATCAGCTTGATAGCTTATCTAAACATTGCAAACACCTACAAATCCAATGGGAGATCGAAGGGAAGAACAGCAATTCTAGAAACAGAAAATCAACCACTTTCTGAAAGCTAGGACTGGCGGAAAAGTGAATCTAAAATGACGGGAAGATAGACTGCGGGGGAGGTCTCCTGGCAAGCGGCAGAGCAATGGAGCACAAAATCAGGACTTTTAAAAGTCTGTTCCACTGAGGGACATTGCTCCAGAGACTAAACCGGGGTGAAGCCCACGCGGGGTCAGTGTGGCCCCAGATCCCGCAGGGTCACAGAAGGATCGGGGGTGTTGGAGTGTCGCAGAGCTCGCAGGTGTTAGAACGGAGAAGCTGGCTACAGAGACAGAGCCGCGGACTGAACTCTCAGCTCGGGGTTACCTTGAACTGGCCGCGGGCTGGGTGAGCTCAGAGCACGGCTGGAGGCTGGGGATACGGGAGTGATTGGGTGCTGTCCTCTGGGGGCGCACTGAGGAGTTGGCCCTTGGGCTCTCGGCTCCTCCGGGCCGGAGACTAGGAGGCCACCATTTTCATTCCCGTCCTCTAGAACTCTACGGAAAGCGTTCACGGAACAGAAGCTCCCAAAAGTGAACCCAAGCGGATTACTTAGTCCGGCTCCCAGTAAGGGCGGTGCAATTCCGCCTCGGGCAAAGACACTTGAGAGTCACTACAACAGACCCCTCCCCCAGAAGATCAACAAAATATCCAGCCAGGACGAAGTTCATCTATCAAGGAAAGCAGGTTCAATACCTAAGACAGCAGCAGAATTCCAGAGGAGGAGAAAGCAAAGCACGGAACTCATGGCTTTCTCCCCATGATTCTTTAGTCTTGCAGTTAACTCAATTTTTTTTCTTTCTTTTTTCTTCTTCTGCTAAATTTTTTTAAAAAACTTTTACCCTTTTCTTTTTTAACGTTTTTTGACTAGTTTATCTAAAATACATATTTTTCTTCTTTTTTATATTTTTTCTTTATTTGTTTTATTTTTTAAAATTTTTTCTTTTTTTTTCTGAACCTCTTTTTATCACCTTTCAGCCCCCCACAATTTGGGGTCTCTTCTGATTTGGTTACAGTGAATTTTTCTGGGGTCTTTGCCACGCTTTTAGTATTTTATTTGATCCTTCATATCCTGTCCATATCTGGACAAAATGACAAGGCGGAAAAAATCACCACAAACAAAAGAACAAGAGGCAGTACCGAAGGCTAGGGACCTAATCAACACAGACATTGGTAATATGTCAGATCAAGAGTTCAGAATGACGATTCTGAAGGTTCTAGCCGGGCTCGAAAAAGGCATGGAAGATATTAGAGAAACCCTCTCTGGAGATATAAAAGCCCTTTCTGGAGAAATTAAAGAACTAAAATCTAACCAAGTTGAAATAAAAAAAGCTATTAATGAGGTGCAGTCAAAAATGGAGGCTCTCACTGCTAGGCTAAATGAGGCAGAAGAAAGAATTAGTGATATAGAAGACCAAATGACAGAGAATAAAGAAGCCAAGCAAAAGAGGGACAAACAGCTACTGGACCACAAGGGGAGAATTCGAGATATAAGTGACACCATAAGACAAAACAACATTAGAATAATTGGGATTCCAGAAGAAGAAGAAAGAGAGAGGGGAGCAGAAGGTCTATTGGAGAGAATTATTGGAGAGAATTTTCCTAATATGGCAAAGGGAACAAGCATCAAAATCCAGGAGGTGCAGAGAACCCCCCTCAAAGTCAACAAGAATAGGTCCACACCCCGTCACCTAATAGTAAAATTTACAAGTCTTAGTGACAAAGAGAAAAACCTCAAAGCAGCCCAGGAAAAGAAGTCTGTAACATACAATGGTAAAAATATTAGATTGGCAGCAGACTTATCCACAGAGACCTGGCAGGCCAGAAAGAGCTGGCATGATATATTCAGAGCACTAAATGAGAAAAACATGCAGGCAAGAATACTATATCCAGCTAGGCTATCATTGAAAATAGAAGGAGAGATAAAAAGCTTCCAGGACAAACAAAACCTGAAAGAATTTGCAAACACCAAACCAGCTCTATAGGAAATATTGAAAGGGGTCCTCTAAGCAAAGAGAGAGCCTAAAAGTAGTAGATCAGAATGGAACAGAGACAATATACAGTAACAGTCACCTTACAGGCAATATAATGGCACTAAATTCATATCTCTCAATAGTTACCCTGAATGTAAATGGGCTAAATGCCCAAATCAAAAGACACAGGGTATCAGAATGGATAAAAAAACAAAACCCATCAATATGTTGCCTACAAGAAACTCAATTTAGACCCGAAGACACCTCCAGATTTAAAGTGAGGGGGTGGAAAACAATTTACCATGCTAATGGGCATCAGAAGAAAGCTGGGGTGGCAATCCTTATATCAGATCAATTAGATTTTAAGTCAAAGACTATAATAAGAGATGAGGAAGGACACTATATCCTACTCAAAGGGTCCGTCCAACAAGAAGATCTAACAATTTTAAATATCTATGCCCCTAACGTGGGAGCAGCCAACTATATAAACCAATTAATAATAAAATCAAAGAAACACATCAATAGTAATACAATAATAGTAGGGGACTTGAACACTCCCCTCACTGAAATGGACAGATCATCCAAGCAAAAGACCAACAAGGAAATAAAGGCCTTAAGTGACACACTGGACCAGATGGACATCACAGATATATTCAGAACATTTCATCCCAAAGCAACAGAATACACATTCTTCTCGAGTGCACATGGAACATTCTCCAGAATAGATCACATCCTGGGTCCTAAATCAGGTCTCAACTGGTATCAAAAGATTGGGATCATTCCCTGCGAATTTTCAGGCCACAATGCTCTGAAGCTAGAACTCAATCACAAGAGGAAAGCTGGAAAGAACCCAAATACATGGAGACTAAACAGCATCCTTCTACAGAATGAATGGGTCAACCAGGAAATTAAAGAATTGAAAAAATTCATGGAAACAAATGATAATGAAAACACAACGGTTCAAAATCTGTGGGACACAGCAAAGGCAGTCCTGAGAGGAAAGTATATAGCGGTACAAGCCTTTCTCAAGAAAGAAGAAAGGTCTCAAGTACACAACCTAACCCTACACCTAAAGGAGCTGGAGAAAGAACAAGAAAGAAACCCTAAACCCAGCAGGAGAAGAGAAATCATAATGATCAGAGCAGAAATCAATGAAATAGAAACAAACAAACAAACAAAAACAATAGAACAAATCAATGAAACTAGGAGCTGGTTCTTTGAAACAATGAATAAGATTAATAAACCCCTGGCCAGACTTATCAAAAAGAAAAGAGAAAGGACCCAAATAAATAAAATCACAAATGAAAGAGGAGAGATCACAACTAACACCAAAGAAATACAGACAATTATAAGAACATACTATGAGCAACTCTACGCCAACAAATTGGACAATCTGGAAGAAATGGATGCATTCCTAGAGACATATAAACTACCACAACTGAACCAGGAAGAAATAGAAAACCTGAACAGACCCATAACCAGTAAGGAGATCGAAACAGTCATCAAAAATCTCCAAAAAAAACAAAAGCCCAGGGCCAGACGGCTTCCCGGGGAAGTCTACCAAACATTTAAAGAAGAACTAATTCCTATTCTCCTGAAACTGTTCCAAAAAATAGAAATGGAAGGAAAACTTCCAAACTCATTTTATGAGGCCAGCATCACCTTGATCCCAACACCAGACAAGGATCCCACCAAAAAAGAGAACTACAGACCAATATCCTTGATGAACACAGATGCAAAAATTCTCGCCAAAATACTAGCCAATAGGATTCAACTGTACATTAAAAGGAGTATTCACGACGACCAAGTGGGATTTAATCCAGGGCTGCAAGGTTGGTTCAACATCTGCAAATCAATCAATGTGATAGAACACATTAATAAAAGAAAGAACAAGAACCATATGATACTCTCCATAGATGCTGAAAAAGCATTTGACAAAGTACAGCATCCCTTCCTGATAAAAACTCTTCAAAGTGTAGGGATAGAGGGCACCTACCTCAATATTATCAAAGCCATCTATGAAAAACCCACCGCAAATATCATTCTCAATGGAGAAAAACTGAAAGCTTTTCCGTTAAGGTCAGGAACACGGCAGGGATGTCCATTATCACCACTGCTATTCAACATAGTACTAGAAGTCCTAGCCTCAGCAATCAGACAACAAAAAGAAATTAAAGGCATCCAAATCGGCAAAGAAGAAGTCAAATTATCAGTATTCACAGATGATATGATACTATATGTGGAAAATCCAAAAGAATCCACTCCAAAACTGCTAGAACTTGTACAGGAATTCAGTAAAGTGTCAGGATATAAAATCAATGCACAGAAATCAGTTGCATTTCTCTACACCAACAACAAGACAGAAGAAAGAGAAATTAAGGAGTCAATCCCATTTACCATTGCACCCAAAACTATAAGATACCTAGGAATAAACCTAACCAAAGAGGCTAAGAATCTATATGCAGAAAATTATAAAGTACTCATGAAAGAAATTGAGGAAGACACAAAGAAATGGAAAAATGTTCCATGCTCCTGGATTGGAAGAATAAATATTGTGAAAATGTCTATGCTACCTAAAGCAATCTACACATTTAATGCAATCCCTATCAAAATACCATCCATTTTTTTAAAGGAATGGAACAAATAATCCTAAAATTTATATGGAACCAGAAAAGACCTCGAATAGCCAAAGGAATATTGAAAAAGAAAGCCAAAGTTGGTGGCATCACAATTCCGGACTTCAAACTCTATTACAAAGCTGTCATCATCAAGACAGTATGGTACTGGCACAAAAACAGACACATAGATCAATGGAACAGAATAGAGAGCCCAGAAATAGACCCTCAACTCTATGGTCAACTAATCTTCGACAAAGCAGGAAAGAATGTTCAATGGAAAAAAGACAGCCTCTTCAATAAATGGTGCTGGGAAAATTGGACAGCCACGTGCAGAAAAATGAAATTGTACCACTTCCTTACACCATACACGAAAATAGACTCAGAATTGATGAAGGACCACAATGTGAGAAAGGAATCCATCAAAATCCTTGAGGAGAACACAGGCAGCGACCTCTTCGACCTCAGCCGCAGCAACATCTTCCTAGGAACATCGGCAAAGGTTGATGATGGACTATTGGGCATCATCAAAATGAACTATTGGGATTTCATCAAGGGCAAAAATGAACTATTGGGATTTCATCAAGATCAAAAGCTTTTGCACAGCAAAGGAAACAGTTAACAAAACCAAAAGACAACTGACAGAATGGGAGAAGATATTTGCAAATGACATATCAGATAAAGGGCTAGTGTCCAAAATCTATAAAGAGCTTATCAAACTCAACACCCAAAGAACAAATAATCCAATCAAGAAATGGGCAGAAGGGGCGCCTGGGTGGCTCAGTGGATTAAGCTGCTGTCTTCGGCTCAGGTCATGATCTCAGGGTCCTGGGATCGAGCCCCGCATCGGGCTCTCTGCTCTGCGGGGGGCCCGCTTCCTCCTCTCTCTCTGCCTGCCTCTCTGCCTACTTGTGATCTCTCTCTCTGTCACATAAATAAATAAAATCTTAAAAAAAAATTAAAAAAAAAATGGGCAGAGGACATGAACAGACATTTCTGCAAAAAAGACATCCAGATGGCCAACAGAGACATGAAAAAGTACTCCACATCACTCAGCATCAGGGAAATACAAATCAAAACGACAATGAGATATCACCTCACACCAGTCAGAATGGCTAAAATTAACAATTCAGGATATGACAGGTGCTGGCAAGGATGTGGAGAAGGGGGAACCCTCCTACACTGTTGGTGGGAATGCAAGCTGGTGCAACCACTCTGGAAAACAGCATGGAGGTTCCTCAAAATGTTGAACATAGAACTACCCTATGACCCAGCAATTGCACTACAGGGTATTTACCCTAAAGATACAAACATAGTGATCCGAAGGGGCACGTGTACCCGAATGTTTATAGCAGCAATGTCTACAATAGCCAAACTATGGAAAGAACCTAGATGTCCATCAACAGATTAATAGATAAAGAAGATGTGGTATATATACACAATGGAATACTATGCAATCAAAGGAAATGAAATCTTGCCATTTGCGACGATGTGGATGGAACTAGAGGGTATCATGCTTAGTGAAATAAGTCAATCGGAGAAAGACAACTATCATATGATCTCCCTGATGTGAGGACATAGAGATGCAACATGGGGGTTCAGGGGGGTAGGAGAAGAATAAATGAAACAAGATGGGATTGGGAGGGAGACAAACCATAAATGACTCTTAATCTCACAAAACAAACTGGGGGTTGCTGGGGGAAGGTGGGGATGGGAGAGGGGGAGGGTGTTATGGACATTGGGGAGGGTATGTGCTATGGTGAGGGCTGTGAAGTGTGTAAACCTGGTGATTCACAGACCTATACCCCTGGGGATAAAAATACATTATATTTTTATATTTATAAAAAAAAATGGATGAATACCCAACTTTTGTAGCAACATGAACGGGACTGGAAGTGATTATGCTGAGTGAAATAAGTTAAGCAGAGAGAGTCAAGTATCATATGGTTTCACTTATTTGTGGAGCATAACAAATGACATGGAAGACATTGGGAGATGGAGAGGAGAAGGAAGTTGAGGGAAATTGGAAGGGGAGGCGAACCATAAGAGACTATGGACTCTGAAAAACAAGCCGAGGGTTTTGAAGGGGCGGGGGTGGGAGGTTGGGGGAACCAGGTGGTGGGTAATAGGGAGGGCACCAATTGCATGGAGCACTGGGTGTTGTGCAAAAACAATGAATACTGTTACGCTGAAAAAAAAATAAATTAATTAATTTAAAGAAAAAAGGAAGAAAACCTTGAATTATTAAAAAAATAGAAAAAAGTTAATATTCCATTGTTATTTACATTTATAATTATTCAATTATTAGTTTTCATGTATTTATTGAATTTACATATTTCTAATTTATGAGACATTTCCAAGTTTCTTGCTAATTTTTCTATTCTACATTTGTCCTTTTCTTTCTTTTTTTTTTTTAAGAGCTTATTTATTTATTTGACCAATAGAGAGATCACAGGTAGGCAGAGAGGCAGAGAGGCAGACCCAGACAGAGAAAGAGGAGGAAGCAGACTCCCTGCCGAGCAAAGAGCCGGGTGCAGGCTCGATCCTAGGACCCTGAGATCATGACCTGAGCCGAAGGCAGAGGTTTAACCCACTGAGCCACCCAGGTGCCCCAACATTTGTCCTTTTCTTAATGATTTATAAGACCTTTTTTTTTAAAAGATTTTATTTATTTGACAGATGGCGATCACAAGTAGGCAGAGAAGCAGGCAGAGAGAGAGGAGGAAGAAGGCTCCCTGCTGAGCAGATAGCCCAATGCAGGGCTTGATCCCTGGACTCTGGGATCATGACCTGAGCTGAAGGCAGAGGCTTAACCCACTGAGCCACCCAGGAGCCCCTGTAAGACCTCTTTATATAGGAAAGATATTAACCATCTGTCAGTTATATATGTTGCAATTTAATCCTAATTTATAATTTCTAAGTTGTCTAATGACTTTGATTATTTTATGTGCTGACATTCATAAGCCTTTATTTTTATGTAGTCACACGTATCAATCTTTTCCCTTGCTTTTATACTTAGAATATTCTTCTTCATCTCAAGATTATATAAACATTTACCTATATTTTCTCTACCTTATTTATAGTTTCACTTTTATATAATTTCCTTAAATCATCTTTTTATTTTTATTTTTTTACATGGAGCAAGTTAAACATTTAACTTGAAATTTTTTGGCAAGTAGCAAACTGAGTGTCCTACTATCATTTATTCAAGATCCTTCCTTTCTTCACTATGGTTGTTTTTCCATTGGTGCATTTTCAGATGAAGGTTCAAGAGGGCAGGATCAAGGTAGCCTATTTGTGGGGTGGATATGTAGAAAGACAGAGAAGGCTATTTAGGACAGACATTACACTTAATATAAGAACTGTACAGCAACATGCTGTGGAAAAAGAAGGCTAATCCTGGCCTGAGAAAAGGGAAGAGTATGGGTAAGTAGACACTCTTCACCTTGAGAAGGAGAAGCCATCATTTGGTTTTTGTCCATGTGGCACAAAAAAGACAGAAGTTAAGCCAGTAGGTTATGAGGAACCTGAGAATCTGGGACACTCTATTTTTCTCCCGTCTTTTCCTCAAGACAAATTACAGGGACAGCTAGACCATTCCAACAACAGTAACTTATAGAGTCTAAGTAATCCTCCAAATTGATACAAATGAATCTTGTTACTAAGCAGATGAAGAACTCAGGCCCTTAAAAAAATGAAGAAAAAAATTCCACTCGCTTCCTTACTTCAGGCTGATTCCACAACTCCTGTGACCCAGACTGTGGCTATGACTTGGTGATGGTTTTTGCCTGATTTGCCTGTGAGGGTTGTGTACTTTTTGAGACCCCCAAATAAAGAGGATAGATTCTGTCTTAATCTATATTGTTAATTCAATAGCCTAATTTAGAAACATTATAAAAAGAAAAAAATAGAGCAAGAAAAAAAAATTAGAGCTAGAATGGGATGGCCCCCAAAAGACCTAGGTTTTGTGGAACCTGAAGCTTCTTTTTTTTTTTTTTTTAATAATTTATTTATTTGACAGAGAGAAATCACAACTAGGCAGAGAGGCAGGCAGAGAGAGAGGAGGAAGCAGGCTCCCCGCGGAGCAGAGAGCCCGATGCGGGGCTCGATCCCAGGACCTTGGGATCATGACCTGAGCCGAAGGCAGAGGCTTTAACCCACTGAGCCACCCAGGCGCCCGAACCTGAAGCTTCTTTCAGGAAAAGTTACACTTTGTTTTTTAAAGATTTTATGTATTTATTTGACAGAAAGAGATACAGCAAGAGAGGGAACACAAGGAGGGGGAGTAGGAGAGGGAGAAGCAGGCTTCCCGCCCAGCAGGGAGCCTGACCTGAGCTGACCACAGACTGTTAATGACTGAGCCATGCAGACTCCCCAAGAAAAGGTATATTTTGACCATAAAATTGCTAGGGGCCCTCCCCAGGTAAATTCACCTCTGGGACAATGAAATTTATAACATTAAGAAGTTTTTATTTTAGAGTTTTATGTAAGTGTTTTAAATTTTGTGTATTTTATGTAAATTTACTTATGAAGTATATTTATATATACGTCTTTATGAATGTTGTAATGGATAAATGCGGGTAATCTACATACCATCCAGTCTTTGTCATTTTTTTCCTGGCGATAGGCCACCTCATGCATTAATTCTTTCACATACTTCTTCTGTGAATGAGATGTGTTAAATGTCACCAGAAAGTCATTTGCTCCCTCCCGATAGATGACTCTTATGTCAAAAGGAGCCTCAGGTTTAACTGGAAAGGAAAAAGAAAGGAGGTCAGTCTATAGGGCAGTCAAGAAAACAATTATACTTTAATTCATCTACTCTGAAAATCACATTCTTTTTCTGAGTCAGTAACTGGGCAACTGTGGAGAAAACCGTTTCTTCTTCTTCTTCCTGATTCACAGCCTGACTACACTTTTCAGCCTCCCCAGCAGTTGGGTGTGGTCTTGTGAGCAATGTGGGTGGAAGTGATGTGCACCATCTCCCATCCTGGCCCAGGAACCTTATGTATGGCCCTATGCTTATTCCCTTTCTAACACTTGGAGACATATGTTGAAGACAAAGGAACCACAGAATGAAGGAACTCTAAATATTACTTGGAGGAGCATCAACCACATATTAGAAATACCTATTTTGGGACAGGACTGGAAGAGATTATGCTGAGCGAAATAAGTCAAGCAGAGAGAGTCAAGTATCATATGGTCTCACTTATTTGTGGAGCATAACAAATAACATGGAGGACATGGGGAGATGGAGAGGAGAGGGAGTTGAGGGAAACTGGAAGGGGAGATGAACCATGAGAGACTATGGAAAACAACCAGAGGGTTTTGAAGGGGCTGGGGGCAGGGGGAGGTTGAGGAACCAGGTAGTGGGTAATAGGGAGGGCACGTACTGCATGGAGCACTGGGTGTGGTGCAAAAACAATGAACACTGTTATGCTGAAAATAAACAAATAAAAAAAAAGAAAAAAAAAAGAAATACCTATTTTGATTCTTATGTGAGCAAAAAATAAACTTTTGGTGTTTGAGATATCATATGTTTTAGGGCTTATTTGTTATAGCAGCTAGTGCCAATTCTACACTAAAACATATTCTCTTTGCCTTTTGAATACTAGAGAACTTGCTAATAACTAGCCCCAAATAGGAGTATTTGAACTTTGAGTCCTCGTTATTCCAATAAAATCAGATTGTAAGCTGGGAGACTTGCACGTCTCGGCTATATAGAAGTTGAGGGTCTGCCTCCTGGCCCTAAGCTCATAACTTCCGGTGTGACTTCAGTCTATTGGCTCTAAATTCTTCTCTGGTCTCTTCCTTCTGCCTGCTTATCATGCAAAATTCCTCTTAGGATCATATGCACCATATATAAAATGCTATTGAGGGAGATAGGTTTTATTCTAGGCAAAATGATCCCAGAGAAACGTACCAAATTCCTTGAAAAGAATGCTTGTAGGGGGCCTCTCCACTATTGTCCAGGAGCTTTCCTGTCTTGGGTTCTTAGTTACTCTATCGCCAAAGCCTGGGCTGTTAGTTGTCTAAAGATGGGGCAGCCACTTTTTTGCATGGCTGATCTCAGACAGAGATGGGGAGCACATAGGCTAACATCTAAGCTAAACCTATTGTTAATGAGAGAGTATGTGCTCATCAAACTCTTACTCTGTAGACTGAACTGGAGTCTAAGCTACCTGATTTGGGCTTTAAGATTGATTTGCTGACCCACTAAAGTGAACTCATGTGGTGGAATTTGGCTCACTTATTGTAGTCACTCACTCATAGTGGTAACCACCTAGGATTTTCCTGCATTCCCCCAGAAATCCTGAAAAAGAGGTAGTGTCTCCTTTGCCCTTCGATGTCTTGTAAAAGAGGAAGTTTATTCTTTTCTACTCTTAGATGCACTATAGAAAGGGAAGGTACCCAGGGGGAACAAGGGGAAAAGGCAGGTGGGTATAAAGAAACAGACCAACAGAGAATATTGTCAACAATTTTCACGTGCCAAGTCAGTTCCTACTCTTCATTCAAGAGAATAATTAAGATTCACCTTCTCAATGAAACCTCTGACACTGAATTCCTTGCCTCATTCCCATCTCCCAAGGACTCCCAATAAGGGAAGAACAGACTGATATTGATTATACACCTACTAATCACCAAGTGCTTTAGTTACACAAGCTTCCACCAACAATCCCTTATTACTGCTATACTGATGAGGAAACTGAGTCTCAGAGAGATTAATTAAGTTCAGGCTTCTATAAAATGGTTTTCTAGTATTTAAAGCCAATTCTCTCTGATTCTGAGGCTTGCTCTTCTCTAGCTTTTGTTTCTGTGCTCCATTATCTCATACTGGCTTGCCAGGTTTCCTCCAAATAGGTCTGTCTCTGGTTCAAAGGGTGCCTTTGAGCACATTAGAAAAAGTAGCTAATTTTTCAAGCAATATTTTTATAAGTTAATTTATTCTGGAAATAATCTGAACAATAACAGATTTACTCCACCAAGGCAAATGGGAAGGGAGGAAGCTACCCCTCTAGCTTTATCAGAGGACCCAAACCTAAAGAAGGGGAAGTATGTGAGGGCCAGGTAGTTGCAGGGGAACTCTGGTCTAGGGCTCAATAAGGGGCTTCCAGCTTAAATTCAATTCAATGACAGTTCTGCCAATGAAATATAACTTTAAGAACCAGAAGAAGGTACTACTGAGTAATATGCCTCCACTCTCTCATGCTGGTTGTTTAAGGGTGCTTTCTAAAACCCCAAGAGGCTCCTAACTCCCACTTCACAGGGATATATGCTACCAGGTGTAAGCACTACTGCTTTTTTCCCTTGGCCCCTCAGATGTGTGTGTGTTTTTTTTTAAGATTTGTTTCTGCTGGGGTATAGAAATTGGGCCTCTGAGAGAACTGGGTATGATTTGGGAATTCAGATGGACAGGGTGCCACCTGGAGTCTCTAAAATGCCAGGAGTCTGTCAGAAGACTAAGAATCTCTGCTCTTTCTACCTGCTCTCAGAGAAGTGAGAGATACATATTTGCAATTATGTGTGTGTGTGTGTGTGTGTGTGCATATATATACATTTGCAATTTCAGTGATGAACCTGTAGATATTATGCTCTTGCACAGTGCACAAACTGACCATCCATCCATGACAGCCTAGTCTACAAATGACAAAACACAACTTTCTTGTGTCCTATACTCATAATTACCTTGTTGTTATTATCTCCTTCTTAGCTTTCACATAGGTTGTGGCCTATGTTGCTGTGTGACCAACATGCACAACCCTCTGCCTAATGTGTTTTTTTCACTATCTCTGCCTTTTTTCAGGGCAATTTTTTATAGATAGATCTTCTGCTTTTACTCTATATTTTACCAATTTAGTGAAGCAAAGCTGAGATAGATTTAAAGTTTCTCACCTCCTTGTTGTCTCTAATGAATACAGCTCTCTTACCTTTAATTTTCTTTTTGGGCACCAAAGAAGGGGTCAAAAATAGGGAGAGAAAGTGAGCCATAGTATTTAAAACCAGCAAAAGAATGCATCTCTTCAATCACTTTGTCCAGTTTCCTCCTTGTGTATATTGTTTTATCTAATCTCCATAGGTAGAATAAGTGTGGGTAGTTATTACTCCATTGCACTGATGCACTGTAATAGGTTTAGACATTCTCCTGCACCAAAGTCTGTCTGAGGTTTTGAAAATAACTATTTTTTCCCATTACTTACAGATTAGGATACTGAATCAGTGTCTTCATAAATCCCTAAATGGCAACCATACCCTTATACAACTTCTTACCTATTTTGACTATGTTCAATTTCTTGGAAGTTATGTTCTTTCCTCCAAGTTTCACATGTATTTCGCTGTCTCCAATTAGTAAGAATTTCTTTGTCTTAATGAAATACATCTCATGCAGTTTATCAAAAGTCAGGCATTTTACATTCAAAAGGGCTCCGCTGTAGAAACAAAAGGTGAATCCATCTTAAATCAAGTCAGAGTCTCTGTATACAATAGAGTAGCATTACATGGATATTTTAATTGTGTGACTTCAACTCTGTCCATAGGTATGTGGATGCATAGATGCTTATGAGAGAGAGAGAGAGAGAGAGAGAATTAAATAATGTGGCTTCTTGCTATTGTCATACCTAGTGATATACTGAATCTGAAACAGTCAAAGCATGTTCATGAAAAAGATGGAAAACTCCTATTTTTAAATGATCAATCATTGAAAAACAAATACTTGTTTAGGTGAGAAGGTAATTGCTCTTTTTGATATCCTGCAGAAATAAATTGAGAAAATAAAACCTGTAAAGAAATATTGCCCCCAGAAAACTTAAAGGAAATGATACAATAGTCTAAAGAATTGTATACATAAAACCAAACATACTTAATGGGTAATTTAGGGATTTTCAAAGGTAATTTGACTGTGCTCCACTTTTACCTATCAACAGACTTTAAAATCAACCCTTCTTCCCATGTTCCCTAGCTTAACACACAGTAGCCATGCTCTAGGAATTGAACTCTGTCACTTCCTCTTCCCAATTCAGATCAGACTTTCAGGAAACTAAGGAAGAGAGATTGTTGCCTCCTGTACACCTAACATCAAAATCTCCACATTGAGGCACTGGGGTGCTCAATCAGTTAAATGTCTGCCATTGGCTTAGGTCATGATCCCGGGGTCCTGGGATTGAGCCCTGTATTGGGCTCCCTGTTCAGCCTGGAATCTGCTTTTTCCTCTCCCTCTGCCTCTCCCCCCACTCGTGCACACACACACACTCTCTCTCAAATAAATAAATAAATAAATAAAAGATATTTTTTAAAAAGTTCCACATTGTACTTGTTAAATAAAAAGTATACGTTTGAGTTCCAGTAATAGCAGAACAACTTATGTCATACTAGTCCTCTAATATGTAACTATTATAAACCTTAAACAAGCTATTTTTTGGGGGGGAAATCCTATTTAAAAGCTTTAGAGAGTAACCAAAAGTATGCAGACATGAGAGGGAAATTAATCCTTTAAAAAGAGGTGGATGGTATCCTTGTTTCTGCTTTTTCAGTAATAGCAGAACAACTTATGTCATATTAGCCCTCTAATATGTAACTATTATAAACCTTAGACTAACTATTTTTTGGGAAATTCTATTTAAAAGCTTTAGAGAGTAACCAAAAGTATCCAGACATGAGAGGGAAATTAATCCTTTAAAAAGAGGTGGTTGGTATCCTTGTTTCTGCTTTTTTTTTTAAATTTGTTTGATGGCAATCCTCAGGTCACACTGTGATAGACATCTAGAATATAATGGAAAGCCACAATTTTATTTTCTTGAGAAGTTAGAGGACTTGTCTGCATGGCTGGATATTTTTTTTTTTTTAAAGATTTATTTATTTGACAGGCAGAGATCACAAGTAGGCAGAGAAGCAGGTAGAAAGAGAGGAAAGGAAGCAGGCTCCCTGCTGAGCAGGGAGCCCGATGTGGGGCTCGATCCCAGGACCCTGGGATCATGACCTGAGCCGAAAGCAGAGGCTTTAACCCACTGAGCCACCCAGGTGCCCCGTGGCTGGATATTTTTAATGGGGATGTATGACACCAGATCTGCATATAAATTTTGCTCATATCAGTATATGTCCCATTATTGTCAAGTGTGGGAGAGACTCTAAGAAAAACATGGGTTAGCGCTAGCTAGCTGGCTCTAGAAAGTACTGAAATGAGATTTTAGGTGCTGTCTCAAAATAAAAGAGAATTTGAAGATTAATCTAGTCCTGTTTACCTACTAACAGAGGTAAACCTAACATACAGCAGAGGAACTTAACAGAATCCAGAAAATCTGTTACCAATGTCTTTCATACATTCAAAAGCTACTAAAATTGATGAAAAAAAAAATGAGACCCATAGTCAAGACAAAAAGCAGTCAATGTAAAGCAGTCACTCTAAAGTGACCAGATGTAGGAATTAGCAGAAAAGGACCTTAAAGCAGCTTTTGTAAATATGTTCAAGGGCTAAACAAAGAATATGGCCATAATGATTGAATAGATGTGTAATGTTTATGGAGCAGTGGAAATTGTAAAAGAAAACCAGATGAAAATACTGTAATGAACAAGTAAATCCAAAATTTGTAAAAACGCACTGAGAGTATTGGATGGGCTTAACAACAGATTGAAGACAGCAGAGGAAAGGGTCAGTGAACTTGAAGCCAGAGCAATGACAAGTTTTCAGTCTGAAATAACAGAAATGGTCAGTGACCTTAGGGTAATATCAAGGGATAAATAAATATGTAATTAGAATTCCAGAACAAGAAAAGATACTAGGATGGAAAAGAAAACATAAAAAATAATGGCTGCAAATTTTCCAAATGTAACAAAAATGTCTATTTTCAGGTTTAAGAAACTCAGCAAATCCAAGCAGGATCAATCCAAAAGAAACCACACCTAGGCACATCACAGTTGAATGGCTGAAAAACAAAGGCAAATAGAAAATTTTGAAAGTACCTAGAGAAAAATATCACTTCTGATCAAAAACTATGGGAACTGAAGACCCTGGAATAATACCTTTAAAACTCTGGAAGAGAGAAAAAAAAATATGTCCACCTTGAAATCTCACATGCACAAAATAGTCTTCAATAATTAAAGTCAAGTAAAGATATTTCCAGATAAATAAAAATTGAGATAATTTGCATTAACTTCTTTAGACCAGAAGGCATTGATACCATAAGGGATTGCAGATCTATAGGAGACAACTAGGTGTACCAGAAAGGCTATACTTTGGTAAATATAAAAGACAATATATATATTTCTTTCTTTTAAATTATTTAAAGCTAAATGATTGCTTAAAACAAATATTATAACATTATTGTGGCATTTATAATGTATGGTAGATGTAAAAATATATAACAGTGCATAAGATAGGATGCAATAAGTGGAAGTATATTGATGTATCATTACAAGTTTCTTAGATTTCATATATGAAATAGTACAATATTAACTCTAAGTAAACTATGATAAGGTTGAATATTGTTAACTATTAGAGCAATCACTATGAAAAAGATATTGCCCAAAAGTACAAATAAGGAAGAAATTGAGTATCTCAATAGTTCTATTTCTTTCAGAGGAATTACATTTATTATCAACAAACTTCCAAAATAAGAAAACTCTATGCCAGATACTTCTATGTTGGTGACTTCTAGCAAATATTTAAGAAACATGCTAAGAAAAGCATGAGTTAGCAATAGCTAGATGGCTCTAGAAAGAACAGAACTGAAAACTGAGAACTGTGCCAATTCTACAGAAATTACTCTGGAAAATAGAGTAGAAACAGACTCTATCCAATTTATTTTATGAAGTTAGTTCAACTCTTGTACCAAAAGCTGGCAAAAATATCACAGAGAAGAAATTTATAGATAAATGTCCCCCTAGAATGTATATCGAAATTTCCTCAAGAAAATATTAACACATTGATGTTACTACTATGAGAAAGTAGGTCACATCCCAGGAAATCCAGTCAAGTTCAGCAATCAAATATGAATCATACAATTCACCATATTACCAGGACAAAAGTCATACATAATCTAATTATCTTAAGTAATGCAGATAGACATATGACAAAATTCAACATCCACCTATAATAAAAACTTTCAGCAATTAAAAGAAGAACATACCTTAACCTGATAAAGGAAATTTATAGAGTCTAGAGTTACTATCATATTTAATGGTGAAATTGTGAATGTTTCTCCTGTTGATAAGGACAAAACAGGAATAACCACTTTCACCACTTTTATTTATCAGAATACTAGAGGTTCTAGCCAGTGCGTAAGGCAAGAGGAAAAAGCAAACAAGAAGACACCCAATGTGAAAAGGAAGAAAAACACCTTTCTTTGCAGACAGCATTATATAGATTCTCCAACACAATTACAGGAACTAGTAGAGTGAATTCTTCAGGGTCAGAATATAAAAGACAATTTTATTTCTATAAGCTAGTATCAAACAATTAGAAAATATATTTTAAAAACAACTCCATTTATGATAACAATAAACATAAAATGCTTAGAGATAAAATTAATAAAGGATATTCAAGACCTTTGCAATGGACATTATAAAACATTCTCAGAGCTATTAAAGGAGATCTAAATAAATGGAATGGCATATTCATGGATTAACAAATTTAGTAGTGAGAAGATAGCAAATTCCACCAATGTAACATATATAATATTAATCAAAATCTCAGCAGGATTTAAAAGAAAAAAAAACAAGCTGATTCTAAAATTTATGTGGAGATATAAAGAGCTCAGAATACTCAAAACAACATTGAAAAAGTAGAGCAAATATGGAAGATTCAGAGCAGATGATTTTGAATTTACTATAAATCTATGATAATCAGGCCATTGTGCCCATTGGGGCACATGGATGGCTCAGTGTTTTCAGTGTCTGCCTTTGGCTCTGGTCATGATCCCAGGGTCCTGAGATCAAGCCCCGAACTGGGTTCCCCACTCAGTTAGAAATCTGTTTGTCTCTCTTCCTCTGCACGCTGCTCATGTGCACATTCTCTCTGTCTTTCTCAAAGATAAATAAATAAAATGTTAAAAAAAAGAATCAATAAGTTGATCACCAGAAAGTGTAGAGTTCAGAAATAGACTTGCACATAGAAGTTTAACTGATTTTCAATACAAGTGCCTTATCAGTTTGATAGGAAATAGAAAATCTTTTCAGCAGACTGTCCTGAAACAACTGAATAAATATATGGAAGATATGAACCATAATCTCATGAAAAATCAATTAGATATGAATTATAGACCTCAATTTAAAGTTCAAACTATAAAATATCTAGGAGAAAACACAAGAAAATATCTTTCTGATTTTGGGAGTGGACAAAAATAGTATTGACACACACAAAAATTAAACATAAAAGAGAAAAAAAAGACATATTGGACTTTCATCAAAATGAAAGCTTCTTCTTCATTGAAATACACCATTAAGAAAATGAAATGATAAGTTACACACTGGCAGAAAATAGTTGTAATCCATATATCTGACAAAGGAATTATATCCAGAAAATACAAAGAATTCATACCTACCAACAATAAAAGGATAAATAACTCTGTAAAAAAGACAAATGGCTTTAGCAGACACCTGTCACAAGAAAACATACAAATGGCCAGCAACTACTCAGAAAGATGGTCAACATTATTTGTTATTTGAAGAAGGTAAAGAAAAATCACGAGATACTGTTTTCAAAGCCACATGTTGGAGACGATGTGTAGCTCTCACATTTTGTTGGTTGATGAGTAGAATGGTATAACCAGTTTGGAAAACTGCTGTACAGTTTTCTACAAAGTTAAACACACACCCACCCTATGATTCAGCAATTCCACTATGGTTTTTACCACAGAGAAATGAAAGTGTGCGTTAACAAACACATCTGTAAAACAATTTAGTAGCAGCTTAAAAAAATAATAGTCTCAAATTTGAAAAATCTTCAGTGTCCATCAAGAGGAGAAAGGATTCAAATCTTGTGATGTATTCATGCAGTGGAATTAATAGCAGTTGAAAAGATGAGCTCTGATACATACATCAACATGGGTAATTCTTGAAAACATTTTGTTGTGTGAGAGAATTCATATAGAAAAGTGTAAACAGTGTGTCATTCCATTTATAAGAACTGTTGGAAACTGGCAAAACCAGGGGGTAATAGATTGTTCACATGGGATGAACGGCTGAAAGGGGACAGGAGGCATTCTTCTAAGGTGAAAGAAATGTTCCATATTAAAGAAGGAAGCAAAATATGTATTCTCATTATAAAAATAATTAAACAATGAAGAATAAAAATAAAAGTACTCATTTCTCTTCCTTCCTCAACCCTCAATTTAATGTCCCTCTCCTGTGATAAACATGGTTACCAATTTTTTTTTCTACATGCACTTCTAGCCAAATAGCCCTGAATAGAGGTATAGCTGGCTCAAATTTGAAGTGGGGATAGTGGCAGAAAAATAAAGGCTTTGTACAGATTTGCTTACAGGGAAAGAATTCTTCTAAATAACAAGTGATTTTTAAAAAAGATCATAGAGAATATCTTCTAAAAAGGTCCTTTACTATCTACAATCCAGAATGTGTTGGTTTTCTTTGGGAAACTGGATGTGGGTGTACTTAGCATGTGCTCAAGTGAGCCCTCTCTGGGATTGTTCCTGGACTCTGAGCAGAAAGAACAGGTTTGTGGCTTGAGATGAGGTGGGCATTGGGTTAAAATCTGCGAAGGATGCCTCAGCTTTAGGGGCAGAGTCTCCCAGCTCTGGGTTGCTCTGATCTTTGAGTGACTGGTTATGCTTCTGCATTCAGACAAAGATAGAGATGTTTGAAGAAATTTTAAGTTTATTAATTGGCTAAATATATTTACTTGTGGCACCTTCCTTAAAATTGTCCCACCCCCAATTATAGTTTTTTTGTTGTTATATTTTAAAGTATGCAATTGTTTTGGCTTTAAGTGTGTGTATGTGTGTGTGTGTGTGTGTGTGTGTGTGTGTGTGCATGTTGGACTTTCTAGAGAGCGTATCCTTCATTGAGGTTTTTCCCCTTGGAGTAGAGTAAATATCAAAAGCAAATTTTTAAGTTAGGCCAGATGGATACCAGGGGATAAACTTGGGATGAGTGTCACATGGAAAGTTCTGAAGATGGCAATACATCATAATTAGATGAATAAGGATAGAAGGGGAGAATTGGAGTAGTATTGCATTTCTGAATTTTAGGTAAGACATGATGTGGAGAAATTAGAAAGATAATAGCTTTTAGTTCAGTCATCAAGTTTAGAATATATTTGTAGGTAAAGCATGGTAGAATATTCAATTATAAATCCTTAACAAGAAGCAAGTTCTTGGTATTGTTGGAAGTTTAAGAAGAACCTAAAATGATATTCTTGGTTCATTCCCACCTTTCGGAGAATGAGATTAATAAGCAATGAAATAGAAAGGATCATCATATGGTTGGCTTGTGAGCCTTGGCATCCTTTTAAGTGTCTGAATTCCAGGATCCACTCTATATGGAGGGGAGGCCATGCTAGGAGCTAAGAAAACCCAGTGGCCTACAGTGGACAACCTCACTTTGTGCCAGTGGCCCTGGCCTCAAGTGATTAGAGGAAACTTAGTGTCTTCCCCATGATTAGTTAAACTCAAGTCAATCCAACTGAATTTCAAATAACTTAACTAGGTTAAAATAATCTACTTGGTTGCTAAGTGTTTATTGCTAAGATTAGACATATTCTAGAACTACACTGTTCAACACAATAGCCACTACTTGGTATGTGGTTATTGAACCTTGGAAATATGGCTAGTCCAAACTGTGATGTGCTCTATGAAATACACAACAGATTTTGAAGGTTTAGCATGCAAAAAAGAGTGTAAAATATCTCATTAATATTTTTATATTGATTGCATGTTGAAATTATATTTTGTATATATTAACTTAAATAAAATATATTATTAAATTAAATATATTATTATATTAAATATGTTAATGTAAATTAAATTAATTTCACCTATTTATTTTTCTTTTTTTTAAATGTGGCTACTAGAAAATTTAGAATTACATATATGGCTCAGATGTGTGTGGATTGCACTGTATTTCTGTCAGATAGAGCCATTTTAGGGTATTTTATGGGGAGAAAAAAAGCATTATAATTATCCAATGTTAAAATTAAACACAGAAACCAAACTTGAATATTCTCTGGGCAGACAAAATAAGTTAGTCATGTAAGTAAATGTTTTAGCTTATTTTGTAAGACAAGCAAGATTAACTTAACCTGGGTGACTTCTTGCTTATGTTTCTGACAATCATAAGCAAAACTTAAATTGTTTGCCAAAATTGATAGGAGGTAACCACTAACCAATTTCCATTCAGTTAAGAAAATTCTAACATTATAGCCAATCACTGTAAAGAATAAACCTTCATCGCCTTCACACTATGTAAGTTGCTTTATAACAATCTATCTCCAAGCTTCATTCCATATTTTAGTTTAAGTGCTCCTGGTTTGTAAACTTTTTGGTACATGCACAATAAACTTTCAGAAATTACTACTTCAGTGATTTGCTGGCTTTACTTCTGTTTTTTGTTTGTTTTATTTGTTTGTTTCGTTGTTGTTGATGTACTTTTGACCTCAGGCTAACAAATTTGGGCCTGTAGGACCTTCCCGGGGACCTCAACCCTAAGCCACTCACAAAAACCCTCTGTTTCTGAAAACAGAAACTGTTGGGAAAACCATAGTGCCTGCCTCTCTACCCTGTCTCCAGCTTCCTAAATTTCCTGCAATCATGTCTGACTTATCTGGATAAATGCATTTCTCCTGAGGGGGGCAGACAGGTATCTCCATGGAAATATTAAAAACAGAAACAAAAGCAAACTGTAGCTTTTATTCCTCATTTGGCCTTGAAAGAAAGAATCAATCTCAAAAATATCTAACAACTTTGACAGTTAGTATGGTTTACTGAAAAAAGACTAAATTAATTACCTGACAGATATTGCTAGGTAATTCTAGAGGTAGATTTGACAGGGTGCCCGAGTCACAGGTGGTAAATGATGAAACCAAGAGTGACGTATGTGAAGTGATATCTGTAGGGGGCAACTGGGAGTGAATGTGGTGCCCCCAAGAATGTGGGAATAAAGGAAATCAGTTGTCTTCTGAAAGCTGACTGTAGAACTTACACAAACAGCTAAAAAGCAGGGTTCCCAATTCAAGTGCCTATGGTATCTATAAGAGTGGGCCTAACTCCTGAACTGAGATTTAAATGTCCACCCACAGAAGCAGCTGGAATTCTACTTTGTACTTGTGCTGTATGGGCCCACTATTATCAAACCTGATTTTTAAAGAGATAAACTAGATGTTTAAGTGCTGGCAGCTAATCCTAAAAAAATTAATACGCACTTTAAAGTCTGAACCAAATAACCTTCATCTTAAAATGAACAAACTCCTTTGTTTTACTTTGTATTTACTGAACAAACTTTTGATCACATTTTTAATGAAAATCAGTCTACACTGAGAATTAAGTGCCACTTACAGGTACTGACCATATGCCCAATGCAAGGTAGTTGTTCTGATCAGAGAGCTTAAGTAACTCCTTGGTCACAGAGCTCCGTAAGGGTTGCTATTGGGATTCTAGCCTAGGTGACTGTTTTTGGTGCCTCTGTTTTGTCATTCTAGGTACCTGCAAACTGGTTAATGTTTTGGTGAATGAAAAATTTTCAGATCACCCAGTAAGAGTGGATTTATACTGCTATACACCCTACTGGCCTGCTCTGTTTCTCTTCTTCCCCAAGACCAAGTCTCATAGGTCCTGAGTCCAGTATGAATATCTGGGTATCTATAATAATTGTTATCTACCACTGTGAAATCATCAAATGGCATGCTAGTAATCTAATCCTATGATTTTGGCTAATCCAAGTACATTCCTGAGTGGCGGATCCTCTCACTGAACACTAACTAATTTAGTTTCTAACACTGGAATATTGATGGCCAGATCAGACAGGTGGTAAAGTCACCTAGGAAAATGCCCCTAGTAAACTGGGAAATAATACCTGGTTTCTATCAACAATCTGAACTGTGTAAAGACCTCATCAGAAAGCACATTTTTGAGTCATTTCCAATTTCTTCTTTATTAACATGTTAAAGGAATGGAAAGTTCCAATAAATCTAGTTTCACTGGAAAAGCAACCTAGCCTATCAAGCAAATATAGCACACCAGGTGACTTTGGTTTGAGAAACAATGTCCCTGCTGGGCCTAGGAATTGCATGAAAATCCCTGTCAACATAGATCTTTATAAAAACAGCTGCTCTCCAGGAGCACCTTAACCTCCTCATATTTGTTTCACACTGCGAAACATGTCTTAAGACAATCCCTTTCCCAATGGAAATATCTAAATCCAATTGAAAACCCCCAACAGAAGCTGCTGACAGATTACAATATGACAGGAAAAAAAAATCAAGAAATTTGAAAAAGGAAGTGGGCAAGTTTTTCAGGTGGGCAAGGAAGTGGTGTGAGGAAAAGTGGCCAGAAAGGCCATTTCAGCCTCCCAAGGAGAAACTACGCTAGCACGACAGTCCACCAAAGAGCTGAGTGGAAAACCCAAAGTCAAACCTCTGTTGAGGGGGTTTTGTCCATAAAAATGAGTGGATGGTTTGAATGAGTTGTTTGGCTGTGTTGGTATAATCTAGTTGCAGTAGAGATTCTGGACATTGAAAGTTGCTGTTCTTCTGACGATTTATTTCTGGAAAGTGTGTTAGAGAAGCCAACCTACAGAGGCAGAGTGAGAATGCACTATGGAATTCAAGTCCAAGACCATCCTTCTCCAATGACTCCATCAGGAAGCACTGCATAAGCACATGCAGGAAAGCTCCTGTAATTTAATGTAACACATGTGATTTAGGGCTTGTCTAGACTTTGTATTAGAGGGGCTTGGCTGAATGTCTACTGAGTTTAAGAAGCCCTCTTTTCCGACTGGTGGATCTTGACTTACTTTTTTTTCTAAGACACTAATTAGGTCATCTGATATGAATTTGGAGATAACCCTAAATTAGAATTTCACATTGGAGTATTTTTTTCAGGTCATCAGGGAGAGTAACCCTCAGCAACAAAAGATGGTTTGTGGAGGGAGAAGAAAGCTCCTTGAGCTCTTCACCAAACTTTCAAACCAGAGAGAGACTTTCTCTTTTCCCTTGCCTTTTCTCTGAGACCTCATGAATCCAAGAGCTGGGTTTTCCTGCGGATTTTTGGAAAATTGATACTGAGGGTATCATGCGAAGTGAAACTATGTCAAGAGAGTAGAAGTTAGGTCTGTACTCAGATTTTGTTATTTTAATGCTCTTTTCCCATTACTTATTATATACTGGATGTGTCTTCTAATTAAATTGTTAAAGTATTAAATTATTTGATCATCCAAACCTCCTTATGAGTTAGTGTATTTCATTAACAGGTGAAGAAACTGAGGCATAGATGAGTTACATAACTTGCTTTAGGTTAAAAAGCCAAGTCCATGCAGTATTGGGATCAGAAACCAGGTAACTGTGCTCCAGGGTGCAACAAAGCACTAGACTGTCTCGCATTGGACAAAGAAATCTGGGGAAGGAGTGTCCTAGGAAGGCAAGATTTAAACTCTGCCATGAAGTCAGGATTGTGAGGTCTCCAAGCTCCATCCCATCAGTTTGCTGTAGCAGCAAGGCCTGACAGAAGAACCTGTGAGAGCATCTCTGCTGGAGTCTTTTGGTGAAGAACAGGGAGTTTCAGGAAGTTTTTGGAATCTATTTGACTTTAGTACTTGAGAATTAGGCCCCATACTCCCTCCCTTGCTAAGTAGCACATGAAACGAGAGGCAGGATTTCTAGGCACCTCACCATATTTCAAGTTCCAGATTGGTGATATTGACATCGGGGTCATCAAAAGCACAGGTCAGCAAGTGCTGGGTTCCATCCACTTCCAACTGACTGTAGCAAGAGAATGAATAGTCATCCAGTTCGGCATCTTCAAACTCTCCTGGGCAAGAACAAATCTGCAGCTGTTAATGAAGCAAATGAGTGCCTCCTTTTGAAATCTGGAGTGACATTAAAGAAATGGTAGCCTTTTGGGGCAAACATGAAAGAATGATTATAGGTTTCTTTAAAGAAGAAAAGCCCAAGGGTAGAGACAGAAAAACCAATACCAATACCCAAACTGAAAAAAGCCCAAACCCAAACCAAATTGATCTCTAGTGAGCGCAGATTTTTCTAACAGGGAACAAAACCATCACAATTACTAAATAACCTCCAAATATTTCTAAATATTTCTGCTGTTGAGTTAGTGCACCAGAGATCTAGAATAGAATACTAAGTATACTCTTTCTTTAGAAGTATATTTAGAATATATTTAGAATAAATATACTTTCTTTTTTATATTGTTAATTTCTTCTGTTAAATGGTATATTTCAAATATGAGATACTTTATCTCCATTATTCAAATGCTACCTAATCTAGCCTTTGACGTTATCACTAATCTTCATTTATTCACTCCCAAGTATTTCTTTTTGAATGAAGGAAAATGAGAACCATCTTACAGTCAGAAGTTCACTTTTTAAGGGTAGCTTTTCCTTGCCTAAATAGGCATCCCAACCAAAAGTATAATTGATTATCTCCATTGTATGAATATTTATTTAAAGCAATTTGTCTTAAGCTACTAAAGCAAATGTGGTTAGAAAAAATTACATCTGCCAGGACTCAGATCTAGTAGACCTTCGCATGAATCCTACAGGTACTTCTTCTATAGGTATATAGATCCTTCCTCTATAGATATAATATCTATAGATATTATATCTTAAAGACATCAGAATTCTGGAAGTATGGAGGGAACCAGAATTTTTTCAGCCACTTTTGGGCAGTACAATCTGTCACAGATAGTACTAAATTTCTTAGACTGGGTTGAGGACCCTAAGATTAAACAGACATTTTGTATATATATTTCACAGTATTTAATAAAAAAATTGCCAGCAAATACACTTGGACTGGGACCTGAAAAAAATCCAGCATAACTGAAGCTATTCTCAGAGTGGTCAAATGTGAGCCTGTGATGGCTTCCAGGTCCATCAATACGAGAAATTACTTTGACCCATCAACAACAGAAATTAGAATCTGTTAGGGTTTTAAATAGGATATAGAATGTACTAAAAATTAAACCCCAGTTGAGTGTCCTGAATGCAATGAAATGTAGAAACAGCATCTTCTTTATTTCAATAACTAAGTAGGTCTGTGAGAAAATTAGTACAGCTAGTTGTGAGCAGACCAACTAGCTGAGTGACAGGTTGGTTCAGTTAAAGCCACAAATCTTGAAAAGCTAGATCTAGATAAGAGCTGTTGGCACTTCTCTTTCTGACCATTCCTAGAACCCACTAGGCTCACAATTCTGCCACTAGCAAAGACTTCTTATGTAATTTCAGCAAGGTATAGCTTTCTGCCTGATGACAGTTTTAAATAATGAGGGGAAACCCATCATTTAGGGCTCACATTTTAAAACATGTCATTCCTAATCTTACAGGAGTAAGCTCTTGTCTCCTAAGAACTGGCTGTTTTCTCAGTGGAATGGGTCTAGGTGGCTTTAGCCTGCCTTTACTTAGCAATCCTCACTCTGTCTTGACGTTTTCTCTTCTATAAATCTTCCACCAATCCTATACAACAGAACCTACATTACTGTCTGGATTCAGGCTTCTGTGGATCAGCTTTGTCTCCAAAATTCTTTGAGATCAATGTAAGCCAGAGAGAGAACACAGTCTAGCAGATGCTGAGCACCAGTAGAACAAAGCACTCCCACCTACCTTAGCCATCCTGTCTGGTGAAGTGAGTCTGATGTACATTTTCATACAATATACAAAGCACTGGTCATACAATTAAAGTGGCTATGTTTTGAGAAGCAGTTCATTGGCTCTTTAGCCAATAAAGTTGCTTTGTAACCGAGAAAAGTTCCCCTCAACAACTTGCAAAATTGCAAGGCATTTTACAAAGAGAATATTATACTTGATCTAAGCTGAAAAATCCTTAGGTAAAGGTTATATACCTAGTGGTTAAGGCCTCCGACACCACAGCTGGACAGATATGGGTTTAAATTTTTATTATTCTACATTTTAAGCTGTGGTCCTTGTCAGGTTACTCAACCTCTTTATGTCTCATTGTTTTGATATGGAAATCACATTATTTCGAAGAATGATTGAAGAAAATATATGCAAAGACATAGCTTAAAATACAGTAAGCACCCAATAAGGGTTAGCTATGACTATCATCTTTTTGTTGTTATTGTTTTTGAGAAATAAGAAATGAAAAGGTAAAATAAGAATTCTAATTCTGAAATATATGTGAAAAATTTGGGGGGCTCCTTTGAAAAAGAATTCTATGTCAAAAGTATTATTACTATGGCTTTGAAATTACTTAGAACTTTTAAACAGTGAGTTAACATATCCTTCTTTAAATGCTCACTATCTAAGCATATTTTTCTATAAAAATTTAATTATTTGAATATGTATTATAGACAAGACCATGTGGTTTAGAAATCTTCCTATTGAAAGAAATTAGTTAATTAAAAGCATAAATGGCTTGGATTTTTAAAAAATACCCCTTTCTTCTTTTGTTCATCCTTGTGGTTATCAAATAATGAATCTTTCAACAAATAGCAGCTGATTATTATACACCCCAAACTGAAACGTGTTTTCAGATGATCAATGTGGATGAGTGGTTAGATCTCCTAAATCCATCTGAAATTTAAAAAGTTGAAGTGAAAACTCAGTTTTCAGTTAGAATTCTTATTTCTTTGAAAAAAAAAAGTATGGCCACCAAGAAGAATTAGAGGGAATAGATTATACTCTGAAGAGTAAGAATTAGGTGTTACTTGCCAGCCAGCTATCTGTGCAAACACTAGGCAACACTTTCAAATAATAATCATCCCCACAAAGAGATTCATACATGGTCACACTGTGAAAAATGTCAGCCCTCTGATAATTCCCCTAGTGAAAATATTCTAGGAATTTCCACCCTTAGTAAATACATGACTTGACATATCTAAGCTGAATCATTAGACTGATGCATTTGATAACCTTGGTAAGAAAATTCTTTTTAACTCTTAAAGTGATAGGGCTTAATTATCAGGAACAAATGGGTGGTCCAAATTCCCAGTTGGTTTCTGTTGCGGCTTTTTTGCCTTTGTCTACAGTCCTGTTGTAATTACAACCTGTTTACTAAGTAGGCAGCACTGGCTTCTAGGTGTTAAATATTTAAAGGATCCCAAAGATTATTATAGGATGATAAATTTGCCAATATGTAGGAAATTAAATATACTTCAATGAGACAACTCATTCAGATCTTTCTCTGTTCAGTTATTCACTAAGAATCGCATGTAAGTCTATCAAAACTAAAGTATTTTGAAGAAATTTTCAAATACTCAATTCAAGTACTGAATATGTACATGTTCTAGACACTCTTTTAGGTGCTAGAGATATGGCATTGGTGAATGCAGACAAAGCTGTTATTTCTGGAAATTATTTTATCACGAAAGTCATGCTTTTGGAACCTCCTGAAAAGCCAAGCAAAAGAAATCTAGCTTGATTTTTTAACAAGGTAAAACTTCCTTGGAGATTCTCCAATAAGCACAACCATTGTGTCCATATGGGTGTTCTTTTTGTAAGAGCAGAGGCATTGACCAACAATTACATTTAGAGAGTCAAATGCATTCTTTTCTGACAATTCTAAGACTTTATAAACCACCCACAGTATTGTCCCTAAGACCTCCCATCCTGGTGGTTAGAACTTATAAAATGACTGAGTATGTGGTAAGGTCTCCAACTCCTTTCCAACCCAGTTCCAGATCAGGTCTGTTAGGGATCTGAGTCACCTGAAGCATATGCTAGAGATAATCTGAAATCCTAAAGAAAAGTTAGAAATGACTCACCATTCTGTGCATAGCCACTTTCTCCAGAAACGGCTTGAAGTATATAGAAAACCATACCAAAAGCTGTACCCAGAATCATCATTCTGAGAGAGAGAAAGAAAGGAGAGAGGAGGTGTGTGAGCCTATGTGTAGGAATGAATGAGAGAGAGCAGCAGTGAGAGAGAGACAGAGACAAATCTACAGCTTTAGCACTTTATACTTACTTAACCACAGACAGGGGGAAGTATAAACACAGCAAAAAAGAAGGCAAGTGCCAGAAACAGGAAGTCTGAGTAAAAGTATTGCTGTTGTAAGCAGAGGTAGCGGAAATGAAGGGATAGAGCTTTTGAATTATTGTACCTCTTTGACATTCCTGTCAGCCCCCAAACTTATTCAGCTTATTCCAGAGTAAAATAGCACATTCAAATCTAGCCCCAAACTACCCGAGACTAGAGTGTGAATAAGGTTCAATTAAAAAAAAAAAAAGGCAAGATAAAATTCTAAACCTAGAAATCTAATCAACTGATTGTCTGGGGTGAGTTTCTCTTTAAGGAAAGGTTCTGCACTTTATGAAGTAATATATTGTTATTTTAAATAGTTCACCTCCAATCTGTGAACATACACACTAGAGAGTTTCATAAGAACAGCAATTTTGTTTGGTTTTCTGTGTGTCCCTTGTACTTACTTAAGCCTTGCTCATCAAAGTAGGCATTCAAGAATTATTTATTTAGTTTAGGAGGTGGCAAACTATAGCCAAGGGACAAAATTTGGCCCACCACTTATTTTTGCAAATCAAGTTTTATTGGAGCGGAGATACTGTTGTGATATAACATTAGAGTTGAGGACCTACTGCAGAAACTACATGGCACACAAAATGTAAAATCTTTATGCTCTGGTCCTTCACAGAAAAAAGCTGTTGATCCCTTGCTTATTGGATAAAACAGTTATTTTCTCTGTGCGTTTTTAGTAGGATTTTATTTGTGAAAATGTGATTGCCACACAACATTTTGGGAACACACGGTATTCGCAAACCACACTGGTACCTCCCTACACGTATGGGGCAAAAGCTTAGCAAAATGACAAAGATAATTCAGACTCTTCCCAAACTTGTCTGCCAAACAAAACTGCTCCCAGCCTGGCTCCTGGGTTAAAGTAGTCATATTTGTTTAGTCTAATGGACTTCCTGGTAATTGTCGAATCTTTTTCTTTAAATCGCTATTAGTATTCAAATGAAGGTGCTGCTTGATAGTAATCCTGTTATCAACAGAGAGCCAGGCCTTCCCGAACACTGAGGACTGCTCAGGTCTTCACTGGCTAATCACCTGCACTGGAGCTATAAAATACCCCTCGGCTCTTTTTTAGAAAAAAAGCCATAAGACTAAAATTACAAGGTGTTGAGTACGGAGATGTGGAGTAGACAATGATAGTGAACTTTTGTTTGATTTATAGACATTGGGTAGATATTGGTCCTACAGTGCTGTAAAAGTGGCTGAATTAGCAAAGATGAACAACGCCCCAAAGTGTAAAACACAGAGTCTTTGAAAGCTGCGTGAGTTCGTGGATGTCATCATTACAGTTATTGTGACAGACTCATAAAGTAAGAAAAGAAGAACTGGGGTATCAGTACTAGTCTCTGGAAGCCTGTCTCCATTGTTGAGGCAGATCCAGTGAAAGGGATGGGGTGCCCTGTTAAGTGAAAGGGATGGGGTGGCCTGATAAGATCACACTCTGGACCACAAGCTCAAGGGACATTTCAGAGCAAGAAGCCAGCTGCATGGACACAATCTATCTCCTCCACCTGCTGAGGTTTTCTTTTGGCATTTTCAAACATATTTCAAAGAGTGACAATTTTGTGCATCAAATAATAATTTGTGCCCTCATTTCTAATCTTGTCTTGAAAGCTTGGCTAGAAAAATCACGAGTCTAATTCATGAAAATTGGTATGTTTTTGCATTGAGCTGAATATCCTTTCAAGAAAGATATAAATATGAATTCCCATAAACTAAATAAGTGTTAGAGAAGGAATCATGTATTGTATCTCTCCACCAACAAAGGACCCATGGATTGCTCAGGTTGTCGCTCCATGGGTGAGTAATTGGGTTGTGTCTCTTTAAATTCTCTTGTTTATCATTTTAGTGGACTATCATTTTGATTGTATCTCTTTCCTTTAGTTGTGAAGATGTAAAAGAACAAAGCCAAGACACAATATTTTGGTACAGCATGTGCTAGTTTGCTCAGGGGATTTCCACTGGTGTACTTACTCTTTTTGGGTGGGGCAGGAGATGCCTAAGGACCTAGAGAGAAACCTAGATATAGTGCGGGGAGCTCAAAGAAAAGAGAAGCCTCACTAGTCCTTCTAGAGATTCTGGGGGAGCAATGGTGCCTTCTCTACTTTCTTCACCCAAGTCTGGCTAGGCCTTTGGAAACTTAGGAAGAAGTTGCTTCTACCTACTTCTCCAGATGAGAGAGTTTCATTGTGTTGTTTTGTCATTACTCTGTGAGAGAAGTGGAGAGCTAAGAAAAGCAGATCAGGAAAGATGTTCAGGACACCTGAGTCTCCACCTGCAAAGTCAGGATCCCAGCAGTGGACTGAGGACAAAGCGGATCCTTGGACACTGAAGCCTGACTGTTGTACACGTCGCCCTTCTCTTTTCCTGTTGTTTCCTTATATCACTACCTTCTCTCTTCCCTCTCTTATATTCTGTCTTCCTTTAGTCTCACGCGTTCCTATGATGTGGTGAATCATAGAAAAGGAAAGGCATTTTATTGTTTCTCGTATACAAACAGAACACAGTGACTTTGTAAGACTCCCAGTATCAGTTGGTCACAACTTTCCTTTCTTCCTGTGTGTGTGTGTGTGTGTATGTGTGCGTGCATGTGATCATTCAGACTCTTAAACAGAGAAAGCAAGAACAATTTTCTTTTCCTACTGTAATAAGTTTTGTCTATAACTTTGTATATCACAAGTAGAGTCCTGAAGAGCTGAGAGAACTCACCTTTTGGCCAGATTTGAGGTTCCTGGATACGGGGAGGGAGAGGGTGTGTACTCTTTACTTGACTATTTACTGTTTGATTTCTTAGTAAAAATCCACTCCAGGAAGCCCCCGGTTTCGTCTCTTTGTCCCAGTCTGTAGGGACAAAGATTTTCTTAGGCAAATTTAGGCTTATTACTAATCCTCACTCTCTGAACTCATCCCTTAGGACCAGAAATTTCATTTCCATCCTTGACAGAAATTATTAATTTAGTGGGTCAGGCACCAACACATCAGCTCTTTCAGCACCCTTGGGAAACAAACTATTTTAAGAGCAAAAGCACTTCTCAGAGTCCGTTTTTGTACAAGGCTTATAAAATAGTCAGTGACATTTAGTCCCCAATGAGAAAGATTTAAAAGTTACTCACCTTGTGATTGGACATAGAAGGACAATAAAATGAAACAGCAGCTCCAATAGAAATAATAAGCAGTATATGTTGCTACAGGAATATCCTGGGCAAAATCTGATGTTTAAAAAATACTCAGAAAGTTCCAAAACATGTTCTATGAAATCTGTGGAAGTGTCCCCCACCCCCCACCATCACTTACCTTTCTTAATTAACAGTAAGATATTATCCATAAGATGGGAAAGAGTCTTGGGCACTTGCTTTCTGCTGGGAGAAAGAAATCCACACCAGCTCAGTGGAGTGACTGGGGACCCCCAAGAACTATGAAAAAAAAAAAAAAAAAAGAGGAAACCCCCCCAAGGCGTCAAGTAGGTGAGGATGACTGTAAGCAGACCTAATCTTGCTCTAGTCCTAAATGAATTGTCTTTAGCATTTTAACAGTGTGTGCTGAGTCAGTCCCTAGGGCTCTGAGGGGGGAGTCCCAACATCGTGAAGTTTCATTTCCAGGAGCACAACGTTTTCCTTGTTGTGGCTCTTCTTTCATTTCCCTTTCCTCCTTACCCTGTGTCTTCAGCCCCATGCCTTGCTGTCACGTCATGCAATGAGTTCTTTCTGGGCAGAGTTTGAAATGTCAGAGCTCTTTTGCCCTGACAAGATTTTAGTCTCTGTCTTTGGATACAACAAAAATGCAGTCTTTGAGTGCCTGTTTTTCACTCTTTGCTGAAGACATTTCTGCCAGAAAGAGAGTGTTTTGCTGTCAATACAGGCACAAATTTTGATACAAACATGAACGGAATGTCTATCCTTGAGGAAAGTGGTATGCCTGTTGGCAATGGGCGCAGATCCTGGCACTTTGTGGGGCAGCCCGGGGCAAAGTGTGGGTCTGTCTCTCCCTTCAGGCCCTTCCCATTAGATAGTTCACAGAAGGCTCCTGCTTACAACTCTAGGGTCAGTGCTTTGTAGTGTTTTGGAGAAAAGTCTGGATTAAGTGACACCATCCTGAGCCCTGGCCTGTGACTCTTTATGCATAGATGTCCTTGCAGGGAAGTTCTATGCAGAAAAGGCTATGCCTGCAGAACACTTTCCAGAGAACTGTGGTGCTGATTGCCGCACTAGTATCCAAATCCAGACAACCGGAAAAACTGGTAAGAGCTAGCCCTCAATCCTACTTCTTATGCTTCCCTGCCCTCTTAGAACCTAGAACCTGTGCAAATTAAGTCCTCAAGAACAGCACTAGTGTCTGGTGTCTGATAGTTTCCTAAGCTAATTATCAACATAAGCAAAGTGACCCTGAGTGATATTGTTCATGGAGTTGCCACATAGAATCGGCAGATGTTCCTGGAAAAGAAGGAGCAAGGGGTCTGTCTGTTGGCAAATTACATGAGACTACGCTGAATTTTTAAGACACAATTGTTACCTCCAGATGCTTTCCAAGAAAACAGAGAAGTCCTGCCTACTTTTGCTTATGGATGTGTGAACTTTTGTGCTTGTATTTATTAGTCTCAGGAGACTTTGGAATTTTATATAGGACTTTCATTTCTTTTTGTATATTAGTTGGGCTATTTGGCTGAAATGAAGGAATTTGGAAATAGAGTGGTTCTAAGGAATATGAAGCTTTTTTGCTCTCTCAGAAGGTGACCCACGGCAGTGAGGAAGTTCCTTGGGCGCCCAGCCCACTCTTTCATTTCCTAGGATGTTGCTCTTATCTGTGTCTTTAAGGTCAGCTGACCTGTACCATGATCTTATTCCAGACTTTGAGAAGCAGATACAACAAGAAAGTGAAGAGGAGTCAGTTTCCCTTTTAAGAACATGATCTGAAAATGGTGTCTATCACTTCTATTCTTGTCTTATTGGTTAGAAGTAGTCACCACGGCCACTTTTAGCGGCAAGGGAGAAAGGAAAATGTAGTCTGAAAAGCAATAACTATGTTTCAAACTAAAACTGGAGAATCTATTAGTAGAAGGAAGAAGGGGAGAATGAATGTTGGGGCCAACAAGGAGCCTCTACAAGGGTCGTAGACTCAGTAGTTATGCCAAAGTACATCTCATGAAGAACACAGGCAGTGGTAGTCAATTCCACCTGCAGGGCCAGAGAGGAGGCAATTGAACTCGGGATTAAAGAATGCAAAATGACTTCAGGTGAATGGACCTAGATCCGGCAGGAAAGAACTTGCACTTGCCCAGTGGGGAAGTAAGACTTAATATTCAAACCGGGGCCATTTTTCCTGATCTCAGGTCTCTGATCCCAAGGAGCTTTAAAGAAAATTAAAACTCTAAAGCTAGGGTTCCAAATTTGGGTACTCCATGCATCTCTTGAAACTCTAAACCATATGTGGGGATCAAAGGTTTTTCTCTTCTTAGAACCTTAGAAGGGACAGTGACACAAAACTTTAAAATCCAATACATCAATCTGGGGAGGTGGACACCGTGACAAAGTAGATGAGCTGTTCTCAGGGGAACCGTGGACAATTAGAGACCAAGGCACCTGTGTCTGAGACTCTTGATTTGAGTTTCCTGGCTATTTCTCTCATGTCAATCTTGGCAGGTGAGGGGAGGTATGTCTGACAGTATGACATTGAATATTTGTGCTGGTCTCTACCTCCCTACTCTGGAGCAGGTAAGGCTGTCCTTTCTTATTCTGCCCCCATTTTTTGGAAGGGGGTTGACCTTGCTAGGGAGGCTTCTCACCATTTTCTTCTGTCTAGGCTCTGCATGCACCCTTTCTAAAGCAACTCTCTTCCTCTCTACAAACAGCATACTCTATTCCCTAACTTCATACCAAGTTGTGTGGTTTCTTAACTAAACTCTTTTCCACTACTAGAAGCAAAAAGGAGGGGATTTATTTTGGGTAAATGCAGAATGATAAAGGAGGCAGGGACAGGCAGGGAACTATAGACTGTGTACCAGTGTACATCTCATATTTGTGTTGTCACTGAAAGGACTCAACTTTTTTCCAGTTTATTATGAGAGGCTGAATTTTGCCTGCACTGATTACTTTACAATGTCTTTCAGAAAGGCAAAATCCTATTTCAAGTAAAATCTTAGGTCATTCTGGGCAGTGTTTTGTACCCAGATTTTCACAGTGTCTCTCATAAAGGTCTTATGGGCCACCAGAGGATGCAGGAAGAAAAGAGGGGGAAGCTGAGGCAGCATGTTGTGGGTCTATCTCCAACACGGGAAATATTAACCACTGCCTCCTCCCTGCTCCTACCCATGGGTTTTCCTTCCCACTTTGGCTCTTCCCGTCCCCCACTCCTCATACAAGAACAGACATTCCGAACTCTTCACTCAGGGAAGAAAGTTGCCCGTTGAAAACATTTAAGTAGAGAGTCTCTTCCTGGCTTGTGAATTCAGAAGTCTGAGCCTGGAGGTAGTAAAAGAGAAGAGTGGCATAAATAGAGTCACAAGGAAGAGGATTCTTAACTCCTCTGCCCTCTCAAATACCACTCTTTCCATCCCTCAGACTAGATGAGTATCCACATTGAGGGAGAGGAGAATGGAGAGATGGGGTAGGAAAAGTCTGTTCTCAGGCTGAGGGGGAGCACCTGGGAGAGCTCAGGTGGGAAGGAATGGGGTCCACAGCTGCAAACCATATGCCAGCGCCTGGGATCGTCTTGCAAGGTGAGTCAGAGCCGCTTCTTTCTACTCTTGGGGACTGTACACAATGCCATAATTCAGAGCTCTGCCAGCTATCCTTCCCATAAGGAAGGTGAGGACTTCATTTCACCACAGTCATCAGTTTCCCCTCCAACTTCCCAATGAAGACAATGCTCTAATATGATCTGGCTTTCCCCCCAACAAAGTTTCATATAATTGCTAAGTGCTGGAGGAGAATGGCCGTTCAGATGGGGGCTAGAAATAGGGAAAAGAAAATCCCTCTCTTTTTTTAGTCCCACCATAGATAGACCATACTTGAAGGAGGGGCTAAATGAACCAATGAGAAAATACTCTGAACCAAGAGAATAGTAACCTTCCTCCTGCTTAAAATTTGTTTAATAATATAGTTTTCTGCGTAGGATTTTGTTTGGAAAATAAATGAGATCTACCTCTTAAAGTGTAAAAATCTCTAGGTTCTGGTGAATAGGGCATGGACTTGAAATCACACTGGGGTTGCAGTTCAACTTCAGCACGGGTCTGTCATCAGCAAAATGGGGGAATAATATTTAATTCTGAGGGTCACTCTATGGTTGAAGTACATGCTTCAGGGCCTGTCATTAGGTATTTAGTGCAGGCAAGCTTTTTCTACCATCTGCTTTCATCAGGAGGGTACAAAATGTGGCAAATGACAGTGTTAAACCATCTGTCTCCCCAGTCAGTAGCTTTTATTCAAAAACCCTCTCCAGGAGGTCTCTTGCCACAACTGAAAATTATGATACTAGAAAACAGACTTCAAACTTCTGGCTTTCAATTTCAAAGCCACTCTTTAAAAGGTAGGGGAATTTAGAACAATTGTTTTTCAGGCAAGATATGTTCTTCTTTCCCTATCTCACCTGAAGCCTGTCCAATACATACAACCACTCCTACCCATGTCCCTCTCTTTCTCTCATAACTAGATAAAGAGGTATTCTTTCTCCTTCTAAATGAGGAAGGAGAGGGAACTCAAGGGAGTAGAAAAGAGAGAGTTGTGTTCTGGTGAGCACTCATGATGTGGAGTCTAGCATCCTAACACTTCTCTGCAGTAGCATATAAATCCAAGGTAAGGGAGAAGGTCCTAAGATAGGTTTGGGGGATGCAATAATAGAAGGAACCTGTGCTTCACTTCTCAACAGCATGCTGGGAGGTGGCCATCCCACAGGTTTCCCTAAACCTCTAGGTCACTGGAGAGTAGAATAGAAATGGTATTCCAGTACATGGTAGTACAGTACTACACTGCCTTTATTACTATAGCTTTATAGATCAGTTCTTTTAAAAAAGATTTATTTATTTATGAGAGAGAGAGAGAATGGTAGGGGAGAGGTAGAAGGAGAGAGAGAATCCTAAGCAGACTCCCTCCTGGGCACAGAGCCTGATGCAGTGCTCAATCCCAAGACCCTGAGATCATGACCTGAGCTGAAATCAAGAGTCAGACACTTAACCAACTGAGCCATCCAGGTTAAGTTTTGTTGTCAGGAAGTATGAAGTCCTCTAACTTTGTCCTTTTCCTCAAGAATGTTTTGGCTATTTGGGGAGTCTTGCATTTCTGTGAATTTTGGGATCAGGTTGTCAATTTCTGCATATAAGGCAGCTGGAATTTGATAGGGTTACATGAAATCTGAAAATTAGTTTTGGGAGTATTGATATATAAACAATATTAAGTCTTCCAATTCATTAAAATAGTGTATTTTTCCATTTCTAAGGTTTTCACTAATTTCTTCAAAATGTTTTGTGGATTTTAGTTTTCATGTCTCACTTTTTTTTCATTTATTCCTAGGTATTTTAATCTCTTTGATGCTCCTGTAAATGATCTTGTTTTCTTAATTTCCTTCTCATATTATTTGCTCTGGTATAGTAATGCAGTTGTTTTTAGAATATGAATCTTATATCCTATAATCTTTCTCAACTCACTTACTCTAATAGGTTTTTTCCCCCCTTGTGGATTGATTAGCAATTTCTATACACAAAATCATGTCATTTTTGAAGAGGGGTAGTTTTCCTTCTTTCTTTCTGATTTGGAATGTGTTTAATTCTTTTACTTGACTACGTCCCCTGGTTAGAGTTTCCAGTACAATGCTAAACAGAACTGGTGTGAGTGGACACTCTTGTTTTGTTTCTGATGGTAGGGGGAAAGCATTTAGCCACTCATCCTTGAACATGGTATCAGTTATGGGTTTTTTTAGTTGCCTCTTATCAGATTGAGGAATTTCCTTCCTATCCCTACTTTGTTGAGTATTTTAATCATGAAAAGGTGTTGTATTTTGTCAAATGCTTTTTGCATCTATTGAGGTGATTATGTGGCTTTTTCTTTTGTTTTACCAATAGGATAGATGACTTGTATTAATTTCCAGATGTTAAATGAATCTTACATTCCTTGGTCATGACTTTGTTACATTACTGGATTCAATTTGGCTAGTTGAGGATTTTTACATCCACATTCATACAGGACATTGATCTGTAGTTTTTTCTTGTGATGTCTTTATTTGTTTTGATATAGGGTAATAATGGCATCTTAGAACAAACTGGGATTTCTCACAAGCTTTTTTATATTTTGAAAGAATTTGTGAATGATTAACATTAGATCTTCTCTAAATATTTGATAGGATTTATCAGTGAAACCACATAGGCCTTTTCTTTGTGGGAAGTTTTAAAATTACTAATTCAACCTCTTTATTTGTTTAGGGTTATTCAGATTTTCTATTTCTTCTTGAGTCAGTTTTGATAGTTTGTGTCTTCCTCAGAACTTGTTTATCACCTCATTTATATAATTTGTTGTCATACCATTGTTTATAGTATTCCCTTATAATCATTTTTATTATTGTAAGATATATAGTGATGTCTCCTTTTTTATTCCTGAATTCTTAGTCTGAATTCTGAGTTCTTGAATTTCTGAATTTCTTAGTCTAGTTAAAGGTTTTTGTAAATTTTGTTGATCTCTTCAAATGTCTAATTTATCAAGGTATATACTTTTAAGAAAATCATGGAGAGAAGAGAAGAGGGGAGGTTAATACTTTGTGAGTCTATCCCTTACAGCCTCATATCTGATTAGGGAAAGTATTACTAACAAAAGAGTCATATTTTAGTATTATAATATGATTAGCTAGAATGATAGCACAAATACAAAAAAAAGATGAATCATGGTTCAGATGATGTGATTTAAAGAATTGTATGTTGTTAGTAGGATTCCAATGAGACTGATTGAAAAGCTCTTATTTCACATTATGTGATAAGCTCACAGATATGTACAGGGCACAGAAATCTTCTTTGAAACTGCATTTTATTTCACGGGAGCTACAAGTGTGGTGGAAAGCACATTTGACTAATAGGACATGAAATGTTCTTTTTAGGTCTGAGAGATTGGACATGATTAATGTGTGGCTGAATGAATGGTGGTTATATGTTCAGAGTTTGGCTCCTTCCAAGGTACATTATCTTTTTTTTTTTTTTTTTTTTTTCCCAAGGTACATTATCTTTAACTTGCATTCGTTGCGGAATATTGGTATAACAGTTAATACAGTGGGGTTGGAATCATGTAGATCTGCATTCTTAAAAGAGCTGTGTGACCCCTGGAGAGGTTATTCAACATCTCAAAATTTGAGTTCCCTATTAAATAAGGTTGTTGTCATAATCAAATGAGATAAAACAAGATGTTCATCATTGTATTAGTGATGATGGTAGTGGTGATGATGATGACAACAATGACGAAGGGCAGTGAGCCCCATAAATATGCATTTACTCACTTTCTGGAGATAATGCTAATTTCAAACCTCTTCAGATTTGCCCTTCTCTCATTGCAATGCAGACCTTCAGGGGACTGGTTTCCACTGGTAGCTTTCTTACTATGAGCTGTGTTTTTCTTTCCTACCTGGGTTTTTTCCCACTCACCATTCAGAACTTTCAGACTTTTCTTTTGATAAAAGTACTCAGAATTCCTTCTGTCCTCCCCCCACCCCCAATTATGAGTGTATCAATTCCTAATTACTTGCTGGCATTCATAAAGGATTCTTACTTTGCATCATTCATTACCTCAGTTGCTTCATAAACAAACATTTCTTGTAATTGTAAAACATCTACCTAGAAAGTTGAGGGAAAGGAGTGGTTTCTTTTTTTCAGTGTTAACCAGAGAAAGACTGAAAGTGATGCCTTATGACTAACATTTAAAGAAATGAGATGATTTGTGTTGATGAAGTCTTTGGAGTAGGTGGTTAATTTTTAGTATATACTTCTAATAGTCTTTTCTATTATCTGGACTAAACTTTAAAATTTCATTTTCCAAGTGATGAAATTAAAAATTTCCAAATAACGATACCTTTAAATACTGCAAAATATACTTTTGGATCCCATTTTTCAGGTCATTTGAGAATGTGTAACACAGTGATGAATTATCATTTTTTTGACCAAAAAGGAAAAAAAAGTGCTATACCCTATACCACAGTGAGCCAAAATCAATGAGAACACAAAGCGGGGAGGTGGAGAAACACAACCTATATCCATATACAAGAAAACTGACCATGAAAAACATTTATTATCATTATTATTATTTTTGCCAAGTGAGGAACATATAAAAACTTATGTGAAGTAAGAATAAATGTAGGAAATATTTATCTATCATAAAGCATTAAAATAAATAAAAACTGTGGTAAAGACTGCTTATTTTACAACTTCCTTCCATTGGTAAGGTGAGTTTTAAAAATCATTCTAGGGAGTGGGTAGCTTTGTTTCTTCTTCCCTGACTATCTGTCTCCTCCATCCTCCTAGGAGTAGGTTAACTGGGGAGATAACACTCAAGGGCTGCATCTATGTAGCAATAGAACAGGAGGCTGCAAGGGGAAAGGCTCAGTGTATTTATTGTGTGACTGACCTCCAAAGATTAATTGGCCTGCTTTCATTTTAAATTACCTGACGCTGGGGATTTAATAGAATGAGTCCAGGTTTGCATGTGATCAGAACAGCAGAAGCCAAGTAGCAGAATCAACTTTTGGTGCAGAGACAACAGGAAAAGCAGACCTGAGGGCCAGCAGTAACAGTCACCATTTGCTGAATACCTGTTATTTGGTAGGTTCCTGCTAAATGCCTTAAGGCTCATATCTTCGCAAAAACATTATTATGTGCATTTTTAAAATTGAAAACAGATTCAGAGGACTGGCTTGCACAGCCGAATTCATGCCACTATCCTATAATTTCTCTTTGATGTGATCTGTACCTCTCTAAGTTTGCTGAATATGGGAAGTTCAAAAATTAAGTTAATTCATATAGTAGTTTAAAGCTCATTTTCTTTTTTAAAAATTTATTTATTTATTTATTTTAGAGAGAGAGAAATTGAGAAGGGAGAGAGGAAGAGAATATCCATGCAGACTTTCAATGAGCACGGAGGCTGACGTAGAGCTTGATCTCACCAGCCATGAGAGCAGGACTTGAACTGAAACCAGGAGTTGGGCACTTAACCAAATGAACCACTTTGGAGACCCTAAGCTCATATTCTTCTTCTAAGGTCTGTAGACATCAAAAATTGCTGCTCATGGGGCGCCTGGGTATCTGAGTGGGTTAAGCCTCTGCCTTCAGCTCAGGCCATGGTCTCGGGGTCCTGGGGTCGAACCCCACATCAGGCTCTCTGCTCAGGGGGATCCTGCTTCCCGCTCTCTGTCTGCCTGCCTCTCCACTTACTTGTGATCTCTCTCTCTCTCTCTCTCTCTCTCAAATAAATGAATAAATAAAGTCTAAAAAAAAAGAATTGCTACAAATGGGTTTTCAGAAAAGCTTTCACATACATGGAGAACATTACTAAAATACATGCAAATCTAAAATCCTCCATGCTTTTATTCCTGCACCATCTCCCAGCCCTTTAGCTATCTAAAATAATTCTACAGTGTCTCTCCATGATTTCCTGCTCTTGTTTAATTAAAATCAATTTTTAATGAGAGTAAACTATGTATTTTTTAAAAAAGATTTATTTATTTATTTGAGAGAGAGACAGAGAGTGGAACAAAGGGCAGAGGGAGAGGATGAGGGAAGATCTCAAGTAGGTCCTTCACTGAGCACAGAGCCCCACACAGGGCTGGAGGCAGGGCTGAATCCTATGACCCTGTGATCATGACCTGAGTCAAAATCAATAGTTGGCCAGTTAACCGACTGAGTCATCCTGGCATCCCGAAAGCAAGCTGTAGTCTTAAATATGTTTTTTTCCAGTCTTTATTTCTCTTTGATCCCTCTCCTCTTTTTCTTGCAGATAACAAACAACTGGCCTCATTCTGGCTGGCTACAGCTATTTCTGTCCTTGTTATCCTGCGATGAGTTACTATGTTAAGCAATATCTTAACAATTGCAGGCAAGCATGTTGATGTTTCCCAGTGATTTACCAACATGCTTGCTGAACAACAAAAAAAGGTGTTCAGGTAGGAAATTTTAGAGATATTAGGTTTTCCTGTTTACTTAGTTTAAGCAATAGTTCTATCTTGACACACTGACTTTTATTTTTGTGATGCATCAGAAGTTGATTTATTTTTGTGTTTTAGTCACTTAACAGTAGTTGTGCGCCATGAGACAGTTCAAATGAGTAGGATTTGATTTTTTTTTTCCACAGACAATAGAAACACAATAAAAATCTTGAACCTATTTTGAACTGAAATTAAAAGGACCCCCCCAACTCATTTTCTGCTTGGTTTCTGAAGCCCAGTTCATCACAAACTCTTATATATCTATCAACCTGTTAACTTCTAAGCTGTTAGCCAACTTATGGTCTCAGTCAGCATTTTAGGACAGAACTATGTTGATATCAAATTTTGCTTACAGATACAAATTGTTTTTGAACAAATTGTGGGAACAAAAGCCTTTGTTTAATCTGACACTCTGCTTGTGGTTTATAGGTGTTAAAAACATTTTCCCCAATAAGGGAACACCCAAAATACATGTAATTAACACCTTGGTAATTATATAATAAAAATGAATGGATAGATGTTTTCTCTTCCTGGTAATACTGGAACTTAAAAATGCTAGGCCCACCAAGAGCTCATTTAGTGCCATTCTGAGTTGTATTTACATGTGTCTTCAGTAAAGAATATTTTCTGGGCAGCAGTATTCAGTATCAAAAATGTGATATCCAGATATCTTACCTGATACTCCAAAAAAAAAAAAAAAAGAAAGAAAGAAAGAAAACGAAAAGAAAAGAAAAAAAGAAAGAAGAAAAAAAGGAAAGAAAAAGAAAAATTTGCCAGGTAATTTTATCTAGTCCTGTAAACAGCTTTTGATTTCAAAGATTTAAAAATTTTATTCAGATATGAGTCATTATTCTAGTAAGGTGAATTAAACTGGTCACTTAAAAGAAGGTAAGAATTGACTAAAAGAGCAGTTTGGTTCTTAAGGATGATTCTTAATAAGTTAAGAACACTCTAGGATTGAAAAGAGGAACACAGAAAAATATGTTGCTCTCAGAACAGCAGAGTAGAATAGGATTTTGTTTTGTATTTTCTGTAATTTTCTCCAATCTGATTGAAGAGACAATTCAATAGTGATTTTAATTCATGTTCCCTCTCAATGAGTGTTTTAGAGAAGCCTTATGTAATTGCAAATAGGTCAGCCAGTGTTAGTAAGTGATTTACAATTGCAGAACACATTCTCATCACAGTAGGTCAGGTCAGTGTCCTGCCAAGCACAATTCTACTTGTGTAAGTTCAGCTCTCACAGTATACATATCTATGTATCATTTGAAAACAGAGAAGAAAAAAATTGGGGTTACAGAGCCTTATTTCCAAAGCAGTGCAATATGAGTTGCAGTCCATTCAGTGGAATTGGGTAGAATTTCAAGACTAGCCACTCAGGCTTTAGGCCAGGATAGAAACAGATAGACAACAGCTATCTGTTAAAAAAAAAAATTGTCTTGAAAGAAAAATATCATTACTGTGGCATCAAATACTTTAGGAGTCTGGCATACTAGGTAACACAGAAGGATGTTTAACTAGGTGCTATCAATAAATAAAACACTTCTTAGGGCAACACATAGCAAAAAGCTAAGATTTCCTTTGCAAATGTTCTTCTTTACTCATTCAACAGTCAATGGAAATTTGGGCTCTTTAGTTTGGCCATTGTTGATAATGCTGCTATAAACATCTGGGTGCATGTACCCCTTTGAATATGCATTTTTGGCTCCTTTAGGTAAATACCTAGTAGTGTAATTTCTGGGTTCTAGAGTAGCTCTATTTTTAACTTTTTAAAGGAACCTCCATACTGTTCTCCAGAGTGGCTGCACCAGTTTTCATTCCCACCAACAGTGGAAGAATGTTCCACTTTCTCCACATCCTCTCTAAAAGTTGTTTCTTCTGTTAATTTTAGCCATTCTGACAGGTGTGAGGTGGTAGCTCATCATGGTTTTGGTTTATATTTCCCTGATGATGAGTGATGTTGAGCACCTTTTCATATGTCTGCTATTCTTTGGGAAAATGACTATTCATGTCTTTTGCCCATTTATTAACTGGAATATTTGTTTTTGGGGTATTGAGTTTGATAAGTTCTTCATAGATTTTGGCTACTAACCCTTTATCAGATATGCCATTTGCAAATATTTTCTCCCATTGCATAAGCTGCTTTTTAGTTTAATTGATTGTTTCCTTCACTGTGCAGAAGATTTTTATCTTGTTTAAGTCCCAATAATTCATTTTTTGCTTTTATTTCCCTTGCTTCTGGTGTGGTATCTATTAAGAAGTTGCTACTGCCGAGGTCAAAGAAGTTTCTTCCTGTGTTCTCCTGTAGGATTCTGATGGCTTCCTGTCTCACATTTATCTCACATTACCATTCATCCATTTTGAGTTTATTTTTGTGTATGGTGTAAGAAAGTGGTTCAGTTTCATTCTTCTGCATGTTGCTGTCCAGTTTTCCCAACATCATTTGTTGAAGAGACAGTCTTTTTTCCATCAGATATACTTTTCAGCTTTGTTGAAAATCAGTTACCTATGTAGTTGTGGGTCTATTTCTGGGTTTTCTACTCTGTTCCATTGAACTGTGTGTCGGTTTGTGCACCAGTACCATACTATCTTGATGACTACAGCTTTGTAATATAGCTTAAAATCTGGAATCATGGTGCCTCCAGTTTTGTTTTTCTTTTTCAGGATTGTTTTGGCTATTCGGGGTCTTTTGTAGATCCATACAAATTTTAAGATTGTTTGTTCTAGCTCTGTGAAAAATCCTGGTAATATTTTGACAGGGATTGTATTAAATGTGTAAATTGCTTGGGTAGTATAGACATTTTAACAATGTTTGTTCATCTAATCCATAAGCATGGATACTTTTCCATTTCTTTGTGTCCTCTTGTTTCTTTTGTAAGAGTTCTATAGTTTTCTAAATCTTTTACCTCTTTGGTTATGTTTATTCCTATAAATCTTATGGGTTTTGATGTAATTGCAGATGGGTTCGATTCCTAGATTTCTTTTTCTGCCATTTCATTATTTGTATGTAGAAAAGCAACAGATTTCTGTACATTGGTTTTATATCCTGCGACTTTGCTGAGTTCATATATTAGTTCTAGCAATTTTTTGGTGGAGTCTTTTGGGTTTTCTACATAGAGTATCATGTCATCCACATATAGTCAAAGTTTGACTTCTTCTTTGCCAAATTGTATGTCTTTTATTTCTTTTGTTTGATTGTTGAGGCTAAGGTTTCCAGTACTATGTTAAATAGTAATGATGAGAATGGACATCCTTGTCTTGTTCCTGACCATAGAGGGAAGGCATTCAGTTTTTCCCATTTGAGAATGATATGAGCTGTGGGTCTTTCATATATGGCCTTTATGATGTTGAGGTTTGTTCCATCTATTCCTACTTTGTTGAGGGCTTTTATCAAGAATGGATGGTCTATTTTGTCAAAAAGCATTTGTCAAAAAGATGCTTTTTCTGCATCTATTGAGGGGATCATATGGTTCTTATCTGTTCTTTTATTAATGTGGTATAACACGTTGGATGATTTGTGAATATTGAACCAGGCTTGCAGCCCAGGAATAAATCCCACTTGATCACTATGTTGTCACCTCTCTCCTTTTATGATTTTATCTAATTGGGTCCTTTTTCTTTTTTTTTTTTTTTTTCTGATAAGCCTGGGTAGGGGTTCTGGGTAAGAATTCTGGGTAAGAATTCTATTAATTCTTTCAAAGGATCAGCTCTTAGTTTTGTTGATCTTTTCTACTGTTTTTGTTGTTGTTGTTGTTGCTGTTGTTTCTGTTTATTTCTAATATTTATTATTTTCCCTCTTCTGTTGGTTTTAGGTTTTATTTGCTATTCCTTTTTTATCCTTTAGATGCAAGGTTAGGTTGTGTATTTGAGACTTTTCTTGTTTCTTGAGTTAGGCCTGTATTGCAATATACTTCACTCTTAGGATTGTCTTTGCTGCATCCCAAAGGTATTGGACTATTATGTGTTCATTTGCATTTACGTTCTTGTACTTTTTATTTCTTCTTTAATTTCCTGGTTAACCCATTCATTCTTTTTAGTAAGATGTCCTTAACCTCCATATATTTGTGGCCTTTCAACTTTTTTCTTATGGTTGACTTTAAGTTTCATAGCATTGGGGTCTGAAAATAAGCATGGCATGAGCTCAATCTTTTACAACTTGTTGAGGGCTGATTTGTGACCCAGTATATGAACTATTCTAGAGAATGTTCCAGGTGCACTCAAAAAGAAAGAATGTGTATTCTGCTACTTTAGGGTGAAATGTTCAAATATATCTGTTAATTCCATGTGGTCCAGTGTGTCATTCAAAGCCATTGTTTCCATGTTGATTCTGCTTAGATGATCCGTCCATTGCTGTAAGTGGGGTGTTAAAGTCCCCCACTATTATTGTATTATTATCATTAATTTCTTTATGTTTGTTATTAATTGATTTATATATTTGGGTACTCCAAGTTGGGGGCATAAATATTGACAATTGTTAGAACTTCTTGATGGATTAAACCCCCTTAGTTATGATATAGTGCTCTTCTTCATCTATTGTTATAATCTTTTTCTTAAAATCTGGTTTGTCTGATATAAGTATGGTTATTCTGGCCTTCTTTTGATGTCCATTAATAAGGTAGATTGTTCTCTAGCCCCTACTTACTCTCCATTTCTTCTTTCTTTCTTTCACTCTTTCTTTCTCTCTCTCTCTCTTCCTTTTCCTTCCTTCCTTTTTTCATTAAGATCTCATTTATTTATGTGAAAGAGAGAGAGTAAGAGTGGGGGGAAGGGCAGAGGGAGAAAGAGAAAGAGGGAGAAGGAGAAGCAGACTCCCCACTGAGCAGGGAGAATGATGTGGGGTTCAATCCCAGAACCTGGAGATCACAACCTGAGCCAAAGTAAGACACATAGCCGACAGCTACCCAAGTGCTCCTCCATCTCATCACTTTCAATCTGGAGATGTCTTTAGGTCTAAATGAATCGCTTGGGGTGTCTGGGTGGCTCAGTGGGTTAAAGCCTCTGCCTTCGGCTCAGATCATGATCCCAGGGTCCTGGGATCGAGACCCACTTCAGGCTCTCTGCTCTGTGGGGAGTCTGCTTCTTCCTCTCTCTCTCGGCCTGCCTCTCTGCCTACTTGTGATTTCTGTCTGTCAAATAAATAAATTAAAAAAAAATGAGTCTCTTGAGCAGCATATAAATGGATCCTGTTTTTTTTCGTTTCCATTTGAATACCCTATGTCTTTTAATTAGAGCGTTTAGTCCATTTATATTCAGAGTGATTACTGAAAAATACGAATTCAGTGACATTGTGTTACCTATAAAGTTGGTGTTTCTGGTGATGTTCTCTGTTCCTTTCTAGTCTTTGTTGTTTTTAATCTTTCTTTCCCACTCAGAGAGACCCCATACTATTTCTTGAAGAGCTGGTTTAGTGGTCACAAATTCCTTTAGTTTTTGTCTGGGAAACTATCTCTCCTTCCATTCTGAACAACAGCTTTGTTGGATAAAGTATTCTTGTCTTCATATTTTTCCCATAAAATACATTGAATGCATCTTACCATTCTCTTCTGGGCTGTCAAATTTTTTTTTTTAAACAGTTCTTTTTTTTCTTTTTTTTTTGTTTTAAGATTTTTATTTATTTGACAGACAGAGATCACAAGTAGGCAGAGAGGCAGGCAGAGAGAGAGGAGGAAGCAGGCTCCCTGCTGAGCAGAGAGCCCGACGCGGGGCTCGATCCCAGGACCCTGGGATCATGACCTGAGCCGAAGGCAGAGGCTTTAACCCACTGAGCCACCCAGGCGCCCCTGGCCTGTCAAATTTTTGTGAACGTATTTGCTGCAAAACTGATCTGTCTTCCCTTGTAGGTTAAAGACTTTTTTTTTTTTTTTCCTCCTGTTACTCTCAGGATTCTTTCCTTGTCTGTGGATTTAATGAATTTGACTGTGATATGACTTATTGATGGCTGGTTTCATTGAATTTAATGGGAATTTTCTGTACTTCCTGGATTCTGATGTCTGTGTCCTTCCCCAGACTAGGGAAGTTTTCAGCTATAATTTTTTAAAAAAACCTTCTGCGCCTTTTACTCTCTCTTTATTTTCTGGGACTCCTATGATACAAATGTTACTCCATCTTAATAAGTCACAGAATTCCCTAAATCTACCTTCATGATCTGTTACCTTTGTTTCCCCTTTTCTTTTCAGCTTCATTATTTTCTATAATTTTATTTTCTATATCACTGATTCATTCCTCTGCTTCATCCATCCTTGTTGTTATGAAACCCATTCAGGTTTGCATCTTGTTTGGAGCATTTTTAATTTCGACTTCACTATATTTTAGTTCTTTCATCTCTGCAGTAAGGGATTTTTTAGTATTGTCTATGCTTCTCCCACCCCCAAACCTAGCTAGTATCCTTATAATTGATGTTTTAAATTCTAGTTCAGACATCTTACTTATATCTATATTGATTAAATCCTTAGCCATCATCTCTTCCTGTTCTTTCTTTTGGAGTGAATTCCTCTGTCTTGTCATTTTGGAGACCAAATAAATAAATAAATAAATAAAATAAAGCAAAGTAACATTAAAATTAAAAAATTAAAGGAAAAAATAGATGGATAAAGAAAGCTAGATCCTTGATGTGTTTTTGGTCTGCTTGTTAAGAGAAGCTTGATAAAAAAAAAGAAAAAGGAAGATCAAAATTACAAAAAAAAGACCAAAAAAATGCTCTTTGTATATGCAAAAACAACAACAACAACAATAACAAAACAAACAAAAAAACCCAAAGGAAGCTAGATCCTGTTTCCCCTAGAGCTGAAGCTTTGTAGCACTCCATGATCAGTAGACTTGGTGTGTTTAAGGGATTTGTACCAGTCTTCTGGGAGAGAGGCCTGCTGCTTTGATTCTCAGGTGAACTTGCCCTAGTGGAGATGTACCTGCAGGACACAGAGGGTGGGGCTTGGTGTAACAGCTCCATTCCCCACTTGGTGGCACAGGTTAGTTTATTGAGGTGGATCAGTGCTAGTGGGCAAGGGGTGAAAAGACTTGTCCTGCTCTCTCATCTCCAGAATGGGAACTTCATTCCTGCCACTCTTCATGAAGACTTCACAGACATGCAAAAATCACTCCTCCTGTATCCCCAGCTTCCAGATCCCCACCTTCACCCTGTCCTTATATGAGATGTCCATCTGCCAGGTGACACAGAACTCTTGTGCTTTATCTCAGGCATGGCTGGGTTTTGATACCCCACACTTCAGAAAAACTCATGGTATGGACCTGTGCTGATCCTCTTGGAGAAGGTCTCACTGTGCTGTGGCCAGCATTGGCTTGTTCCAGAAAATAGTTGTGCAACTGTGCAGTGGTTCAGAGTTTATGGGAAATTGCAACACAGCCAGCACCAGGGATTTCTGCCCTCAGTGAGAGTCTTTGTTCCTATGCTAGTGAATGGGGAAGTTTAAGGGCTCCCACAGAGTCTTTTGCCCATAGAAAGACCATCTATCCTCTACCAAATTGCACCTCAAAGAGGGGAGATACTTCTCCCTGACCAACCCAGGGGATACTTAGATTGTGTTGCCTGCTCCTGAGGCTCCACACTGCTTCTCCATCAAGGCTCTCCAGACACAACACTGGCTATGGTACTGACCTCTGAACATTCAGACTCTGTGCTCTGCTATTTATAAAAACGCGATGGTATTGAAACCCTCTCTTTTTTCCCCAGCCAATGGTTTTGGGAAACAGTTTTCTTGTGCAGTCACCTGTACGTGTTTTCACCCACCCCTGTTCTTTCTCTCAATCTCTTTCCCTACTCTCTCTGTGATCAGGGCTCCCTCTCCTCTGCAGCACCCATGACTCCTATGTCCCCAAAATCAACTCTTCACAGTTTCTACCTTCCAAAAGGTCATTTTTTCCCCTTGTTTGCAGACATGCAGCTTTGTTCTATAAGACTTAATGATGGATTTCTTGGGTGTTCAGAGTGATTTGGTGTTTATCTAGCTGTGTTTGAGGGAGGAGGCAAGCTTAGGGTCACCCTATTCCTCCACCATCTTAACCCTAAATGTCTTGTGTGCCAAGTCTTATGTCTCACCAGGGGGTGTCCCTCCCAGTCCTTGGGTCACTCTGTATACTTCTGCAGTACTGGTTGGCTACATTTCCAGGAAACAATAACAAATATAGAGCCCTGAATTTCCAATTGAATTCCATATTATTAAGGTGTGGGGGAGGAGACCAGGTGGAACTGTCTCTATGGTGCCTTCTTAACCCATAGAGGTTAATGCCTTGTCAGGGAGGGGGGCCAGGGCACTTATTCCCCAGTGACAGTTCAGCATTTGGCTGGAATGGGAAATTATAGAGGATCAGAGGCTCTGATTCTCCTAATTGCCTTAGTGATAGACTCCACCATTTTATTCATACAGTCTTGGGGACTCCTTGTCTACTGGGTGGATGGCATTTCATTCCCACAGATGGAGGTGATAGGGACACAGAGTTATTCACCAAGGAAGGCTAAATGTTTATACCTGGTTGGCAACTGAAGCCCTTAGAATAAAACTTTTGCAGACTCATCTTAACAAACCATAAGTAAACAACATGTTAACTGTCAACAGTATTCTAAAAAAGTGAATATAGGTGAAGAAGAAAGATGAGACAATTAAGATTGTCTTTGTTCATTCCATGGCTAGAACTTTCCTTTAGGAAGGAAACTTCTTAGAAAGGAAGGAAGTAGATAGCAGATGTTTATGAAGTCTGTATGACTAGATGTCTTAGTACATTTCAACTTACCATAAAAATAAACATTTTGGGTGATAGAAACTGAACATATTAGATTACATATGTGTAGGTCTAATAGCTTTGCCACTGAAGTCAAATTAAAATCCGTTCTGAATTTTACAAGGGGAAAGAGTTAAAAACCTATATTCTGATTTACTTCTGAAATGGTTAAAGCATTGCCCTGGACCGTAACACCAGAACTGTGGCTTCGAAACAATCTTTCAGATATTATCTGAAAATCTTCAAAACAAAATGCAAGTATGGCCATATTTTTTTAGCTGATTTGCCATACATGTATTTTAGGTGTCTGTCTGATTGTGCTCAGATGTGGGTAAGCAGCGGGGAGGAAAAAATAATGTTTCTTTACTCTGTGGATTAAAAAAAACCTTCAAATTACGTGCGTCTCACATGCTTTGGTAATCTTCCCCACATTCTGCACCATGATGTGGGCTAGATACTGCTAATTTGGTGTTTATTTCTTTGGGAGAAAACAAGCTTTGAAGAGAATGCTCTTACAGATAGGTGTTAGCTTCTGAGCTATGTGAAAAGAAATTGGTGATGCCATACATATGTCCATACATGATAATTTATACATGTTATTTTAATACAATTTTCCTCTCATTTTCTTTTTCATTTATCCCCTTCACCCACAATGACCTCCTATCCCCTAAATCCAGGTTGATAACTTAGTGTGTATCTTCTTATCTTTTTTGTCTGCTCATAGAAGCATATATAACATATATAATCAATGTATATACATACCACACATATGTAAATACATTATATAAACATGTATATTACATACATGTATAAGCCAACACATACATAGGCCTTTAGTTTTTGTCTTTTATTTGGCAAAAATAGGAGGATCATTTAATACATACTTCACTGAATCTGGGTTTATAATACCTTATGGAAATTTCTTTAAATCAACTAGTTCCTTAAATCAACTAGTTAAATCAACTAGAGAGAAAGAAGTCTTTCTCTCTGTCCTTTTTTTTTAGATGACTGCACAATGTTTTGTGATATGGATATATCACAGTTAACTCAATCATTCCCCATAAATGGCTTTTCCCCCTGTGTATTTCCATGGCACTAAATGAATGAATATATATATATATATGTATATATATATATATATATATAAAATATATAAAATGATAATGTTTTCCTTTGGGCTACAATATGGTTGTTGGGTTGGAGACCTCAAATATTTTTAATTTTAGTAAGTGTTGTAAGATTGCTTTCCAAAAAAAGTATGTTTTAATTCACATTTTTACCTCATTAGTTCATATTAGAGTAAATACGAGGTTCTAAATACTTGCTATTTAATGTGTGACCAATGATGGACCAGCAGCCTTGGCATCATCACCTGGGAGTTTGTTATAAATGCAACATCTTAGTCCTAGTCAAGATTTACTGAATCAGAATTCTCATCTAAATAATGCCCCCAAATGAATCATATATACTTTACCATCTGAAAATCACAGTTTCAAATCATTTGCAATTTGTGTTAAATTGGAAGAGGGTATATTACAAATATCTCCTCTAGAAGGATAATTAAGAAATTAATAATGGTAGTTAACTCTTGGGTGTAGCCCTGTGGGACTAGCAGACCAGACTGGGTGGAAACTTACTTTTTGCCACATATTATGTAACCTTTGAACTTCTCTGTGTGCCTGTATTATCTATTTGGAAAAATTTGAAGAGCAACTTCTTGCAAATACAGCAATTACTTTGCACCTCACATCTCTAGGAAGATGGCAGCTCCGCCCACAGTACTGCTGCTTTTGTCATGCTAGTGTATTCCAGTTTAAGAAATGTGGTGGGGGGGCGCCTGGGTGGCTCAGTGGGTTAAAGCCTCTGCCTTTGGCTCAGGTCATGATCCCAGGAGGCCTTCTTCTCTTCCTCTCTCTCTGCCTACTTGTGCTCTCTGTCAAATAAATAAAATCTTTTTTTTAATGATCTCTGTCTGTCAAATAAATAAAATCTTTTTTTTTATTTTTTAAAAGATTTTATTTATTTATTTGACAGAGAGACATCACAAGTAGGCAGAGAGGCAGGCAGAGAGAGAGAAGGAAGCAGGCTCCCCGCCTAGCAGAGAGCCCGATGTGGGGCTCGATCCCAGGACCCTGGGATCACAACCTGAGCTGAAGGCTTTAACCCACTGAGCCACCCAGGAGTATTAAAAAAAAAAAAGAAGAAGAAGAAGTGTGGTGGGAAAGGAAAATTCTCCAAGCCACATGGCTTGCTTTTTAAGGATATGAGAATGTAATTATGTCACTGAGGGTTTATCTGCCAAGAGAGAATTTGACAGAGCAGGCAGAGTGAGTCACTGACATGAGGGACCTTCACACTTTTCCTGTAAATCCCCCTAGTTTGAACTGCAATCCTCATCCTAGGGTTAAGCTTGCAATAATACCTGATTTCTCAATACCAGAACACTGATAAATGCTACAACTGATTCAACTTCTTGAGATACTAGAGTTCTTAGGTATCTTGCAAATCAGAGAGCTGACAAGGAGGTATGGAAATCAAGGTTTCAGGGTCTACACTTGATCTGCTGACACCAAGAGGGCAGAGGTTGAAGAATGGTATATAACTCTACTTCCTAAGGTTGAACATGGAACATCCCCACCACCCTGATGATTCCTGGAAATCTTGTATATACAACTGACTCTTAGGAAACATTTCACACAGGCAAGATTTAAAATGTATGGAAATTCTACACAGGCTCTGAAGGTTAAAATACACAAATATTTTAAACTGTTTTCTCTAGGTGTCACTACCTTGTGGGTCGAGATGACTTTACATTAAGAACAATAATTTAACTTCTCTGGCTCCTGAACCTACCCACTCTCTCAGGACCAGCCTCCTGAGAAATGTTGCCCAAGTATTTGGAAGACTCTTTAGGAAGATTGAGATGGTTCTTATATGTGCCCACGAACAAATGAGGCTGCCCAGCAAAAAAATCTGCCATTTCTTACTTTTCACCAGCTTTGTCTCTTTCCTCTGGCCATCACCACTCCTGCCAGGAACTTTTTTCCTCAGCAGAGTATCTTTCTTCTAGGAGACATCCGTCTCCAGCTGCATCTGAGACACTGGAGTCCTAGGGTATGTGTGGAGATTGAGGAGGGAACTGATGCCGCATAGCATTCTAGGTGAGAGGAAAGAACTTCTTCTTTTAGTGTCATTCTCTTTAAGAGGCTCTGTGTTCCAGAGTTTTAGTGAATCAACTCTCTTAGCATTTGCTGCCTCTAGTGTGGGAAGTTTTATTCTGTGCAGGAAAGAGCAGCACACATTGCCTCACAGGAAAGTTGAAGTAGAGGCGTTTGTTCTCTATTCACAGGTCCCATGACCTGTGGGGCAGAATTGCTGCCCATGTGCACCTCAGCTGTGAGGTTGTTCAGTGTTGGTGGGTGGGTGTGAGGATGGAGATAGGAACCAGAGGGTGGGAGGAAAACAAGAGAGATGCCTCTACCCAGAGCCCCTTTAGAATCAGAAATAAGGTTTTGCAAAGATATATTTATTTTCATAATTATTATTTCCCCAAAGAGTAAGGGGGATGTGATGGTAACAATAAAAGGGGGCAGAGTGGACATAGGGAATGTATATTCTTACCATGTTCTTCTGTATCTGGGAATTTCTGTGAGAAGGGAGAACCTTATAAAGTGAGTCCACAGCCAGTTTGGAAATAGATCCACCAGCTGTGGTTTCCAGAACAATAGTTTGATCACAGCTGATATGTGCGCTGCTAGTCATCACCACTTCAGTGGCCTTGCTTTGTTCTTAGTCATAGGGGGTGGGATGACTACAGGAAGTTGTGCTGACTTTTCCATTTCAACTTAGCCTTGCAGGTAAAATTGAGAGTTGGGTTGAATTTGCATTGCTAGACAACCACCTAATGCAAGAGAAGTGTGGGCAAATGCATTAGCAGGTTGTGCGATGTGTTTGTGTGCTTATTCTTAGACCTGTTCTAGGCTACACTTCCAGGCTTCTTCAAGGATTAGCCTCATCCTATGCATGTGTGGAATATCTCCCTTCTCCTCATCCATGTCTAGCATGGGTGGGAGATGCAGGCAATAAGACAACAGGTTGTAGAGGAAGTTGTGCCCTGATCGTGGTTGAGCTGTGCACCCCTGGTCTCCTGGTTGGTGGCTCAAATGCTTGGAATTCCAGGAATTGCATGACAGTGGGAGAACCTCAGTCACAGTCTTCCTTCTTCATTTTTTTTTTTTTTATTCACATGGTTTGACTAGCCAGATATGCTGAATGAAGCCACACCAAATTCCTGTAGAAGATTAGGCAGTTTGTGCACTGCAAAAATGCAACCAGATGAGAGAATAATGGGGACTGAATTCTATTCCCTGATATGCTGTGTCCTGCCATGTACTGTTTGAGTCTGGAAGAAGGGATGTCTCCCAGAAGGTGCCTCATGGAGAGTCACACAAGGGCACTCTATGAGCTAGTTATAGCTCTTTACACATGGTTTAAGCTGTGAAGTGTTGTGTTTGGTGGCCTCTACTCTTGTTGCCACAACCACTCTCTGACTTGCTTGGAATGGCCCACTTTGGGAAACCTGACAAAGGAAAGTAGATGGCAACGGGCCACATAAAAGGCCCACAAATATAATCATTTGGTTTACACAGAGCTGGCCCACACAACGTTTTAAAATACCTAAAAGAGGGGCGCCTGTGTGGCTCAGTGGGTTAAAGCCTCTGCCTTTGGCTCAGGTCATGATCCCAGGGTCCTGGGATCGAGCCCCGCATTGGGCTCTCTGCTCAGCAGGAGGCCTGCTTCTCTTCCTCTCTCTCTGCCTACTTGTGATCTCTGTCTGTCAAATAAATAAATAAACTCTTTAAAAAAATACCTGAAAGAGTTGTCAATATTTCCAACTGAAGAGATTTTGCATATGGATCAGAATTTTAGGCTTTCCACAGTACTGGGGGGTAACAACTGGTAGCAGCCAGTTAGTGTGTGACCGTTCGTCCTCACCATGCATGCCCTGGGGCCTCTCTGCCACTGATGATGGTTAATTGTGTTTGTTGTAGTACTTGTGCTCTGTTCTCTTATAGCAGAGTTAAAAGTGAAATCTACTCTATTCCCTTTTAAAAGTGTGAAAATTAAAGACAGACTGAGAAACCAAGTTTTTAAGAAATCTGACCTGCTACCACATTTTTCAAATGTCTGTCAAGTCCATCTATCTAGCATTGGGTTTACAGCCTGTGTTCTTAGGTCAAACTGTCTCAGCATCATGTAGTCAAGGAAACTGTAGAAGTTCAGTTAGAGCACATGCTCCTTCATTTGTCCATTAAATTAAGCTATGACTGACAGAAGAGCCTTGATTTATCACGATGTCTCTGTAGGAGAGGGCTTAGCAGGGAAAGAGTATTTTGGAGGCTCATCTGTCTCACTGTTCCTCTGTCTAAAGTATTTGTCAAGAGAAAGGTTTAGACCCTTCCCAGAGAGCAAGGGGGCTAGAGAATGAGTAGACCACATGCGTTAGGTCAAGGGTCAGATAGAGAGATGTTGTGATCAGACTTGTGAAGATTTGAATATGGGGGAGGAAGAACTGTGAAATTAGCAACACAGGCAAGGCAAGCCGGGAGGCCACAAAAAGTCAGATATATAGGTCAGTGAAGTCATCTTCCATCAACCAAGACCCCTGATGGAAAAATTGTCAGTAGGGAAACAATGCTCAAGGGGCAGAGGGTTCAAGGCACAAATCCTTACCTGAGAGGAGCTCTGGGGGACTTAAACACATGGATCTGCTTTATGATGGTTCTACTGGACCCACCATGGAGGGTTAAGGGTAAAGAATCTGGAGGCAGATCCCTTCCATCCCTGGTAGGAATCCTGGCCCCTTTGCAGCCACACTGGTTAGGTGAGCTCCTTAACCTTTCACACCTTAGTAATGAGAATAGCAATATACCTACCTTATGAGCTGTCTCTAGATGAGAATTAAATGAGTTAATTCTTAGAAAGTGCTTAGAATAGTGGTTGGCATATGTCAAGTACCCAAGAAGTATTTATTACTACCCACTTGCTACCTTAGGAAAATACAGTGTTTAGAAACAGGGTTATCAGCATGGAGGAAATTGCTCTCTGCAAGAAATAACAGCAACCTAGTTTTATGAGTGGCACCTTAATGTTATACAAGGACTTTCCAAACAATTCTACTGACAGGAGGGGTAAACTTTGAGTAGGGCAGCTAAATTCAGGAAAAAACTGCAATGGTTTACCATCTCCTGTAGCATGAGAAAGCTAAGTGATGACTTCCAATGCACTCTTCCTGTAGACACCCTTGCAAGGAGCCTGGTGGCAAAGGCTCTCCTTGATTTACAGGGACTACACCCTGAGATGGGCTCAAACAGTGAAACTACTGGGAGAGGAGTGAGCCCTCAGCTTTCAAGCGCATAGTGAGGTCTGCCGCGTGCAAGAAGGATGTTGTGGTTTCAGCCTGGTTTGTGGGGGCACAGCAAGGTGAGGCTGTTTCAGACAGTGCTCAGTGTCGCTGTCTCCTTGTGGTTAGCGTGAAGTGAGCAAAGACACAACAGCATTTGCTTGGAGCTCAAGCGCTCAAGGCGCTGCTGTGAGGCCAGGGTGGCCCTTTTGGGGCCTTAAACTGCAGCCACGAGACTTTAGTGGCATCTCCTTCCAGATTGGTTTTTACACAGGCTTAAAAACAAAATTTCACTCTGTTCTTATGCTAAGAGTCTGAGAGTGGATGTGCTCATTGACTTGTTTATCCCTAGATCAACAGAATCTTTGGTGATGCCTCTAGTAGCAGAGGATGCCCTCCTAAGTCTGTGTCGGAGAACATGAGAACCACTGGAGGCTGAAGGAGCTACTCCAACAGGCAACATAAACTCATTATTAAGTCAAATATGCCAGTAAAATAAGAGAGGAGACAGACTAAGTTGCAAATGGTGTCGGGGCGCAGTTAGGACCCTTTGTTTAGATAAGATGGGTAAGGTGTGAGGGAGGGGCTTATATGGAACCCAGACAATGGGATCTGTTGGGCCAACCTGCTCAGGGTTAGATTAGGCTCCAGATCCTCAAAGAAGCTGATTACAATAAAATTCTTGCTTCTCCTTAGCTTCCATGAGTCAATCAGCCTCCAGGAGATGTACCCTGATGTCTCTCAGTCTGTCTTTTCCAGAGCTGCAGGGAACCATCTAGGGAAGAGGAAAGGGCCCTCTTACCACTTACATACACATTCTCTCTCACACACACAAGTAATCCTAGCAAGATGAAATCAGTTCTCTCAACAGATCTAATGTAAGGGGTGAAAAAGTTTACAGGAAAATTTTTTACTCTAAAAGATTAGAATTTCTGGTAAAAGGAGAATTTCTTTTAGAATTTCTGGTAAAAGGAGACATCCCTCTTCATTCATTACATCATTCTGTATTTATTATCTAGTAATTAGAGGTTATGTTGAGTAAAGCTGTATGAAGGTGAGTGTGAGAAAAAGATGATGAGTATAGAAAAAGTCAGATTATAAATAATATTCTAAGAGATGTGGAATTTCTTTGACAGCAAGGGGTCAGAGGGAACTTTTTAAAGCAAAACTGTGACATGCTTAAGCAGAGTTTCAGGAAGATTATTTTGGGAATAGTGCAGAGGCTGTATTGGGGTAGAGAAGGGAAGATGAAGAAGATAAAGAAAGTAGGGGGTCAACTGAGAGCTATACAAGAGCCTAGAAGAAAGATTTTGTGGGCTCTTGAAATAGGCTGGGGACTGTGGGAACTGAAAGGGGAGGACAGGTGTGAGAGGTATTTATATGGAGTAATAAGACTCCAGTGTGAAGGGGGAGAGAAAACTGGGAGGCAAGGACTCAGCCCAACTTCTGAGTGTCAAAGACCAGGAGAACAGCAAGTGTTGACATTTAGAGAGGAGGAGGGTTGGGGGCTGGGTGGAGAATCAGAAGTAAGAAGATGGAGCTCTTCTCAAAGAACTTCGGAGATGCGTGGGACATCCTGCCAAATGTCACATCCAGTGTCCATAACCCATCTATTCCCATTGTAATCCTCCCTTAAGGAGCCTTCAGCCGGCTGGGGGAGGATAACAGCTTAGTGACTCCAGCAGAGCATTGGACTCTATGGATAGGGCTTCTAGTGCAAGGAAATAAGGGGTGCTCAAACAGTGAGATAAACGTAGTCAAAGTGCTCTAAAGAAAGGGGTGATCCATACACAATGAAGACCAAGCTGAAAAGGCCCTTTGAGGAGATGGAAGTTGAGGTAGCAGAGCCGAGAGGATGACTCAATACAGAGAATTACAGTAGGAGCAGGACAAGGGGTAAAGTTCTGTACTCCTGTCATGGCAACCAATTCTTCTGCCACCTGCTACTCTGCCTCTGCCAGAATTCTTCTAGGAACAGGAGCTAGCAGCCGCTGCCATCTGTCATGTTGCAACATTCACTAGTGTTGCCTTATCCCTGGGGACCGCAGAGAGTACTCCCCTGTTCCTTAAATTGGAAGCTTCTCTAATCAAGCCTAAGGCTAAGGTGTTTGAATTTCCTCACTTCTGAATAAAAAAAATCATTTCCTCTGCATATATAGGCTCTGTATATATATATATTTTTTTGTTTTTACGAAATGTTTTTTTTATTTTTTTTAATTTTTTTTCCCATTTTATTTATTTTTTCAGCGTAACAGTATTCATTCTTTTTGCACAACACCCAGTGCTCCATGCAAAACGTGCCCTCCCCATTACCCACCACCTGTTCCCCCAACCTCCCACCCCTGACCCTTCAAAACCCTCAGGTTGCCCCAATCTCCCAACCCTGACCCTTCAAAACCCTCAGGTTGTTTTTCAGAGTCCATAGTCTCTTATGGTTCGCCTCGCCTCCCCAATGTCCATAGCCCGCTCCCCCTCTCTCAATCCCACCTCCCCCCAGAAAGAACCTAGATGTCCATCAACAGATGAATGGATAAAGAAGATGCGGTATATATACACAATGGAATACTATGCAGCCATCAAAAGAAATGAAATCTTGCCACTTGCGACGACGTGGATGGAGCTAGAGCGTATCATGCTTAGTGAAATAAGTCAATCGGAGAAAGACAACTATCATATGATCTCCCTGATATGAGGACATGGAGAAGCAACATGGGGGGGTAGGGGGATAGGAGAAGAATAAATGAAACAAGATGGGATTGGGAGGGAGACAAACCATAAATGACTCTTAGGCTCTGTATATATTAAGGTGTGTGACCATGAATGGCACACAGAATTGCAGCTGAGGCCTGACCACGGGAGATCAGAGGAAAATCAGTATCTCCTGTACAACCACTAATACTCTGAGGACATTCGACTCCTTAGGGGCCACATCACACAACGAATTAGTCAAATTACTTTGAACAAAACCCTTTGTTTTTATTTTTAAACACAGCTAAGCCATACTTCCTCCATCCTGTGCTTGTGTGATAAGTTATTTGTACGTAAGTTGAGCAAACCACGTAAGAGGGTGGCTTTTGGTGTTAATATCGAGTGCCTAGTCTATTATTTACCAGCTGTGTGACTTGGGGCAAGTTAATCTGAATGTCATTTTCATTCTATGTAAATGGCAATCCTAAGAGTACCTACTTCACAGTGTTGTGAGCACTAACAGAGATGAAGCTTATAAATCTCTCTGTGGAGTGCCTGCCTCATTGTAAACCTTCAAAACTAGCAGCTATTATTAGTCCCTTAACCTTATTATTGAGTCTTCTTTCTCTTATGAAACAGAATTTAATTCAATTCTCTTCTAACACTGTGTCAACCATAACTATAGTTGGCCTGGATCTTATATCCCTTTTTGAATGTCTTTGTGGATGTTTTGTATCACAGAGATTAGTAAGATAGACAGGGGTAGTAGTTCTTGTAGCTAACAGTCTACTGAGGAAGGAAGATAATAAATAATTCGTGTGACGAATCTTTTGTGTCCCTCTACTAGGTCTGAACTACTTGTCCTTGCACGTAGTCCATATTTGTTGACTTTCCCCCCAACAATATTATGAACAATCCTGTAAAGACCACAGTGATATCCAGAAGAGAGCCACCAAGATAAGAGAATTCCATCTCACGAAGGCAATAGTTGGAGGACATAGCAATATTTAGTGTAAAAGCAACATCAGAATGATTTGAAGATGGTTAGGCATTTCCTACAATTAAAAGACTTGAAAAGCCCTCAAGTAGATGAGTTCTAGCACATTATTCCTTTGCCTGAGAGAATCCCAAGCAGCCTCTAGTTTCAGTGTGAAGTTCCACACTTTGCCTGCCCCAGGACCTGTGTGGGAGAGCTCCTTCTACAGCTCTGGGTAATGCCCAGTCACAACATCTGCTTAGTCTTGATGATGATTAAGAAATTATGACATCGTAGCAAATACCCACCAGCAAGACCTTTCATGTGGAAGTTGCTTTCCTACTGCTTAGATGAGTCAATGGGCCTCAGGAGAGAGATTCTGCAATGTCCTTATTTAACAATGTTGTGCAAGGATATTATGAGAGCAAGGGATACCATTAGCTCTGCTTTTAATTTTTTTTTCTATTGCAAAGTAATGTTGCCTTGTCTTGTTTAGTCCTTGATGAAATGTGGATTAATTTATTGCCTGTGTCCTCATCATGATATTTTCATTATTTGAACTCAATTTTCAGATATTCCCTTCCTCCCTTCTCTAGAATAACTAGAATTATCTCGCAATAACTAGAATTGCATGCAAATCAGCTAAGTTGGATTTTGAAATCTCTGGCAAAATTTCTTCTCCATCTCTATGCCTCTAGGTCACCATCCTCCATCATTTTGAAGACAAGGGTTCTGGCAATGGAGCCCACAAGAGGCAAATTAAGGAAATGTGTCACTCCTCAGAAAGAAAAAAATAATTGTTACTAACGATAGAAATTATCTTTGGGTTGCTTGTTGTTTTAGTGATCAATCTAAAGTGATATTTCCACACATTTTGCACAAAAGTATCAGTAGAACCTAAAGCTGGCTATGATTTTAGTCTTAGGTTCTGGAGCAGAATAATAAAGAAAATACAAGAGAATCTCTGACTATGAATCTTACAACCTATTGGAACAACAGGTAAACAAAAGAGTAAACATGTAGTTTGTCAGATGTTGGTAAGTACAATGGGAAAAAAAATTGTGTCCTGTTGGGCTGTGGGTTATTTCTATTTTGTTATGTGTTAAGGGAAGACCTTCCTGACAAAGTATCATATAAACAGGCTCCTTAAGGGAAGTGAGGGGACAAGTCATGCAGATATTTGGGGGAAAATCATTCCAGGCAGAGAAAGAAGTGCCTGCGAAGGACCTGAGACAGAAAAGTGCAGGTATGTTCTAGGTTCAACAAGGTCGATACATCATAAGTAGGGTGGGCAAGGGGCAAAACAGCAGGAGATGAGATCGGAGAGGTAGCAAGGGGTAAGCTCAAAGTAAGAACTTGGGTTGGATGCTGCATGAGATGGGATGCTGATAGTGGGTTGGAGCAGAGGGGTGACATGACCTCACTTGTATCATAAAAGGTTCCCTCTCTTGGCTTGGACAGGTTGAGTTTGTGATGACTATAAGCCATCAGTATGATAATCAAATGGATAGTGTGAGTGAAGTTTGGATTCCAGCGGATATGGGAATAGAAATTTCAGTGTTGGCCTCTATTAATACTCACAAAGTAATGGAAATGGATGATTCATCCAGGGACTGACTATACATGCAGAAGGGGGTTGGGTTCTGAAGCCCTCCAACATTTGGAGGTTGAGTAAAAGAGAGGAGAATCCAGCCACCAGAGAGCCTCAGAAGGAGATACCAGGGAGAGGATAGAGACCAAGCAGGAGTTTCACAGAAGACCCACCACTGGGAATTCATTATCGCTCACTTAAAAAGAAAACATTCTCTTGAAATAAGGATCCCTGAATTTGAGTCATTAATCTATACAAATAAAAATACATAATTGTGCAAATATATCCATCTGTATGGGAAACATTGTATTCCATTAGGAAAGAATTAGGAATAGATGATAGGAAGTGGCTGTACCAGCAGGTGATGATGCAGCCTTCTCTTCGTTTGGCTGGTGTGATGGACCTTGACATTCTACTGCACATGGAGCAAGAACGACAAAATGTACTTATCAGTAGTTCCCTGATGTGGAGCTTCGGGGGAATTTCAATTTCACCATATTTGCCTATTGTTTCCCCATGTCTCATAGGGAATTTTCATGACTTATGTGTGTGTTTATTTTTGAACATATTGTCCAATGCTGTCTATTTTCAGAATCACTTCAAAATGCATTCCTTCTTACTTTGGGTTTTTGCTCTGTAATTAAGGTTTATTATAGAATATTCTCTTGAGTTAAGGAAGGCCCCCTTTTCATTGCTGCTCACAATCTGGTAGGGGTCACTTCTATACTTACAATGACAACATCTATGACCAACACCTTGTTTACATTGATGTTTGGATGATTCATTGTCAAATTATAAAAATCACACTCTTGTATTCATTTCTTTTCCTCTGTAAGTCTCGAAAGAGATCTCTCTCCATCACTTCCTTGTACATGCTCACTCCTTTGGAGAATTGTTTTAATATCCTAAGGGAAGAGAAACAAAGAGAAGTAACAAATATTAATAAGTGATTTGGGATTAATGATTACCTAATACATGGGAGTGATGAAACAGTAAATTGTTTTTATTTTTTTTTCTTTAAGAAAATGGTGCCCTATTTAGTTTAAATGTCACCCAGCAACTTACTGGTTGTACCCTTGGAAAGATATCAAAGACCTTGGAGCCTCTGTTTTCTAATCTAATAATGAATAGAATTGTCCTATTAAATTAAATAACATTTGTAAGAAGCAGTTACACAGAGTTTGGCAGACAATGAACAGGCCAAAGTGTTACTTCCCTATTAATGAATAAACAACTGTATTCATATTGTATTAAAGAAAAATTCTAATGCCAAATCAGTCATGTCTACAGATTTATAGAATTTTAGGCCAGCAGATTATTTGAATGGGAGATTGTCTCATTTCTCCATTTTTTTAAAAAAAATATTAGGAATAGAAGATCTGTTTTTCATCCATTTAAAATACCAGCACTTTACATTTTACATCATAGACACTGAAAACATAAATTCAAAACATCAGCAACTTGTAGAAGGGGTATAAACACACATGGAAAATGCAGAATTATATATATGCAATTTCTCCCCCCCCAAAAATGTAGGGAAATGTTTTAATAATGTAAGTTTCTTTTCTTCAGAGCTGAGTTCCAAAGGTTTCAAACTGACTGAGGTCATTTTGCACAAGAAGACATAAGTTAGTTCACTATCTGAGCTGACCCCTGCTGAGTGACACACACTGCTTATTATCAGTCACTACCAGGAATCATAGTGAATCATTTTCTTGTGAGACTTGTTCTTTGAAAATACAGATTTCCTGCAGCTAGAGGTCAAACTTGAATGAACTAAGTGAAAAAGAACAGCTGCTCACCATTGACCTTTCTGGTCCTACCTGCCATAGCTGTTAATAACACGTCTCCTTTGAATAGTGAGTGTACTTAGGACAACTAATGCTGACTACTGAATGATCTCTTGGGGATGAAGGAGTGAGCTGACCTGGGATCATCTAATACTCTGCAGCATGGACAAAACCATGAGCTCCAGATGTTTAAGCCAGCCCCGGGTAAGTTTGCCATTGAGGTCAGAGGCCATAATTTTCAGTAGCAGTTAATGGAGAAAAGCCATGAGAGTCTGGAAACGTTTGAAAATGGGTGCTTTGAAAACACAAACCACCAAAGCAGCCATCATATTTTGTTATGAAGATAAAGGAGAAGGTTGGAGAATATTTTAAAGTCAGATACCCTGAAGGTACAGTGGCGTGAACAATCCTTCAACTCATCCTTAATAATTTATATTTTGTCTTCATGTAATTAATTGGGTCCCAACTCATTTGCTTACAAGAAATTGTCCTGTGGTATTTGGATTTTAATACTAAAAGATTTATTATTATCTTCTATTGAATGGAAACCTTAATTTCAAGGATATATGCTTGATTTAAAGGTTTGCTAAAAATAATTTACATTTAGTCAACATTATTAGGTTGATATAGAAAATCATTTGTTCACTTACATTTGTAAATATACTGGTCATGGGAAATTAACTGATTTTACTAACAACCCAGTTACAGTACCCTCATTGATTTTGTCACATTTATTTAACCAAAGCATTTCCTTAATAATTTAGGAACATTACCTGAAGCGACTTCTTTGTATCAGATCTACGAAAAAAGAAGTTAAATAAATGACTTTAACTGAATGACTGTGAATTCCAACACACAATCTGAATCTGAATTTTCCGCCTGGGTAGTGGCCATGTAGGGATATCTGGGACACCAATCTGGACTCTTTGTCATTATGGCACTGCACAATGAAAGCCTTCTCTTTCTTTTGGAAGAGCAGACCCTGAATGCAGGAGTGCCAGGTTATTTATTTCTCCACATATAATTTCATATAGCTCTGGACACTGCAACTACCAGCAAATCAATACTAGTAATAAGAGCAATAATAATCATAATGTCTAGCAATTATTATCAGGTGCTTTCTACCTGTCAAGCACTGAGCTAAGCACTTATTTGTATTAAGTCATCTAATCCATGCATGAGCCCTATGGGGGCATGGTTACCCTATTTTACAGATGGGAGAACCAAGGCACCATGAGGTCACTTGCCCAAGGTCACACAGTTTGTTGGTGTGAACCCCATCAGTGTGGCTCCTGGGCCCACTCTCTCACCCACAAAGCCAGGTCACCTCCCAATAAGAGCAAAAATAAAACATAGCAAAATCATTCTGAATACTCAGTTTTTTCAAATATATATTTTAAAACGTTGCTGCTTCCAAACACAAACCTTGTAAACACAGAACTATCAGGCAACAACCTTCACTTCCCACTGTTTATAACAGCAAACAACATTTTAACCTGAAAAACCACATTCTAGCTTTTGCTCTACTTATCTTGAAAGATCTTCAAATAACATCACTGTGGTTAAAGTTCATTTTAAAATGTGATCTATTTACTTGCACATGGATATTTGGAGCAGAAATGGTGACAGGATGGCTTTGACATAAACTGAGTCTTCAGAGATTTTTTTTTCCCTTTCCTTTATTTTTAATCTTTCTTTTCTTTTCTTTTCTTTTTTTTTTTTTTTCTGCTTAGTGAAAATGAGAATAGAACTTCTTACTGGAAAGGGAAGCTCTTTTATTTTAGAACATCAGGGCTTAGGCTTTTTAGGTTACAGTCTCAACTCTGTGATTCCCATTTCTAGAGTCCCCCGTCCTCTCACGGATTCGAGGTGGGGGGCCAAGGAGGAGAGGTGAGGGTGAGGAGGGAGGGACCTGAAGTTCCCGACTTGACAGAAACACTCTGGTAATGAAGGAGTGAATGGACAGACCGACTGCTGACAGACAGGTTAACTCTCTTTCTGCTGTTAGAGCATCAGGAGATCCTGGTCCTGGGAGACTGACTCACTGGAGGTCAGCACCCCATGCTGGCCGGCCCCAGTCAGAGGGATGCTGCACACCAGGGAGATTTGGGGGATGTGCAGAGATGGTGTTGGTAGTCAGTGTGTCCAAGTGTCCCTGAGGTAGAGTGGGCAGTGGCCTAGAATCCTGCCATGCTGGAGACAGTCCTGTGCAGAGAGACAACACTGTCCAAAATGTCAGTAGTGAGGTGTACTGCAAGTTGATCAGATTCCTTCTGAAATGAGGGAAATGCATAAATCAAAAGAGCCCCATGGACGCCAGCTTACCCTAGGAGTCAGAATACCTTTTCAAGGGGCTGCCTCTTGAAGTCAGTCAGCCACTGGCTGTTTTCTTTTCTCTGGAAAATGCTGACTAGAATCTTCTCTGCAAGTTAATCATATTTAGTCTGGCCAGAGTAAGTATGTTCCCAAATCGCCTGACTTTGTAAGGAGTTTTCCTCCCATTAGGGGAGGAAATAATTGTGGCATCATTTTATGTTCCTACTTGTTCTTGGTAATTAGTATAAGATAAATTCCAACATACAGCTCTGGAACCTTATACAGAATGATGCTGGCCTGGAGGAAAGCAAAAGTGGGGGAGATCCCCACAACTGGCCACTCTGCCTATCTTCCCTCACCATCCTCTCCACTTTATTGCCTAGTTCTGGTGTCTTCTGTTTCCATTAATTCTAGGATCACACTGACCTATGCCCTCCTTCTCCTAAGTGGGGAAGAAGGCTAATCTTTATTAGTAAAAATATGCGATATGAGAAACTGGAAAGGGACGTGTAATACACTAGTTTTGAGGCAAACAGTAAATGCTTGTGGAACGCTAACCCTGTTTCCAGCTATTTTGGCCTATTTATATAAAGAGACACAACTTTTTCTTTTTGAAAAGAGCCCTATTAAAGGTAGAGATACAATGATATGATACTGTGAAGAGACAAAGAAACTCTGCAGGATGAAGATGATGTCACATTACGCCCCTGTTCAGAACCCCTACAGGCTCCCCTTCTTCCCAGGCAGTCCTGCGTTCATGGCCTTGCACAGGCCTCTCCTTTATCCTGTGATGCTGTCCTCTCTCCACCCCAACAGCAAATTCACATTCATGTCCTCTCCTGTCCCTCCATTTTCAACAGTCCTGGCCATCTTTGAAGATTCAGCTTCTGGAACAAAAAAATGTCCTGTTTTTTAATTTCTATAATGTTGTGCTTGGGTGGCATACTTTATATCACTCACTGGTAATTCTTGCATGTAAAAATTCTCTTGCGAACAAAAGTGGAATTTGTTTGAGAAACTGAGTTTCGTACACATATTTTTCTCCCATAGAAACTTACATTACTAGCCTCAGTAATAAGTGCTCAGTAGTGAGGAGTTACTGTGACAGCCAACATTTCTGAAGTATTTTCCAAGTGCTTCCTCGGCACAATCTCATTTAATTCTTACCGCAGTCCATTGAACAGGAATGGCTGTTATTCCCATTTAACAGATGAGAAAGCTGGGACGAATAGAAAGTTCGAGTCAGGTATCTAGTAAGTAGTATACCTGAGATTCCCACGACTTTCTGATTCCTGAGCCTGTGTTCCAGAATGCTCCAATCACACTTGCCTCCTGGATAAGAGTTTGCTAGTTTGTTAAAATTGATTTCAATGATTACCAACATAGATAACACAATTTCTATGTAAAAAGATCAGCAATTCAGAACAAACCAATTTAGGTCTATAGATATTCAAGTCGGAATAGTCTTATTTCTGGTCATACAAGGTTATCACTGAGAAGTCAGAAGTAATGCCTCTTAGATCACTTTCATTTGATCAAAGTGAAAGTGCTTTTATCTTAAACTCAGCAAACCCTGTGTGGTCCAATAATATTGGGTCCTAGCCGGAGCCCGATAAGGAGGTTTCATATGATTGAACTGGTATGGAAGGGAGTTGAAGCCAGTCAGACACTGTAAGCTTGCCCCACGGTGAAAGGGGGTCCACCTCTGCCTGCCTTAGCCCTTGCTGTTGGAGACCAGGCATGGCCACCGTGGGTGCAGATTCAGCATGTGTGGTACAGAATGGCTGGGTTACTATGAGCTCTGGAGTATAGCTCTTCTTTTCCTCTTTCCCTCCTTCTGAGGTGGTCCAGTCTCGCTGGGTTTTGTCCTCGGTTTCTCCATCTTACATCATATTTTGCTGATGGAACTGGCATCCAGTCTTTTGTGTGCACTGTCACCATATGCACAACACAGACAATGTGGACCCTGATGAGAGTGCAATGACTCTGTCGGCACTTGGTTGAAGATCATGGTCTCTTTAGTTCTTTTTGACAAAGGGGGATTCTGTTCTCTTCAGTCATAGGCCAGTCATTAGACGGCTGGAATGATCTGGAACGTGAACACTGCCATTTAACCAGCTTTAATCTCATAAACTCCAGCCTTCTGTCTTAGGTCCAAAGTAGCCCCATGCCTCATGAGGCAGTTTGATAACGCTGACAGTATCATCAATAGTACTGCTAGCTACCTCTATTCTCCCTGAACTTGCTGCCCTCTGGGTATCACGGGCTGGCCTGTCTGAGCTGATGCTGTTACCAGCTTAGCTTCTCCTGACCCTGGTATGGCCAGCTCCAGCTTTCCTCCTGTCTCTGTAGTCCACACTGAAAATGTCCCACCATGTCCTGATCCTGAGATCCATTGAATTAAGACACCTTTGGCTAATACTCACTGGGATTTTGTAGTCTGAATAATTTGAAATCAGATCTTCAATAAAAGGATGCTTCAAAAGAACAGCAACTTCAACTGGCTCCAGATCCTTGGCACCTAGGTCTTGAAATACTTTGACGAAGTTCTTTAAAGAAGAAAAAAAATGAAGTTAACTTTACAGTCCTGCAGATGTTAAAAACTTATTTTACTTAATAAAGGAATTTTCCACAATTTCTATACCATAATACGTTTGAGAGCATTTCCATGAAACCATGTTAAAACTTGAGGGTGACTTTTCTTATGGGCAGGTTGTCCCTTTTATGAAAGAATCTAACTAACCTCTGAGTAAGCATTCTCTATCTGTAGGGGACTGGCAAATCGGTTAGGATCCTGTACTTCTTTTCCTCCTTGGAACACTTTGAGTAGTCTTTCCATGGAAATCTTTTCGGTGTTCGCGTTCTCAGGGTTTTCTTCCTTTCCCTCCCCGTCTTCTCTTAGTTCTCCTTCCTCACTCACGAAATTTCCCTCGAGTTCAGGATATTCCTCAACTGGACTCATATCAGTCAAGGAGGAGGTCTGCATGATTAAATGAAGAGAATATGAGGTTGGACTGAAGTCTTTCCAGTAATGCAGACATTTAGCACACACCAATATTGCCATATACTTTTCACGCAATGAAATGACGGTGTCTCCCACAACCTAGCCAAACAAAGTATAGAAGAGAATGTGCTAGCTGCACTGGAGATCATGTCAAGATTCTAGACCAATTCTGTCTGTAGATTACAGATGCCTTATGTGGGGTGTATCTTACCTCCATACATGCCAGGCGCCTCAGTTTCCTCCATAAATGGGTACTCAAGTGAATTAGCAGAACTGGTATCAGACTTCTGTATATGAACGTCAATTTTTAAAGGATTTGCTTTAAAGGAAATTGACTATAGTCAAAAGGTCACGGCAAGGTAATTACTTAAGCTTGATAGATTCTAAGGGCTTCAGAAATGTTTATTTTTATACTGGAGTCTAAATCCAACTAAACATTGGAAGGCAAGAGAGGTTATAAATTGAATGTGGAAAGTCCATTGGGATTGTTATGGAAGCTCCTTGAAACATGTCCAAGAGCCATGAAGTCAGGTACTGGCCCTGTGAGTATAGGAAACAGTACATTGTTTCTGGCAAGATTTCATATTTATCAAAAGCCTGAAAAATAGTCCTACCTGTTGACCCTAGGAATTAACTCTAAAGAAATGTGCACAAAGACTTTTATATACACATGTTTGTTCAGTATTACTTACAGTAAACACAGAAAATCTGCAATTCCAAAAATGGGGAATGGTGACATAAATTATAGTATATTTCTGTGGTGGAATACTATACTGCCTTGAAAAGTGTGGCTTTGAAGACTACCTAGCGACATGAGAAAACAGTCATAGAATAAGTGCGAAAAGGAAACAAAAGAAAATAACAAATACACTAGGATCCTCATTTTCTTATATATCTATGCTTATTAGTGAAAAAAGTAAGACAGAGTAAAGAGTTAACAATGGTTAGCTCTGTGTAGTGGAACAGGTGATTTCTTTTTCACTTATTTTTGTACTTTCCAAATACTCTACAGATTTGTATTTGTTGTATTTACTGTAATAAATATGTCTATGTGTGTGTGTGTGTTTCCTGATGAGATAATTGATATTTGATCATTTACCATAGAAAAATGGGCGCTTTTAGAATGTTGATGGGTGAGATGTCAGAAAACACCCGAATATTGATTCTCCTTTATCCCAAGAAAGGAAAAAAAAGCTAAATGTAGGCTTTAAATAAAAGGAGGGATCCAATATCTATAAATATTCTCTTCAGTAGAAGTATTAAGTTCAAGTTAATTAATCATGCAAATGCAAATTATTTCCACATAGTCATAAAAGTTCCCGGTATAAAAAATATTATAATACAGCAGTAAATTAAGTATCTGATAGTTGCCAGTCCCTTTAGGAGATTGGTAGGGGCTGTGAGCACTGTAATGAAGACAGGTTGCATTTGCTTTAGCTCTAGGTAGGTTGGGTTTCTATATCCTTTGGTAAATTGGGAACTTAATCTAATCTGAGATAGAGAGAGAGACAGAGAGAGACAATGCTTTATTAGGTTAAGATTTTGGAATTAAGTATAAATATCTCTATCTATCTATTCAAATTCTTCTCTTTTTTTTAAAACAATTGAAATGTTACATTGCAGAAATGTGAAACTGGCATTTTTGTATCCCCCTAGGAAGCTTGGGGATCCTCACACTGGCTACCTATTCCAGGGCAAGAAAACATTTCATATCATGATATGAACACAGTCAAGATGTCAAACATCTTGCTGAGTGGTGCAGGATGAATGGACTTCTACTGAGACTGCAGTATAAATGCTGCATGGAGAACCCGTGGGTGAGCAAATGACTTGTTGGATTAGATGAGCAGGTGGTACCTAAGCTAAACAGAGAAAGAGCCTTGTCCCTCTGCACTATTTCCATAATTAGAGAGGGACCAACTTTTCAGAGGTCTGGTATAATCATCATGGGACAAATGAATTGTGGGCAAAAGGCAACCATTTAAACCTTCGAAATTTTAATGAAGAATCCTTACAAATATCAGTGCATGCTTTTGCTATTTTTGTTATTTTTTCTCTCCATAGGGTTGAGAAAGAATAGACTTAGTGGTTCAGTGAGAGGGCAGGGAGTGAGCAGAAGCTGAGATGGGAACCCAAGGAGCCAGATCAGCATCCTGGTGAGACTGTAGAGGGTGAGAGAGAGAGGCTCTCTCTGACAGACATCTCTGAAAGATCACAATTTTGAATGTGGTTGTATGAACAAAACTAGCAATGCCCTAAGAGAAGCCAGTGCTTCTGAATGAGCAGTTACTGGTGGAATCAAAACTCTTTCCGAGTCACATTAGCATCTGAGCAGCAGGACAGATCGTGGTGATAGCAAACACAATGTCACACTCAGCTACCTCTCGAAGGCTCAAGATCTCCCAAAAAATGTGTCCCCAGAATGGTGCCTGGCCGTGATTTGCTGTCATTCAATCAGTTCAGTCCCACCTCTCAGAGGCAAAACAGAAGGTCAGTCCTTGGGACTAATATGGGCAACGTGTCAAAAGAGTAAGAAGGAATGAAAATGTCTATGTTTCAAACCCCAGCATCTCAAATGCTCTGCCAAGATGCTTTAACAAGATCTTCAAAATGTGGCAATTTCACGCCTACAATTTACTGAGTTCCTACATCATAACCTCATACCACGCAGGCCAGAATGAACCACTTTCCAAATATCAGCTTAGTTAGAGCTTCATCAGGACTAGTGCATACTCACGAATGCTTTGCTCTTGAACTTCTTTTAAATTACTCAAGAAGCCATGGATTTGAACAGAAGGTTTGTGCCACATTGAATATAACAGCATGAGTCATAGAAATGGAATAAAGAAGAATGAACTGTTGGGAGATTTCCAGTTGTTTATGCAGAAAGCAAAAGCAGAGATTTGATTTAATGTCTTGGGAGTGAATGTGGGTCCGTTGGAGGTGTTATTTCTGAGCAGGCTCAATCTGGCTTCCTGGGAAGAGGTTGCCCAGGAAACTAGAACACAGCTGGAAAGCGCACAGTAACAGAGTAGCATAATTGGAGGTCGGATAGTAAGAACAAGGGGTGAGCAAGAATGAGGGAGGTTGGTGGATTCTGTATTTCAAAAGCTCAAGCTCCCATGGTTTACCCCTAGCCAGGAACAGGCCTCTGTGTGTGGTGTGTCACAGGTGTGCTCTTTGTCCCCTGCCTCTCAGGCCGGTTCCATCTGTGTGGTGCAGTGATTATGGAGCAGTTCCTGTGCAGTGTCCCTGGGCCTTAGAAGAGCTCTGGAGAACAGCTCTCCAGGGACTTGCTTTCCAGGTGGGGCACTAGCTTCAGTGAATGAGGGGTTTAGGGACAGAGGCTTCCTGTGCTAGCTGGCCTGGCTGCTACTCACTCAGGCAGCTGTCTGTTGCTATAGCAACAATTCTAGCACATGCTTCCTTTTTCCTGGACTTTCCAGCTCATTGCAGCCTCCTTGATCCTACTATTGCCTCTGCTGGGAATGTCTGCTTTCCACCTCTCTATCTTGCAAACAGGATTCCGTTCCTCTCCTCTCTCTCTTCCTCCCTTCTTTTCCGCCATGTTTACAAGATTGAACATTTGCTATGTAGCAGTTAACATGTTGTCCCCAACTCAAGGTAGAAATAACTTAGCAGTAGGATTCAACAGACAGACAAACTGCTGCCTGAATTACTAGCTCTTCTTATTTCCTTCCTTTGCTCCCCTATAATCTACTCTCAGCACTGCAGCCAGAGAGATCTCCATACATCTTAAGTCAGACGGCCATGTTCCAATAACTTCTCATCACATCTCTTGGCAGAGTCAAAGTCAAGTCCCTACAGTGGCCTCACAGCCCTCTCCCCCTCACTTTTTGTTCTTACTACTCTCCTCCAGCTCACTCCTCTCCAACTACAATGTCTGGTCTTTGGCATTAGGGCTGGGCATCCACTGCTGTCTTTACTTAGAACTGCAATTACCTTGCAGCTCTTCACAGCATTGCAACCCACCCCAACTTCTGTATTTTTCCCTAAATTCTTTCTTTTCCTGTAGCATTTATTTCCATATGATGTATTCTATATGTTACTTATTTTATCCCCAGGTCAAGCATGGTTTCTAGTACACAGAAAATCTGGATAAATATTTATTGAATAAACACATGCTTGCATGCAGCCTTCTCAGGGAGGATTTGAATATAAGAGGGCCCACTTGACAGTGTTCAGTGTTTCTCTTGAGTGTCAGGGGAAGTTTCATCATTCATCTCGTAGTTGAAAAAGGCCTTGGATACCAGGAAGGTCTTGGACCCTTGAGGATGAGATGAAGGGTATTCCAGGGGAAGCAATAGCAAAAACAAAAATAAGGAGGTGGAAAAGAAGGCATAAACACTGCTTTTGATCAGTAAGACCGTGTTAATCTGTTATTTATACTGTGTTCCTTCCGTGTTTGGGGCATTGTTCTCCCATTCTTTTCTGCACAGATGGGAGCAATTAGACAAAGTCCCTTCAGGGGAGAAAATCTGGCTTATTCTGTATCCTTTGAAGATCACAGGGCTATGAAGAGGGCATGATTTACAGACCCAATTATTATTAACTGACTTACTCAATGAAATTTTTGCTGAGTTAGTGCCAGTAATTCAAGTTCAGGGTTGTGGCAAGACAGACGGCTCCTCCCTGCCCCCAGGATGCCTGAAATCTAGGAAAGAAGCTGACCTGAAGAAATAGTTACTGTGAAGAGTACCATGAAAGAAATACAGAATGTTCTGGAAACATATGGCAGGGGGTGCCTGACGTCTTCTGAGGTTAGGGAAGCTCTCTTGGAGGACAGACATTTGACCAAGAGATCTCCTGGCAGGCATGATCCATGCCCCAGTTAGCTCAGGGAGGCCCAACTTATAAGGGGAGACAGGAACATCCCTGGGGAAGTAGCAGTCCCAAAAAAAGCAATTCTAATCTAATTCTTATTTATTTGGGAAGACTGAAACTAGCCTTCCACTGTCTAAGAAGACAGAATTCTTGAGTGAAACCAACACTCTTGCTATACTTTCTGTCACTGTGTAAGTGTTGAAATAGCATCTACAGCACATCAGGTCAAAAAGGCCTGAGTGGTCAGCCTGGGCACCTGTCTGGCCTCACTCTGGCTCTAATGGGAGGGAAACTATCTCTCATCCATTTGCTCAAGGCCAAGACTCAGGGTTACATCTAATTGTGTCTGTTTCCCTGTATATGTGAAAGCTGTCACAGAAACTTCCCCCACTTTTTTTTTTCCCTTTTTTTAATGGAACCCAGCATACTCTGTTTTGACAGACATGTATGAAAGACAAACAAGTGTGGCTAGGACATCTGCAGATTTGGACTGGGCAGTGCCTCTCTCTCCTCTGCATGGATAAAAGAAGGATGGAGACAAAGTGTTCCATTATGAGCACCACAGCTCTGTCCCCAAAAGGTCAGAGGAATACTAAAATTCACACAAACTGGCACTTAATAAGTACATTATTAGCTCCCTGTTCTGAGGCTTTTTCATCCCCAAAAAGCTAGGGAATGCCAGTCCTTTAGAAATATCAAAAGGGAGTATGAGGTTTTATTAGCTATTAAGCTGCTTCGTCCTTGGCTGCAGGAGATACAAGGTACCTATGGATTTCAGGTGGCTCAGTTTTGGCCTGAAACACTATCAAGTGTCACTTATATGTTCTTTTTCATTTATAAGGATTAGCGCTTCATGTAAAATAAAGCCTGTCTTTTATGGAACAAACTTGGATTCCACCAAGATACTGAGCAAATTTTGATTTTACTACAAAGGTTTTTTTTGGATAGTGGGTCTCTAGTTCTTAATCCAATTGAGTAAAGCTTTATTGAAGACCTACTATGTGTAAAGTGTTGTGTTAGGTGCCCAGAAAAATACAGAGATGAAACAGAGTCTCTGTTGTTAGAAGTTTAGGATCTCCTGGCAATCCCCTCCAGACTCCAATGCTAGTCCATTTCTGGAACACAATTACCTTTTCCACAATAACAGGAGGAGTTTTGATTGGTTGGAAGACATGAGTCCCGATGGCCACACTGAGGGCCCTGTAGACCCCTTCCACAGCATCTGGATGACAAGCAAAATAAAGCAGCATCTGTGTGTAGTCAAGTTGAGGTGGATCCTTCTCATGGTCAGCAAATAGCCTAAAGAAAAACTGTCACACAAAAAGGATTTCAATCAAAGATTAAAAGGATTAAAATGGGGGCGCCTGGCTGGCTCAGTGGGTTAAAGCCTCTGCCTTCAGCTCAGGTCATGATCTCAGGGTCCTGGGATCGAGCTCCACAGGGAGCCTGCTTCCTCCTCTCTCTCTGCCTGCCTCTCTGCCTAGTTGTGATGGGTAGACAGTAGATGGACAGGCAATGAAGGATCTTTAGAATAAGGCTACTTTCTGAGGATTGAGTCAGTAAACAATATGTAATGAATGAAGAGTATGCTAAGTTAAAATACAGAAGAGTGAGGCTCACAATTCTAATGTTAAAGAAAACTGTATGCTAATCAATGGTATCAACATATTTAGAAAAGAATATGCTAATAAAGGTGGTGGGGACTACATTTTATAGGTTTTTTTAAAATTTTTTATTTTTTTAATTTCTTTTCAGTGTACCAGAATTCATTGTTTATGCACCACACCCAGTGTTCCATGCAAAACATGCCCTCCATAATACCCACCGCCAGGCTCACCCAAATTCCCAACCCCTGCCCCTTCAAAACCCTCAGATTGTTTTTCAGAGTCCATAGTCTCTCATGATTCATATCCCATTCCCAATTCCCAATGGCTCAAATTTCCCTCAACTCCCTTCTCCTCTCCATCTCTCCATGTCCTCTGTGTTATTTCCTATGCTCCACAAATAAGTGAAACCATATGATAACTGACTCTCTCTGCTTGACTTATTTCACTCAGCATAGTCTCTTCCAGTCCTGTCCATGTTGCTACAAAAGTTGGGTATTCATCCTTTCTGATGGAGGCATAATACTCCATAGTGTTTATGGACCACATCTTCCTTATCCATTCTACCTTTGAAGGACACCTTGGTTCTTACCAGTTTGGCGACCATGGCCATTGCTGCTATGAACATCGGGGTACAGATGGCCCTTCTTTTCATTACATCTGTATCTTTGGGGTAAATACCCAGCAGTGCAATTGCAGGGTCATAGGGAAGTTCCATTTTTAATTTCTTAAGGAATCTCCACACTGTTTTCCAAAGTGGGACTACATTTTTAGCAGGAAAAGGGAGCCACAGAGCAAGGATGTATCTGTCTATCCTTATCACCAATCTGACAAACGGGGCCCTGATTCCTAAATACAATGCTTCTAGTAGATCTCCTTGTGGTGAGTGGAGTCTAGCCATTAAAATCTTTCAACTTGCCAACACTTCTCTGAACTCCATACTTAATTTCTTGACAGTCATGTGACTTTTTCCATCTTGGATTCATACTGGAGGAGAGAGTGTGCTAATCACTGAATATCTTTTTTTTTTTTTTTTTTTTTTGTAATCTCTCTGACACTAGAAGATTGAGCTAAAGTCAGCTCTATATGCAGTGTCCTGTGTATCTGGCAGTAAGAGAAGTTAGTGTATGGGAATCCAATATCCCTTGGGGCCCAACAAAGAAGCTCAAACCCTGGGACTCACAGGTCACACTTAAGCATCTAACCAGCCCCGTGGCCCTGCTTGAAGAGGAGGCTTCCTTCATGAGTACTCCTCAAACATGTACATTTAATGCCTGGAAAATCTTTTTTTAAACTTAAAATTTGATTAAGTAGATGGTTCTGGAATGGTGTAAGGTTCTGTACATACAGCAACTTCTTAGGTGATTCTAATGCTGTTGTTCCTGGCCTCTACTTTGAGAAGCAAGTGTCCAAATGCCTATATCCATAGGTACCAAGCTATTCTCTATTACTCATGATCCTTACAACTATGAATAAATTTAATTACATAGTTGGGAGAATAAGTTTCTGATACTTGACAAATCCAATAAATTAAGTAAAAATCACTTTGATAAGAAACTGCATAGAATCTGTTATGCTGTAAAGTAAGAAAGAGTCTTAGGGGTCGATGAAATCTGCAAATTCATTCATTCAGTCACTTTTATCAAAGTTAATGGAGTTGTAAGTCTGTTGTAAGCCAGGCACAGAGCTGTATTGAGATGCTTAAAAACACTCTTTAACAGGAAAGTATCCTTTGATTTTTCTCATGAGCCAGCTGGTGGGTTCCTTCAGGACTTTGTGTTCTTCTTTCCCTCTTGCCTCTCATAACTTCAGAGATTGCCACCAGGACTAGGAGTAGAAGGGAGACTGACACCAGCAGATAATCACCACAGGGTCCCTGAGGGCCATTCTTCCATTTCTTTCACAGGAGTTGTTGAACTTCATTATTATTTCCACTGAATTGCTCTTATAAATGCTATGCAGGAGCAATACATCATTATTTCCCTTAAAAATCAGCTAAATATTCTATCTCAATAAAAGATGTGCAAAAATGAAATAAGCTGATATTTGCACTCTTTCTGTAATTACACAGGCTTGATTTTAAGTCAATAGATAGGACATTCATAAAACATAAGACTTATTATGTTCCCAAGATCATTTACAATATTGTAGTGTTCAAAGTTTCCCACCCCTGACATGTATATCTTGTATAATCTACTCTCCTTGGGTAGGGCTTGTGACTGTGATGGGAAAGTCATTCTTATGAGTAGGTCATCTTACATAGCAAAGGTAAAGAGATTTTCCAATGTAATTAAGGTCCCTTATCAGTTGATTTTGAGTTAATCAAATCAAAGCCTGCCATTGGGCCTGACCTAATCAGGCAAACCATTTAAAAAGGACTGAGGCCTTAAGGGAGAGAGTTAAAACCAGAGGGATATTTTCCTTCTAGGCATGAAGAATCAAAACATCCAGTTGTGGAGAGAGCCATGTGGCAGGGAACAACGGACAGCCTATCACGGTTGAAGGTCTCAATCCTGTAACTGCATAGATCTGAATCCTGCCAATAACTCATCTTGGAAGCCAGACTTAGAACGAATCTTGGGATTGGCCTCACATGAGATTGCAATTGCAACTGATGATTTCAGCCTTGTGAGACCCTAAGTGGAGGGCCCATCTAAGCCATGTCTGGACTTCTGATTTCTGTGAGCTAATGAATAGGTATGTGCAAGTACTTATTGAACACCTATGATGTATTAGGCATGGACTATTCTAGGTGCTGAAATGCATTCACTAAGAAAGAGATAAAGATGCCTTCTCTTGAAAAACTTACTTTCTAGAAAGGAAGACAGACAATAAAGAATACATAAAATAAATTAGGTAAATTAGGCAGGATTATGGAAACACACATAAAAAGTAGGTCACAAAAGGAGGAATTAGGAGTGAAGAGTGGGGAGGGAGACAGATTTCACAGTTGAGAAGGTAAAAATTGAATGATTGGAGGGTGTTACCAGGGAGTACATTGGGGTAACAGGATTACAAGCAGAAGGAATTGCTGAGGTCAATGTCCTAAGGTGGGGCTCACTTCACACAGTTACTCCCTAAGGCAAGTGTGGCTGAAGCAGATGGGCCAGGGAAGAACACCAGGAGATGAGGGGAGAGAGGAACGAGGGTCAAGGCTAGGTTGGCTACTTAAGGATTTGGGCTTTTCCTTTGAGTAACATGCAGGCTATGGGAGGATTTGAGTAGATCCACCTTTCTGAACCAAGACAAGGGAGGAACAAGGAGACCCATCATGAGGCAGTTGCAGTCATCCAGGTGAGGTTGACTGTGGCTTATTCCAGTGGTGGCTATGGCGCTTAGAAGAATTGGTTTGATCCTCAGTATATTTTGAAGATAGAACTACCAGGATTTTCCTGAGGGATCAAATGTGGAGTTTGAAAGAGAAGATTTGGGGGTGAGTTGTAGGACTTTGGCAACTAGAAGGTCAGAGGTGTCACTGACTGAGAAGAACGGGGCTTTGGGTGAAGATGGGAATGCTGGGGTGGCAGGGCTGGGAGTTCAGGTACCCAGCTTTGGACATGGAAAGTCGAAATATCTACTCAAATATTTGTGGAGATATCAAGTGGGCAATTTTATGTAGGAGGTTTGCAAAGGAAGTTTCAGATGGAAATAGACATTTGGGATCTGTTAATAAACAGCTAGTATTTCAAAGTTGGCTTCAACAAATATTACCAGCCCAAAGTAATAGAAGGATTCCACAAGAAGAGAAGCTGTGGAGAGATTAAGATAACACCTGTGAATGTGAATATGGCAAAAATTAAATTGCTTTTTCTCAGGAAATCTCTGAGGATTTTAAAATACTAGAATGGTTGCTCTTGGCATTGAGTGTATGGGAAGCCAGAAAGCCAGGACATGATCTGTGGAACCTTGTTAGTCATCATGAAGTATGCCGTCAATGTCAGGGGACAACACTGAGATTGCAAAACAAACACGTCTCAGGGTTCCTTTCTTGGATGCAACGTGGCCTTCCATCCAGTGTCTGGGACTCTGGGGTCATTCAAGCCCGTGGAGTGCTTATGGTCTATCTTCAGGGGCACCTGTCAGTGTGGCTCAGAAGTGGGCCCTGGGTCACAGAGAGCACAAGTGACGTAGCAGGGGAATTGGGTGGGACCTGAGACTGTAGTTCAAACCCTCTTCTAAAGAAGGTACAAAATCCCTTGGAGTGAAGGGACCTGCTCAGCCTCCTACAGTGAGTCATGACAGAACTGGGGACAGAGCCCAGGGCTCCTGATCCTCAGAATTCCCTCTCCATGGGACATTGCTCACCCTCCCACCATCCCCCGCCAATTTGATCTTTCCTATTCTAATTACAGCCAAAGGGGTAAATTTGTTTTATTGTTTTTTTCTTTTTTGCACACCTTTCTTTAGCATGTTAACCATTAACCATTCTTCAACCAACTATAGTTAGCATGGCTAGCTTCTGTTTAGCTTACACTTTCATAGGGCTTACTATGTGCCAGTCACTCACTTGACACAACAACCTTGCCAGAGAGGGATTAAAACAAACCAAGGACAGTGAGGTTAGGTAACTTCCTCAAGACCTTGAAGCTTGCAAGCATTGGACTCTTGTGTTTTGAATCCCAGTTTAAGAGCACTGAGACTTATGTAATTCTGAGCATCCAGTCTCTGAGGCAGTGAGGAGTGGAAAACACCACTCCTTTCTGTCCTCCGGAGGTGCACACACACACATAGCAGTCATTCTTTGTCCCACTTCTTTCTCAGGCTTCATGTTCCTGCCTCTGTTGCCAACTTTCGTTCTGTTCCTGCAAGTCATTTTCCAGCAGTCTGGGCACCAGTTGGAGGGAGCCACTCCCTTCCTTGGCATCAATGGTCCTTTCCTAGCAGTCGTCAGGGCACCATCTCAGGGCACCGTCTGGCTGCTGGTATTAGCTGCTGGGTGAGCAACCAAAGGGCTCTGCCCTCAATTGACATTGCTAAAACCTTGGCTGAAAAGGAAAGTGCTTTGAGTTGACATATTCAGACTGTCGGCTTATTCACAGAAGAACCTGTTATTGCTGGCAGATTTGTTTACAAAGTCATACAGAGAATGGCCTTCCAAAGGCTTTATGGGGTTGATCTAGGACCTCCAGTTTCACACTGAAAACTCCCACCATGACCAAGACAAAAAATTGTCCCCATGCCTGGCAGTCTCAGGTCTTGGACTCTGGTGACTCCTTGGCCCCTTTTTATTACCTGCGCTCCTGGTACCATGGGATAGGTGCTCTGATGCTTATGCACCCAGTTGAAGGGAACTGCTCACTTTCAGGGTATAACTGGGGTCTTGTTCAATTTTATACTGCACTTTTAAACTAATGGCTGGCTGAAATTGGACCATCGACACACCTAGTTTGCTGAGCTGTCTAAATCCACTATGCAACATCTCTCATATCCTGCTGAATTTGGTTGAGTTATGTAAATTTTTATATTTTAAACATTTACACTGAAGGCAGAGTACTTTACCTTAGTCCTGCTTTCTATTGTGGGCTTAGGGATAGAGGCTAAAAATACCATTATTGGCAATAATAATATTGATAATAATGGTAATCTGATGGGTCATGGGCAATGCTTATGCAACCCTTGGTATGTTGTTCAAGTTACTCAAAATCAAAGAGAAATGGACAAAAACATACACAGTAGTCCCCATTAGCTGTGGTTTTACTTTCTGTGGTTGCAGTTACCCACGGTCCACTGTGGTCCACCTCAGTCCGGAAACAGATGATCCTCCTTCTGATAAATCATCAGAGGGTCACTAGTAGCCTAACATTACATCACAACGCCCATGTCATTCACCTCACTTCATCTCCTCACAGGCATTGATCATCTCATGTCATCACAAGAAGAGGGTGAGTACAGCACAATAAGAAATTTTGAGAGAGAAAGACCATAGTCACATAGCTTTCAATACAGAATAATGTTACAGTTGTTTTATTTTATTGTTAGCTATAACTGCTAATCTCTTACTGTGCCTAATTTTTCAGTTTGACTTATAAAAACAGTATATATAAGGTTTGGTACTACCCACAATTTCGGGCATACATTTGGGGTCTTGGGATGTATCCCAAGGGGGGATTACTATATTGGTAAAATGACAGTACTTATCCTAAGCTTTTAGAATTGGAAGGACCTTCAGAGACAAATGCGTCAAGCAAGAGCTTACTTTGACAGATGAGGAAAGTGAGACCCAAGGGGTTGTGAAAATGTTCAAGATCACATAGGGAGTTAAACAGTGGAACTCTATCTAAGATTTTGATCCCTGTCTCCTCCCCCCAGAACTTTCCTATGAGGCAACTTTATGAATATTAAAATCTATATTCTGGGGATACAGCAACCAACTGGGGGTTGGAGGAATGGAATTCAAAACAAATTATACAAGTAGAAGAAAAAAGGCAAAGAAATTACCAGTGTTGTAATAGTAAATTTTTTTAAGGATCTCAGTAATTACCTCTATAAGATGTTCTTGCCTGTTGAATGGCAGGGGTTCAAGAGGATTTTCTGGAATTTTTATATCTTCATCTCTTGTAAACCACAGACCAGCCTATACAAAAAATAAAAATAAAAATTATTAAAGTATCATTCCTTTAAAAGCCACAGGGATTGAACCCATTTTGTTCAACTGTCTAGAGCAGTCATCTCCAAAATAGGGTTCAAAGACCATGGAGATGCAGGAGAAAATCCTAGAACTTCCATTTACACATATTTGATATCATTCTTATATAATTTTTATTCTTAAAAATTTGATAATATAAAAATGTATTAGTGTATTAGTATACATGTATAATTTGATGTACACATGTATAATTTAATGAAAATTCACATATTGGGGATGCTAGCTATATTTTAGCTGTCAGAACATGTGATGAAGTTTGGAAGTCACTGTCCTAGATTTTTCATGCATGTCAACATTCTGGAGGTGTCTTCACTCATACCACTAGCTCGCATTCTACATGTCCTCTCCATGTGGCTATCTATTCTCAGAGCCCAGTGTGATGCTGGAGCATATTGTTGGAAGAATCTTTGTTGAGTGAGTGAGTGACTGACTCAGTAGTTCAATGGCCTACTTTTTAATGACGTCCCTTTTTCTCAGCCCATATATGATACCAATTATTGAATCTTCTGATTCCTATTTGGCAATATCTCTCCCTTCTCTTCCTTTCTTTCATCTCTACTGCTGCCACCTTGGGGTAGAGGCTCTTTCTTCTGTCATAGGCCATCCCAGTAAGTTATGGGTCATTTTTGTTTCCAGTCTCCTTCTTATTTATTTCAGCCTGTACCATGCAACCACACCAATCTCCTCAAAACTTTAATTTGTTATATTCTCTGCCTGGAACCATTTCCTATTCTTGCTCTTCTGTTCACATCATCCCTCCTACCAGATGCGACTTCCTGTACACTCATGTAAACCTGGACATCTCTCTAGGCTTTGTTCTGATCACAACTCCTTGGAGATGCCCTCCCTGATCTTGCTTCTTCCAATTTAACTTGTTTATACCACACAATGGACATTTAGTCCACTTCTTTAGATGTTGCCATTCATGTCAGCTATTGAATATCAGGTATAAATGCCTTGGGTTTAAAGAATATGTTATTCCAACCTTAATTTTTGTACATGGTAAGTACTTCATATACATATGCTTTTTGTTTCCAGGTCTAAATCTCTTACCGTCTTCCAGAGTGACAACCTATTGTCATCACTGTCTATTGCCAAAAGCCACTAGCTTGCCTAACCTGACTCTGGCCTATGTTTTATGCTTTCTTTCCTTCCAAGGATCACCTATGCTTTGAGAGAAGGCTGGAATGGCTTTGGGTAACTTGTAAGGGGATGAAGCTCCCAAAGATGAGAACAGGGGTTTCTTTTTATTTGGGATAAAGGAGATGCTGGCCATGTAGAACCCTATGAGAGAGAAGACTCAGAAGAGTCCTAAGGCCCAGCAGGCTTTGAATGTGCTTTTGCATTCACCAGGAGGAGACCCTTGCCCAATAGCTAATCCGCAGAGGGAAGTACCACTCATGGGAGAATAGAGAGATGAGGAACGTAAGTAAGGGATATGATGGAGCACCAAAGTTCAGGATTACTCTCCTGCCTTAAACAACAAGAAAAATAAATAACATATCTGCAAATTGATTTTCCAGACATTAGATGAGAGGCAACACAGGATAATTCTTTAACTAAGGGAAGCAACCAAGGACTCCTACTAATGTTCCAGGCAGGAGGGAGTTCCCAGGCTGCAGTGCCAGGAAAGGCATCCAAATAGAGACTGGTTGTCTTTCTGTGGCCAAAATCCATTGTTAAGACAGGCCAAGCTGGCTAGAATTTTCAGGGCAGAATACTAGAGATGTTCTGAATGAGAGAGCAAGTTCTGGGGATTCACAGAGGGCTCTCCATAAGTCGACTTGCCAATCTATGGATGTGTATCTGTGGAAGGTAAGAAGCTGAGAAAGCACCACAGGAGATGAGTAAGCCGAAAAATTCCTGAGCCTCACATGGGGCTGAGAGGAAGATTCCACATTACCACCAAGCAGAGTGGAAGGATCTCCTCAAACACAGGCACTGGAGAGAGCCCCCAGAGATCATTGCTTTAGCAGTGGGACCAGATTAGCCCTCACCTAAAGGCCACTCTGGACCCACCCTTATAAATTTTATTGTAATCTCAAAAGGATAGAAGTGATTCCAAGCAACACCACTACAGGCCCAACAATGTTTAAAGGTATATAAAATTGGGCACCTAGCAATACAAGATTCACACATCTGGCATCCAATATAAAGTTACTAGGCATCCAAGAAATAGCCATAACATATGACCCATAGATAGAAGAAACACCAATCAATACCACCAAACTTAAAAATTACACAGGTGATAGAATGAACAGAGAAGGATGTTCCTTCAGCTATTCTAAGTATCCTTCATTTTTTCAAGGAGATAGAGGAAAAAACATGCTCATAATGAAGAGAGAAATGAAATATATAAAAAAAGAACCAACTTGAACTACTAGAGACAAAAAATTAATATCTGAATTGAAAAATACACTTCATGGTATCAATAACAGATTCAGCTCTGCAGAGGAAATGATTAGTGAACTTGAAGACATAGGAATAGAGATTAATACAAAGTAAAGCACAGAGAAAAGACTGGAAAAAAAAATGAACCAAGCCTCAGTGACCCATGGGACAATAAGCACGGAATTGGATTTTGAGATGGAGTAGGTGTGCGGAAAAAAATAGGAAAGAAAAATCCTGAAAATTTTCCAATCTGACAAGAACTACAAAACCCATGGAGATCCAAGAGCTCAGTGAACCAAGCAAAAGAAACATGAAGAAAACCACATCAAGGAACACAATAATCAAATTGCTGAGAACCGGGGACAAAGAGGGAAATAATAAAATAAGCCAGAAGGGAAAAAAGAAATAGAGATTGGAGCCCAATTCCTCCTTCCATTTTCAACTAACTCTCAATTCCATGTTTAATTGTTTCAATGCACAGGAAATTTCCCTGATCCTTAAAACCAAGGATTCATTCATATTAGTTTACTAAAAACATAAGATATTGCATAAATGAGAACACTGTGTATTTTTCACACAAGAATGCCACATTAGAAAGAAAAAAAATAAACTGATTTGGAAACAAGCTATGATTTTTAAAAAGTCATCTGTGAAAATTTTAGCAATGTTAAATGTTACATGTGAACCTAGAAAGTAGGGTTTAAATTGATAAAAGTTCTGTCGACCATATCATGCCTCACTGGATTATTAGGCAATTTCTCCTTAAAAGATGGAAATGTCCCTCATGTTCTCTTGCTAAAACTTGGCCTGACATAGGAAAGATGTTAGGGTTTGAGGCTGAAGGCCAAGAAAGAATCCTTGAAACATCTTTGGTGCAAAAAGGTAGTTTTATAAAAGCATGGGGACAGGACCCCTGGGCAGAAAGAGCTGTACTGAGGTCATGAGAAGTGCCCCATCATATACTTTCAAGTTGGGAAGGGATTAGGGATAGTGTAAGCCTCCCACATATTCTGGAAACAAGGTTTTCAGGATCCTGAGAGGGCTAGCTATTGTTAGGAAAGATAATTTATTACTGTTTAGTAAAAACTCAGTCATAAGACCCTTTAGATGTATATGGGTGGGTCATATACTTGGGGGATAATTGCTGACATGTATCTTGGGAGAAGAGATAAAGGAAGTTTCCAAAGGAATTTTTATACATTAAAGTAAACTTACAGGGTCCTGGGGGTTGGGCTAATGTTGCCTTTTGCCCTCAGCAAAATGTCAACATTGAGACAGTCGAGTCCCTAGAGGAATGTCACTCTGCTTGTTTTAAGGACTTGCCAATGGGCTGTAGGTAGTAAGGAAATTTAATAATTTTTCTTCTGTCTTTGTTTCCCACATCATGGCTAAAGTTTTTTTGTTTTTATTTCTTTTTTTTTTCTTTACTTTTCTTTAAAGAATGAGTGCTGTGTTGTTTGGATCCCAGAACATCTGACTCATTAAACCTGTAATCACATGCATTCTCACCGACAGAAAGTGAGCTGAGAGTTCACTATCACAGAATTCTATAGGGAGTGGCTCAGTCTCCTCACACCGTGGAGCAAGCATGTGACAGCTGCAGGAGGGCTGAGGGTCAAGGGTAAACAGGTTTTATGTTCTCACAGCTCAACCCAGGTACATAGCCCAGCTGAATTCACCAGCTATCTCATTCTGTTTTAGAAGCTGGGGAAATCAGCGCACTCTTAAGTGGCTGTCGTGGCGAACTTGCAATTAGTCAAAAGAAAAGAAAAAGACAAACAAAATAAAAAGCAGTGTAGAGAGCTCTCCTCTCCCAGGGAACTCCATTTCAGCAATGCGTGTTATGCTATCTTACTGTTCTAATGTAGCATTTTTACAAATCTCATAAAATTTTGTTCTAAAAGTGTTTTTGACTTTTGCCATATAACTTTTGTTTTGTTTTGTTTTTGGTTTTGGTTTTGGGGTGTGTGTGTGAGAGAGAGAGTTGGAAAGTGTTGGAAATCTCTGAAAGTCATGTGGGACGACCAAGTGGGCTTTTCCAAATGGCTTTCCTATCCTGGGGTTCCTGTGGACAGGGAACTGGGTGGGTGGGAGAGAGTGCTGAGCTGAGAAATCAACTGCTCCCCAAACACAGGAGGTGTTCAAATAAGTACTTCTTCCTTTTAAATGCAGCAGCCAACTTTCTCTGAGAAATTTATACTTTGGGTAAAGGAGCTTTCTGGTTTTGGCTCAGCATTTTGGTAAAAATTGCCAACATCCTTTGTTCATCTCATGTTTGTACAAAAGGATGTTTAAATTGATATCCTGTGGTAATTGGCACATACTGCAGTGAAGTTCGGTGATTTCGCAAGTGCTCACTTATTAAAATCTTAAGGCAATGATGAAAACAGAGTAAATTTTGCTCTGCTGTTTTTATTTTCAGACAAAATCATTTTCATAAGGTTTAAGTTGAGGTCAGTGATAGTAGTATCTATAAATTCCTCTACTTGAGAAACAAATATATCAAAGCCCAATCAGCCAAGCACCTATCTTGACCAGTCTTGGAGGAACCTCCTCATATTCAAGTATTAATTCCTCTGACTCAACAGCACAAGCATAGGAACATCGGGCTGTCTATAGCTAAGCCATCCATTAATTAAGGACAAAAAGTGAAGCCAGGAGAAAGAGAAGCAGGAAGGCATGTGCTCTTTCAATTTTGAAATATACACATGATATAGGCACCTAAAGAGTATTACCCTATTTCAAAATTAGAACCTTATAATCACTTTCATCTTTCGCATCTATCGGCCATGTGAAATGATGAGCAATAAAATGATTTCAATTACTAGAGACAAAATAAGTAATTCAGTCCCTCTTAGTTATGGGGTTTCATTTTCCTTTCTTGCTCAAACTTCTAAAAAATGAATTGACTTTTATCTTCACTTCCTAGAGACCTATTCATGTAATCAATCTCCTGCAATCTGGATTCTATACTCTACCAAAATTGTTCTGGGAAAAGATCACCTGTTATATATCCTACCTGCCCAGGCCAATGGCCAGGTATCATGTTACTAAGTTATTCATGACTTTCTACATTTCCTTTGGGTATCTTGTCCATTCTTATATTTAATCACTACCTACATGATAGTGACTTGCAATCTGTTCTGCATCTGATCTATCAGATTAGATGCTTCTGTCTGCATTTCTCACAGACATTTCAAACTCAACTTGTTAAAAACTCTCTCATCATTCATCATGCTCATGACCAAATTGGAAAAAAAAAAAGCCCTTCCCCTTTCCCTGTGTTCATTTCCCTGGGTGGTACTGTTGTTACTACTCTCAGAGCATTGGGTATTGGGCATTCGATGTATTAAAGCTCTGCAGGTGATTCTAATTTATAGTCAAGGTTAAGGATCACTGTATAGGAGTTAGGAGAAGAACAATGAAGTTGATGTGACTTCTTTCAGAGCTTAGTTATCTTAGCAGCTCTGACTTTTTCCAGACAATCTCCCTGGGAATGGAAGCTAGACTTCCACCTGGGACTTGGACAGTGTCTGCACTGCCTCTGAGTACCCAAAGAGGGATAGCCAAGAAGCAGGACATTGGCCCAATCCTGGCATCAGTGACATCAGTGAACAATACATCTTTTAGGTCAAAAAGTACTCCAGTAGTAGTAGTACCACCAGGCCCTGGCAGCAACCTGCATATATTGCTCGAAAGTGATGGTGCCCAACTGCTCTTCATCCACGGCTTTGAACCTCTGCAGGGCCTCGAGGAGCTCTTCTTCCATGGGGATGATCCAAGGCATTGAGATTACTAATAGGAATTTCCGCCAGTCCACAGACTCTGAGTTTACTATTAATAAAGATGTTAACTCCTGCAACTAGAAGAAAACAGGAAATGCCATTGGAATGTTTGTATGACTCTACCGTGAAACTCTCTCAGTTCCTATTTCTTTGTGAGACATTTAGAGGAAGGAAGGAGGAGTTTGTATTGGTGAAGAGAGTCAGTTCTCAGGCTTGTTCCCTCAGGTTCTACCAACCAATCCACACTAGACAGAACCTAGACACTCTTCACTTTTTGCTTCCTTGGCATTTGAGTTGTTTGCTTACTGTTTTACACAACAAATTTACACATGTGACTCCATGACTCTACCTTTTCAACAGGGGGAGGATGAAGATTCTAGAAGGGGCTGTGCAAGGGCTCTACAACCTGTAGAGATATACTACAACCATTTTGTTTTCGGGTACATTCTTAAAGAACCGATTACGTTGAAAAGCAAGAACCACCAGAATCATCTACTGTTACTAGTCAGGATCACTCTCTCTAGAAGTAAGAGATGCAAACTCACAGGCTGAGCCTCCCCGGCTCTACAATGTTTCAGTGTCATCATGCATTCTTTCAGCGTTGAACACGTGCATGGCGTAGCTTACATCCAAGCTCATTTGTTCTTCATTCAGGTTTTATTGATTGCCCCCTGAATGTCAGACACTGCAAGTACTGATGATTTAAAACACTGACTTAGGGGCGCCTGGGTGGCTCAGTGGGTTAAAGCCTCTGCCTTCGGCTCAGGTCATGATCCCAGGGTCCTGGGATCAAGCCCCACATCAGGCTCTCTGCTCAGCAAGAGGCCTGCTTCCTCTTCTCTCTCTGCTGCCTGCCTCTCTGCCTACTTGTGATCTCTGTCACACAAATAAATAAATAAAATCTTTAAAAAAAAAACACTGACTTAATCAAATCAGAAGAATTCTCAGTCTTGACACCCAAACAAAATGGAATCTTACTTCAGGTTGAGTGAGGTGCATCCAACTACTAGGTAAGTTGTTTGTTCCAAGGTTCAGGGTTACCAGATCCAGCAGGATGTCAGTAAAGGCTTTATGCCCTATTATGCCTAGAGTATAATGAAAAATATTTTTCCAATTATGTTATGTGACAGGGATTTTGTTTCTTTTGCTAAAACAGAACAAAAATAGATATTTGTATAATCTCTTTATTCATATTATTTAAAACTGTAACCTTTAAAGAACAGAAGACATTTGAAAACATAAGAATAATAATCAGTTTCCTGAGGCACTCTCATTATTGTGTCTCAGCAAAGTCAAAATGTCTTTTTTGGCTGAGTAATAAATCATTTCAGACTGGGAAAAATACTGAGAACTTACACCTTAATTTGGAATCTTCCTTTGACTTTTTGCTCAGAGTAGAATTAGTAGAATTAAAGAAAAAAACTGTAATTTTTCCTATATGCAGTAGAGCACAATAGTAAAATATTTTGGTGAGTATGGGATACAGGTGTTCCGAATGCATTCAAATCACCACTGTAATCAAGTAACACATTTATCCTCATTTTACATTTGGTTCAGAAGAGATTTTTGTTTGTTTGTTTTTGTAAATGCAGGGAGACTTGAATTGTTAAATTACTGTACTGGAAGTGATAATTTAATTTAATCTAACTGGCTCAATATTCCAAAGTATTTCATAAAAGGTCACTAACCTTTTAAAGGCTTTATTCCTCTACATTAATCTCTTTTACCCTGTCCAAAAGAGAAGTCTGTTTTTGTCTGTCTCTCATTTCAAATAAGAAATAGAAAAACAAAATAAATGAAGCAACTTAAAAAATGTCTGTCTAACCTCTCTGACAGAAGTACCTTCTAGAGTGAGGAGAGACTCCTTACACATATTCAGGTCTTTCAGGTCCAGAGTATAGAGCTATTCTTCTTTGTTTAGAAATAAAATGAGTAGAAATAGAAACACAGATGTAGCATCTCACATTTTTCTTTTTACATCTGAATTTTTAACGATTATAAAAATCTAACATGAACCTTAACATTTCTTCTAACCTTTAAGAACACACATGAATCCTTTTAAAATGTTAACAGTTCAAACAAAATATACAATCTTGAGATTTGGAAGTTAATTTTTTGGGTGGCAAGAGCAGAATCTTTCTTCCTTTGATATGACTGGCTATCCAACAGGTCATTCGGAAATAAATTCTCTGTCCTTTTTGATTGAACCTGAGTATCCAATTTTATAGAGATAAGAAACAGTTTCCCAGGGGGTAGAATGTTCAGTGAGATGAGCTTTATTTTCAGTAAAAACCACATTAGATTTTAGACAAGTTAGAAATAATCACTTATGTTCCTCAAGATGAAGCCATAAATAAAATCCATTTTATGAAACCATGAAGAGGCTCTAAGTATTTAAAAATTCTGTAGAGGTTCAATATATTTCCATTGTCTTTAATAGTTATGGTGCAGGCAAAGTGTTGTAAGGTAATGCTTCCAGCTTACATAGCAATTGTTCATCTGATGACCTTAACATGAAATGTAAAAACTTTTTAATATTTGATCTTGTCACCTACATGGCCAAGGTACATAGTGATAGAAATGTGATAACATAAACAGAGAAACTTAGAAATTTTATTCATGGACCACCCCCCCCCCCCATCTCTTTCAGTTTGGCAGTAAGTTAGTTATCTAATGTAGCTGTCATTTAGAATTATACAGGAAAGATGTTAATTGTATGCCAGGCCGAAGGGAACTCAGACCATAATCATAGTCTGGTCACCCTTAGCAAAACTCTGCAAAAGATGACACCAAAGTAACACCATTTCTTAGAAGTATCACTTCCATCCAAAAAACCGTGAAAGAATGCATGGATGCAGAAGTAGACTTGGAAAGGTACAGGAAGGATTGCCTGGGTGTCTCAGTCGGTTAAGTGGCTGACTCTTGATTTCAGCGCAGGTCATGATCTCAGGGTTGTGGGATAGAGACCCACATTGGGTGGGATCCACACTCAGTGGGGAGTCTGTGTCAGGATTCTCTCTCTCCTCCCTCTCCCCCCGTTTGCTCCCTCATGTGCATGCTCTCTCTCTCTCTCTCAAATAAATAAATAAATCTTTTTTTTTTTTTAAAGAAAGGTATCAGAAATTTTTGCTTTGTCTGGAAAGATGCCAAATGCCTTCTGTGTTTGGTATGAAGACTGGTTACTATTTTACTTCTAAATTTCAGATTAAAAAGAATTTGTTTTTACTTTGATCAATGACAAAGTCAACATTATCAGATTACTAATCACTTTCATAATGGCTTTCTGAGTTTGAGGAACAGGCAGAATTAGGTCTTGTGTCACCAGTGGAAGACGGTGCTCTTGTATTCCATAAATGGATAGCTTTCCTTGGGTCAAAGTTATTAATGTCTGGAGAATTCAACTGGATTATCAGGAGATCCGTCATACTTTCAGCCTTGATCTTGGCATGCATTTGTGTCTTGGCGAGTTTCATCTGACTAAAGCCACGTTCTGCCTCTGCGGAACTTGCAGGGAGGGTCAGCACTAGGTCCACCAATGTCAGGATATTTGGATACTTGTGTAAGTAAACCGAATTCACATAATCCCAGGTCAACTTGCGGATGTTCTGAAATCTGGGGGGGTGGGGGGCGGGGAAGAATGAAAAATGTAAAAGACTGAGACTCCCAAGTTTCATTCCAATATTTATAAATGCCAACTATGCTTACCTAGCATATATCTCTAATTTCAACATGCTCCATTCAGTATCCACTTCATCAGTTTCCACATTGGCAGCTTCCAGTACTGGTTCATAATGGGCAATCAGGATGGATACCTCTTTTTCTCCAAATTCTGCCATCGATATACAAGAGAAAAAGTCACAAATATGAAAGAAACCTACAGGTGGTCAAAGAACAATAGGTTTGAAATTAGTGCATAGAGAGTACCTCGATTTATCTTTGCAGGCCACAGTTTAAAGCTCCCAATCATGGTAGCTTTCACCACATCCTGGCTGGCATCTCTGAAACAGCCTTGCAGCCTCTTGATAAGATGTGTTAAGACTGTGCTTCTTACATCAGAAATGTCTCCCTTTCCTCCCAGGCAGTTACCATGAAAGTGTGTGACTGAATCTACCCAACGTTCTTTTGGTCCTGGTCTGGGGAGGAAAAAAAAAAAATTACCCAAATAAACAATTAAGTGAAAAGGCACCTGGCAAATAATGTCCCCATTCATACTGTCTACAATTGATAGACTTTCCCTAGATCGTTCCCCAATTCCTTACCTTGTCTGATATATTCTGAGCATTTCCAGTGTTGACTCTAACGTGGCAAATATGTCGGCAATAGAAGAATTTCTGTTCTGATTGACACGGGAAAGAATGCTAAGTATATTAATGACATCCACTAAGAAATGGATGAATTTAACAATGTCTGCTTGGAGAAGGAACTGTAGGAGTTCCTTGGCTTTCTGATGACTGGTGTCACTTCTGTCTTCATCTGCCTATAACATAGATTGGGAATAAAATAACTGGTTTATCTTTATTAAAATTACTTTAGATTGCTCCATAAAAATATTCCCTGTCACTCTGGAAAACTAAAATAGTATAGTATGTCAAAACTACTTACCAAATGCAGTTGCTGGACTATTGCAGGATATCCCTTGAGAAAGTTTTGGAGGGCTGCTTGCAATTCTTGAAGCCACCTCCTGCCCCCTATTTGAGAAGGCATCACAGGTCGAAGGTGAAGGCTTTTGAAGGTGGTCATCAGAGAACTCCTGAGAAGAGGGGAACTGTGGTAGAAGTGGTAAATGCTATGAAGAAGGTTTCTGACATCGTTGTACAGGGGAATTCTCTGGAACACTGCCTCGTAAGATAGTTCAAGATGATGTGCAAAGCAGTACACAGTCAGCGCACGTGGCTGGATTTCTCTCAAAAGCAGGGCCACCCCATTGTTTTCTCCCTCTGAGTCAGGGGCACCATCACTTCCAAAACCAACTAATTTCTTTGCCCAGTCTTGGTTCGATAACTTAAGTTGAAGATTTCTCTCTAGAGTTTTCTCAATGGCATTTCTTATTGCCAAAGGATCCTTCTTTTCTACTGTCTGTACCCCAACAATTTGGCAATGCGCTTTTCCTGCACGTGCAAACTGCACATAGACAAGTTCAGTTTCCTCAGTTGAACTGTCTGTGATTCCATCACTGAGGACAGAGAAGAATTTACTTTGTTCTAGTTTCTCTCTTAGATTTCTCCGTTCCACTTCAGCGATAAAATATGTAAAGGTTCTTGCTGATTTGTTAGTTCGGAATACTGGGCCGATATCAACCCCCTTCATATCATCCAACTTGCACATCCAGATGAAGTCTTTGAGGGGACGTCCCGTCTTGGCGATAGCGTGGCATGATCTGAACAAGTTCTCTACTCTCCCGAGGGTGACTTTGCTCATAGTCGCCACCATGAGCTCTGTGGTGGCACGGTTCACTGGAGAACCACTTGTTGCTTCCATTAGTGAAGCTTTGGCATGAGCCTCACTGAGATGATGTGCATTGAGAAATTCTGTCCTAAAGTTGTCTGTGCCATAGGAAAAACTCACTTGATTTCCCCTTGACTTCACTCCATGCTTACGACACAGGCCACAGAACATAAGATTTAGTATCTCATCATATATAAGCCAAGGGTATTTTTTTAGCCAGATTTTCAAAAATTGATCATTCCTCCTTGGAAGGTAATGGTCAAGCTTCTGCAGCCTTTTCTGCTTTCTAAGGACTTGGTTCACATCATCTGGAAGATCCCTGCCTTTAAAATAACTCCATATTGTTATTTTCAGTAATCACCAACATCTACCCTCAGTTTTGCTTAATCTCTGTGCCCCACACTTGCTCATTATTTCTAGAAAAAAATACAGTGAGTGCTTACAAGTAGTACATCAGACATTCTGGCAAGGGCTTTAAGTGGCTTATACTATTGAATCCTCATAATCCATCATCCCCATTTTATAGTTAAGAAAATAGACTAATTACCTGTCATTTTATGACCCCGAGGGCACAGAGAGGTCAGTTAATTTGCCTGATGTCACAGTGCTCATAAGTGATAGAGTTGGGGATCACTAGCAGCCAGTCCGACTCCACAGGCACCATGTTTAGCTACTTCACTACTACAGGTTTCTCATAGGACAAAGGGGGCTATGTTCTTCTTCACTCTAGAATCTGGTTCTCTGTGCGTAAGAGGGACATTGCTTTTTGCTGACATTTGCTTCCTGTGGTGAGAAGACAGAGTAACAGGACATGCCCAGCAGCATGTCTACAAGATTTGCCTTAGCCATCTCTTCCTTCCCACCACAGGTCCTCCTTCTCTGGCAGGACCACAGCCAACCTGTTCATTTACAGAAAGGGCTTCAGGCTTTGAGACCCATCCTAGGTGGTTTCAAGGAGCTGTGCCTCATGCCTCATCTTTTTCTTTTCCCCAAAGATCCAATTTCTGAAACCTACTTGTCAGAGTGTGGAATATGTATATTCATCTGGGGAGAAAGACAGAAAAATTAAAATTATACAAAGGAACATCCTAAGATACAGTTTTTCTCTGAAGGCAGGCAGCCTGGACCACATATTTACCTCCTTCCTTCAACTTCTGTGACCCTAGTGATCATTAGATGATCTCATCCTATTTTATAGTTTAATGAAAAAGTGGAATACTAATGTTTGCATGATAGTATACTGAATAATGCCTAAGTGAGTGCTAAGCACTTGGCAGATGTTTAAGAAAATCAACATTCCCAACTGATTTTCATGATCTTATATCTTTTAACATCTTTTACCTGGAAACCTTCAACATTAGTCTATCTGCTGCTGCTTTTCTTACCCAATTTGCATCTAGCTTCTATTTTGCTTTTTAATAATTTTTTTCTTTGCAGTTGTTACGGTTAAAACAAAGCCCCATTTTGTCCCCCCCCCCCAAATCCTAAATATCACTGTTTTTGCTTAAAGTGGGCCTTCTTGTGACTAGTACCTCCTGCCTTCACTTTGGGCCCTACCCACTGGGTCCTCGGGCTCCCACTCTAGGCCTTCGGCGCCAGACTGTTGCCTGCTGGCCACATGTCAATGCTGGTCAACACAGGAATGAATATATGAAAAAAGAAGTCTCTCGTTACTGAAGGGAAGGACTTTAACTTTCACTACAGATTTAGCTAGCTTTTATGTTTTTAGCTTTATGAACAGATTTTCCAGAAGGTATTATCTTGAATTCTGAGCACGTACCCTCATTTGCCTAATGTAAATTCTCTGGCTTCATTAGAATGTGTTTCCTCCTGAAGAAGCAGCCGAAACTCTGCCCACAGACTGTTTTAACAGGTCCAAGAGGCTTCTAGATTTACTACTGCATTTCCGTGATCTGAATCTCTGTAGCGGAAGGAGTTCACCCACTGAGAGAACCACAGGACATTCAGGGGCCTTACTCCTTTTTTTTCAGTAATCCCTAGATTCTACCACCTGGAGACATATTCCTATTAATAACATCAATCCTTCTCTAGCGTAACTTTTCTAAGAAATATTTCTGTATTTTTTGATTTGTGTAAAGTCAGACTAATTTAAACAGGTTTCAGATTACAACATGGGACTTACCTCCCTGCAAATATATGGTATCCTATTTCTACAATTTTCTGAGAGATACTAGCTTAGAAAGATCCACAGAATTTCCAATGATTCCCCCCATCCCCCATCCCTTAATCCTCTCAGTTAGCAGAGGTCTGTAGAGATACAGAGCAGCACCTCCAGCACCTCCTGAGCTCTTAGTCTCTGCCTCCTTGTAATCCACTCACCACGTTATCTGGCACTAAAGGCCTTTGATAATCCTTTCCTGCGTGTCCTTTGTAAACCATTTTGAGACTTCACAATCTGACCACAAGTTCTTTGTGTTCCTCACCTCCTGCCTCTAGCCCCAGCTGTCTGTTTGCTGTTCCTTAAAGAAATATGTCATGCAACTTCAAAATCTCCATGTCTACTCTAGTTTCCCCTTTGTCTGCTTTCCCCTACCCTTCTTCCTGGAAGGTTCCATTGAAAATTCTCTAGTGGGTTAACCCCTATGCTGACCCACATAGACAGCAGTAACTACTTCCTCCTCTGAATTCTTGTAAAAACCATGTAGCCGAATAATCTAGCTTAGCCACCACAGACAAGAGTTCTGTTTGTACCTTCTGTCTCTGAGACCAATCACTGATCCTAAGGGTCTCTGGAAGAGGTTCAGAGGTGGAGCCCCTTGTGAGTTTTTAGAACAATTTCATAGCCTCGAGCAACTAAATGCTTGCCTCTCTTGAAGAAGGAGTGAGGAGGCGGAATTTGCTGGACTGTGTTCTCCCCAGATAGCCTCTCAGCAGAAGCCAAAATAGCCATGAACCAAATCTCTACAGACATTACATGGAATACTGATGGGTTTACAAAGAAAAGGAGTTCTTTTGGTTTAAGGGGGGACTGAGGAACATTGCTGAAGTGTTCTAGTTTCAACAGACTCCAAATTGCTTCCACTGGAGAAAGACTGCCTTCTGGTGTGCTTGGCACTTGATGTTTAGAGACAAGATGTTCCTACCCAGAGCTCAATGCGCTACACAAAATGACTGTTTTTGTTTGGGATGTTTGTGTTCCCTTGGGGGGCCACATACCTTATGGTTTAATTCTATCAGGTGGTGTAACTTTTTTTTTTCTGGAAATGTTCCAGGATGATGCTATTGATGCCTGTTGCGCCATGTGTACCTTCAGGATACCGAGCTAACATTTTGAGTAATAATTGGAATAGTTTGAATCACTATTGTATAATGTTCCATATAATATAATAATATGATATTACTCTAATTATATAATTAAATGATAATGGCTTATATTACACTTACATTGCACATTCTATGTGCCAGACACTTCCTAAACACTTTACATAAATTATTTTAAAGCTCACAGCAACTCTAGTGAAATACCCCATTGCCCAGATGAGAAAATTGAGACTGAGAGAGGCTAATTAACTTGCCCCAGAACATACTACAATCATTTGACAAAAGGTGGATTTGAAAAGAGCTGTCTGATTCTTCTTACCCATGGCTGGGTTTTCTTACTCAGCCAGCCATGGGTAAGAAGTGAATCAACATGGCAAGGTTAGCATGGGGCCTGACACGTGGAGCCAGATGCCATGCCAGTACTGGCTATTAGAATTCAGAAGATGTTCACTAAATCTCCCTCTGTGCTGGGAGTACTGTGGTGGGAATGATTCCTGGGACAGTCAGTGAAAGAATGTCTTGCCGATTCATTGGCTGTCTCTAACTTAAGCTGCTCCTAAGATTCTCAAGTATGACTCTTTGCTGGATGGGAAGAAAAATGTTAGCATGATAAATGGTTTCATTGCATTTCACATGATCTCGTATGATTATCATGCATAAGGTTATTTTTCTTTTCTGGCATATGTGTTTATATATTTATATCCATAAATAATTTTATTTATGTAGCATAATTAAAAGTTACCAGAGTGGAACTTCATACTATGACCATTCTTTATAAATTTGCTAAAAACCTCTTCCTGTGGGCCTAGTTATATAATGACTATGTGTGAACATGTATGCTTTTTCCTAGAGAAAAACACATCTGTTCATCATATTTCACCATATTTTAGTAAGCATGAGAGTTGCCTCTTAGATACCATAGGTTACACTGGCATATATGAAAATAGTTCGTGGAAATGCTCATATTTCTTAATATATAAAAATACATTCTTAAAAATAATAGCAATTTTCAAGTTCAAGGAAGATGTTCTATAGGATCACACATTTAGAAATGTGCCACATTCAGCCAGTTACTCCATACTTTCAAAACTGATTACTTCAACTGAGCTTGTTTTTTCAAAGTATACAGTTCTGAGGTAAATACAGTGGAAGACGCCATAAAAGATTATTTTCCAGTTCTCAGAAGGAATATGATAAAAGACTTCATTTAAAAGATGGATGGCTGTGTATCATTTAAGGCAGTGGACAACAGGAAGAAAGAGTGAGGAAGAAAGACTAAAGTCAGAGGATATCTTGGGAGCTAAGGAAGTCAGGGAGAAAGGGTGAGTGGTAATTATTGGACTTCCTCCGGGAGGGGCAATGTCTGCATTTGCAGCCTGACTTCAAAGAAAACATCACAGAACTGTGACTCTGGGAGCAAGAAAATGGAATGACAATTATTTTGCCTTCCTTTTACAACATTAGCAAGAGTAAGAACAACGAACATTCTTTTTATTGATAGACTACCTGATACTGTGCTAAGGTTTTACACATGCTTCTTAAAAAGCAATGAATATGTGTGTTCATGTGTGCATGTGTTCAAATAGCATAACTGAGCTAATAATAAAGAATTTAAGGGGCGCCTGGGTGGCTCAGTGGGTTAAGCCGCTGCCTTCGGCTCAGGTCTTGATCTCAGGGTCCTGGGATCGAGTCCCGCATCGGGCTCTCTGCTCAGCGGGGAGCCTGCTTCCCTCTCTCTCTCTCTGCCTGCCTCTCTATCTACTTGTGATCTCTCTCTGTCAAATAAATAAATAAAATCTTTAAAAAAAAAAAAGAATTTAAACTGATTCCTCATAGCCCATAAGTCATTTTGAACCCCTAAGACCCCCCAATCTCATAGTACTGTATAGCCTTGTAAACCTTGCAGTAGTTACAACGATTTTTCTTGAATCCAGGATAATTCTCCAGCTTGGGCGGATGGTGGTGGTTCCTCAGAGAAGGCCTCCTCATCTGTTTGCCTGAGGTTGTTACCATTTGGGAAGAAGAAGCAAAGCAGCCTCCTGATATTTCCCAGAACATCCACACCCATGCCTCTCTGCATGCTGGCGAGGGGCTGTTCCTCTGACTTGAAATATCCCCTTTGTCCCTGCAATCAATCGCTCTTCTTCCAGTTCCTTCCTCCAAGGTAGTATCCGCTCAAACCTTCCCTGACCCCTGACCGACCTCACTGCTCACTGATCCTCTTTTGCTCTGCATTCCTGAGCACTTTTATAAAGTTCATATGCTCTTCCAGAAAGAACTTAAATAGAAGTTTATATTTTCTTTTTCCTTGCTTTCCTTTTCAAACTATACTCTAAGTCCCTTGGGCAAATGGTTTTCCTTTTACATCTACTTTAAAAAAAATATATAACTATCTCCCTCCTCCTTCACCCCTCCCTCCTTTCTCCCCGGCCTTTCCTTCCTCTTTCCACCATACTTTGTAAGCTGTTGCATTCATTCTACCATAGTCAGAAAACAGACAAATGTATCAGTTGACATGCTTTAGTCCCAAGGGTTTGTAGAGTTAATCTTCTAAGACATGTGTCTGCCAACTTACAGCTGCTATTTGTTGTTTTTAAAATTTTGGTTGAAATGGAGGCTCTGGTTTTGAGGTTGGATCCAAGAATGTATTATGGTTGTCATCATGAATACCAAGGTCCCTTTTAAAAGGGATTATGAGTGGTTGATAATTTTCAAAATCCACTTCCACCTACTCAAATGCCCCCAAATGCTTTTAGTTTTGACCTGCTAATTGGATGAGTTCCATCCCATTACCCTAGTGTAGGATTAAATCAAAGCGTATTTCATATTCAGAACCTTTTTATATGTATCTTTTTGTTTTAAACATAAAAATTAGTGTAGATATAATGAAGAACAAAAGCAACTCTCAAGAAGGAAATATGTAATAAGAGGGCCTTGTGAACCCCACACCGTGGAGAAGAGAATAGAATCTGCCTGTCGGATAGAAGGGATTTCATGGGCTGGCTTTATAAAACTGCCATTTTTTGATACCTGCTGATGGCTGCATTTCCTTCCTGCCCAAATACCACCAACCGGAGTTGGTATCCATCAACAGTTGTCATGTGTGCCTTTATGTGCTGGAGGTGGAGCCCGCTCATGCCGGTTAGATGAGCTGACATGTGCCAGGGAAGGGGGTCCTCCAGGGGCCCATGGTTACACCTTGTTTCATCCTCTGGGCTTAGCCAGGAGGTGTTCTGATTTAGAATTAAGGAATGCCCTTTTGACTAATGAGATTCAGTGGAGATTTATAGAAATACTTGACTTTAAAAAAAAACAAATGAGGGTCGCCTGGGTGGCTCAGTGGGTTAAGCCGCTGCCTTCGGCTCAGGTCATGATCTCAGGGTCCTGGGATCGAGCCCTGCATCGGGCTCTCTGCTCGGCAGGGAGCCTGCTTCCCTCTCTCTCTCTCTCTCTCTGCCTGCCTCTCTGCCTACTTGTGATCTCTCTCTGTCAAATAAATAAATAAAAAATATTAAAAAAAAACCCACAAATGAGTATATTCACCATGAAAGTGGAATTGTGTTAGTGTTACATTAAAGTCAGTTGGCTATTCTCTAGGGAAAAGTAATGATTTTCCAATACATGGATGTCGGGAGATAAAATAAACCTGATTATGAGAGGTGACTTAGTTCAGTGAGAAGGGGCAAGAGCTTTGAATCCAAAGAGGCCTGAATGACATATGACCATATGTAAAAACTGCTTTGTGACTCAGTGTCCAGACCAATAAAATGGAGATGAGATGATAGTTCTATATGATCTGTCTGAATTACTTGTGCTATCAATTGATGGAATTCATTGAAGAATATCTGGAAGTAGAAAGAGAATGAATTTTTAAAGAAAGCACTTGCACATGTTACAGAGTCATAATGATAACATGTGAAGGAAATGAAGGATTCATGTACATAAAATATTACGTGCACATACATGTGAACAACTTCATCAGTTAAGCAAATATTTTGTTGACAGGTTCCCTGATTCTATTCTTAGTCATGAAGCATTGAGGGAAAAGGTAAATTCTCTATTCCCTGGTCTTCCTCCACAGACTAGTAGGGGAGACAGAAACACAAACTCATCGTCTCAGTCCAAACCTTAGACTGGACATATGTCCAAATGCTGTCTCTCTCAACTGCCAGACAGAGTCAGACCCAAGTTTACCAACTTTTGGCCAGGGGCAGGGACGGGCTGAAGAGGAGAATCACCAGGAAGGAAGATCACCACACTGCCAAAGGATCAGTCAGCTTTCCTCCCATTTGTTTCACTCAGATCTATGTTGTATGAAGCAGATGTATGAGAAACCGGAGCAGAGCGAGGCTCATTTTGGTGACATGCAATCCCAGAAGGCTGATTTTACTTGTGAGCAAGTGACTACTACCTGATGAGTCTTAACCTTTTTTGTGCTTTTTCATGATAATTATTTTTCCTACCTTTAGGTGCGATATCTAAGAACTGATCTCGAAGACTATCAAGCTGTTCAATAGTCAGGGTGCCATTTTCTTCCTTTTCCACAGGTGGGGGGCGCACTGGGGGAGGAGGGTCTGGAAAGACTTTCACATCGCCATTAATGAAGAAATCTTCTTGGCCTAAATAAAGTTCATTCTGAATTTTTTTAGATGTTTCAATGTGATAGCGAGCCACCTCGGTTAATTTTTCCACACTGAAAATGGAAAAATGCAAAGTGTTATCCCCACTAAATACTACTGGATTAACACTATTTGCTTACTAGACATATACAAAGAGTCTACACATTATATAGCTAAAGTAGACAATTCAATCTTCATGTTTACAAATTCCAATTCTCTTCAACCCACTTTGTGAAAAGACAGAGTATAATTAAATAAGCATAGATTGGAAATAAGATATATGCTCACTGCAAAGCTCATGGTCACATATGTATACAAAGCTGAACAAAAAGGGACTTCATCAAATATGGTTTTATTAGTAATAGAACATATTTTACTGTGTAAGTACGATTGTGTCAAGAGATATATTTCATTCTAAGTGTGCATCAGAATAAAGTTATATGGCAGAAGAATCTGTAAAATACAACTGTTAGATTGACACATTTATTTGGAATCAGGAAAAATTATTAAGTTAATCAAATTTGATTATGGATTTCTGGAAGAGTGACTTTTCTCTAACTTTGACTGGAGGAGTTTGATGTTTTTTAAGACACAAAGTCAGAATGGACTCTCATAATATAAACACATTTAAATTGCTTTCTATTTTTACAAACAATAATTCCTAGTTAAATCATGTAGTATAAGCAATAGTAGGTGCAGTGGAAAGAACCCTGGAAGCTGGGCTCTCATTCCAGAACACTCCACAGCCATACGTCCTTGGGAACTTATTTAAGCTCCCTGAATTTCCTTATCTTTGCATGAAGTCAGTAACGCGTAACTCCATACCTTATGATTATTAATGAGAAATCACACAGAGCATGGATTTAACCTACACTGGGAATTATAGTTATGGCCCTAATTAAAGGGCCATTTCAAAAGCCAGAGAAGTTTTATACATGAATAAATATGATATTATTGTATTACAAGAAGGACTGTGTTTCTTGTTTGCAATAAAGTTAGGACATGATGGAAAAATCCATTTTTAATCTACTTTTATGTAACCAAGGAACACCAAAATATATTAAAGACTGAAAATTTTAAAAATAGTATTAGTTGCTTTCTTTGAAAAGACAACCCTAGAATTCAATTCCAGCATGCTATACACTAGCAAGTGCCCACCTAGTGTGTATTATCTAATTTGTTTATGCCTCGTGGTGTGTGTGCGCTGGGGTATGGAGGAGAAAGGCAATGGATAACACCTAAGTTTTGCTCCCTTTTTTTTTTTTTAATTTCTTTTCAACATAACAGAATTCATTGTTCTTGCACCACACCCACTGCTCCATGCAATGCGTGCCCTCCATAATACCCACCACCTGGCTCCCCGAACCTCCCATCCCCCACCCCTTCAAAACCCTCAAGTTGTTTTTCAGAGTCCATAGTCTCTCATGGTTCATCTCCCCTTCCAATTTCCCTCAACTCCCTTCTCCTCTCCATCTCCCCATGTCCTCCGTGTTATTTGTTATGCTCCGCAAATAAGTGAAACCATATAATTGACTCTCTCTGTTTGACTTATTTCACTCAGCATAATCTCTTCCAGTCCCATCCATGTTGATACAAAAGTTGGGTCTTCCTCCTTTCCGATGGAGGCATAATACTCCATCATGTATATGGACCACATCTTCCTTATCCATTCGTCCGTTGAAGGGCATCTTGGTTCTTTCCACAGTTTGGCGACTGTGGCCATTGCTGCTATAAACATTGGGGTACAGATGGCCCTTCTTTTCACTACATCTGTATCTTTGGGGTAAATACCCAGTAGTGCAATTGCAGGGTCATAGGGAAACTCTAGTTTTAATTTCTTAAGGAATCTCCACACTGTTCTCCAAAGTGGCTGCACCAACTTGCATTCCCACCAACAGTGTAAGAGGGTTCCCCTTTCTCCACATCCTCACCAACACACGTTGTTTCCTGTCTTGCTAATTTTGGCCATTCTAAGTGGTGTAAGGTGGTATCTCAATGTGGTTTTAATTTGAATCTCCCTGGTGGCTAGTGATAATGGACATTTTTTCATGTGTCTGATAGCCATTTGTAAGTTTTGCTCCCTTGAGTGAAGAAGCCTCCCATAGCCGACAAAGACTAAGCCACAACCAGGATCTCAAAATGGGTGTGCTCCACCTAGTGGAAGTTACCAGGAACGGAAGAGATTTAAAAATGCCTAGGGAATGGAAAGCAAGATTTGGAGTTCCGAGGGATCTTGTAGCTCTCTCTTTATTTTCCCTTTATCATCAGAGAATTTGTACAATAACCAAAGCAGAAAGCATAGCTGAACAGTCCTGGTTTTAACTTCCTGTGGTCACATTCAGGGGTCAGATATATACACAGAATATAAATCTTAGAAATTGGAGTACATCTGATAAAAATAAGAAGCATTTACTCTTGAGGGTCACGTGGCTGAGAGTTGTGAATGCTATGAATTAAGAAAATACATTTTCATTTTTAAGTGGCAGGCAGAGAACAGAACTGAACATCACTGTTCTGTGACGCTAACGAGTAACAGACTTGGCTACCCAGTAGTAAAATGATTTTAAGCTTACTGCAGTAAGGTTACCAGGTTGAGGGGTGTGTGTGTGTGTGTGTGTTAGTTATTATATAGCACAACAGATATTTTAAAAACTAGGATGAAGATTTTACAACAGAACTTTCATTATGAGACAAGGATTATAGAAAACAAACCATAACAACTATCTTCCAGACAATAGTTGTTTCTGATAATACTTGCCGTTTGTATTCTATGTACATAGTAACTTCTAAATTTTCAGTCAATGTTTATTCCAAACTGTAGTGTTCCCAGAATCTAGATCTACTAAAAACCTCTGAAATAGCCTGGTTGTTGTGTTTCCTTTTATAAATGAAGCCATGGGGCACCGAGTTATTAGGCATGGTGCTCATCTGTGGACAATGAGGGAATCCCCATCTCTTGGAACATCATGTCGCCTGACTCTCACTTGAGGGCTGTTTCTGCTTTGCTGAGCTGCTTTTTAGGGAAGAATTAAGAGAATGAGACTCTCTGCCCCTCACTGAGATGAGAAGTCTGAAAAACCTTTGGAACCAAAGAGCAAAGTGGAACTGGGTATTACCCTTACCAGGGAGTCAGCCTCACTGATAAAACATTGCAGTTGTTTTGGACTGGTTAGTCTCCCATTAATCAGCCCTGACTAAAAATAAGTCTAGCATTAGAAAGATATGAAACACGATCTTACTTCTGAAAAATATTTTAAATTTACCTATAAACAAACCTTGTAAACTATGGTCCTCATCGAGCAGCCTAAAAACCAAACTCAGAAATTATGTGTAAAACTGGACATTGCAACAGGACAGTTTGACACCTGACTTAGTGTTTGAGAAGAACCAATACAAATGCATATGTGATTCCCTAAAGGTCAAAATTTCTATTTGTAAATGTAATTTACAGTTGTAAATGCCTAAAAACCTGCTAATTTTGACCTCCAGGAATTAAAAAACAAAACAAAACAAAACAAAAAATGCTTTGGAAAAGCCATGGGGTACATTACCTGGCCATTTCATTCAAGTACCTCTCACCAAGCCACTTTTCCAAGAGTTTATATACATCGACCACCTTTGTTACTAAATCTTCAAGGAAAGCCAATGCTTTGGTCTTTATCAGTTCAAGCCGGAACTGTGTGGCTATCTCTATTTAAAAAGAAAATGAAGGATTATATATACATGCATTTTCTCATCAGCTGAATTCAATTTTAAACCAATCATGCTTCAGTTTGTGAAGATGTAGGTGCACATTTAATATGAGTATAGGTAATACCCAACCTATGTCACTGAGAAAAAAAATGGGTAATGCATGGTAGGGTCATTTGACAATTTATTTAAGCCAAAACTATTATAAACTGAGCTTTACGTTTATTACACTTTATAGCATTACATTCTTTGATAAACTGGAGTGGGAAAGAACAAATAGATAATCTCTGAATTTCAAAAGGGGGAAGATACAAAGTCTCTTGATATTTCCCTACTTAAAGAACCTCAGGATGGCAACACCATTGTACTTTCTTAGCACTGGTCAAACTAGGGTAAATTCTCTGTATTCCAGGGCCTGTTGCTGCCCATGGCACACACTAAGGCTTGTGGATTTTAGTTCTGAAATAGATTTCCCATGTTTCTCTGCTGCTTCCTCCCCTGCCACTGGCTTCATTTGCTCATTTTCCTGATTTTTTTTCAAAGTCCATTTTCAGTTGCATTCTAAGACAAGTGGGAAGGCCAGGAGAATATATCTTATAAAATCACTGCTACCTATGGAAAAGGAAGCTCTTGAACATTATGGATCCAGGATTGGCTCTTCTAGAGTCTCTGTTCCTAAGAACTCACTTTCAGGGCCTGTTAGCCTTCGGTTGGGATTTATTTTCCTAATGAGAGGCCTCAATTATTCTTCACCCCTGAAGAAAACCACCCCTGTAAAACCACACAGACTCTGACATATTCTTTTTGTGTTTATTCGCTGAGATTGTTAATTATTGCTGGTGTTCTCCTAACCCCCTCCCAAATTTTCTCTTTCTGAGATCTCAGCAGACACTTATAGGATGGCTGAATCTAACCCTCATGTGGTCCTATGAAAACAACCAATGAAATGCTGTACTTTTCAGTCCCTTTGTTCTGTGTTCCCCCTGACATAACTTGAGCCATTCACAAGCTATTTGCCTACTGGTCTGTTTTCCACTGAAAAGAATCATCTCAGTTCTTTCCAAATGCTACCTTCAAATTGCAGGGCAGCGAGGTGTTCTTCCTTGATTTTGAGCATCAGTTCTTTTCTCTTTTCCATTTGGGCAATTTCTTCTGTTGTCACCGTCACAGGCATGACTTCTGCCATCGACGGTGATTGGCCTGAAAGCGCAGTGGAACCTGGGGAGGAGAGAGCCAGCATGCAAGAGGACGCACAGCTCCTTGGACAAAATGGGGACCAAGCGACATGTGCGGGTCTACAGCAAAACTCTTTGGATTTGGAAAGGACCAACCCTAGTCCTGACTGGGAGTGGGAAGTATGGATCTTTCCTTGAGAATTCTCCAGGTGTTATCTAGGCTAGACACATGTGAAAATGCCCCTTTTGTGTAGCATCATGGGAAAATGAGGTGTGCAGGGAGGGCAGACACAGTTATAGACTCCAAGGAAGGTGCAGTGCAGAGTTTGGCGATGGAAGTGAGCAGACTGCAACCCAGCACGGAGGCCATTAGCCAGCTGCAGAAGTTCTATTCGGTCAGAGGTACTAGTGTTAGCCAAGTGCGTCCCAGATCCTCGTGAAGAAAAGAACAGCTGACAACATCCACAAGATGGCTGAAATGTGGCTCACAGTCAAGAATCTGTAATCTTCTTAGCAATCTTTTCAGTAGTACTTAACTGGAAGTACTTCCATGATTATATAAGAGAATTAGAAAATAAGAATTTGTCAGCATTTATCTGACAATCTACCCTTGAGAAATGGCAGTGTGATCCTAGCCGCAGTCTCCCTTTACATAGTTCTACTTAGTGCAATAAATCTGTCTTGAAGGTCTGACCACAAGGGGTTCGAGTCATGTGAAGAAGACATAACTATAAATAAAGAAACTGTAATAAAATGTCATTGCAGGGCACCTGGGTGGCTCAGTGGGTTGGGCCTCTGCCTTCAGCTCAGCTTATGATCTCAGGGTCCTGGGATGGAGCCCCGCTTTGGGCTCTCTGCTCAGCGGGGAACCTGTTTCCTCCTCTCTCTGCCTGCCTCTCTGCCTGCTTGTGATCTCTGTCTCTCTTTAAAAAAATGTAGTTGCAACAGTAGATGTATGAATTACAGGTGAAAGGGAGCTTAATCTCGTTCAATTTGTTTTATCATCTGTAAAATTAAGGGACTGAACTCAACCATTTATCCATTAAAAGTAGATTGAAGCATGTCCTCCAAATGCTGCTTATGTTTTTCATTTTTACCATCTGAGATGGACTAAGTGGTGTGTTTTTCCTTGTGCTGCTGTTCTTTTCTGGGCTTCAAGTGCCACCCCTCACCCCGGGCGAGCCCACATCCTCAACTCCTCCTCTTTCTCCTCCCAGGGCTGTTTAAATGTACTCCCGTGGGGAAGTGTTTCCCCACTCCTCAGAAGGACTGAGGTGACCTTGCGTTCAAGGTCTCCTGCACCTTCCCCACTAAAGAACAATGATGGATCAAATGTCTGTTTCTGGGGCTAGACTGAGTCCCATCAGGGTCGGGACTGTGTTTTTGTTTTCGCTCTTGAAGTTCACCATCCTGTCCTTCGCCCCCATCATGGCATGCTTCTCTTCTAGTGGGTGCCTAACAAGTGTCTCGTGAGCAACTGAACTGACTAGTGAAGTGACTTCTGCCCCCGTGCTTCTGTCTCTTCCTCTCTTGCCTCAACTCACCTTAAATATGTACACGTGAAGACATTCAGAGGGGGCATAATGTTTGTGCCAGAGTTAATCCCAAGGCTGACAGGAGGTCTGTCTCAGTTTGAGTTTTCTCTTGCCTTTGCTTTCTCCTCATGCCTTTAAGGCAGAGATAGGCAGGAGGCCTCCAGAAGAGAGGAACTTGCTTGAATTAAACCAGAAACCTGAATTCAACCTGAAACTTACATACATATACTCGCTTTTCACCCAACCTCTTCTCAGTTACTGCAGGCCCTTTTGTGTACACTTTTCAGACCACACAGTGCCATCTGGAGTTCTTCTAGCATGTTCCAAACTGTCCTTAAGGGTTATTTTACCTTGGATACGCTTGGCTATTTGGATAAACAAGTTAGGTGAGACTGGTTGGTACCCAGTGCCATTAGCCAGCTAACACCACCGGAGTCTGGGTCTCAGAACCAAACCAAACCAACAGTAGCTTAACGTGCCTGCTTAGACGTTTGTGCTCTACCCAGGACAGTTTAAGCATCTGCACTTTGGGATGCCAAAGCCATGACTACCTTTTGCTTTTTTGTCTGCCTTTTTCTTCTTGGGTGGTTCCTTTTTGACTTTTTTATTTGTACCCATCTGAGGAGATTTTTCTTTTGTGTCTGCTGGCAGGTTTTCCTTTTCTTCTTCCATGAGCCTCTGATGAATTTCAGCAGCCACCTGGTTGGGTACAAGCAAGATTTCAATGAATGCCATACTTAAATATGAGAGCCACGTGGATTTAGTCATCGCCCAGTTCAGCGGAAGCCTCATTCTCTTGTAAACAACCATGCCATGTACTCAGTCTTTACAGAAGACACACTTCAGTGTTTTCCTGACATGGAAACCTGGCCCAGGCTCCAAGAAGTGGCTTCCCCCGTATGTGTGTATATTGCTCACTTTCTCAAGCCCTGCCTGCAGTTCAACCTTATGTTTCCTCATTGCCACCTCCACACTGTGGCAACCCCACAATGATGCTTTTTAAAGCTTTCGTTTTAATCTCAGACTCTATGGATTTAACACTCACTATTCTTCCAGGGCATTCCCCCATACCAATGTCTCTTACATCATCATCATCATCATCATCATCATCATCATCATCATCAACATCATCATCATCATTAAACACTGCCCCACAGAGTTTTAAAGACAGTTTTTCCTAATAGTGCCCCTCCGTGAAATTTTAATACTGCAGAATTGCATCTGTCTACATATTTTACCTCTAACAGTGCCTTATACGTAAAATGGGTAATTTTTTATCCATTTTCTCCTGATCCCCAATTTCTTCTGCAGAATTTCTCCTGTTCCCAAACCAAGTTTTGGGATTGCATGCCCTGTATTATTTGGTCTCATCAACACTTGCGTTCTGGGCTTCCATTCTCCTCTAACACTAGACATCATCCCAGAAGGCACAGGGCTCATGAGGATAACCTGTCAGCTTCCTGTACCCAGGGCACTTGCAACTTCCCGCCATCTCAGCTGCCTCCTCCTTTCACTCGCATGAGTGGAGTGTCCTGGTGTGAGAGATGAGTTTCGGGGCCTCCTCATCGTAGCTGAAGAAGGAGGAGGGTGCGGTGCGGTTGCGACCCCTCCATCCCTGCTCCAGGATTCTGTGCTTCAGGAAGCAGAGAAAAATTGTCTTGAGGCTGGTGCAACTGGGGCCGTGCATTTCAAAGGCCAGACCTTTTGAAATAAGGCCAGCTGCCCCTGGAGAGGTGAAGAGCACTTGAGGGTGTAGCCCCCAGAAATGAGAGCTGAGAAAAGATTCCCAAAAGGGAGAAAGAAAACCTGCCAAACCCGGAGGAGGGAGGAGAAACATATGTTTGAAAACCTTACATCTCAATAAAGCAATAGGTAAAGAAATAGGGGGTCATGAGAATTCATTTACTGAAGTGCCTACTGTGTCCAAGCCTGGTGTTATTTCTGGGGAGGAGTGGGTGAGGGGCTTGGAGGAGAAAGAGGAAGTTGAATGGAGATGAATAGAAAGATGAATAAGTCATAAGCTCTCCTCTCCCCTGGCGAGATACACCAGCCAGTTCCCGCTTGCCCCTAGTTCCTGCACACTTCATACCCCTGGGCTCAGCATGTAGCTGTCCCCAACTGTTCTATGAATGTTAAATGTGGTTCCACCCTCCAAATGGGCTTCAAGCAGCTTTTAGCACCTTCTATGCTCATAGGGGTTGCCCAGGAAATGATTATTAATAGATGGAATTGCTTTTTAAATGATCATATTCTACAGAACTTACCCACAGCTCCTTTAAGATCAGTGGAACTTTGGAGAAATACAGAAAGATTTCAGAGAACAAGCCAGTTTTGTGTGAGTGTATGTATGTGGTTTTAATCAGATGCCCTTAAACCATAAAAATGGATTTCATAATATCTGCTGTGCTTTAAAATTCTTGGTAAAGCTGAAAGCAGACTTGTTAACCCCCCCCAAAATTGCAAGCAATTCAGTTTTGAATCTGTTTTTGCAAAGCACAGTAAGTTAGCAATTGCCTTTAAAATTGGATTTTTCTCCTTTATAAACAACTTTGTGGTGGTGGTGGTGGTGGTGATGATGATAATTATCATCATCTGCATTTTTTGGGTCCACTTCCCTCAAAGACCTCTGAGTCTCTTTCAATATTTAACATAATTCACAATACATTCAGCAATCTACCTGTAAGTCTAAAGAAACTCTAGAAATAATGTCTTGACATTGTGGGCGTTAACTATGACTTGTTTCTTTGAAATCATTGCATACCTGTTAATTAGAAGAAAGTTTTTCTAAAAATTAACATTGCACACTAAACGAGTAGCTGTTGGTGGGACTGTTGTGTAGGAAAAGGCCCGCGTTAAAATGCTCTCCTTTCAGTTGCTCTCATCCCTGCTGGCACTGTTTATCCCTACAGTAGTTTGCCCAGGCAAACTACTTAAAATTCCCTTTAAGGTCATGTGACATCAAGGTCGTAAATGTCTGTTAGAGAAATAAGAGCAGGATTCAAATATAATTATTAGGAATACTAATTAGATTAGTACTAACTAAACTTTTCTCCCTTGTTTCTATGTGGTTTTTATTTATTTTATTTTTAAAAGATTTTATTTATTTATTTGAGGGAGAGGGAGAGAGAACAAGTAGTGGGGAGAGGGAGAAGCAGGCTCCCTGCTGAGTAGGGAGCCCAATGTGGGGCTTGATCCCAGGACCCTGGGATCATGATCTGAGCCCAAGGCAGATGCTTAACAGACTGAGCCACCTAGGCAACCCTCTATGTGGTTTTCAAAGTCCACAAGGAAAATAGTATAATTGTTAATACATTTTTAACATCATGATCTATTATATTTACAATTTCCAAGACACATCGGCATACATTATTTCATTGGATCTTCCAACCATTCACGAGAGGAAAGGTATGTGGAATGTCTCCCATTTTACAGATAAGGAATTGAAGACTGGAAGAGGTTATTTCCACAAAATCATACAACTAAACCCAGAGTGGTAGCCAGTGCTCTTTGTCCTGTGTGCTGCTCTTTCCAATAATATAATATTCTACGATGTCATCTCCCCTAGGAAATTCTAATAGGATTTGTAAGACTTGTGAATTACTTTATGTAGCTCCATAAGAATAATAATTCCTCCCCCCCCCCCCCCAAACTCCTAGCTCTGGTTTCCCATTCTCTGGTGCTTGGTAGTTGCAATCAAACTCATCAACACGGTCATTGGCATCATCATCAGTAGTAACTTCAGCATCTTTGGTACAGCAGCAGTCCCATGTCAGACTGTGCTGAGGGCTTAGTATCATATTATATGTGGGCATGTTGCCAGGTGTAGGGTGTATAAAAAGTCTTAGAATCCAGTGTTCAGTGTTTAGGAAAATAGTGAGATAAACATTACAATCACCTAGAATCTTCCTAGATAGGAAGAGCTGGATGCTTGTGAAGATGATACTGCTACAGGGATTGGAAGAGCACATGATCAGAGAAGACAAGGGCTTCAAACAGCAGCCAACAACTCAGGAATCAAAGCAGGAACTAGCTCTGAAGACTTTCAGAAAGCATATAGTTTAATCAAATAGAAGGAAGGAAGAACATATTTTAGGAGAGAAAGATGACATTGGCCAAGACATGGAAATTGTTAATGCTGATGAAATATGTAGGAACCAGTATTTAGTTACTTTATGAGATGATTTCATGAGTTGGTACCAGCATGATGGGGAGCTCTGAGCCTCTGGGTCAAGGGTTTAGGATTCCACGGTGGCTACTGGAGGTCATCACACTACCTTATTTTCCTCTCTGGTTAATAACAGAAGATGATTTCTGTGTTCTTATAAGCATCACATACTTTTTTTTAACAAAATAAATCAATCTCTTTCCTCTAACTGGATCATTTTGCCTTATAATGTAGCTATCGATACATTTGGGGTCTACATCTATCATCTTACTAGGTGCTTTGTATTTGTATCGTTTGTCCTAAATCTTTTTCTGTCCTCCTTTCTTTTCTTATTTTGGACTTAATATTTTAAATTTATTTGTTTTTCTTTATATTAGTTTGGAAGTCATACAAACTAATTCACTTAATGGTTACTCTAGAGATAACACCATGAATTACTGACTAAATAATATGTATAATTTGATAAATTGACAATTTATGGTGTAACCTATGGTAACCGGTAAAAGAACATAATATAATGCATTACCTCTAAATGTAAGTAGGCGTGAAAAAGCAAAGAGGAAAAGATACAGAAAGGATAAAAATTAGACAGTGAACAAAGATATAATGTGCAAACAATATTTAAAAGCATAATTTCTAAAAAAAACCATTATAGATAAGGAAGATTACCTCCTAGTAAGAAAAGTTTTAGCTCACCAGGCCCAGATGGCCTCTTGGATAAGGCTACTGAACACTTCAAGAGGGAATAATTCCAACTTCCTCAAACTCTTTTAAAGAATAAAAAGAAAGGAAATATATCCTGACTTGATTTATGAGGCTAGTATTACATTAATGCTAAAAGTTGACAAGGACAGTATGAGAAAGACAAATTATAGGATTTTCTCACTCATGAACAGATTCAAAAATCCTAATTAAATTATTAGCAAAACAAATCCAGTAATATGTAACAAGTATGGTGTTTCATTATAATGTTGGGCTTATTTCAGGGATGTGATGTAAGTTAAATATTAGAAAATTAACCAATATGATATTTTACTATTGATAGAAAACAGAAAAAAAAATCATTTGGCAATCTCAATAGATGCAAGAAAAGTATTTGTTAATATAGTTAAGAAAAACCCTCACAGTAAGCTAAAAATGTAAAAAAAACTTTCATAATCTGATAAATAGCATTGAAAAAAATCTACAGCCAACACTTTTGTAAATTTTGACAAGCTGACTTGAAGATTTATATGGAGAGGCAAAGAGCCAAGAAAAGCCAAAATGCACTGGACAGATGACAAGGTGGGAAGATTTGCTCAACTGGATAACAAATGATATGATGTCATGTGGTTTTGGTACAAGGATGGAAAAATAGAGCAATGCAACAGAACTAATTTATGATATGTGGTCACTGAATTTATGACAAAGATAATACTGCAGTGAATGGGAAAAATCTAGTATTACTTATGCAAACTGAAGTATTATGTATAGTATCATCTACTGACATTGAAGACAGCAACCACTCTTAGCCATATATCCAAAGGTTGTGTGTGTGTATGTGCATCAGTGGGCAAGTACAAGAATGTTCGTAGCAAGGAAGTCCAAAATGTCACAGACTGGAAGCCCAAATGTGTATTAGTAGCAGTCTAGTTCAATAAACTGTGATAAATTTTATATAATGAAACAATGTACAACTACAAAAAGGAACGGACTACAGCTCCACTCAACAACATTGAATTAATCTCATACATAATGTTAAGCAAAAGAAAACACAAAGAGACAAAAGGTATGAGTCCATATATTTGAAATTCAAAAGCAAGCAAAGCTAAAGTACACTGTTTAGAGGTATAATAGACTTAAAACTTATGAATATCTAGGGAATGGTGAGTCAAAAGGCAAGCGGAGGTCCACGTTGTAGGAATCCAGGGGATTAGGACTGGGAAGGGGCAAGGACTGGGTAGGGGTGGACCTTTCCCATTTCTCCCATGTGCTGGTTCCACCAGTAACTTTAGGTGTGTTCAGCAAGCTCTGCAGTTCTACTTTCTGCACTTTTCTTAGTTGTGTCAAAATCCCACTAAAATTTTTTATAGAAGAAGCAAGACAATGAAAGGCAACTACAATCACTTTTGAGAGGGAGAAATGAAAGAAGGAAGAAAAAAGGGAAGAGGAGGAGAACAGAAAGGGAGGACAGAACACTAGGTCTGTTGTGGGATGAACGAGAGAAAAGAACCATGGAGGATGAGTGGCCAAAGAGGGACTCGGAAAACGCCCTGTCTGAAGTGAAACCTCCTCCCTCTGAGACCCTGAGGTAAGCTCCTCTTCCACCTCTTCCATCTCTTCCACAAGGTTTTTTGGAAGGTGGACACTGCTTCCTGTTTGGAACGGATATTTTGGGGAAACTCAAAGAACACCTGGCACAGTATGAAAACAGAACCACCTTGGGCACTTAGGACTGGAGGGTGAGGGAACAGTGGTCCTCCAAGCTAACCTTGTGTGCACCTTCCATAGAGGGGGAAGCTTCTCCTTACATTACAGTTATCTGTATGCTCTTCCCTTCTCTTTTGATTTGGTATGGGCCCCTTAAACACAGTGATTATTGCTGTCCCTTGCCTTCCCAGTAAAGCTGAAAAGGACATGAACTTTGAATTCGTATAGTCCTAGATCTCCTTATTGATACATAACCTGCTAAGTGACCTTGGCAAAATTTTTTAACCTTTCTGGATCCTCGTTTTCCTTGGTAATGAGGATAATACTTACCCCATAGGTAACTTATGCAAACTAGAGATAGATAGGCCAGATGTGTGTTTGTCTTAGGTCTGTAAAGTTTTATAAATTTGATTTCATTTCTAACGTGCTAAAATCAGTAGATTCCACATACAAATCTGAATTTCTGGCTTTTCCTGGAAAATTGTAAAATCTAGCCATACTGAGCCTCATTCTTAAATGGTATTTGGTCCGGAAATGCAGCACATACCTCTTTTAGGAGTGTGATTTCCACTAGGCCACAGCCCCATCCCTCCCTTATTGCATTATACTTGACCCATGTCATTGACTTTTCCCAAAGGACCCTTTTGGTCTCTGCACTTGGAACCTTGGTCCGGCACAAAAAATAATCTAATGATTTCTTCCATTCTTGAGCTCATATATTTGCTGACAGAATTGTTTTATTTCTTATTTCTTTCAGTAAACAAAACAAGACAAAAAAGTTCCTGAAGGTATAGCTTTATACAACACTATGTAAATTTTCTATTCATAGCATATACCAAAGTTAGTACTTAGTGAAAATGTAATAATGACCACTGCTTACCATGTGAGATATTGCTAAAGAAGCCTGCTGCCAGGTGTCCATTAACAACTTCTCATCTGCCTCAAAGTTTGCCTCAACATTTTCCAGTGAGTAATCGATCTTGCCCTTCAGTATGGCCTTTGTTTTTGGTTTGGACGTAGCTGAATCCGGGGATATGGATATTCGAGAAATTAGAGGAATTCTTTGAAAAAAAAAACCCAAAAAAAATAAAAGGGAAATATAAATATTTCATTTACCAGAGTTTTATTTTTTGACATGTTACTTTGGGAATTTTGTTACCTTGCTTTAACCTATACTTTCATAGTTGTCCTGGCAGAAATCTTCAAGTGAAGAAAAGACTATAAAAGACTGTATTCAGGGGGTACCTGGGTGGCCCAGTCAGTTAAATGACTGATTTTTTATTTTGACTCAGGTCATGATCTTAGGGTTGTGAGACTGAGGCCCATGTAGGGCTTCATGTTGGGAGTGGGGCCTGCTTTGATTAAGATTCTCTCTCTTTCTCTCCCCTCCCCCAACACCCTCTCTTAAAAAAAAAAAAAAGACTGTATTCAAATTTTTAAAAAGATTTTATTTATTCATTTGACAGACAGAGATCACAAGCAGGCAGAGAGAGAGAAGCAGGTTCCCTGCTGAGCAGAGAGCCTGATGTGAGTCTCGATCCCAGGACCTTGAGACCATGACCTGAGCTGAAGGTAGAGGCTTAACCCACTGAGTCACCCAGGCGCCCCTGTATTCAAATTTTTATAGTCTTATTAACAAGAGTAAACTAGAGGAAAATAATAACAAAACATCATTTTTAGGTTTAATTCTCATTGATAATGGGGAGGGAAATGAAACAACAGGAATCTTGAAGATACGCAATTTTGAAATGTGTCCAGGGCATCAACTTCTGACAAGGAACAAATCAATCATGAAAAAGCAAATCAAATAAAACTGGCACCACTCCTTTATAATGACTGACATTATTTGACTTCCTGAAGTGGACAGTGAAAAAGCAGGATATGACAGATGTGAAGACTGCAAGGGGGAAGGATTCGTGGAGGTCACAAGGTTTTGGTGGTGGGTGGGGGAAAAAATCCAACAGCCCTCCCCACTTTAGAGTAATGGTGATGAAACTTTCTCTTTGCTTTTTAAAGTGCTGTGGGAACTCAGAGGTGAGCTCTCCCTCTCCCTTCTTTCAGCCATATTGCTGCCCCTATGTAGAAATTTTAGAGCTGCCCCTGGAACATTCTATCCCTGAAGGACTCCCAATCTCAAATGCTAAGAGAAGCAGGAAGAGATCCCCAAGGCAGAATGCTTATTATGACTGGGATCCTTAGTGATCCAAAGTGTAAACTGTCCCCCCACTAGGCACGGGCTGGGCACCAAGCATGACTTCCCTGAAACTTGAGGAGAGTCAGGAGCCATGATAGTGATCAAGTATTTGGTCTGGCAGACTCAAGCTGCTGGGAACAGAGTGGTGATCCAGAAAGCTGATTGTGAATTCCAGCAAACATGTTAGCTTGGTCTTATTTTGAACACTAGATGTGGTTTCTTGAACTTGGCTCTTTGATTCTTATAGTACTTGGCATTCTGACAGTATACTGTGCCTACAGAGGCCATGTGCTGAGGTTGTTCTATGCAGTACATATCTACCCACAAGGAAAATTTACATTTTAATAACCAAGTAATGTCAAATGTCAGTCACTGAGACACTGAGATTCGTGTGTCTAACAGGGTAAATGTTGTATGATCATCTCTAAATGTTTAATACAGTATAACATGCATTTCCCAACACCTTACTTTGGAGGCATATCATTTAGAAATAAAATTTGGGGTTAGAATTCATTTACTGGAAAAAAATCTGGTCTAGCTAGCTCTGCCACTATCAATATACATGAATTGGGGCATGACACTTGACTTCCTGAAGCTCCTTTCCTCAAATAATATAAATATACAATTGCTACTATTACTATCATTGCTTATTTTTAGTCACTGGCAATTAGTAACCAATTATTTGTTACTATTATGCTGCTGCTGTTGCTGTTTTTATAGAAATAAAGTAGACAGCTATGTGGAAATGCTTAATAGTATGCTTGTTTCCCTTACGCATTTTAAAGAGACTATGGTTGATTAGTTGGTTGGTTGATACACTGATTGAGAGTTTCAGTAGATACTCATAGCAGTGATTTGAGGTTGAGATTGGTACGCAGTTGTTTTGCAGAAAATAAGAACTGGCTGTTCTTTTCCCTGTTTCATTCTGTTAAGCAACTTTAATAGCTTCCCCAATATGCCTGACTTGTATTTTGTGCTAAGAACAGAATGCGCTGCTACTATAGACATTGGAACTTGGCCTCTTTTAATGGCTCTGATGGTTCATATTGCCTTTGGAATTTTTTATTGTTTTCAATTTCGAAGTTCTTTTCCAGTAGCTTGCTGAGTTAAACATTTCTCTTGTATTTGTATTAAGAAGACGGTACTTTCCTTCTTGTGTTTTCTTGCTTACATATGGGCATTATGGGGACATGGTGAGACTACATGGAAGAAATCTAGAGTGAGAAAAAGTGGGTCTCAGATCTCATGTATAGTCCTATTGTGTTCAGGTCATCTCAAATCCTTTTTGGTATAGGGAAAATAAAGCAAAGCAATAACATGCAATACTCACAACTATAATACTCTGGAATTTAAGAAACAAAACAAAGAATCATAGGGGAAGAGATGAAAAATTAAAACAAGACAAAATCAGAGAGGGAGACAAGCCATAAGAGAGTTTTAATCATAGGAAACAAACTGAGGGTTGCTGGAAGGGAGAGGGGTGGAGGGATGGGGTAACTGGGTGATAGACATTATGGAGGGCACGTGATGTAATGACCCCTGGGTATTATATAAGACTGATGAATCACTGACCTCTACCTCTGAAACAAGCAATACATTATATGTTAATTAATTGAATTTACATTAAAAACTACTAAAAATATAAAAATTATAAGAATAAAAATACTTCATGTAGGCTATTGTCATAATATGCATTAATAATAGTCATCAGTTAACCATGAGAGACTATGGACTTTGAAAAACAACCAGAGGGTTTTGAAGGGACGGGGGTGGGAGGTTGGGGGAACCAGGTGGTGGGTAATAGGGAGGGCACGTATTGCATGGAGCACTGGGTGTGATGCCAAAACAATGAACACTGTTATGCTGTAAATAAATAAACAAATAAAAAAAAAAAGAACTACTAGGAAAATAATTTAAATCAGATTATTTATAATTATCTGTTGCTGCTTTCTCATGAATTAGTATATTTGTTATGTATATAAATATAGTAACATTAAAATTAGTATATGGCAAAAAAAATAATAATAGTCATCAGTTATCGAGTGTTACTGAGACTAGATCTCAAGTCTTCTGATCCCCGGACATGATACCCAGTGCTTTAAGGATTTCATTTTCTGTAATCTTCACAATCACCCTACTTTGTAGATACTTTATAGATAAGAAAACCAAGGCTTAAGAGAGGTGGGGTGACTTTCCTTCCAAAATAAATTGTTCTAATTTATTCTCATACAATTAGTAAATAACATCCAGGGTCGAAACCAGATCTATCTGTCTTCAAAACACAAGCACAGCACATGCATGGTCTGTGCCACTTGTGCCACTGCACTGACTCGGGCACACTTGCACAGTAAAGTACAGTTACTGCTTCCAATCTCCAGCACATACCTCATATCTCTGGAGATTTAAACTTACGTTCAGCTTGTGTATTATTTTTTAAATCTAACCTCTTTTTTTTCCCTCTCTTCACCTTTATTTTTCTCATGACCTCCTTCCTGGTCATGAGAAAATATTACTTTAACTCTTAATGCTACTTTATTAATTTATTTTTAATTAACTCATATAATTTTAAGGATTTTGAGTTTTCCTTTTGTTATTTTAGTCTTACTTTTTGCTCTCTTAGTGTTTTAGAGTTGGGATTACCACCACTCCAACTCCCTATTTCTTCTTCTTCTTTTTTTTTTTAAGATTTTTTTTTTTTTTTTTTTGACAGAGAGAGAGATGGGGAGAGAGGGAACACAAGTGGGGGCGGGTGGGGGAGTGGGAGAGGGAGAAGCAAGCTTCCCGCTGAGCAGGGAGTCCAATGCGGGGCTCAATCCCAGGATTCTGGGATCATGACCCTAGCCAAAGGCAAATCCTTAATGACTGAGCCACCCAGGCACCTCCCCTATTTCTTAAAGACATTTTTCTATCTGTTCATAGTTTCTCTGGGTTTGAGATCTTGCCCTTCTCCTGCCCTCACCCATTGGGTCTATAAAAGCAATTATTTACAAATGTTTGTATTGGACAGAAGTGTTTAATTGAAAATATAATTATTTTCTTGCTCTGGTGGGAATTTGATGTAAAACTACTGACAAGTATTTTTCCTCATAAAGTTATAATCACATATGACTGAACATTTACTGTTTCTCAATTTCCTTACCTATAAAAGAAGACTCACAACCCCGTCCATTTTCATTTACATGACACACACACACATACAAAAGTACTTGGGACCTTTCATAAAAGTGGTAGAGATTCATGATTCCTTGCTGAAAATTCTTGAGCCAAAAGTTTTCAGAATTCAAAATTTATATACTCTATATTCCCTAATATCCGCAGCAGAATCTTTTGGAAGCAGTTCATAATAAAAGACAGTATACCTCAGCAGCAAAGTAAGTAAATAGTCACTATAATTTGGATAATAGTGCATATCAATCATCTTAAGTTGAAGTTAGAAAAGTTTTCATTTTGGAGTTTTTTTGCGTTTTGGATTTGCAGATACAGGTTTTTACTAGTGGTATGCAACTTAAAATCATAAAATTTTATGCCCAAACTAATTATAGTGCAACACAATGGTCTGCCTTACCTAAGTTGACTTTCCAAAATTTCTCTATTATCTAGTTGGACCAATGGGACTCGAGTAAATCTTTTAATGTCATCGATTGGGATTTTGCCTTCCATTCCCCGGTAATAATCTTGAAGGAGTCTCTTTGTATCTTGGAAACGGTTCAGTTCTGCCTTTAATAGCAAATATGAATGTTAGTAACCAAGAAGGAACAAGCTGATCTTTACATATTTCCTGTATAAGTTCTGTAAGCACTATATTAAATATTTCAGTTGAAATCAATTTTCTGGAAATTATTAATCAGTGCAGAATGAGGTCCTTTGTTGTTCCATATGGCGCGCCTTCAACTATTTGAACAATGCTGAAGGATTATAACAGAAGTCACCACATGCGGTTGTTGTGAAGGTTTAATATAACCTACGTGAAAGTCCTTTGAGCAGTGTCCGGCATATACGGAGGAAGGAATAAGGAATTAGCAAAGAGCAGTTCTTATTTGCTGTCCCGTCCTTTCTCTTCTTTCCTCCTCATTGGTTTTAGATGTGGATTCACTTCCAGGACAAGAACCTTCCATCTAGGTGTTGCTGAGATGTGAGTGTTCTACCATTCCCCAAAGAGGCATGTACTGCTTGGACTAATAAGAAATGATTCACAAAAATTCTCTTTCACAAAAATTTCCTTCCGTTTGCCTTTACTACTGGATTTCAGTTATTCCCACCAGAAGCTTCTGACACATCTGTTCCAACAGTCAATCTCTCCTTGCCCAATCCAGTGCCCTAGGAATGCTACCCAGTGTGGCTTAGTGCTGCTTAGCAGGCTCACTTTAATCCTTTGTACAACCCACACCTGGATCCCAGAGCTGGTAGTCAGTGAGGTTGCTCCTGGGTCTCAGCTTTCTGATGACTTTTCTGGCCTCCTATGGTCCAACTTGCCCCTATACCATGGGCTTGTTCCTCTGAAAGTTGGAGGTATCAGCATTAACTGTCATTGGTTGAGCAAGCCTTTATTGAACACCAACAGTGTGCTAGCTCGGATTGTCAGCTAAACATCCCGCTCTCCTGAAGTATCTCCTCATGTAAGTCAATTGGTTGAAGATGAAAAATATACCCTCTTCCATTCTCCACCCTCACTGCTATGCTCTTCGGAAAAAATACTCATGTAACACAGCTTGACTAACACAAGCTTACTATTCCCCTCAGCTTGGCTAAACTTTGGATAGTCTTCTTCCTAACTCTAGGGTCCTGACTGCCCTTTTCTAATTTACGTTAGAAAATTTGTCATTATAAATCCTGGTTCTGTCCATTTAGATGTAAATCTAAATTTTTTTTTCCTAAAAATTTTATTTATGAAAAAGAGAGCATGGATGGGGAGGGCAGAGGGACAGGGAGAAGCAAACTTCCCCTGAGCAGGGAGCCCAACAACACAGGGCTCGATCCCAGGATCCCAGGATCATCAAGTGCCCCTGAGATGTAAATCTTTTTAAAAGCTTCTTGCCAGTTTTAGAACTCAAAACTGTCTTTCCTAAGTATCTGGGCACCACCTTTTTGAAAAGTAAGCATCATCACCTATCTGCCAGTTCCTCTGGAAGGGGAGGAGCCTAACTTGCTCCTTGAGAGTACCTAGCTCTCAGTGGTAAAACTAGGTGAAGACAGGAGAATGTTTTTGTTTGTTTGTTTGTTTGTTTGTTGTGTTTTCCCTTTAGGCAAAGCCAATCAACAAGCACAGATGGCTTCTGATGCTCACTATACCCCAGCTGTCAAACTCTAATCTTTTTCCTGGCAATGCTGGGTAGCCAGACCCGGTCTGTGCTTTCTTTCCTACTGTTGACAATAGTCTTGACTATTATTATCTGTTGAGTAATAAGTCTTATCTCACCTACTGTAATTTTTATTTAATAGGCTGCAAATATAAGTTAATGAGGTTGTTCTGGTGAATGGTTTTTTTGTTTTGTTTTGTTTTGTTTTGTTTCAATCCTGACATAAACTTTTTTTCTGGAATCAAATGCCTGCTGATGTAACTTAGCCCATGCTTTGTGGCAGAGCTGCTTTCCTGGGCTGCTGCTGGCCACTTTGGGTGTCCACTGTGAGAGGCTGACAGGGTAACAACCAGTAGGGACAGCATCTCTCCTGCTCCTCCATAATTCTAAGACACCTGGACACAAAGCTGGTTGGTGGTTGCTTGGGATGCTGCCAGTTTTTGTTTTTGTTTTTGCTTTCTTTAAAGTAGCCCAGCTTTATGGGGCTTGAATTCTAGCAGGCTCACTTAATCCTTTGTACAACCCACACCTGGATCCCAGAGTTGGTAGTCAGTGAGGTTGCTCCTCACAACCCAGAAATCAAGATCTGAGCTGAGGTCAAGAGATGGATGCTTAACCAACTGAGCCACCCAGGCGCCTGGAGGCTCCCAGTTCTAGTGCTTGTTTGGCCCCAGGCCAAAATGATTTATTTCAGCTAACTTCCTCAGCAAGTTGTAGCTTAGGCCAGGCAGAGTGCTGTGAGTAAAAGGAGCCCAAAGGGGCCCTCAGTCTCCCAAAGGAGTTGTAAAGGGAGGGACAGGACTTAGCTACGGAGGCAAGAGTCTGGGCTGTTGATGCGCTGCTCTTACCTGCATTAGTGAGAAGAAATGGTTCATCTTTATTACGATGGAGTCCTGCAACCAGCTCTCATTAATGATATCCTGACGCTCCTGCTCGGCCTCTTCCTTCCGGGCATCACAGATGTCCCACAGGCGGTCTCGTAAATCCTGAGCAGAAAGAAAACTCATTGTTATGCTTTACATCACTGCTCAAATTGTCGCAGTGTAATAAAACTAGAATCCTTTGCCTGTCTTAAAAATGTCTCCAAAGAAAATTAGATCTAATGCACTCATGCATTTTATTCCTTCATTCAACAAATATTTATTTTGCTTCTACTCTATGCCAGGCCTTACTTTCTTAGACCAGCTCACCATATCATATGCTCATGTCCAGCACAAGTCCACTGCAGCTCACTTTATTATGGATGGCTATGTTTTATGTAGTAGTCTAATCACTTCTCAGAAAATTTGTTTAGTTGAAAAAGTCCTGGGGCTTCTGGGTGGTTCAGTCACTTAAGCATTGGACTCTTGATTTCAGCTCAGGTCATGATCTCAGGGTTATGAGACCAAACCCCTCATCAGGTTCTGCACTGGGCATGGAGCCTGCTTAAGATTCTCTCTCTCTGCCCCTCCCCCCCGCTTGCTCTCTTTCTCCCCCTCCCCTGTGTGCTCACGCTCTCTTTCTCTCTTTCTCTCTCTCAAAATAAATACATAAATAAAAAAGTCCTTTCAGGGAATTTTTTGGGAAATGGTGTATTGTTGGTGAAGAAATATGCAGCTGTATTTAATCCAAGGGTATAAATTTGTTCAATAAACATGAGTGGAACATCTCATTCACCAAGAAATACTGTCTGAGCTTAATAGGATTGTCCAAAAATTAGGTGTGTACCAAAGAGCCAGCAGTAGGAAAAATCTTTTAAAGATCCCAGCTCTGCCACATGTATAACAAAACTGACAATAGCTACCATGTACTGAGGTCTTTCTACATGCGTCAGTGTGTCAGAACGTAAGTCATTGTCCTTATGTCAACCCATTTAATGCCTGGCAACAACCTGAGGTACTATATTATAATGTTCATTTCTCAGAAGAGTCACAGAGAGGTTGTCTTCCTAAAAGCACACAAGGAGTAGGTGGTGGATCCAGGATATGAGCCTGTGCTCTTGAGTAATCTGCACCACTATTTCAGGTCTCAGTCCCTTTATCTATAACTTGCCTCTCAGATGTGCTATGTGGAATAAATTAGCTTATGTATATAAAGCACTCAGCATACTATTTAGCATACAATAATTCCTCGGTTAATAAAAACTATTATAATCTTATAAGGATATCGCATTATCCATGCAATAAAACATCTGTTTAATAAAATATCCCATTAATGAAATACATACAGTCAATCAAAATGTGACAGTTTCCACAAAAATAATGTATTGAACATAATTATGCTTTAGGCATTGTGCTAAGTGTTTTACATGGATTACCTTGCTGATTGCTACAATAACCAGGAAGTAAGTTCTGGTGAGAAAACTGATGCCCAGACAGGTTAAGTCACTTGGCTATGGTTTCCATGTGGTGGAGCCAGGCATCTTAACGCAAGCAGTTTCATTCCAGTGCCCACAGTGGGTTTTAGTTCTGTGATATTGTATTAATGGAACTCTTAGCATTTTGATTTGTTACCTTCAGGGAACTGCACATAAAATGAAAATATCACAGCCATTTTTATAGCCCTATGCTAAGTATCAGCACAAAACACCGTTATTTTAGAACTGATCTTGTTATCTCCATGGTGTTTCCACAAATGCTCTGGCAGACTTTCAATGCATACTGGCTTGTGCTTACCAAGAGTTTGTACATCTTTGAGGGCTAGAAGAGTTTTCTTTTTGTTCCTGCCTCACTGTGAGGTCTTGGCAAGTATTAACATTTCTGTGGTTCAGATTTCCGATGGCAGAGTGGGGACAGCGCAATAGCAGAACCTCTCCATTAACTTCTCAGAATTGGAATGAAATAAGTCAAGAACAAAGACATTGACCGAGCAGAGAGAGGGTCTGGGCTTACCCAGAGGCATAGCTGGTTTTCACATTTCATTTGGTAAGAATTAGGGAATTGTTGTGTATTCCTGAATAATCAGGGTGGGTTGTATTGAAGAAAAACTCATGGCTATTAACTGTGAAGGTTGTGCAGACGAAAATCATGGAAAATGAACAATTCTAAAAAGTTTTAAAGGCTTTCTGTTGGGTCAAAAGCCAAAGTTCAATTTATATGGTGCTTACTAGAGTCTCACATAAAACAAAATGACACAAAAAGGTCAAAGTCAAAACTTATTCAAGACAAATACAAATAAGAAATAAGGCAAGGTACACAGTATTGATATTAGATACAGTAGAATTCAATACAAAAGAAGTACTTTGGTGCACATATGGTTATTTTATACTGTAAAGAGTATAGGAGACCATGAAGAGGTAGCGTGTCATGTTTCTTCACACGTCAAATAATGCTGCATCAGAGAAACAGTTAACGAACTCTTCAGGGCATGGGCTGGGGAGCTTGGCAGTGTGGGGTCAGATCCCAGCTCTGACACTTATTTCACCATATTTTGTCATCCATAAAATGGAAATATTACTAGTTTCCATCTCAGAGGGTTGTCCTGAGGATGCAAGAAAACAGTCCCAGCACTGTACCAAGTTCAGGTTAGCTATTACTGTTGCTACATTAAAATCTGTAAAGCAATCTATGAAATCTATAAAGCAAGGCAAATGGATAGAAATGTAACCATCTTAGGGATTTTTAACTTACTTCCATTAGTTTTTGCAAGATTATGTACATATAAAAATATACCCAAAGGGTAATTTTTTCAATCAGAATTACTTATGACCTTTTAAAAAATGAAAGTGATATGGGGGTCCCACCCCAAACCTAAGTTTGGACATAGGGCCTGAAGGAAAGGCAGGTTTACTTTTTAAAACTTCTCAAGTTTCTCTATAATATACTTCTGTGGAGAATCCACTGTTAAAAAGCATTCTAATGACATTAACAAGGTTGATTTGGCCAAAACTTATTGAATCTTCTACATAGAGATTATATGCTATTTTCTAGCACCATGGAATATAAACAAAAAATTTTCATGTTTCAGGCAACTTAAAAGTTTAGATAAATTTAAAATATTATTAAAATCACTAAATTAAATTAAAATAAAAACTCTAATTCTCAGATCACAGTGCAACAGAATTAGAAGCAAGGGATAAAGTTTTAAGCAAAACAACATCTGTCACTTGGAAATGAAACAAAACATTTAAAAAATAATTATGTGGCCAGTGAGAATACAATAAGGCAATTAGATGCTATTTGGTAATTAATTATAATTTATAATATATATATTTATATAATTTATAGTTATAAAATTATTATTATAACTATAAAGTCCAAAACTATGGGATCTATCTGAATCTCTACTTAGTTTTTTTTTCTTTCCTTGACTATTCTTATTAGAAGCTTCTCTGCTTTATTGTTTGAATTGATATTTTTAAAAGTTTAATGTTTTTAATTTCTTAATTGAAATCAGGCTTCCTGGACATCAGAAGTCCTCATCTAAGACATCAGCATAATAGATTCCATTTATGAACTTATGAAAATCTGTCTATTAAGTGCTAGGCACAGTGCCTGCTGGAGATACAAAGATGTATAAGACTTGGTACCTTCCCTCAAAGGATCTATTCAATATTGGCTGCCCTTTAGGTTTTCCATGAAGTTCCCTCATTCTCTTTTCCCTGACATCATCCATCCTTATGACTGCACTCAAGGTAGGCATGCACTTAATGCCAGGCATAGAGATAGTTACAATGCCGAACAAAGGGGTTAGGAAGCTACAAAACAGATGCCAAGGATGCTTTTGCTTTGCTGGATTTGGCTCCTCTTTCTGGAAGTGTTGTCTACCATATTTGCATTCTGAACTCAAGTTTAGAAGAGCCATTGCTCTTGAAAGTTGGCAGGTAAGTATTCAAACCATTTCCCTCCTCACCACCACACTTCACAGAAAAAGAAGGGAATGAGTTAGGTTCTGCAGTATAATATTCACATATGTGAAGACCCTGGTGCAGCAGGTTGCAGGTTTCCTTACATTTACTCTCTGGTGTAGTTCAGACTTTGTTTCCTCATCATCCCACAGGTCATCAGGGAGAGCGTTGAAATCAGCCTGCCATTGAGATACAAAATCTTGTTTGTGATCTGGACGCTGTAGAAAATGCTGGAAATTTGTTCTGTAAGACAGTAAGAGAATGAGATGGAGCTCACATGACATGCCTGTAGACTACAAAATTCTGACTTTACTTACCTAATTTCATATAAGTAAGTATTTCTGACAATATTTCATATAAGTAACTTTTTATAAGTATTTCATGTAAGTATTTCATATAAGTAACTTTACTTACCTAATTTCATATAAGTAAGAAATCACAGAATGCTGTTCTTCTCTCAGATGCCTGAGTACCGTTTTGATGGAGTTTATATAGGAATTTTCTATTAGTTCCCAGTAAGGTACTAAAAAGGAAGGTATTTCCTGTTAAATGGTAAAACATAAAATTGATCATTTCAAAGTGACAATTCTTCTGACGAATTGAGTCGAAAGAGCAATACAGAACAAGATAAGCAATATCAAGCAACAAGCAATAAAGCAAGAAAAATGAGATGCAGATGCAACTGTCTAAAGCATTCTCTGTGAAACTTCTTGCCCCTCCCTCTCATTCCTCCCCTTGCTAATTTCTATTCCAAATGCTTCTTCATGTCTCATTTCAGATAAATTTCTTCCAGAAATTGTTCCCTGATCCAAAACGTCTTGAAGGTCATCCTCTGACATTTCAGAGTTCTATCTCAACCCCTGTACTTTCTCCTATTATAGCAGGGATGACATTAATGGCAACTGCTTGTTCATTTGTCCATATTTGCCCCTAGATTATCAGTCTCATAACACAATGAGAGGGGTGCCTGGGTGGCTCAGTGGGTTAAAGCCTCTGCCTTCGGCTCAGGTCAATGTCTCAGGGTCCTGGGATCAAGCCCCACATCAGGCTCTCTGCTCCGCAGGGACCCTGCTTCCCTTCCTCTCTCTCTGCCTGTCTCTCTGCCTACTTGTGATCTCTGTCTGTCAAATGAATAAATAAAATCTTAAAAAAAAAAAAAGAACAATGAGAACAATGGTTGTTTGAGTCACCACTCTACCATTTTTCCTATAATCACCACAGTGTCTGAGACATAACGGGTGTTCAAGAAATATTTATTAATGAATAAATAGATGTCATATTCTTCCTTGGTTGGAAAACTGCCTATCATGGGCAATATTTAGGGTTCATGTCAGGGTGGTGATGAGTCATTTCTTTGAATTTGCCCAAGTGATTTTATCTTTGCTGTGTGTACCATGAAAATTGGAAAGTTTATGTTACCTTTGGTGATACAAATAAATAACCCAAACTAAGAAATCATAAAAATGAAATAAAATTGAAGATACATGTTATATTCAATATAAATTCTCTGTACTAAATATTCCCTTCTTGGCTATGCATTTATTTACTTGGGGAATTATACATGGGGATCTGAGAGATTATTTGGTTAGTCTCCTTTCCAATTGAGAAATGCCAAATAGTGGAGATAAATGATCCCTCCATGGATCTCACTGATACATTTCAGGGTAGGCCCTCCAGTGTCTCATAACTATGTCACTAGAAAAGTCTCCCTTATGTTGAGCAGCACTTTGCCTTCCTATATGTCCCACTCCCCAGCCCTAGTTGTGCCCTTTGGAGAAGGGCAGACTACATTCATACAGTATTCCCTATGATAGCCTCTCAGATATTTGAAGACAGTGGGGAGATGCAGTCTGGGATTCAGGATGAAACTTGCTTGTTTTGTTAGTCTCAGCATCTAGTACAGCATTTGCATGTAACAGGCCCTCAATAAATTTTACTACGTAGACTCACCTGAATCCAATTTTATCATCAGTTAAATTTTTAGGAGACTGGCTGGCTCCATCTCGTTCTAAAAGTCTATGCTTTAATGCCCAGACACATTTGAACAATGCATTTATCTAACTTAAACATCTATGGTTCCTTTAACGCTCCTCTGACATTATTTTAACACCTTTCCCCCCCACCTTGCTCATGCCTCTGGTTTCTACTTTTTCATCATACCCTGGATGGTGCTAAAGACCATTTTAAATAAGCCCCACTACAACACCTCCCTCCTAGTTGACTTGAATCCATTAATTCACTCTCTGTGCATGGAGAGTTATCACTTAGCAATAGACCTAAGTGAAGTAACACCCTGCTCACAGATCTCATTTGTTTAAGAACTTCATGAGAAATTGTCAAATACTGTTTTGAACTCAAGATATACAAAGTTTATGGTACTTTCCTGATCCATCTATTCAACTTTTCTGTCAAGGAAAAGGAATGGGCCAGTTCAGCAGGACTTAGTGAACCTGTATGGGCTCTGGGTGGTCATTTTTGTAGTTTATACATGCTCAGAAGTCAGACTTTCAATATTTTCTCTCAAATTTTGTCAGGGCTTAATGTCTGGAGTATTTGTTTGCATATCACTAAATCCCACCAGCTTTTGATTAAACATTTAGGTATTTACCTATACCTGGTCTTTTGGAATCTCCCATATCCTCTGTGATTTCTATGAGTTATTGATAATTTCATATGTATAGGTTCTTCCAGGCTCTATGACATAATTTTTCTGGGCCTGGACACTTGAACTTTTGTGATGTGACTAGATATTCAGATCTATACTTTCCAGTTAAGTGGGCTACTTTTCACTGGCTAAGACGGAGTATAATAGGAAATCAGCAGCCAAAGTAAATATGCTTTAAAACTCCAAAAAGAATGAATACTGTTACGCTGAAAAAATAAATAAAATGGAAAAAAAAAAAACCAAACAAACAAAAAAAACTCCAGAAGCTGAAAAGCAAAGACTTCTCACTCTGACTGCCCTCTCTGTTCTCTCTGCACCCCTCCTATGGCTGACAAAGGGTGTAGGACCCAGGCTCTCCTGGAACTTGGCTGCTGCCTCCACCTGGGAGAGCCAGATCTGAAAGCAATCTCTCTCAGTCTCTCAACTTCTCTTTCAATCTACCTTTTCCCCTCTTCCCTTCTTCTCCTCCCACCCTTCCTCTCTCTCCGTCCACATCCCTACTGAGGGAGATAGATATGAGGGTCCTTGGAAGGCCTGGAACTAAGGTTACCAGATAAAGTATAGGAGGCCCACTTAAATTCATTGATAATCTGAAATTCAAATTTAACTTGGCATCTGTTTTTTTCTTCTTCTTCTTCTTTGGCAGGTAAGCTCTGTAGCTTATCTGCCAAAGTGTAAGAAGCTAAGGTTGGAAAAATGACTAGAGTGGATTGTGTGGCTGCTTTTTTTCAAGGCTCTAGACTCCTTCTAGTTGTAGCAAAATACATTCTCCACATGGTTTCACTTAGGTTATTAGAAGTAGAAGTCTGTGCGGCATATCTTCCCATTGTCCCTTCAGTCCAAGTTCCTGTTCTTCATTCTTCGGGCTGCTCAGTGCCCTAGATGGCTAACTTGTACGATCTTATACTTCCAGAAAAAACCTCGCCCTCCATCTTCTAGGCAAGGGATGGGAAAGCAGGAAGAGCAAGAGGTCTGGTCCTCTATTTCCCACTGTCTTCTGCTGCATCACTGTGTGTGGCTACATCTTTCTGCTGAAGGCCTCAGCTCCTGCCAGATGGCCTTCTCCACACAGAGGTCCTCTAAGCATCTGCTTTTTTCCCCCATCTTCTCAGGCCTATAAGCCATATGGCTCCCAGCCATCCCTTGTTTGGGGTAATAATCAAATCCTTATATGTTCCCTTATTTTTGATCCTTTATTCAACTCTCCCTAAATTATCATCTGTTTTCTGACAGAATTATGACTGCTAGAAGATCTGCCAAATCTCAGTGTTAATGTTTATTTTTTCACTTCTGTCCTCTATTTCCTTCTTGTCCTGTATGAATTTATTTTTCTCATGAGCTTCAGGGTTTGAAGTGAAGGAAGAGATTTCAATGTTTTTGTTTCTCACTCCCCAACCCTGCCAATAATATCATTTTAATTTTATCTCCTTCCCAACAACCATTTATATCCTGATTCAATGACAAGTTTTTTAATGTTTTTATTTCAATAAATAGCTTCTGTTTGGCTGAGTGGTGTTATGCACATCTACAATTATATCACTTAATGTTCTCATTTTCAAATATTTTCTAACTTCCTTATCAATGTAAATTAATTAAATCATTAGAGCTCCATCAAGAATCTATGTTGTGCTTGATTCTGTATTGAATATGGTCAATTATCCCACATTTTCCTTCCGTCTCTCAAAGAGTTTATAATCTAATTGGGGAGATAAGACATTTCCCTAGGAAAGATCAATAATAATAGCAACAGCACAATCACTGAGATTCATGATTGGGTCTCAAATGCCTGGGCCAGGCAGTCAGGGCTCAGAGTTCATGAGAGTAGGAATTCACTGAGGATTGCAGTGAAGAAAAAAGGGGCTGCATTTTTTTTTTTTTTAGGGGCTGCATTTTTATAGAGAAATTTGTCTTTGAAAAAAGTGGGAAAGGAAAGACCATTCTTGGTGATTTTTTTAAAGACGATTTTTCTATTGAAACAACCAACTTTGCCCGTGTCGAGACTGGGCTTTGCAGTTGTCAGAGAACAAAGAACTGAAAGGAGTTTCCAGGGTTCACCTGGGGCATCTCTTTGCCTTATTCTGCCTTACCTATTTAAAGTTCTCAGGCCAGACAGTGACTTGTTCTTTTATTAGTTTAGTTAGCTTCAAAAAGTTTCTTCTATTTGTGAAAAGTCAGAGGTTAAACTTCATTTGAAAGTATTATAATGTGGGCATGAGAACATGGATGGAGGGCTATAATTTGTTGGATATGTGTTCTGAGGAAGTCATTCTTCCAGGAAACTGCATCTCTGCTTGTCCTTGGGGAGAAAATTGGTCCTTACAGAACCCATTTGTTCTCCTGCTTTCAGCACTTAATAGCTGTTCAAAGCATGACTCAGAAACTCGAAGGAGTAGGGAGAAGATACAATGGGATTCAATGAGTAGTCTCAAAAATTCACCTCAGCTATTATTATTATTATTATTATTATGTTCAATTAGCCAGCATCTAATCCATCATCAAGTTTTGATGTAGTGTTCAACAATTCATTAGTTGCATACAATACCCAGTGCTCATCACCACACGTGCCCTCACCTCAGCTTTTTGATGAGTATACATATCACCAGCTATTAAAGGCTTCTGGATGGTTCAAATAATGGTGTGAATATTACTACAAACAAGAGAAAGGCTAGCTTCTACAAGCTTCAATCTAAAGTGGCATACCTCAGGAATTGGTTCATCCACGTAGACCCATTCTTCGGATCCTGGCTTAGGTGGTGGCGGCACTATGGGAACAGGTGACATGTCTGTAGAATCGGCAGGTGATTTCTTTACTGATCCTTTCCCTCCTGGTGATTTTCCTTTAGGAGAACCTTAAATATGCATATTAGATCACTCCATTACAAGTAGATGAATGGAACCAGATTCTGGTAGATGAATAAATCTAGGATTAGTGTGGACTTCAGGAAATTCATTAAGCAATTTTGGAGAGCCTTACCAAATCAAAAACCCCATTCTCCAAAGTTTCCAAATTAACCAACAATATCAGGAACAGGTTGTTTGTTTGTTTGTTTTGTAAGCCACTCAGGTCTTTTGTCCAGCTGGCTATGAAAAGCAGCCTGCGTATTTTTTTTTTTTCTTTGTCCTTGCTTCCATAATGAAAAAAGTTTACACTATAAAGTGCATTTCATTTACTACTGCAAATACTAGTAAATTAAATTCTCCATCCCAAGTGAGAAAGAGAGTAAGTATTCTATGAGTTTTTTGTTTGTTTGTTGTTTTTGTGTTGAAGCTCACGGGAGGAGCAGGGAGGAAGGAAGTTACTGTGAGTCAGCTAGAGTCAGTGAAGGATGTGGGGAAGGAGACAGAGTACTGTAGCTCCTTAATATTCCAACATTCCCTGAATGTTTCTGGGTGGGAAACTGTATTTCTTGCTACACTCAGGGAGTATAGATGAAGGTACCTGCTGTGCTGTAAGCCTGGCTGAATTAAGGCACGAGAGAGAAAAGGAGGGGAGAGAAGAGAGGAGGGAGGAAGAGGAGGTAGAGGAGAAGAAAGAGGAAGAAAAGAAATAATGCTAATTAATGTTCAGTTCAGAATCCAGAAAGGGCTTACGTTTCACTTCCCCTGAGAGCATCAAGAAGGGAGTCTAGATCAGTTGGGTGGCATGGCACTCTTATGGTCTGACAGATTCTGTGATTGATCAAAGCAGCTGAACTCAGAAAGCCTAATATTTCCTTAAATGATCAAGGTTATTATGGTTTAGAAACTCATTCTGTTTAAGTTACACTTATCTTCAGAATAATTATAGCTATATTTCCTTAATGAGTATTATTAAATGATAATGCTATTTAGAAAAGTAAATGTATCTTACACTTTTATGTTAGTTAAAAATATATAGATTATAAGTAGAGGAGAAATTGTCAATTATGTCTTAGGGAGCGTTTAGGTGACTTCTATTTATACATTTAAATAGTACCCATTATCTACATGTCTGAAGTTGTTCCCGATCTTTTTACATTTAAAAATTTTTAAGAAAATCTTTGTTCAGGCGATAACCAACAATGTTCATTATTTGACATATTTCAATAGGATGATTTTCCATTATTTGACCTGAATCTGGTGAAATAAAAGTGATAACACTGTGTCCGCTTTAAGATGAAATTCTTAAAGTCAGGTAGTCTTTTTGGACCATTGTGCTTTGATTCCATTTTTAATCTATTTTTTAACCTATTTTTTTAATGATGAAAATGCTAAGGGGAAAAACAAAATTTGAATGAATAAAAATGTTATCTATGCCATAAGGATTTGAGCATAATCTGCCAGCATCTGAAATGTAACAGGGGGTGTTTCCTTCTCAGTACCACTCACCTGACCACATGGAAGCTTCAGTTTCTAAGAAGAGACTGGCTTTCACTTGAAAGCTAGACTGTTTAGTTCTCAGTGTAGCCATTCAATGCTGAGATAGAAATAGTTCGTATATACGTTTTTTTCTAAATTGTAATCCAACTTAAACATTTGGGGGGGGAGAGGGGACATATAAATAATATGTTATAAATAATAGAGTGTTTCTGATATTCCAATGGCTACAGTAGAGCACTAATCCTTGTGCTCCAGTTTAATAGTGACCCAATTTTAGCCATCATCAGACTTCCCTAGAGGGCTTATTAAAACACAAGTTGCTGGGCCCTACAGGAGTATTAGATTCAGTGGGTCTGGGGCAGGGCCAAGCATGTGTGTTTTTAGTTGAGCCCCTGGTGACAAGATATTCCTGGTTCAGGGGCCACACTTAAAGAGCCACTGCTCTGGCGGATGCAGCCAGGTATTTCAGTTTCATTGGCCTTTTATCTTTTTCCATGCCCTTCCAGTTAGATACTAATGGTGTTTATAACACCGACATTTCTTTATTGCTAAGTGGTCTTGTAGCCTCTATTACCATAAGTTAAGTCAGAAGGCAAGCACTGGAACGATGCCAGTGCCAACACATGGGCAGGCCAGTGGAACTAAAGACAACATTTTCTCCCAGTGTTTGGTCCATAAAACTCTAGCCCCAGGGGATACTCTCCTAAGAGAGAATTCTATAATATAATATTTTATCTCCCACTTCCTTAGAGATGCAAATTGATATTTTTTTAAAATCCTGCATTAAAAACTTTTTAGCTTGGCATAACTCAGTATTTTCTGCAATTAGTTGATTATGGAAAACTTGCTTCATTCAGTCCCTAATTAATAACCGGTAGGTAATGTCATGGGGTTGATAAGTTGTGTTTTATGAAGCAGTAACCTGGGACAATGGCAAATGGGTTGGAGAGTAAGAAAGGCTTTAAGAACACCAGAATACACTTGGCAAATGGCATTTCAGTGTCAAGATTTGGGGAGAAGAAGGGTGGAAAATGATGCAGAGAAGAATAGGACTGAGTCAAAGATGTCAACAACAGGAAATAAAGATAAGTTTGAAGAAAGAAGAAAGGAGACAGCTCCTTAAACCAGAAGAGATGATTTCGAAATAATGGTATCAAATGACCTGTGAGATAAACAGATAAATCAATCAGTAGTGTTCACCTCCAATGATGTTAGTTTCAAATACTAAGAATTAACATTGTAACTTCCTTTTAAAGAGGAAACATGTGACACATCCTGAAAATCAGCCTTTCTATGTAATAGAAAGACTTCTGAATTATGAATGCAAATTCACTTATTCAAATATTATTAAACACAATAGAAATTCAGTAAAATAAAAGCAAAAAATGTTGGAAAATTCTTAGTTACTTAACTTGAGCTAACTGCATGGCTCCAGTGTATAAATTCTACTGGTTGAACCGGTATTTGCTTACAGTTTGTTTGGAATGAGTATACTTTTAACTAAGGATGCTCTTAAAGCATGTGCATTATTATATTTAACTTGATCTGGTAACCAATGTGCATAGTATATTTAACTGGTTTTTAAATTTGTATTTTTGAAGATTCTATGATGATCCTTCATTTGCTTTTGTTCACCACAATGAAAAAGCAAGGAATAAATAATGTAAATGTGAAAATTATTTTCCTAATTGTAAATGGGTAGAGCTGAGCATAAATTATAGCCCTTAACATTGTAGTTAAAATTTATAGCTCGGTGTTAACTCATCAAGTGGTTCTAATTATGTATCATGTTATATAATCAGAGAAGGATGAGATTCTCTTTTGGAATCATGGCTATTTTTTTTTAACTGGCAAAATAAAGATCCTTTTCAGCCCATCATTTTGTGAACCTGCACACTCTTGGGTTGCAACTGCATTTGGCAATTTGTAATAAAAAGTTAAACAAAAGTACACACTTATGACAACCACATTTGAATGTACCCTGAGAAAGCCAACTGTATATATTTATAACTGCATTTCAATTTTAATTGGTTGTTATAGCAGCTTCAACATAAATCTAACTAATCTGCATTTAAGAGCCTAGGATTTTCTTGTGCCAACTCTCAAGTACTTAAAAATTATATCCCCTTTATTTCACAGAAACACTTAAAATAAAAAAGAGAAAAATTACGTGAAATTAGGGTGAGGACAAGTACAACTCAAAGTAGAGGGCCAAAACCGGGAGAGTATTAGAAAGCAGATATTGAGATTGAGGTACCCTTGCACGGATACGGGCACTAGGTGGTTCTGAACTTCTGGACAGCCAAAATAGAAAAGGAAGTATTATCATTTAGACGTGCTAATTATCTACCCACTCAGAAGAAGAAAAGGTTTTCTGTCCCTTGATTCTGAATGAAATTTCTCACCTAGGATTTCATATAGAGGCCATTAAATGATATAGTGGGCGTACTATCCCTTCAGAAAATGAAATATGAGCTTATTATTGGTATAATGAAAATTTTACCTCCACTTCTATGTTACACTGTGAAGGGAGTTGAGGACCTTATACCAAAGTGCATATCAGTGAAGGCAATTTGATGAGAGCTTGAGAAAATATGGGTCAGTGTATAATTTTCTGATGCTATAGCTTAGCCCAAGAATAACACCTATAATTTCTATGATGAGTGGATATTATATACTAGATATCTCCAAATTATTCCCCACAAGCATCACTTTTTTTGGCAGGACTTTTGCTAAAATCCAGGCTACAGAATGACGGAGGTTATATTCTTTGGCAAGGGCTGATGATTTACAAATACCAAAGAGAAATATTCAGCAGATACAACTAACAAATATGGCTCTCTTCCCTGAGGCAGTTATGAAATGTAGAATTACATTGAACCACATCTATCTTTATCTGAGTACCTTTTCTTTTGAGTGAAGTCTCACCTTTCTTCCCTTTTCCTTCCTGAAGAGATTCTTGCTTACCATGCAAGGACTCTAAACAAAATTCAAGACATAAACATTATTGACAATTTTCTTTAATATCCTGGACTATAGTGCTTGTACGTGATCAAATGTTCTTTCTCACAGGTAAACAGTTGTATTTGTGACGTCTTTACTGCGAGCTAAAATTAACCTGAAGACATACTGGATTAAAACTCTTGAATAACTGCCCTGATAGTGCTATTCAATTTGTCCCACTGAGAAGTTTGGTTCTAATTTTAGTATCAGTATTTAATAATGGATTTGATTGTAATTTCTTCAATGCAACATAGCTGCAAAGTTTTAAAAGTTAGTTATGAGTTCATTTGATGCATATTGCTCAATTTTTATTTATTTCAACTAAATGATCCTTACACAATTAGACAACTAAATCTGTAATAGGACTGATGCCAAAACACCTTGAAGAAGAGCTGAATAACCACACTATTTTGAGATGGTGTATCCTTGAACTTTTCCTGACCTCATGCTTTGTGATTTCTACATTTCCATTTTGCATTGACCATAGCTTGCAATGTAGAGGATGGTTTGGATCTGGTTATCTTGGATTTCTTGGACTCTAGTACAAAACTATACTGGAAGGGGGAAAATGGGAAACTCATCATCTAAAGGTCAATAAGGCATCCCAAATAATAAACTAGTTCCTTGAAAAAATACCCTACATCCCACATTATTCACTAAACAAGTTCAATCATTATCTTCTCTTTGCCCTGGGCTACAGTTTATTCTTCAATGGAAAGAAGAAGATATGGTCCATATATATATATAATGGAGTATTATGCCTCCATCCAGAAAGGAGGAATACCTAACTTTTGTATCAACATGGACAGGACTGGAAAGGATTATGCTGAGTGAAATAAGTCAAGCAGAGAGAGTCAATTTTCATACAGTTTCACTTGTGAAGCATAAGGAATAACACGAAGGACATTGGGAGATGGAGAAGAAAAGTGAGTTGGGGGAAATTGGAGGGGGAGACAAACCATGAGAGACTGTGGACTCTGAGAAACAAACTGAGGGTTTTGGAGGGGAGGGGGTGTGGGTTTGGGTGAGACTAGTGGTGGGTATTAAGGAGGGCATGTATTGCATGGAGCACTGGGTGTGGTGCATAAACAATGAATTCTGGAACGCTGAAAAGAAATAAAATTAAATTAAATGAAATGGAAAAAAAAAAAAAGAAAGATGGACATATGGGGCAATTTAAATGTCTATGATGGGGTGCCTGAGTGGCTCAGATGGTTAAGCAGCTGCCTTCAGCTCAGGTCATGATCCCAGAGTCCTGGGATCAAGCCCCATGTCAGGCTTTGTGCTCTGTGGAGGGCCTGCTTCTCTCTCTCCCCTGCAACTCCCCCTACTTGTTTCCTCTCTCTCTCTCTCTCTCTGTGTGTCAAATAAATAAGTAAATAAATAAATAAATACCTATGATGGAGATAACCTGTCTGACCTATTATTTATATTGAGAAGTGATAATTATAAGAATATGTTAATATATAACCTAACCTAACCCTAACTTCTCATAACCAACAACCAAGACTCCATAGAAATAAGACATAGAAAAGGATTAACCTTGAAACTTGGTTAGCCTCTACGAAAAGATTTTAAGTATCCAAATAGCAGCCACCAAATTAAAAAATAAGTAAACAAACAAAAAACAAACATCTGAACTAGTTGCTTTTTTAAAAATAAGCTTATTAATAATAACAATAAAGTTTAGATAAATTCCTACTTCCTTTAATAACAATACTTTGGATAACCAACTATTTAGCTCTAAACTAGTTTTAGGCTAGTTTTAGGCAACAGAGAAAAGAAATTACAAACAGAGATACCTGAATTTATAAAGGACACTGAATTTATAAAGTATTGTGGGCAAGTCCAATTTAGCGTAAGTCTAATTCTACTCTGTTTTTTTTTTCCTTTTTAATCAGTTCTAAAGTAGATGTGAAATCTCAAAAATTATTTTTAAATAGCAGCATGGCTATAGTACTACTATATTCTGTCACACTGACAACTCTAGTTTTAAGTTAAATTCTGAAGTTTGATGTGGATTTGCTAATAAACCCTTTAATGGAACGTAACTGTGAACTCCTTCAAATTTATTCCCAAGTACATGTGGTATAAAATGTAGAACTACATACGATGCAGAATCATATAGGGACAAAATGACTGTTTGGACTCAGGGCCCTATGCCTCCTTCTTTACTCTGTTTCCACGCTGATTTTTTAAAAAATAATTTCGTAAATAATTCCTCTTTTCATTTCAACTTCTAAAGATTGTAGTTGGGTATTTGAGCTGGACGTCTTCAGAAGACTTAGGCTTTCATTTGTGAAAACGCTTTATTTGAAAAAAATTGTTAATTATTTATACAAAAATAAACAAACCTGCCAGGAACTTTCCTAAAATTGCTTCAGTAAGCTTCCCTGAGCTGTCAGGGCAGCCGCCCATTTCATTGCCTCCCTCTATTGCCCTCTTGATGCCCACAAGCACTGAGCTCTCTTTCCCTTAGGGCGTTATTGTTGGAAGGTAGTAATTAGGCCCCTGGAGATTAACACATGGATAAGTTTTTAAAGAGCAGGCACTAGGCCTCTCCTCAGTGAAAAAAAGAGACAGATGCAAGCACTCTTTTAAGCAACAATAGCTTTATTATTCCTTCCATGCACAGTATTCAAGAATACAATTTTATTTTTTATAATTATTTTTTAAAGATTTTATTTATTTATTTGACAGAGACAGAGAGAGAGAGAGAGCACAAGCAGGGGTGGTAGGGGGAGGGAGAATCAGGCTCCCCGCTAAGCAGGGAGCCCGATGTGGGACTTGATCCCAGGGCCCTAGAATCATGACCTGAGCCGATGGCAGATACCTAAGCGACTGAGCCACCCAAACACCCAAGAATACAAATTTAAAATCACAAACAAACTTCAGAAACTTAAAGACTGAACTGTGTTATAACCAGGAACGTGAGAGATTGGTTTTGGGGAATGGCTCAGATACACAGATCCCCCAGACTGCCACCAGACAGAGGGGGAGGGAGGTCATGGTAGGACAGCAAGGTCAGAGCTTAAAGGACTATATTGGATGAGTCTAGGCTTACTTGAGTCACTGAAAACTGTTCTCCCTAGTTCTAAACAGCATTTTAAAGATTTCTATTTTTCCTCCAGACCTCTGAATTTTTTTTTTTTTAATTCCTAATGAGGTAGTGGGAAAAGGGCCTATATATTTAATTCATGGTTTTGTGCTTTTATTGTTCATATGATAAAAAACATTTCTTTAGAATTTGTGTGTTTTGCCTTTAGTCAAACCCCATTTTATTGGAATGCAATGGTCTTTAATACAACATGATATATGTTACTTAAGTCTTCAAATTTATTTGTTTAATATAAATAAATCCAATTAAAAAATTCACATCCATCTCAAATGTCCACGAAGCACAAAGATTCTGGCATTTGAAAATACAATGCTGACACAAGATCAAAAATTCCTGGGTAGACTTGTGTAACGCACAGCCAGTGACTTACAAAGCTAAAACCAGACACGAGAACCATTTTTGCTTCCTATACATAGCACCAGACTGATACTAACATGCTACCAGTATCGGGCACTGCAACAACTGAGCACTTCACTTTGGTCATTACGTTTATGGTCTACCCCTTAAGTTAATGGTCCTTCATGGTTAAGTGTGTAGAAAGAACTTAAGCTAAAAAGTACTCCCTACACAAACTCTTTAAGTGTATACACTATAAATTACAACCATATACATTTCCTGCAATTCCAGGTGCTCATTTCTATCCTTTTATTATCACATGTACTCACACAGATAATGAAGTTACATATGAATTCTAGACCCTGATGAAGGCTGTTGATTTGTTCCCTTATTCTTGTGAACAACCGGTTCTACTACCTCTCATTTTCTGAACATGTTCTCGCTCTACAAAAGCATCAGTCAACAGTTCCACAGACAGACGGCTGTCCTATTGAGCTGCTCTAAGTTCCTTCTGGTTATTCTCTGTGCCCTTCCTATTCTAATCTGTGGCCTTATTCGGATCAGAAGAATTGGGTATTAGGACTCCACGTTCCCTCCAAGCTCTTAGCTACTAAGGACTTTTCCACTTCCATCTGAGCACGTAACGTGGTTTCATACAATTGAAGTCGCTCAAAGTCTGAATCTAAGTAAGGGCACTGGTACTGCAACTCAGAATTCTTTTCTAAGTGAAGATAAGAAACTGGCAAACAGGATTATAAATTATTCTGTCAATCACCTGATGGTGGTTTTCCTTTCGCAGGAGGAGTTTTTGAATGGGTTTCCTTCTCTTTTTCTGGCTCAGGAGGAGGAGGGGGAGGTTCAGCCAGCGGAACTTCTTCTTTTTTCTCAGCTTCCCTTTCTTCTAATTTCTTTTTAACTTCAAATAGATAATAAGATTGGACCTTTGTTAGAGACTCTAGACATCTATTATTTTACTTGAACCAAGATAAGCCTACATTAACATAAAATTGCCCATCCTGATTTAAGTTTAAATTCCAGTTTTAAGGCTCTCTCTTAAATCATGCAGTCCTTAAAGCTAGGATTTGAAGACTTCCCTGGTTAGAAATGTTGTCTTCTTCAGCGATGACGATGATGATGACTATGATGTGTGCACGTGTGTGTAGCTGGTAGAAAGTCTTGTTGACATGGGTACCAAGTGTAAAAGTGACAAGCTAGATGTAGCTAAGGTAGTGGACTAGGAAAATAAAGGATTACTTCAAAATTAACAGTGGGAATCCGAGGTGAAGAATGCATGAAGAGAAGGTGAAAAAAAAATCAACAGAAGCCTTGGGGGTGGGAGGGCAACAGAAGGGGAAAGGACTGTGCCTTCCAGACTTCTGGGGGGTAAAGCATGCAAAGTACATAGAAGAGTGCTTGGGACTCGAGTCTTCTCAGCAATTCTTTAACTCAAGCAGCAACTATGGATTGGACTTGAACTGTGCCTAAAGGAAAGGAAGGGTCCTAACAACGAGGTAAGACTCCCACCACTTAACAGCTAATAAAGAGTAGGCCCAATTCTGGTCACCAGAGATAGGTCAGGGAAACAGAAGAGAAAAATCGGTGCCCTCTGAAGCTTACATTTTAGTGGTGGTTGGTAAACCATAAACAGGCTGAGTAAGTTAATTTGTAGAAGGGGTGGTGGTAGTGCTACGGAGAAAATAAACAGAAAGGAGTAAAGAGGATCAGTAGTGCTGGGGCGCAGCTTCTTAAGTTGTAAATGGAGGGCTGAGCAGGATAGAGGAGCCGGTCAGCCTGAGGATCTGAAGGAGCAGAACACGGCTGGTCTGTGCTTTTCTAGGCTCTTCTTGCTGGTTTGGCCCTTTGCCTCTCACCATTCAGGTTCACCCTTCTTGTCCCGCCTTCCCTGGCCATCCTGGCCTCCCCGGCCTTCCCAGCCCTCCTCGCTGGACATGGTCACAACGTCATTGACTGCCACAGGCAATGTGTGGTTACTTCTTTTTATACCTACTCCCTCTGCCCTTAGATTCTTCTTTTCAATTCACCAAGCAAGGAGGCTTTATTCTATTAGATGTTTTTTTCAAAGTGGAAAGTAAGGATTTCTTTTTTTTTTTTCTGATTATAAAAGTAATACAGAAATACTGTTTGCAAAAGTCCAAAACAATTTAGACAAATAAGCGGAAAGGGAAATTGCCTGTAGTGTCTCTGTCCCCGTCTTCCTCCACGATAAGTACCATCTGGACCTCCAGATTCTTCCCTATGCATATATATTCAGTACAGAGACATACTTTTTTAAAAACATACATTTTAAAAACAAAACCAGGACTATTTTATATGTAACCAGCTTTTCCCTACTTAAAAGTATATAATGGTCATGTTTTACCTCAACGTATACAGAAGTACCACATCTTTTATTTTTTAAATTTTCTTAACTTAATCAGGACATTTAATTAAGAGTCAATGGTTTTAATGATAAAAATATTTGTTAAAATGATTAACCCATAGGTTTTGGACCGAAGTGTCTTCATTCTCATTGGTTTCCATGAATTGTTTAAGTTCATCTTTGATCTCCTGGTTGAGGGTTTTGAAGGGGCGGGGGTGGGAGGTTGGGGGAACCAGGTGGAGGGTAATAGAGAGGGCACGTACTGCATGGAGCACTGGGTGTGGTGCAAAAACAATGAACACTGTTACGCTGAAAATAAATAAATAAATAAAATGATTAACCCATAGGAATGTGAATCTTAAATAAGTGGCATTTGTTAACGTAGTCCGTGATTAGAACATAAAATCTTCAGGAAGATGTTGAAGTGAGTCTGACCGCTGGCAACAACAAACTGATTCTAACCTGTAGATGTTTGAAGCTACAGCTTAGAATTGTGGTGTTTTTGCCTCCCGGCCAAGACTCTAGGATCACTGTGGGTGGTTTCCTCTAGCCTCCAGCCTAATTTCTGTCAAATAACATATGAAGCTGCTTAAATAACATATGGATTGGTATTTGTTTTGTCTGAGAGCTTCACATGGGTGGTTATTGGGAGGAAACATTTGGACGTGGGAGCTTGTCTTCCTAAGCATACGCTCCTAGATCCTCACGGTATTTATGGCTTACATCTATGTTCTATTTTGGGATCAGTTAATTGATGCATTATAGTGGTTAGGTCATGACTATAGTGATAGGAGACAGCAGGATATCACGGCAATTTTAGAATCCTTGTGGTATTACTAACTTTGACTTTTTTATTATGCCGAGAAGCTGCAGTTGTCAATACAATTGGGGTGACCGATAAACAAAAGGAAAGATTTATTTTTCATATCATTTTGCAAAGGTAAAATTCTCCATTGAAATCTGGCCTTAGTAGTGCATTAGCCTAAGATCCATTGCAATAATAAATATCAATAATACTACGAAAAGCTAGGGGGCAATTGTTATTGGTTGAATGAAGAAGGAAAGAGGTCAGGATGGTTTAATGTGATGAGATGTATTCCAGAAGAAGGCTCATAAAATAAGCAAATAATCAATGAACTCATGCCACATCAAGATTTGGGGGAAATAAACTGTCTAGGATTTCATCCCAAAGGAGCGTTAACTCCTTAGTTTAATACTGAAATCTTCACTCTTTTCTGTAACATCCTTTATTTTAACTCTATTGTTTTTCCTCATGAAAAATACTTTCAGTTTTCATTTTGATTAAATTAAAATACAGAAAAATCTCTTATTTAGAAATCTCTGCAGCAGAGAGCTAAATTCAGGAGGAGAAGATACTTTTAGGTAGTATAACCCAAATAAAACAGAGAACTTGGCAATCGCGTGTTCATTTTTTCTTAAACTCATTAAAACCATACATTTTAGTTACATAAGTTCAAAATTATAAAGAAATGTTATTACCTTTATTCTCTTTTTTTGTTATTTCAGTCGTAAACATTTCTTTTACTTTGTGACATAAAGACTCTTTATCTACTTCAGCATTGATTTTTATCAAAATATTTTCTGGCTCTGTAAACCATTGCTCCAATAAAGGCCAGTTGTCCAAGAAGCCTATAATTCTGTAAAAATATTGTATAATAATATATACCAAATAAAATATTTAAGTAACATTAGGAATAATTAACTTGGCATGCATAATGAAAATATAAGCTGCCAATGTAGTTAAACTGAAAAAGGAACTCTAAAAAATATACAGGCAATGGATTATTATTTATTTTGAAGAAGAAATTATTTAATACCATCAAGCCATATTTTTTTGAGATATGTGAGGCTAAAAGAAGATTTGAAAAGGCCACCGTTTTAGGAAAACTTCAGTGTAAGTTTGGTTCACTAAGTGGAAATCTACAGGAAGATTGTCTGCACTCACGGTAGAATTAACTCTGAGAACTCTGAGCACACTTCTCATGGTAGCTACAGCCTGAGCTATAGCCTGAGGTCATCTGTTTTTCTCTTACAGACAGAAATCAAAGAAATCTTTGAGTAAATGTGGATAGCTCAGCCTTACTTGCTTGACTCAAAAATAATCTTGGGATGATTCCTGAAACTGTCTTATCTTCCTTATGGATAGATAAACTTACTGTAGTTAATTAGCTAATTAATGTAGATGATGACTTGTCTCTGGCCCACCTCCTATTTTTAGACGTCTCCAGGTTTCATAAAATTGCCTGACTCTGTCTAAGTTTTCTCTTCCAATGAATAAACTGCACACAACCAAGAGAAGGGTGTTTTTGTTTTGGGGGGGATTTTGTTGTTGTTGTTGTTGTATAACATCATTTTAGCAATGGAAGTTGTCTTAAACTATACTCCGGTCTGATGCCTAGCTCTTTGAAATATCATGATCTTCACTGGCATTTGCTGAATGAGGGCTAAATTAAGATCCCATGTAATGAACCATAAAGGGAAGTGTCACCTGATTTAATTCTTCCCTTCCCAGTCTATGATGATTTATGCTCTGAATACAGAAGCTAACACAAAAAATTTTCACTCAACATCAAAACTTTTTAGCTTTGTTTTACTTGTAAAAGGCTGAATGCTAGAAAATATATCTTTTTTTTTCCCCAAGATCTGATGATTCCAAAGTGACTGATGGTCAGTCTGTTCAAAGGACAAGAAGTAATAAGCAGGACAGTGAGTTTTAGACTAACCTATGCTGAATTTGGGCTCTTAAATTCTGGTCCTCATCCGTAGCTTGGTTTTCAGCAGTGACATGTTGAGTGATGTCTCCATGAGAAGTTTCACTTGAAAATCCTTCAGCTATGATATAAAAAGTATTTAATTAGATAATTTGCTAAACCAAAGTTGCAATAGCACTGGTAAAATTTACTGATGCCAGACAACCAAATAGATATGACCCTGCCATTGGTCCAATATTCATTAAGTATTAGCAACATGTTGAAAGCATATAGTTTTCAGAATCAGATTCAAATTTTCCTTGGCAACTGAAGAAAAGGACATGCTATACAACATTAAAAAGGAGCTGTAGTTTCAAGGCATAGGATCTCAGAACTGACTCTGAAGAAGTGAGAATGAAAAGTGGTGTGTCATGATTAATAACAAACTAGGAAATAATGAGAAAATCAACACTATGGTATAAAGACTAAGAATGAAATAACAGGGCAGCCATAAAATCAAACATATGTAAAAATTATTTGCTGATAGTATATTACATTCCAATAAAGCAAATTACCTTTCTTTCTAGACTCTGTGATATTTCCTTATAAGGTAGACATAAAGGAACCAACCACAAGAGACCAAAAACAAAAACAAAAACATCTTCAACAGCTTTGACTGAATCCTATTTAGGATTGAGTGGTACAAAGTCCAGAAAACTCATGAACTTAGAATAAATGGAAAGTCATAAAGAGGGAAGAGGGCCTTGAATTAGATTAAAAGGAATTCAGTCAATGCAAGGGAACCCTGAAGGGTGATCTAATCGTATTCAGGATAATGGAGGAACCTCACAGGATACAGAGATCAGTTTGTCTCCATTTACATTTAGGATTGAAAAAGATGAAGTGATTTGAAATACAGAATAATGCTTTTAAGTTATTTATAAAACCCAAAGGTAAGTGAGGTCCGTGATGGGTGGTAGTAGAAGGCTGTGGGAGCTCTTCTCAGGAGGTGCTATCCTGCAACATCTCATAGTCACCATCTCATATTTGTCATGGACTTCAGCATATCAGTCAGCTTGCCTCTCTCTCCAACTCCATCCTGGCACTGGTCCCTTCCCCTTCTCTCCACTTGTGGCATTCTCTTTCCAAGACCGTGTCCGCATCCTGGATTTTGTGATCTCTTTGAATGGCTCCATCTCTGCAATCTTAATGACCTAGAGTCCTACTATTTGTCTTTCTTGCACTCCCATGTAGCTGATGACTCTTTCCAACATCACTCAGTTCCTACATCCTTTCTCCCAAATTTACCAGAATTATCTTGGCTTTTTACTTTCTAGCAAACCCGAGTTGCATGGTCGAACACTTCACCTTCTCTTCTTCATCAGATAATTTCAACTTGTGTCCATCAGCTACACCAGCCTTAGCTGATATTTATCTCTCTTTCCAAGTCTACACTTGTACTGGTAGGCATCTTTGAAGGAAAATATGCCATTTCATGACTTGTAACCTCATTAATTCCTTGGCTCAAAAATCAGCTGATTAGATAGATAGATAGTAGATAGAGAGATAGATAAGAGACAGATATATAGGTAGATAGACAGATAGATGATAGATAGATAGATAGATAGATAGATAATCTGAGATAAGCTTCTTGAGAGTTATCTTCACTCATGCTCTCCACCTCCTCACCTCCCATTCATGCCTCAGTCCACGCAAGACCATCCTTCCTGGTCTCCTACTCCATTCAAATAGCTCTTGTTCTAGTCACCAAAACATCAAGGCCAATGGACATGTTTCAGTCCTTATCTTACTTGATTTCTCTGTTGTATTTATAAGTAAAATTTAGCACACAATTCCTAAATACTTTTACACATATTACCTTATTTTTCACAACATAACTCGAAAAGCAACATTATGATTCTGTAAAGGGCCTCAAATTGCACAGCTCATAAATGACAAAGAAGGGATTTGATTCCAGTCAATCTGACTCTAGGCTCTGGTCTTCTTTTTAATGTTTAAACTGTTTGTTGAACTATACCCTCCGAAAAGAATGCATACATGAATATATAGCTCAATGACCTCACAAACTGAATAGAGCATCCAGATCAATGAATAAACATTATCGGCCCTGGAAACCTCTCCCATTTCTTCTCAGATAGTGTTAGTCAGAGAAGTTACCCATACAGAGCCTACATCCTCTCTATACCTCTCTCCATATTATGAACACTGCTGCTCCCTCTCAGGCTGGCCAAAGACTAAGGTACTGACTAAAAACCCAGACATCCACTTTGTCTCCCATTCTGACACAGCCTTGTGCTCCTGGACTGCCTGTTCTCTCTCCATGTGTCTCCCTGGTCTCCTGCCTATTGTCTTTGAGTATGGTCCCTTCCTCTCTGCGCAGCCTTGGCTAGCCTGATGTTCAGCCTTTGAGCCCACTGGGCTTTGGCTATACGGTGCTTCCTTGTGATGCTGTTCTTCAGGCTTCTTCACAGCTTGTTGTACCCAAACCTAGAGACTGGGCTCCCACACCCCAGCCTGAGCCTTAAACCCTAGCCTTTACTATTCTGGGATGGGAATAGTATGACTTGATTTTGAAATTCTGTCCTTTCTTGGTTTATGAGATATTACTTTCTCTGACTGAGGGCTGAGTTAATCACCAGTGGCCAATGATTTAATCAATCATGCTTTTTAGAGCCTCCACAAAAGCTCTAAACCAAGGGCTTTAGAGAGCTTCTGCGATGGTGAACACATCCACATGCGGGGAGGATAGTGTAACCCAAACTCCACAGGGACCAAATCTCTTGAGCTTGAGACTCTTCTAGACCTTGCATTGTATTCCTCTTCATGTGGCTGTTTATTTGAATCCTTTATGATATCCTTTATAATAAACCAGTAACAGTAAGAGTGCTATGAGTTCTATGAGCCATTATAGAATATTCAAACCTGAGGAAGAGTCATGGAAACTGTCAATTTGTAGCCAAGTCAGACAGAAGTGTAGGTAACCTGGGGAATCTACTACTTGAAATTGCATCTAAAGTTGGGGGCAGCCTTGTGGGGCTGAGCCCTTAACCTATAGAGGCTGCCCTAACTCCCCGTAGTTAGTGCCAGAATGGAATTAAATTGTAGAATACCCAGTTGGTCTCTCCCAAGAACTGGAGAATTGGGTGGTGTAGGAAACCCACACATTTGGTGTCAGAAGTGTTGTGGGTAAAGAAAGTTTTCCTTCAATATCTCTAACAATACAATGAAGCGTTTTATTATATAGATTGTGAAACTTGGGTTTAGAATCACAACGTAACTTTTCCAAGGTCAAACATCTCATAACTTGGAAAGACAAAGCTCAAGATGTGCTTTTCCCATAAGTATTTAATTTGTGGAATAAAGTAATACTTTCATTTAAATGCCAAAAAGTAGTTAAATAAACTGTGAGTGTTGGAAAGACTATTCAACTCCACCACGTGAGGACTTCAGTCAACTGATACTTGTTCCTCTGACTTCACACATAATCTCAAGGAAGGAGGTTACCAGACCCTTGCTTGCAGAACAGATATGGTTTATGACCTTCATTAGGGTGACCAACCAAGGTATACTAGACAGCCTCAAGAAGCTCCTCCATGCATGCAAATCTCAAAAAGTGCACCCCTGTGCCAGGGGAGCTGCCAAGTTGAGGGAAGGGTTCAGTGAGATGCATGCAGTCAGCATAGAATTCTCTGTTAGTTCTCTGCAGTGTTGAACGCCAATAGTTAAAGCAAGAGGAAATGTGCTCTGCTAGATAATTCTGTGGAAATCTGAAATGGATTCCTTATTACCACTTATAATTGTAAGTGGGAGTATTCACTGATTCAGTCAAAGAAGAAATGAACAAAGAGCTCTGAAATATAAAAAAGAAGATTGAAAGAAAGGAAAAAGTGTCCAGCTTACCCATGGTGTCATTCATGCGATCCAGCGAGGAATTATCTGAAATATCTAATAACATGACAAAATCAAATGCAGAAGGGGGAGAAGGCACTTCTTTGGAGGCTGTAGGGTCAGTAACCAATGTGGATATCTGTGCTTTCTTTTCCTCCAGTTCTAGGACCTCTCTGTTGCAGCCCGTGAGAGCTTCCTCCAGAAGCTTTGCTTGGTTTAACGTCATTGGAAAACCATCTAAGACCCATCCTTGATCCACAGGTATCTCACTAAATGGAAAATGGACACACCATTAACATTCTGATAGACACAAACACTTTGGAAGTAACAATACAACAAATTTTGCCTTTACCTTTCCTTTAACTCCACGGTAACCTCCTTCCACACAAATATTACTTTACTGCTAAAATTAGGCCTATTAATAATGTACTCTAATCACTCGTTTGCTTAAAATCTTTCTGTAGGTTCCTGCTCCCTCCAAATCTATTCCAGAGGCCATAAAATGGTATTTATAACTAACTGGCCACAACTTTCTTCCCTATAGGTGTGTTATCTCTCCCATTCTTGAACCATTTACTTCAAACAAACTGATCTCACTGTAGGAGTATGTGTTGCATTTTCTAGCCTGTGTTCATAGGCAGTTCCTCCTTTAGATCTGTTTCTCATCTACACATAGTGGGACAACATACCTCACAGGGCGGTTATAAGGATAAACTGAAATGATTCATTTTAAAAACCCAGCACCAAGCTTAGCACACCATGGATAATCACATTGCCAATCTGGAGAGTTCCTCTTACTCCCCACAAACCAGCATGGAGCCAGAAATGCCTAATCTGAACTCCCCTGGCTCTCATTCACTTTGCTCTATAATTAATAATTACTGTATTTCTTGAATGAGAAATATTCAAATGAGTCTTCCTTATCTCAATTAGATAATAAATTGCTGGAGTGTGAGGAGTATTTTTTGGGTTTTTGCTTTCAGGTCAGCATCCTCCATAGAGAATAAGAGCGCCAAGAATTATTATTTTAGGTCTCAAAGTTGAAAAAGGGTATGAAAAGGGAAAAAAACTTCAACTCTGCTCTTCTAAATCCCTAATTATATAAAACTGAGATTCTGATTTTTTCATTAAAACTTATGACTTCATTTTTTTTCTCTTAGAACTCATAGTAAACAATACGATCTCCTTCTCTCCAGGGCAACCTCTCTTCTCTCATTGCCTTCCTATTCAGCACTGATCAGCCTTTGGATCCCTGGGTTCACTTCCTTCTCCTGAAAAGTTAAACAAGGAAGGGCACTAGCCTGTGGCCAGACAGTTCGGGTCCCCTGCTCTATAACATGTCCCTTGGCTTTTTCAAGTATCTAACTTCTCCTTGAATTCCCTGCAGGGAATAGAACCTGACCTGTATTAACATCTGCCTGAGTGAAGTCAAGACTGGTCAAGTGGGGTAAGTGAAATATAAGCATGTAAATCACAAAACATATCTTAAAAATAAAAAAAAGATTTTTATACATTATTCTTTTTCAACTTCTATCTGATAAAGAATATATTAGTAGGTTAAAAAATACATACTTAATAGCATTTACCAAGATGTTAACTAGCAACATGTCAGAAATGCTCTTTCCTTTCTTCAGCAACTTTTCTGATTTTGCACCAAGCCGAGCACGCACAGTCAGCTGTGAAAATAAACAATGAATGGTAGAGTACAGCTAATTTAAAAGTCAGAATCTGATACTTGGGGGGAAAAGTTAAATGGGCATGCTCCCTGGTGAAGACACTGATTGGCGCAGTTCTGAAGTCAGCCAAGCATTAGGGGAAATGTGAACATAGATTTTGAGGCTCCTCTGTTGTGGCTCCCTCCTTTCCAAGATCTTCCTCTCATGTTTCTACTGTTCTGACATCCCCAACCTTCATTTTCTAATACCTTCAATTGAAACTATGGAAGATTTCTGCTTGCGTTCTATGCTACGCAGACGTGGTATGTCTCTGGGATAACCTGTACCTGCATGGCTCTTGCCCGGGGAAGTTCCCTTCATTCAATGATCCAATTTCATACAATTTCTGCTGGTTTATGCTGCTTGTCTGTCTGCCTCTTTGCTTTTTATGATTTTCTTTTGGCCTTCAAATAATTTGCTTTTCTATCTTGTCCGGCATTTATAATGTTATCTGTAGAAGGGCTGGTCTAATAGAGCTGCTCTATCAACAAGAAATTCCCTGGAGCTTATTCTTAAATCACCCACCAGTGAGTATTTTGTAAGTCAAATGATATTAAATCTCTACTCAAAACCCTGTAATGTCTCCCTGTTTACTTCAAATGTCCTAATCATGCCTATAAGGCTGATCTGATCTTTCTCCCTTCCTGCCAATCTCTCTACCTCATTCATGCTATACTATTGTCCACCTCACTGGCCAGGCATCTTCCTGCCTCATGGCTGCCACCCAGCTATTTTACTGCCTGAAATGCTGCCCCAGACAAATGTGGCAGGTTCTCTCAAACTTCTTTCAATCTGGTTAAACCTCACTTTCTCAAGGAGGCCTACTCCATTTAATACAGTAATCTTCCCTCTTTCCACACCTCCCTGGCCTTGGCCTGTGCTTCTTACCCCTAACTCCACTCATTTTCTTTCCTCCTGGTTCATTACCATCTAATGCATCACATAATTCATTTACTGCACTTATGGTTTATTATCTGTCTCTTTCTATTAGAGTGTAAATTCCTTAAGGTCCAGGAACCCTGCCATTTCTGTTCACTGAAATATTCTCGATAATTATAATAGCGTACACACAAAAAAGTGAGCCCTTTGAATTGAATATGGAATTTGGAGGATTTGTAACTCAATAAAGGCTTTTATAAAAAATATGCTTAGTCTTTCTGCTAATCTGTATTTCATATATGGAGTAAAATTATAAATTCCCCTTTATCACTTACTCTAAGCCCATTTCCCTCCCCAATGGCTGTCATATTTATAGTTTGGTATATCCTTCCCAAATTTTTCTGTCTTTAAGTAGTCCTGAAATCTAAAATATTTGAAATCTAAAATTCTTTTCTAGGGGTGCCTGTATGGCTCAGTCAAATAAGCGTCCAACTCTTGATTTTAGCTCGGGTCATGATCTCTGGGTCATGAGACTGAGCTCCAAGTTGAGGTCTCTGCTGGGCGGGGAGCCTACTTAAGATTCCCTCTCTCCCAATAGGAACGCCCTTACATTGTTGGTGGGAAAGCAAACTGGTGCAGCCACTCTGGAAAACAGTTTGGAGGTTCCTCAAAAAGTTAAAAATAGACCTACCTTATGACCCAGCAATTGTACTACTAGGTATTTATCCAAAGAATACAGTGATTCAAAGGGGCACATGCACCCAATGTCCACAATAGCCAAGATATGAAAAGAACCCAGATGTCCATTGACAGATGAATTGATAAAGAAGATGTGGTATATAGAGGGTATTAAGCTAAGTGAAATACATCAGAGAAAGATAAATACCAAATGATTTCACTCATATGTGAAATTTAAAAAACAAAATAGATGAATATACGGGAAGGGAAGGAAAAATAAAATAGATGAAAACAGAGAGGGAGGCAAACTGTAAGAGACTCTTAACTATAGGAAACAAATTGAGGGTTCCTGGAGGGGCGGCCGATGGGGGGGATGGGGTAACTGGGTAATGGGCATTAAGGAGGGCACTTAATGGGACTCAATCAGTTAAGCATTTGCCTTCGACTCAGGTCATGATTCCAGGATCCTTGGATTGAGTTCTGCATTGGCTCCTTTCTCAGCAGGGAGTTTGCTTCTCCCTCTGCCTGCCTCTCCCTCCCCCTGCTTGTACTCTCTCTTCTCTGACAAATAAATAAATAAAATCTTTTTTAGAAAAAAAGGAGGGCACTTGAAGTAATGAGCACTGGGTATTGTATGCACCTGATGAATCACTAAATTCTACCTCTGAAACTAATAATACACCATATGTTAATTAAATTGAAATTAAATTTAAAAAATTAAAAAGATATTAGTTGGGGGAAAAAAAAAGATTCTCCCTCTCCCTCACCTTCTGCCCTGGCTCTCCTCTAAAAAAATAAAATAAAAACAATAAAATTGTTTCCCAAGGTGAAATGCATAATAAAAGTAATTAAATGTAATAAAAATAAAGCAGATAAAATCTCACTTGATTAATCCAGACATTCTTTTTTTTTTTTTAAGAATTTATTTATTTATTTGACAGACAGAGATCACAAGGAGGCAGAGAGGCAGGCAGAGAGAGAGAGGAGAAAGCAGGCTCCCTGCTGAGCAGAGAGCCCGATGTGGGGCTCGATCTCAGGACCACAGGATCATGACCTGAGCAAAGGCAGAGGCTTTAACCCACTGAACCACCCAAGCACTCCTAATCCAGACATTCTATTTGATGACTAAAAGATGTCTTCATATACAGAAAAGCAACAATATATGAAGAAATATTAGTTTCCATTAGAAGTAATAGTCAGTGAATTATAAATATTTCTTTCAGAGATTACTACAAAATTCTGTAGAGTCAGCACTAAGTCTAAGGAGAAATTCTGGAAAAAATTATTTAAAGGTAAAGAGAGTAGGAAAGGGAATAAAAGTAATAAATTAAGTGGTAAAGAAAAATACATAAATATAAACTTGACATAAGATTAAATTTTTTTTCCCATTTTATTTATTTTTTTCAGCATAACAGTATTCATTGTTTTTGCACAACACCCAGTGCTCCATGCAAAACGTGCCCTCCCTATTACCCACCACCTGTTCCCCCAACCTCCCATCCCTGACCCTTCAAAACCCTCAGGTTGTTTTTCAGAGTCCATAGTCTCTTATGGTTCGCCTCCCCTCCCCAATGTCCATAGCCCCCTCCCCCTCTCCCAATCCCACCTCCCCCCAGCAACCACTCTGGAAAACAGCATGGAGGTTCCTCAAAATGTTGAAAATAGAACTACCCTATGACCCAGCAATTGCACTACTGGGTATTTACCCTAAAGATACAGACGTAGTGATCCGAAGGGGCACGTGTACCCGAATGTTTATAGCAGCAATGTCTACAATAGCCAAACTATGGAAAGAACCTAGATGTCCATCAACAGATGAATGGATAAAGAAGATGTGGTATATATACACAATGGAATACTATGCAGCCATCAAAAGAAATGAAATCTTGCCCTTTGCGACGACGTGGATGGAACTAGAGCGTATCATGCTTAGTGAAATAAGTCAATCGGAGAAAGACAACTATCATATGATCTCCCTGATATGAGGACATGGAGAAGCAACATGGGGGGTTAGGGGGATAGGAGAAGAATAAATGAAACAAGATGGGATTGGGAGGGAGACAAACCATAAATGACTCTTAATCTCACAAAAGATTAAATTTTTTTAAAAAGCACACATATACTTTCTTACCTGGCAAAACTGAATAGCAATTTCCACCACTTTAGAGATAAAGAATATAAAGAAAATTAAGTAACTTAGATTTAGCTAATATTTTACCAACATATTTACTTTAAATGAAGGAGGAGCACATTGCTATTTCGTTCCATTTGAAGACATAGCAAAAAACTATGAATCATGACATATTTCAATATACTAGTAGCCAAAATTAGATTATAGTACTTACTTCAGAGAAACTATCACTTGATTTGACTTCTTCAACTTTTGTAGTTTTATTTGTCTCAGTACCTAGCAACAAAAAATTGTTAAGAAAAAACTCCAGTATTTATTACCAACAACCATGTTAGTATTTGATCATCTATGGTTTTGGACAGACGGGTTATTGGATCCAGCCATGCCTGAGATGCTCAGAGGAAAGATCCACCACAGCATGGCTTCACTTTCCTTCCAAGACATTAAAATCCTGCCATTATGTGGCTTGGAGTTTTTTACTTCCTGCCTTCCATTATGACTCACCAATAATAATACCATTAGAAGTACTTAAATACAGCTTAAATTTTCTTTTCAGAAAATCAGTCAAGTCTCTCAAGAAATTTTGTTAAAATGTTAATTCATTAATTTTTATTTTCCTAAATTATCAAGTTCTAGGTAATAATCATGTGTAAATGTAGAAAATTCTAGAAGTCAGAAGAGTTTTTAGTAACAATCTATAGAAAAAAAAAGTTTTCAGAGTCCGTTTATAATTAACTGGACTTTTGTAATAAGATATGTCAATATAATACTGAGAATAGTTTAAAAATCAATTCAAATTATCTTATATGATACACATAACTGAAGGGACCGATTATGCCCTTTTAAAAGATGGAAACCACAGCCGCTCTAGACCAGCATGCTCACCAAACCATTCAGGGGTGATGGTGATAATAACCTTGGTGCAGGGGGATCTAAAATTCACACTAGAAAATGAGGAAATTGTTAAATACGGCAAGTCTTCACTAGCATAGCTAGAAAAGACATTTAAGACTTAACATTGTTTTCTTCAGTGTTTCTAAAAAGCCTCTAAAAGACTAGAACCCAGATCCTAAGTGAGATAACTTTTCATTAGGTTTGGAGGAATGGTTCTATTTATGTACTTTGCCCAAGGTTGGAAATAAATTTAACTTTCTCTAGGGAACCACTCTTCAGGTGGGTCCAAGAGACCAGACCTTGCAGCCTCCCTCAACACAGGGAACAGAGCAGCAGCAGCTCGCAGGGATCCTGAGCAGTGCCTCTCACCTAGATCTGCGCAGGCGAGAAGAAACAATATAATTCTGTCTCCCTGCAAAGCCAGGAAGAGGGAGGATTTCTCCTGACTGTTCTCATAAGCACAACAAAACAGAGCAACTACTTGAAAGGGTATAGAAATATTCCATCATAACATTCTTCTCTTACCTGTAGCTGTAGACAAAGGTTAGGGGCTTATGTGTGTATCTTGCCCTCTCTGTTAAATGACCAGGTAGACAGCTATGTGAAACTCCCCTTTCTTTCCCTGAAAGCAAGTTCGTGCTCACGTACGTGTGCACTTACTATTTATCTGTCTGCCTACCTAATGTAAATAATAGATGATTTGTTTTGATATTTCACTTACTGAGTATAGTTTTATCTTCCATTTCTGGCAATGCATCCTCTGAAACTGGATAAGGTGAAGATACATTCTGTAGATCCTTTAGGGAGAAAACACACACACACACACACACACACACACACACACACAGAAATTGTAACATGGTTACATTTTAATAATATTTAACATTTTATTTCTATAAGTAAGGTTTACATTATCTTTCTATAATATTGATATTAAGAACTGAATGATTTCTGAAAACAATTAAAATTTGATGACTAAAAATTAAATAAATTTTGAGTACTATTCTTACAGAAATAGTAACCTATGGTGTACTCTTTCAAATGACTTTCAATTCTATATAAAATACAGCACAACTGCTATTTTGAAAATATAGTGAAATCTGAGAAAGAGGTAGCATTTATGGAAAACCATTTTAGGAAGAATAGTTCTAGTGGTGTCAGCCATAGCCACAAGGGAAAAAAGAAAACCCATGTACATTATTTATCATCCAGTTGATTAAAATACAGAATAAGAGGCAGTCCATACTTCTCCCAATTTTTTTTTTATATTTTTATTTATTTATTTGACAAGGGAAGAGATAGAAATAGAGAGCACACACAAGCAAGGGGGGCAGCAGAGGGAGAGGGAGAAGCAGGCTCTCCGCTGAGCAGGGAGCCTAATGCAGGTCTCTATCCCAGGACCCTGGGATCAGGACCTGAGAGGAAGGCAGATGCTTAACCAACTGAGTGACTGAGCCACCCAGGTGCTCCCAGTTATTTTCATAATTTGTAGTTAAATGGCATTTATCTTACAGTCCGTGAAAATGATGTGGATTCAGTTCTCTGCTAATTTGTTTAATTGCAGAGACAACATAAGGCAGGGAAAAAGAATATTGGATTTAGAATCTGGGTTTCCACTTAGAGCACTCATCAACAAGCCTTCTGACCCCAAGCAAACCAGTTCATACTTAGGACCTCCACTGTCTCCCCTTTAAATTGAAGGTGCTGGACCACATTTTGAGTCTCAAGATGGAGCCACATTTTCATATTTTTCTCCCTTAGGATCTTCATGCAATGTAGCAAGATGCGATATTGATGGGAATGTGATACAGATAAACCACAAGGAAGACCTCCCCCTTCTCCACCACCCCTCCAATTGAGATCTACTAGCAGACTGAATTCAGCCAGCCAACTGTTTTTTTTTTTTAAAGGTTTTATTTATTTATTTGACAGAGATCACAAGTAGGCAGAGAGGCAGGCAGAGAGAGAGGAGGAAGCAGGCTCCCTGCTGAGTAGAGAGCCCGATGCGGGGCTCGATCCCAGGATCCTGGGATCATGACCTGAGCCGAAGGCAGAGGCTTTAACCCACTGAGCCACCCAGGCGCCCCAGCCAACTGTTTTTTATATGGTCCCTGGACATCCCTCTGCGGAAAAGCACTGTGAGCCAGGGGACCAAGCCTGGCATCCCCCTCTGCCCCTTCTCTGCTCTGCTCCAGTATCTTCCTCAGTCACTGCCCAAAGCTGGCACTGGTCTTTAACTATGCAATGGATACTGACCTGGCCACTGCCAGGGTCTCAGTGATGAAATATCACTCCAGGAGCTGATGACTTGGTGAACTGCCCTCCTCTGGCACTCATACTCCACCCTCCTCCAATCCCTTGCAATTCAGCTCCTTCATCCCCTTATTAGTCTTACCAGCCTGTGGCTCTTTCTTCAGCGAGACAGTCTCCAGCTGATGGTAATGGGGCACAAAGTGGGCCAACCACCCTGCATGACCAACTGGGCAAACTGGGGTGTATTATCGGGGTGTCAGGGAGAAATTTTCTCTCTCATTATAAAATATCCACATAATAACCTTGATTTTGTCTCTCGATCCATAAAATCTAAAGTAGTTTCTCTCTGGGCCTTTACAGAAAACTTTGCAACCTCGGGTCTAGAAGATCTCTTAGATTCCATCCAGCTTCAAATCTCTAGAATACGAGGAGCAGAAAAGAAAACTAAATTCGCACTTGCCTGGATTTCTTTGCTCTTCTCTTGCAGAACTGGTAAAGTCTTTTCTTCAGCTTCTTTCTCAGTTGGCAGAGCCTCACTGATTTTTTCCTTGTCATGAAATGCTTTGATAGCTTCTTGGACAAGAGTGTCGATAGAAAGTATCTGAATAGGAAAGTCTAAGGTGCAAAAGACAATTTTATTAATATCTTTTTGTTTAGGAAATTGACATAACTATCCTTCTGTGCTGGCTTCATTCAATAACACCATCTTTTGGGTCTCCTACAACTATCTTTTGGATCAAGCCACTTACTTCTTTTTTATTGCAATAAAATTCACAGAACATGAATCTAACCATTTTAATCACCGTAAATCATACAACTCAGTGGTATTTAGGTCATCCATGTTGTCCAACCATCACCATTATCTTGTTCTAAAAAATTTTCATCACCCAAAGAGAAAACCCTGTACCCTTTAAGCAGTTACTCCTTATCTCTCTATCCCTGTCCCTGCAACCACTAAGTTGTTATCTGTCTCTATGGATTTGCCTATTCTGGACATTTCATATAAATGGAAACATAAAATATATAGCCTTTCATGTCTCATTTCTTTCAGCATCATGTTTTCAAGGTTCATCCACATTGCAGCTCATAGCAGTACCTCGTTCCTTTTTAAGGACTGAGTAATATTTCACTGCATAGATTAATACCACTTATATTATCCATTTATCAGCTGACAGGCATTTGGATTCCCCCTCTCTTTTGGCTATTATTAATAGTGCTGCTATGAATATTCCTGCACAAGATTTATTTTGAACACCTGTTTTCACACCTTTGAAGGTATATATCCAATAGTGGAATTGTTGGGGCCGTATGGTAATTCTTTTTTTTAATTTAGTGAGGAACCACCAAATTGCTTTCCATGGTGGCAACACCATTTTACATTCCCACAAGCAATGTATGAAGAGGGTTCCAATCAACATTTCCTCACCAACATTTGTTATTTTCCTTTTGTTTTTTAATTATACCCATCTTAGTGGGTGTGAACTGGTATCTCATTGTGCCTTTGTCAAGCTGCTTTTCAAGGAGGTCCTTTTAGTATCTCAAGAATGATATATTCTTGTCTGCCTTGAAATAGTTTAAGATGGTCTTAATAGTTTCTGCAAATTATGTTTTCCAGTGAAAACAGTAAAAAATAAGTATAACTGAATAAAAAGTAATTAAACAGATGGAAACCTGGCCTTCTAACCGAATGAACTTCAAAAGAAAAGCCACAAGTTCATTAAAAAGACAGAACTCAATGAAAGTGAAGAATATACTTATAATTTGAAGTGGATTTCTTTTATATTTGTTATAAATTATTAATTTCCCCCTTCATTGGTAGGTAAATAAAATCTAAAGGAAAAGTTTCTAACTGATTATTTCTTAAGACTATTCACACCATTATATCCATATACCCAGGTTTGCTTGGGACAACACTAGTTTATGACTCTACAATCCTAAAAGTGTCTGTCTTGGACAAAATTTTTGATAACAGAGTTTCCCAATATATCAGCAGGTTCTTATGTATGTTGTCTACGTACATAGTCACTTGAAGCTACAGTCAATGCAAATAGAATCCAATAAGTGGAAAAAAAAAAAAAAGAAATTCTACCTTTTTGTAGAGCCTTTAGAGCAGTGGTTTTTCCACTAAATGTTTTTCCCAGTAAGCACCCTTTAATAGCAAATGAAGGTAATTCTGGTACTGTAGATTTGACTTGAGGAGGATGAGATTTTTCAACTAATCTGTGAATCACATGACCCAATATGTTATTGTTGGTGGGTGGTATATTATCAACCATTTCTTCTGGTAAGGCCCACTCTCCAATCATGTTCTGAAAAATAACAATAAAACAAACAAAACAGAATATTCTTAAAAGTGGAATTTAGACATATAAAATTTTAATATTTAAAGTAAATTCAAATTATAGCAAACAAAAGTAATATTTTAATTATGTTACATAAATAGAAATAACATAAATAATATGCAAAAATAAGCTTTGTGTGAAGAAGTGAAAAAGAAAACACTCAAAAATCCTCAACAGTTTATGAAAGTAAGCATATTGAGTTGAGACATATTGCAACTCAGGTTTAGCATAAAGACACTTAAAATGAAGCTACTCTCAGTAAACAGATAAAAGAGAATAGTTGTTTATCTGCTTTCTTATGCAAATACTAAGCTTATTTTAAGATATTTTAATATAAGAAAGATAAAAGAAAGCATTCATGCCTGATATGATGCCCTCTAACTCTGTTATGTTTGACTCCCAGTTTCTTCAGGTTTCTTGTTGAAATGATCAAATAATTACAGATTTCCAAACAAACTACAAATCATGCTCTTTGCAATAAAACTAGAAATCAATTTTAGAAAGAGATGAGAAATATAAATCCTTAAAAATTAAAAGCATTCTTGTAAAATAGTTCTTGGATTAAAGAAGAAATTAAAAATAAAAATGTGCAATGGAACACTAAAAAATAGATCTATTAAAAATATGGAATGGGATCTAACTGTACTCAGAGGAAAATTCATAGTCCCATAAAATGCCTGATTTAAAATAAAAAATAAGGGAAACAAACTAAAAATTAAAATAGGAAAAATAATTTTAAGTAAATAAATGAGGAAGGAACTCATAAAAATGGAAATGTTTAGAGAGCAAAGTTACTTTTTATTGATATATTTCTAGAACTTGTCCAGGCTAATCATGATAAAGAAATTGCTACTAGTTCTGAACAAAAGTGAAGAATAGCAAGTATCCATTTTGTAACACACAATGAAAGAAACAAGAGATTTTAAGGATACTTAGATTTAAAAAAAAATTCTATTATATTTAAATTCAGTTAATTAACATATAGTGCATCATTAATTTCAGAGGTAGAGTTCAGTAATTCATCTGTTGCACATAACACCCAGTTTGTTTCCTATAGTTTAGAGTCTCTCATGGTTTGTCTCCTTCTCTGATTCATCTTTTTTCTCCCCTCCCTTCCCATATGATCCTGTTTTATTTCTTAATTTGCATATATGAGTGAAACCATATAACAATTGGCATTCTCTGATTGACTTATTTCACTTAGCATAATACCCTCTAGTTCCACCCATGTTGTTGCAAATGGCAAGATTTCAATTTTCTGATGGCTGAGTAATATCTCATTGTACATATGTACCATATCTTCTTTAACCATTCATCTGTTGATGGAAATCTGGGCTCTTTCCACAGTTTGGCTATTGTGGACATTGCTACTATAAACATTGGGGTGCATATGCCCCTTGAGATCATTACATTTGTAACCATTGGGTGAATACCAGTAGCACAATTGCTGTGTTGTAGAGTAGCTCCATTTTTAACTTCTTGAAGACCCTCCATACTGTATTCCAGAGTGGCTGTATCAGCTTGCATTCCCACCAACAGTGTAAGAGGGTTCCTCCTTTCCCTGCATCCTTGTCAACATTTTTTGTTTCCTGACTTGTTAATTTTAGCCATTCTGACTGGTGTGAAGTGTATCTTAATTGTGGTTTTGATTTGTATTTCTCTGAAGCCAAGTGATGTGGAGCATTTCTTCATATGTCTGTTGGTCATTTCTATGTCTTCTTTGCAGAAATGTCTACTCATGTCTTCTGCACATTTCTTGACTGGATTATTTGGTTTTTGGTTGTTGATTTTGATAAGTTCTTTATAAATTTTGGATACTAGCCCTTATCTTATATGTTATTTTCAAATATCTTCTCTCATTCTGTAGGCTGTCTTTTGGTTTTGTCAATTGTTTCCTTTGCTTGCAAAAGCTTTTGACCTTGAGGAAGTCCCCATAGTTCATTTTTGCTTGTTTCCCTTGCCTTTGGAAACTTGTCTAACAAGAAGTTGCTGAGGCTGAGGTCAAAGAGGTTGCTGCCTGTGTTCTCATCTAGGATTTTGATGGATTCCTGTCTCACATGTAGGTCTTTAATCCATTTTGAGTTTATTTTTGTGTATGGTATAAGAAAATGGTCCAGTTTCATTCTTCTGCACGAGGCTGTCCAATTTTCCCAACACCATTTGTTGAAGAGACTGTCTTTTTTCCATTGGATATTATTTCCAGCTTTGTTGAAGATTAGTTGACCATAGGGTAGAAGAGGAGGAGATATTTTCAAATGACATATCAGTCATATACAGTATAAATATTGCATACACACACACACTGGAATATTACTCAGCCAACAAAAAAACGAAATCTTGCCATTTGCAACCATATGGATGGAACTAGAGTGTATTATGCTAAGTGAAATAAGTCAATCAGAGAAAGATAATTATCATATGGTTTTACTCATATGTGGAATATAAGAAATAGTGGAGGATCACAGGGGAAGGGAGGGAAAATTGAACGGGATGAAACCAGAGAGGGAGACAAACCATGAGAGATTCTCAACTATAGGAAACAAACCGAGGGTTGTGAGAGGGGAGGTGGGTGGAATTACTGGGTGACAGGCATTAAGGAGGGCACGTGATATGATGAGCACTGGATGTTATATGCAACTGATGAATTACTGAACTCTACATCTGAAATTAATGATATACTATATGTTGGTGAATGGAATTTAACTTAAAAAAAGGGACAGTAATGAAAAAAATGAGTTTCAGAAAGAAATGTTTGTTCGATGCACAAAAATATAAATTTTATAAACAGAGCTAAGTATAGCAGGAATTCAGTACATAATAAGGTTTATATTTCACAGTAACAGAGAAATAGATTATTTCATAACTGGCACTGGAATAACTTATGGCCACATATTTAAAAAAATAAAGTTGTATATCCTTATAGTTGTTATGAAAATAGATTCTGGAGCCAATAAATCATGAAGGCACCAAAATCTGGATTAACATTTGTATGTTCCAGGATGGTATGTTTAAGCATGGAAACCAAAAAGAGCCTGATAAATTTGGTTATATGAAAATAAAATATTCTATACATTCCCCCCATATAAACATACCTACACACAATTTAAACATAAAGAACAGGGAGGAGTCAAGATGGCGGAGAAGTAGCAGCCTGAGACTACATCAGGTAGCAGGAGATCAGCTCGATAGCTTATCTAAACATTGCAAACACCTACAAATCCAACGGGAGAGCGAAGAGAAGAAGAACAGCAACTCTAGAAACAGAATATCAACCACTTTCTGAAAGGTAGGACTGGCGGAGAAGTGAATCTAAAACGACGGGAAGATAGACCGCAGGGGGAGGGGCCGGCTCCCGGCAAGCGGCGGAGCAACGGAGCACAAAATCAGGACTTTTAAAAGTCTGTTCCACTGAGGGACATTGCTCCAGAGGCTAAACCAGGGTGAAGCCCACGCAGGGCCAGCGTGGCCCCAGGCCCCGCAGGGTCACAGAAGGATCGGGGGTGTCAGAGTGTCGGAGAGCTCGCAGGTATTAGAACGGAGAAGCCGGCTGCAGAGACAGAGCCGAGGACTGAACTCTCAGCTCGGGATTACCTTGAACTGGTCGCGGGCTGGGTGAGCTCGGAGCGCGGCTAGAGGCTGGGGATACGGGAGTGATTGGGTGCTGTCCTCTGGGGGCACACTGAGGAGTGGGGCCCCAGGCTCTCGGCTCCTCTGGGCCAGAGACTGGGAGACCGCCATTTTCATTCCCATCCTCCGGAACTCTACGGAAAGCGTTCAGGGAACAGAAGCTCCCAAAAGCGAAGCCGAACAGATTACTTAGTCCGGCCGCCGGTAAGGGCGGTGCAATCCCGCCTCGGGCAAAGACACTTGAGAGTCACTACAACAGGCCTCTCCCCCAGAAGATCAACAAAATATCCAGCCAGGACGAAGTTCATCTATCAAGGAGAAAGCAGATTCAATTCCTAAGACAGCAGAGCAATTCCAGAGGAGGAGAAAGCAAAGCACGGAACTCATGGCTTTCTCCCCATGATTCTTTAGTCTTGCGGCTACTTCAATTTTTTTTTCTTTTTTCAATTTTTTTTTCTTTTTTTCAGTTTTTTTTTCTTTTTTCTTTTTTCTTCTTCTGCTAAATTTTTTAAAACTTTTACCTTTTCTTTTTTAACGTTTTTTGACTATTTCATCAAAATATATATATTTTTTCTTTCTTTTTTATATTTTTTTATTTGTTTTATTTTTTAAATTTTTTCTTTTTTTTTTTTTCTTTTTTTTCAGAACCTGTTTTTTTATCCCCTTTCTCCCCCCCACAATTTGGGGTCTCTTCTGATTTGGTTACAGCGCATTTTTCCGGGGTCTTTGCCACCCTTTTAGTAGTTTATTTGCTCCTTCATATCCTCTTATCTGGACAAAATGACAAGGCGGAAAAAATCACCACAAACAAAAGAACAAGAGACAGTACCAAAGGCTAGGGACCTAATCAACACAGACATTAGTAATATGTCAGATCAAGAGTTCAGAATGACGATTCTGAACATTCTAGCTGGGCTCAAAAAAGGCATGGAAGATATTAGAGAAACCCTCTCTGGAGATATTAAAGCCCTTTCTGGAGAAATTAAAGAACTAGAATCTAACCAAGTTGAAATCAAAAAAGCTATTAATGAGGTGCAATCAAAAATGGAGGCTCTCACTGTTAGGATAAATGAGGCAGAAGAAAGAATTAGTGATATAGAAGACCAAATGACAGAGAATAAGGAAGCCGAGCAAAAGAGGGACAAACAGCTACTGGACCATGAGGGGAGAATTAGAGAGATAAGTGACACCATAAGACGAAACAACATTAGAATAATTGGGATTCCAGAAGAAGAAGAAACAGAGAGGGGAGCAGAAGGTCTATTGGAGAGAATCATTGGAGAGAATTTCCCTAATATGGCAAAGGGAACAAGCATCAAAATCCAGGAGATGCAGAGAACCCCCCTCAAAGTCAACAAGAATAGGTCCACACCCCGTCACCTAATAGTAAAATTTACAAGTCTTAGTGACAAAGAGAAAATCCTGAAAGCAGCCCGAGAAAAGAAGTCTGTAACATACAATGGTAAAAATATTAGATTGGCGGCAGACTTATCCACAGAGACCTGGCAGGCCAGAAAGAGCTGGCATGATATATTCAGAGCACTCAACGAGAAAAACATGCAGCCAAGAATACTATAACCAGCTAGGCTATCATTGAAAATAGAAGGAGAGATAAAAAGCTTCCAGGACAAACAAAAACTGAAAGAATTTGCAAACACCAAACCAGCTCTACAGGAAATATTGAAAGGGGTCCTCTAAGCAAAGAGAGAGCCTAAAAGTAGTAGATCAGAAAGGAACAGAGACAATATACAGTAACAGTCACCTTACAGGCTAATAATGGCACTAAATTCATATCTCTCAATAGTTACCCAGAATGTTAATGGGCTAAATGCCCCAATCAAAAGACACAGGGTATCAGAATGGATAAAAAAACAAAACCCATCAGTATGTTGCCTACAAGAAACTCATTTTAGACGCGAAGACACCTCCAGATTTAAAGTGAGAGGGTGGAAAACAATTTACCATGCTAATGGGCATCAGAAGAAAGCTGGGGTGGCAATCCTTATATCAGATCAATTAGATTTTAAGCCAAAGACTATAATAAGAGATGAGGAAGGACACTATATCCTACTCAAAGGGTCTGTCCAACAAGAAGATCTAACAATTTTAAATATCTATGCCCCTAACGTGGGAGCAGCCAACTATATCAACCAATTAATAACAAAATAAAAGAAACACATCAATATTAATACAATAATAGTAGGGGACTTTAACACTCCCCTCACTGAAATGGACAGATCATCCAAGCAAAAGATCAACAAGGAAATAAAGGCCTTAAATGACACACTGGACCAGATGGACATCACAGATATATTCAGAACATTTCATCCCAAAGCAACAGAATACACATTCTTCTCTAGTGCACATGGAACCTTCTCCAGAATAGATCACATCCTGGGTCACAAATCAGGTCTCAACCGGTATCAGAAGATTAGGATTATTCCCTGCATATTTTCAGACCACAATGCTCTGAAGCTAGAACTCAATCACAAGAGGAAAGCTGGAAAGAACCCAAATACATGGAGACTAAACAGCATCCTTCTAAAGAATGAATGGGTTAACCAGGAAATTAAAGAAGAATTGAAAAAATTCATGGAAACAAATGATAATGAAAACACAACAGTTCAAAATCTGCGGGACACAGCAAAGGCAGTCCTGAGAGGAAAATATATAGCGGTACAAGCCTTTCTCAAGAAACAAGAAAGGTCTCAAGTACACAACCTAACCCTACGCGTAAAGGAGCTGGAGAAAGGACAAGAAAGAAACCCTAAACCCAGCAGGAGAAGAGAAATCATAAAGATCAGAGAAGAAATCAATGAAATAGAAACCAAAAAAACAATAGAAAAAATCAATGAAACTAGGAGCTGGTTCTTTGAAAGAATCAATAGGATTGATAAACCCCTGGCCAGACTCATCAAAAAGAAAAGCGAAAGGACCCAAATCAATAAAATCATGAATGAAAGAGGAGAGATCACAACTAACACCAAAGAAATACAGACAATTATAAGAACATACTATGAGCAACTCTACGCCAACAAATTGGACAATCTGGAAGAAATGGATGCATTCCTAGAGACATATAAACTACCACAACTGAACCAGGAAGAAATAGAAAACCTGAACAGGCCCATAACCAGTAAGGAGATTGAAACAGTCATCAAAAATCTCCAAACAAACAAAAGCCCAGGGCCTGACGGCTTCCCAGGGGAATTCTACCAAACATTTAAAGAACTCATTCCTATTCTCCTGAAACTGTTCCAAAAAATAGAAATGGAAGGAAAACTTCCAAACTCATTTTATGAGGCCAGCATCACCTTGATCCCAACACCAGACAAGGATCCCACCAAAAAAGAGAACTACAGACCAATATCCTTGATGAACACAGACGCAAAAATTCTCGCCAAAATACTAGCCAATAGGATTCAACAGTACATTAAAAGGATTATTCACCACGATCAAGTGGGATTTATTCCAGGGCTGCAGGGTTGGTTCAACATCCGCAAATCAATCAATGTGATAGAACACATTAATAAAAGAAAGAACAAGAACCATATGATACTCTCCATAGATGCTGAAAAAGCATTTGACAAAGTACAGCATCCCTTCCTGATCAAAACTCTTCAAAGTGTAGGGATAGAGGGCACATACCTCAATATTATCAAAGCCATCTATGAAAAACCCACCGCAAATATCATTCTCAATGGAGAAAAACTGAAAGCTTTTCCGTTAAGGTCAGGAACACGGCAGGGATGTCCATTATCACCACTGCTATTCAACATAATATTAGAAGTCCTAGCCTCAGCAATCAGACAACAAAAAGAAATTAAAGGCATCCAAATTGGTAAAGAAGAAGTCAAACTATCACTCTTCGCAGATGATATGATACTATATGTGGAAAACCCAAAAGACTCCACTCCAAAACTGCTAGAACTTGTACAGGAATTCAGTAAAGTGTCAGGATATAAAATCAATGCACAGAAATCAGTTGCATTTCTGTACACCAACAACAAGACTGAAGAAAGAGAAATTAAGGAGTCAATCCCATTTACAATTGCACCCAAAACTATAAGATACCTAGGAATAAACCTAACCAAAGAGACTAAGAATCTATATACAGAAAATTATAAAGTACTCATGAAAGAAATTGAGGAAGACACAAAAAAATGGAAAAATGTTCCATGCTCCTGGATTGGAAGAATAAATATTGTGAAAATGTCTATGCTACCTAAAGCAATCTACACATTTAATGCAATCCCTATCAAAATACCATCCATTTTTTTCAAAGAAATGGAACAAATAATCCTAAAATTTATATGGAACCAGAAAAGACCTCGAATAGCCAAAGGAATATTGAAGAACAAAGCCAAACTTGGTGGCATCACAATTCCGGACTTCAAGCTCTATTACAAAGCTGTCATCATCAAGACAGCATGGTACTGGCACAAAAACAGACACATAGATCAGTGGAACAGAATAGAGAGCCCAGAAATCGACCCTCAACTCTATGGTCAACTCATCTTCGACAAAGCAGGAAAGAATGTCCAATGGAAAAAAGACAGCCTCTTCAATAAATGGTGCTGGGAAAATTGGACAGCCACATGCAGAAAAATGAAATTGGACCACTTCCTTACACCACACACGAAAATAGACTCCAAATGGATGAAGGACCTCAATGTGAGAAAGGAATCCATCAAAATCCTTGAGGAGAATGCAGGCAGCAACCTCTTCGACCTCAGCCACAGCAACATCTTCCTAGGAACAATGGCAAAGGCAAGGGAAGCAAGGGCAAAAATCAACTATTGGGATTTCATCAAGATCAAAAGCTTTTGCACAGCAAAGGAAACAGTTAACAAAACCAAAAGACAACTGACAGAATGGGAGAAGATATTTGCAAACGACATATCAGATAAAGGGCTAGTATCCAAAATCTATAAGGAACTTAGCAAACCCAACACCCAAAGAACAAATAATCCAATGAAGAAATGGGCAGAGGACATGAACAGACATTTCTGCAAAGAAGACATCCAGATGGCCAACAGACACATGAAAAAGTGCTCCACGTCACTCGGCATCAGGGAAATACAAATCAAAACCACAATGAGATATCACCTCACACCAGTCAGAATGGCTAAAATTAACAAGTCAGGAAATGAAAGATGCTGGAGAGGATGTGGAGAAAGGGGAACCCTCCTCCACTGTTGGTGGGAATGCAAGCTGGTGCAACCACTCTGGAAAACAGCATGGAGGTTCCTCAAAATGTTGAAAATAGAACTACCCTATGACCCAGCAATTGCACTACTGGGTATTTACCCTAAAGATACAAACATAGTGATCCGAAGGGGCACATGTACCTGAATGTTTATAGCAGCAATGTCTACAATAGCCAGACTATGGAAAGAACCTAGATGTCCATCAACAGATGAATGGATCAAGAAGATGTGGTATATATACACAATGGAATACTATGCAGCCATCAAAAGAAATGAAATCTTGCCATTTGCGACGACGTGGATGGAACTAGAGCGTATCATGCTTAGTGAAATAAGTCAATCAGAGAAAGACAACTATCATATGATCTCCCTGATATGAGGACATGGAGAAGCAACATGGGGGGGTAGGGAGATAGGAGAAGAATAAATGAAACAAGATGGGATTGGGAGGGAGACAAACCATAAATGACTCTTAATCTCACAAAACAAACTATGGGTTGCTGGGGGGAGGTGGGATTGGGAGAGGGGGAGCGGGCTATGGACATTGGGGAGGGGAGGTGAACCATAAGAGACTATGGACTCTGAAAAACAACCTGAGGGTTTTGAAGGGTCAGGGGTGGGAGGTTGGGGCAACCTGAGGGTTTTGAAGGGTCAAGGGTGGGAGGTGGGGGGAACAGGTGGTGGGTAATGGGGAGGGCACGTTTTGCATGGAGCACTGGGTGTTGTGCAAAAAGAATGAATACTGTTACGCTGAAAAAAAAAAATAAAATGGAAAGAGTAAAAAAAAAAACATAAAGAACAAAAGGAATTTGAACATATATTCCTTTGACAAAGGGTTAAGAGTCTTAGTTTATAAAAAGCTGCAAGTAATTAGGTAAAAAAGAAAAATATCCCAATAGAAAAAAAAGGCACAAAGAATACGAACAGTCAGTACCTAAAATAGAATAAAATTGTCAATGAGTTTTTCAAGCAATGTTCAAATTCACAGAAATAAAGATACCCAAATAAAACAATAATGCATCATATTTTGTCTAACACAAAAAAAATTAGTCATACTTCTCATTCAATACTGATGGGAGAGTAATTTAACACATTGATTTATTGTATTTTCTGAAGTGTTCAACGTTGCTATAACATCACTGTAGTAATTTTAAAAATTTTAAAAATTAAAGACATAAAAACAGATAAGAATTAGGGTTTAGATTATAAACAAATTACTGAAAACTTCGGTAAGATACTATTTTTTCTGAAGTCAGTTAAACGATCTTAAAAAATTATCTTTGATACATATATAAAATTTAGTAACATAAGTAGGTAACAATTTCATAATATAAATATTCCATCCACAATCTAAAAAGAGTAGAAATTCTTATCATTTATGATATATTTTAAGATTATTTGGAATTATACTGAACTCTATATCTGAAACTAACAATGTACTAAATGTTGGCTAATTAAAACCTAAATAAAGATTATTTGGAATTAGTACATACAACTTATTTATCTAACTATTTAAATTTCAAAACACTCTAATGTGTTGTGTCAGTGGTCCAGAACATTATGAATTCAAGATATATCAGCTTATCAGCTTTTTAAAAAAATCGTGTTTAAGTCTTCTCCAATTCTTATTAAAGATGAACCAATTTTTTAAAAGATTTTATTTATTTATTTGACATAAATTACAAGTAGACAGAGAGGCACATGGGGGGTGGGGGATACAGACTCCCTGCTGAGCAGAAAGCCCGATGTGGGGCTTGATCCCAGGACCCCAGGACCATGACCTGAGCAGAAGGCAGAAGCCTTAATCCACTGAGCCAGCCAGGCACCCCAAAGTTGATCCACAAGTCAACTTGCCCCCAACCCCTTTAACTTTGTCTTCTTAGTCCAAAAACTGGGACAGAAAAACATGAGAAATACCACTGGGGGAGAAAATGAGCTCCCTCAGCAATATAGGGCCGTCATGAAAACCAAAGAAAGAACAAAAACAAAAGACAAAGTTCACTATATTTCTTCACAAAACACAAGTCAATTTTTCAACTTCTGATAATCTGAATTGCCTTATGTCATTTTTTTTTTTTTTTGGAGGAGGAGAAGGAAAGTAGTATCTTTGTTCTGACTACACATCAGGATATAAATCTTTACATTTGTATATTTACATTAATATATATTCTATGTGACATACCACAAATATTCATATATGCCAGGTCATATATACATGTATACATGTTTTATATATGCTCTGCATATATTAATAAATACATGCCTATATTGTTGCATTTAAATTTTTATCAGTATTCTTTCAATATCTATCAATTTTCTGAAAAAAAAAAATTCACTCAGAATATAAACTGACAGATTTGACAGTGCTATAGAAGATTTACCTGGTTTGGTGACAGAATTTCAGATATGACAACATTCTGAGGTAAAGAAATGCTTTTTGAGACAAATAAATAAAAACACCCCAAAAGTATTCATAATAGGTTTTCCTTTAAAATTGGTGGAATTTATTACTAAATAAATATAATTGTATCTGATTATTACTTCTGTTCAAACTATCTTTTCTTTGTAAAATTTATTTTTAGTTTAATGTCATTGGTTTTTCTAATAATTCTGTGCACAATAATTATATACATTGTTCAAAATTACCTAAATACTAAATTGCTTTCCATAATCACTGAATTAGACTATATTCCTTGATTCCACTTTCATTGGAATCACTTATACTTCTAAATTAGACAAGTGATAATTATTTTATATAATTGTGGCCAATCAGAGATGAATCAAATTAAAAAACAAACCAGAGAAATTATTCTTTAAAAAAGGCTTTAACACTGCATCAAAACTTTTGATGTGTTATATGCTGGCCAACTGATCATAATTAAAAAAAAAAAAAAAGACACCAAAAAATAAAAATAATAAAAAGCTTTAAGTCCAAGTCCAGCTTTAACTGGAAAGTTTCCAATGTTCTAATGATTTTGTGCAGTATAGTCATTTAATCTCTTCTAAAGGAACGATTCTGGGACTGAAATCAAATGACCAGGTTCCCATAATAGTTCTACTACTTATTTGTTTTGTACTCTTGTCAATGTCTCATCTTTGTGTAATAATAGTATCTATTTCATGGGGCTGCTGTAAAATCGAATGAAATCCTTGTGTGTGTAGCCTATGTGACTGCATTTTAAATGCTTAACTATGAAGTTCTCAGGCTGCTGTTGGAGGCACATAACTGTGCCACATAGGAGGGTTACCAACGGAAGAAACCACATTCAGCTTGCACCCCAATCTGAGAGGCATGCATCCTCACAAAGGGATCAGAATAAAGCCCTGTTCCATCACTGAATTAGTGGTAGAATGTGGCCAACACAATGGGATAGAATGTTGACCATGCAGAGAACATTTTTTTTGAATGCTTAGGTTAGGAACATTTTCTTTGAACACTTAGGCTAACCTGAGGAGATAAGGAGATCAAGGATTTATTTGGTGGAACACATTTTGTAGAACCATCTTAAAAATACAGTTGATAAAATTTCTAAATGAAGACCAAGATAAAGGGTAAGTCAAAGTAATCATCTCAGGCTGGAATAAAAACATGGCAAGTGAAAAAGAGGTCAGAAGAACTGGAAAAAGGAAAATTCAGACCAGAATGAAGTTACTAGTTTAAATACAATGAGCTAAAGAGAGCCATTAGTGAAGAGAAACTAGATTTCTCTTTTTTTTTTTTAACCAGATCCCTATTTTACATGGTTGGTTATATCTAATTATGTTAATTATATAATAAAATTTTATTAGAGGGAAAGTCATATAACAAAATGTACCATTCTTATTCCTTCAGGTACTGTTATAAATAGATATCTTACTATTAGCTTCAAGACTCTGATGCCTAGCGTGGACAGTACTAAGTAAGTATCACTTGGTTCAAACTATTGATTTAACGAGATACTTTTTCTGTGTAGATGTGCTCCCTGATACTAGCACTTGATTAGTGGAAATTGTCATATATTTATAATAATTATGAATATTTATTTATATAAGTATTAATATTTTTATTGTCCCTGCATAAATACCATCAGTATGCATACTTGAGAAGATACAAGACTCAAGATACACCAACACCTAGGGGTCCACCTCTCCCTGTGAATTCTTGTCTACCGACACACAGGGACCATGAATTTACAACAGTGTAAACAGCCTCTGCCCTTGGTTGGAAGTCACTACATATTTACCAGCACTGTTTTCATTAATCGATTTACATTGACCTTTTTGGAAACTGAATTCTGAATTCCTGGGACCGAAGGGGCAGACATGGTTCACTTTGATCAACTTGGATACCCAGAATCTGGGCCTTGGGAGATACTAATCAGTCCATAAAATCTGAATTCTTCTATCTAATACAACATCCAACCAACAAACAAAACACTGGATTATGCTAGTTAGTTAGTAGTGGCATCCTAATGTGGCTTTTGTAGAGTGGCAGTACTAGTCTGAAAGCGCACATAGTCCAGAATTTGATCTCATAGATTGTTAGAATTTACCAACATCTGTACAGCCTGATGTGTCCCAAATACTCCCAGTTTGGTAGGCTCTACATTTCTTACAATTCAATTACAGATGCCTTCAAAACAAAAACAAAAACAAAAACAAAACAAGACAAATGTCTTTTCTCTTTAGAAAGAGAAAGAAGTTCTTAGGGAACACAACGCTTGCAGTGTTTTTCACATCTGCTTGGGTGTTTCTGAAAGGCAATCTATTAACCTATATAATAAAACCAACAATGGACAGATTGTCTTGGTACAGAATGGCCAAAGGACTTAAGATGGAAGCTTCTAATAAAGTGTCTTTGAGAAACACCACAGGCAGTAACTCCCCAAAAGGGGGCTATGAACCTTTCAGAGTACAGCCAATGCACAACCAATGCACTCCATCATACAGATCTTCAAGCTGCCTTAATCCCGCATCTCTATGGCTGGCTTTCTTTTGCACACCACTCTGCTAGAAGTGAGGAAGTGATGACAGTCTTTGATACAATTTTGCTCATACCTTACAACTCGGCGGTTACTCACCCGTTCCAGTGTCCCCATAACCACCTGTGCTTATCCACACTTAACATCATGCTCTGGAATGTTGTTTTTGTTTTGTTTTGTTTTGTTTTTTCCTCATCTCCACTAAACTGTGAGCACCAGGAGGAAAGGATCTCTATTTTAATCAACTTCATATCTCTTGTACTTAGAACAGTGCGGGCACAAAGTAGATAATGAGTATTTATTGACTGAATTAATGAATTAATCAAACAATCAGTAGCATGGGCTTATGTGAACTGAATAAATGAGTTAATACATGGATATTACATTTTAGTAATTTTGATTAAGTACAAAGATGACTTAGATACAACCCAATTCCAAATCCAGGAACAAGATCAGAAAACGTCATCCTCACAGAAATTATTAAGAATCCACACACCATGTATGAAATGAGCTAATCCTGGAAGCATTTCTAGAAGTCATGGCTGTGCAGGATGATTTTGAGGGAAACTCTCCATTAAATCCAAGTATTCTGGTTCTGTGTTCTGTTTTTTGTTTTATTATTTATTTATTTATTTATTTATTTATTTTTTTTTTTTTTTAAAGATTTTATTTATTAATTTTGACAGAGAGAGATCACAAGTAGGCAGAGAGGCAGGCAGAGAGAGTGAGAGGGAAGCAGGCTCCCTTCAGTGCAGAGAGCCCGACGTGGGACTCGATCCCAGGACCCTGAGATCATGACCTGAGCTGAAGGCAGCAGCTTAAACCACTGAGCCACCCAGGCGCCCCTTATTTATTTATTTTTTAATGGCAGCACACAGCATCCCAGTGAAAATGCAGTGAATTTAAATAACTTTTAACTTAGGGACTTTGTAAGAAGCAAGGCCAGAGATTTCTCAGTGTCCTGGAGTAGAAAAGAGCAGCCTATGTGAACGGGTAGGTAAGAGCCGCTCTGTGGCAAGCTGTTTGTGACCTAGTTAATTTCATATTTTTAACTGCCTATTTTTCTTGGGTTTGTTAAACTAGGTTGACCCAACCGTGTACCCCTGACTGGCAGATAATAAAAAAATAAGCTGCAGGCATTCCAGCTCTCTTTGTGGCAATTGCCTAGGGTTTCCGTACTTTGTTTCCAGGACTTTAATGTGAGTCCTGTTCTGTTCCAGTTCTGCCTCACTTCCAGCCTGCTGCCTTTGTTTTCATTTTCTAGTCTGGTTCTCACCCAATCTGAGCTTTGATCATTGGAGTATTCAAAGGCCTTGGCTTGAGCCCACCCCTGCCTCTTCCTGTTTTCAGTGACTTCAGGTAAATTATCCTGACCATCTTGGTTCCAGCTCTAAGAACTCAATCCCTGGCACCAGCTCTCCTGGCTGACCTCTGGTCTGGACCTGTCCTGTCTCCTGCCAGAGAGCATTTGATATTATAGAAGCACATTTACGACAGCGGCAACATGGAAAGTCACGTGGCCATATTCCAGGTACAGTGCTTGAGAAATCTGGCACTCAGAAAAAAGACATACTCCACAGACATAATTAGGGAAAAACTTGGTAGCTTTCAGAGGCTGTGTTGTCTCCCTTTCTTAAGCTTTCTATCCTCTAACCACCCCAAAATCCTGAGGGAATCTGGAGGAACTGCCGAAATCTGTAAATTAGATTTAAAAATTCCTGACAACCAGCCAGAATTCTCAGGAGAAACAGAAGGGGTAGCTGGCTGCCTTATCTGGTGGGGAGTTCAGTTCATATAACCTGGCCACCCAGTTTCTTGACCACTGTGTGGTGCTTGTTTGATAGCCACGGTCCAGTGGAAAGGATCGATACTGCCTTGTACTGCCTTTGTTAAGGAGGAAGAGAGTACGTAGCAGCTGACTGATGAGTAACTGAATTCTGGCCTCTCATCCAGGAGCTGTTATGGAATGGGCTCTGTGCAGGGACCCAGATTAAAGGTCTCAGAACAAGTTGAAAAGATGAACTGGCCCTGCTGAGTGAGCTTGGCAGCTTTTCTGAGTCATCTGATCTCCAGTCAGGTCTGAGTATTATCAGCTTCCTGACCATAACTTCTGGCCAAACAGTCTGGCCTTCAGGTTCCAGAGAAGCCAGGGAGGTGGGGATGTACACATCACACTAACATTGGTCAGGGGGGTGCATCTCCAGAGAGAAGGTATGCCCCCACATCCCTCTATGCTAGAGTGCGCAGACTGGGCCACGCCATTATCTACCACCAGGAAGTACAAATGTGGCTCATGGTAATGAGGGAAAGGAAAAGGTTAACTCTACTTCCCCTGCCATGCTGAGCTGAAGACTGTTCTGGCCAGAAGCAGAACTGAGTCATCAATGCCTGTCTATCAATCAATCTCATGGTTAACTCCAATTCATCAGCCAATCTGAAGAACTGGTCTTAACCAAATTATGGCTTTTACTCAGAAGTCTGATCATTTCTGTCCCAGCAGTAGCCTTCCCCAGTCTGTCCTGATCTATTATTATGAAAACGGATGTGTTTATTTTATTTTTTTATTATGTTATGTTAGTCACCCTACAGTACATCATTAGTTTTTGATGTAGTGTTCCATGAACAGATGTGTTTAATTCTAGCTTTGCACAAAAGAAGACCTAGGGTAACAGAGTCCATCTACCTTGTACTTGTTTTTAGAGGGAAATTCAAGTTGGTCATGGTCAATCAGCATGTGGTGCTGAACACTGTCAAAGCTTATAGGCCCACACATGGGGGAGTCAAGCACCTCATTCCGCAATCCACTCACTCTAGCTGGTAACAGATCTGGAAATTCAGAATGCTCAGCACTTGCAAGCAGTGGCAGTCTTCTTTTCCTAAAACTTTGAGCAACTGACTACTTATGCATTAGGCAGGGAGAATCATGGAGCTGATACTTTGTCTTGTAGGTTTGATTAGTAGGAGTAACTGACACTAAGTCATTCTGAGAGATCCTCTGTCCTAAAAACTTACATTTCAGTGCTGTTGAAATTCAGTGACAAATTGGATGTAAACAATAGGCAAGGGCTTCTACTTACTTAGCATTCTGATTTCAGACATATTTACAGTGACTCACAGAGAGGGATTAGTGAGAGAGTAGCTTATTTACCCCAAAAGCGCAGGTTCCTACTCCTGGCTCCATTCACTGCTCTGGAAAGCCACCAAGGCCCTTCCAAGGCATTAAACGTGACACACCAGGAATTACAGCAGCTGTGTGTCTAGCCCAATGTTTTTCAAAGCACAACTGCCTGGAGCTAGAACAAATTGAGACTCTAAGTCTTGCATTTCTCCTGGCCCCAGATGTCCTTGGGACAGCATCATACTGGACTTTATATCAGAGCCCTATTTATGCCAGGGCTGCCAAACAATTCTGGTGGTGGTAGCTGTCCTTATAAAAAATAGTAAATTTCATTCCATAGTTGCTCAAACCATGTTCTCTTCATTAGGGAGGTGGTAGTCTGCCTCAAGATAATATAATGATCTATAATTATCTATAATGCAATAATATATAATAATCTCTGTGGTCTTGCGGCTCAAGTAACTTTTCCAGAAGCTTCTACATCTGAATTCACCTATCTTTTGTCATTGCTTAGCCAGGGACACACTTGGCTGGAATTTCTCCAGTATCACAAAGTGTGTAGACATTATGATTTGGTCTATCCAGCTTGTCACTGAAAAATTTATGTAGAATTTTCCCATACAGAATACCCTCTCTCATAGCAATGGCTACTGCATTCTATTTTCATAACTTCACTGCTAAGGTTGATATCTTAAAGAGGTATAGACCACCACCCCCTAAAAAAAAGCTTAGAGGTGACTACCCATTGTATAAAAGACTATGGTAAGTCCAGTGTACCAAAGAATATGACTGAGAGACCCTGGGCACTGGGTAGGAAGAGTGCAATGGGAGGGTCTTCCAGGGGGCAGGGTTTCTAGTTTTCAGCCCAAGACATCTGCCCCACAATAAAATTCAGACTTTCTAGGATCCATTCAATTTTCTTGAGATTAACAACCCCATGTGTTCTGACATGACATGCACAGCTGACAAGACATAGTTCTACAGTTCAGATCTTCAAAACCTCTTCTAAAATATTAGGTGGGCAATCTGAGTAACTAACTGAAGATAAGCTGGACTTGATGCATAGAAGCTGGCTCCTCTAGTTGGCAAAGTAGGTAGAGGATGAACCAGAAAATCAGTGTTAGGAAGCCCAGGAGGCCTGAACCATCCTTTGTCTTGCTTGACCCCAGATGAGAGGAGCCTAGAAGAGGACTGGCTCCTCCCTAATCAATGTCATGAGAAAATAAAAATGGGTGGTGGACATTCACTTACTTTTATTCATCTCAGCCATCCCAAACTCTTTTTCCTTTGCTATATCTTTCTCACCCCTCATTCTATCTGGGTGCCAATCTTTGGCTTTGTAAACCATTTCTTTTTTATTATTTATTTATTTATTTGACAGAGAGAGATCACAAGTAGACAGAGAGTCAGGGAGAGAGATAGGGGGAAGCAGGCTCCCTGCTGAGCAGAGAGCCCAATGCGGGGCTCGATCCCAGGACCCTGAGATCATGATCTGAGCCGAAGGCAGAGACTTTAACCCACTGAGCCACCTAGGTGCTCTGTAAATCATTTCTTCTTTTCTTTTTTAATTTATTTATTTATTTACAGCATAACAGTGTTCATTGTTTTGGCATCACACCCAGTGCTCCATGCAGTACGTGCCCTCCCTATTACGCACCACCTGGTTCCTCAACCTCCCACCCCCCCCGCCCCTGCAAAACCCTCTGGTTGTTTTTCAGAGTCCATAGTCTCTCATGGTTCATCTCCCCTTCCAGTTTCCCTCAACTCCCTCTCCTCTCCATCTCCCCATGTCCTCCATGTTATTTGTTATGCTCCACAAATAAGTGAAACCATATGATACTTGACTCTCTCTGCTTGACTTATTTCACTCAGCATAATCTCTTCCAGTCCCGTCCATGTTGCTACAAAAGTTGGGTATTCATCCTTTCTGATGGAGGCATAATACTCCATTGTGTATATGTACCACATCTTCCTTATCCATTCATCCATTGAAGGGCATATTGGTTCTTTCCACAGTTTGGCGACCGTAGCCATTGCTGCAATAAACATTGGGGTACAGATGGCCCTTCTTTTCACTACATCTGTATCTTTGGGGTAAATACCCAGCAGTGCAATTGCAGGGTCATAGGGAAGCTCTATTCTTAATTTCTTCAGGAATCTCCACACTGTTCTCCAAAGTGGCTGCACCAACTTGCATTCCTACCAACAGTGTAAGAGGGTTCCCCTTTCTCCACATCCTCTCCAACACACGTTGTTTCCTGTCTTGCTAATTTTGGCCATTCTAACTGATGTAAGGTGGTATCTCAATGTAGTTTTAATTTGAATCTCCCTGATGGCTAGTGATGATGAACATTTTTTCATGTGTCTGATAGCCATTTGTATGTCTTCATTGGAGAAGTATCTGTTTATGTCTTCTCCCCATTTTTTGATATGATTATCTGTTTTGTGTGTGTTGAGTTTGAGAAGTTCTTTATAGATTCTGGATATCAACCTTTTGTCTGTACTGTCATTTGCAAATATCTTCTCCCATTCCGTGGGTTGCCTCTTTGTTTTGTCGACTGTTTCCTTTGCTGTGCAGAAGGTTTTGATCTTGATGAAGTCCCAAAAGTTCATTTTCGCTTTTGTTTCCTTGGCCTTTGGAGACATATCTTGAAAGAAGTTGCTGTGGCTGATATCGAAGAGGTTACTGCCTATGTTCTCCTCTAGGATTCTGATGGATTCGTGTCTCACGTTGAGGTCTTTTATCCATTTCGAGTTTATCTTTGTGTATGGTGTAAGAGAATGGTCGAGTTTCATTCTTCTACATATCGCTGTCCAGTTTTCCCAGCACCATTTATTGAAGAGACTGTCTTTTTTCCATTGAATATTTTTTCCTGTTTTGTCGAAGATTATTTGACCATAGAGTTGAGGGTCCATATCTGGGCTCTCCACTCTGTTCCACTGGTCTATGTGTCTGTTTTTATGCCAGTACCACGCTGTCTTGGTGATCAAAGCTTTGTAGTAAAGCTTGAAATTGGGTAACGTGATTTCTTAATTCTGGTCTAATGCCTTGGACTCGATACCTTAATTCAACTATTCCTACCATGGTTCTCTAATGAGGTTAGGTAGTCACCTATTCTAGTCATTTGAAGCGAAATACCCTTTCCATGACCTAAGGTCTCCTTCCATCCCCTGACCCCATGGACAGAAGTCCCAGACTTCCATCAAACATACTCCAGTGCTCTGAAACATTTGATCCACAGCAGTTAGAAGACAACCTTTTTTCTTGGCAACCACAGGCCAAGGGCAACTATGTCTCCCTTTGAAAACCAATATATTGATGTTCTGTTCTGTAAGTTATTATCACTATATGATTACATGAATCACACTACTCAAGGGCATACTGGTTACTTCACCAAGACACAGCCACAAAATGAATCTTAGTCTGAAAAATCCAACAAGGTAGTCCTAGTATTATGGGAGAAATTCAGCGGGTTGGACGCAAAACTCTAAGCAAAAGGGAGACGATACTGAAGCTATGAAATGTATGACATATAAACTAAACTAGAATGATAGAACATTCCTTTCAATATCAAATTTCTTTTCTGATTATTTGGATGTTGATCATGATTCTTGCTACTTATCTTGTACAGAAATCAGTTGCTTTCTTATACACTAACAATGAAAACACAGAAAGGGAAATTAGAGAATCAATTCCATTTACTATAGCAGCAAGAACCATAAGATACCTGGGAATAAACCTAAACAAACAGGTAAATGATCTGTACTGAAGGAACTACAGAACACTCATGAAAGAAATTAAAGAAGACACAAAAAGATGGAAGACCATTCCATGCTCTTGGATCGGAAGAATAAATATTGTTAAAATGTCTATACTGCCTAGAGCAATCTATACTTTTAATGCCATTCCGATCAAAATTCCACCAGTTTTTTTCAAAGTGATGGAGCAAATAATCCTAAAATTTGTATGGAATCAGAAGAGACCCTGAATTGCTAAGGAAATGTTGAAAAAGAAAAACAAAACTGGTAGCATCACGTTGCCTGATTTAATTTAAGCTTTACTACAAAGCTGTGATCACCAAGACAGCATGGTACTGGCATAAAAACAGACACATAGACCAATGGAACAGAGTAGAGAGCCCAGATATGGACCCTCAACTCTATGGTCAAATAATCTTCGACAAAACAGGAAAAAATATACAGTGGAAAAAAAGGCAGTCTCTTTAATAAATGGTGCTGGGGAAACTGGACAGCGATATGTAGAAGAATGAAACTCGACCATTCTCTTACACCATACACAAAGATAAACTCGAAATGGATAAAAGACCTCAACGTGAGACACGAATCCATCAGAATCCTAGAGGAGAACATAGGCAGTAACCTCTTCGATATGAGCCACAGCAACTTCTTTCAAGATATGTCTCCAAAGGCCAAGGAAACAAAAGCGAAAATGAACTTTTGGGACTTCATCAAGATCAAAACCTTCTGCACAGCAAAGGAAACAGTCGACAAAACAAAGAGGCAACCCACGGAATGGGAGAAGATATTTGCAAATGACAGTACAGACAAAAGGCTGATATCCAGGATCTATAAAGAACTTCTTAAACTCAACACACACAAAATGGATAATCATGTCAAAAAATGGGGAGAAGACATGAACAGACACTTCTCCAATGAAGACATACAAATGGCTATCAGACACATGAAAAAATGTTTATCATCACTAGCCATCAGGGAGATTCAAATTAAAACCACATTGAGATACCACCTTACACCAGTTAGAATGGCCAAAATTAGCAAGACAGGAAACAACGTGTGTTGGAGAGGATGTGGAGAAAGGGGAACCCTCTTACACTGTTGGTAGGAATGCAAGTTGGTGCAGCCACTTTGGAGAACAGTGTGGAGATTCCTGAAGAAATTAAGAATAGAGCTTCCCTATGACCCTGCAATTGCACTACTAGGTATTTACCCCAAAGATACAGATGTAGTGAAAAGAAGGGCCATCAGTACCCCAATGTTCATAGCAGCAATGGCCATGGTCGCCAAAGTGTGGAAAAAACCAAGATGCCCTTCAACGGACAAATGGATAAGGAAGATGTGGTCCTTTTACACTATGGAGTATTTTGCCTCCATCAGAAGGGATGAATACCCAACTTTTGTATCAACATGGATGGGACAGGAAGAGATTATGCTGAGTGAAATAAGTCAAGCAGAGATAGTCAATTATCATATGGTTTCACTTATTGTGGAGCATAAGAAATAACACAGAGGACATAGGGAGATGGAGAGAAGGGAATTGAGGGAAATTAGAGGGGGAGATGAACCATGAGAGACTATGGACTCTGAAAAACAATCTAAGGGTTTTGAAGGGGCAGGGGGTGGGAGTTTGGGGGAGCCTGTTGGTGGGTATTATGGAGAGCAACTATTGCATGGAGCACTGGGTGTGGTGCATAATCAATGAATTCTGTTACACTGAAAAGAAATTAAATTAAAAAAAAAGAAAAAATGTGCATTACAACACACACTGTAGGGTAATCTGACAACCACAGCATCCTCAACTGATCATGAATTTAAACAACAGGTTTTCATTAAAAACAAAAATCACAACAATTAAAAACCATGAACAGCTTGAAACAACATAGATGTCCCTTCTTCCAAAATGGTAATTCCAACTACAACTTGTTCGTGGACATGCACAGCAGATCTCCATAAATTGCCAAGTGCTTTGTGGCAGAGACTTAGAAAAGTCTGTGTCTTCAAGAAAGCATGGCCAAATTTTAGTTTATGATGATCAAATTTTGGTAACTCCCACTCATTCAGTAGGTAACTGCTAATAAGCAGTTTCTATAAAAATCAAATACTGTGGAATTCTGGGCAATTTGCCAGTAACAGTCTTAAAAAGGACTTTCATGTGGGAAAGTTTGGGATTTACTAGGAGGAGTCCACTGCACAGTCAACAACCACTGGCTGCTGGGTGGGAGCTGTGCTGGAACAGCTTTGGCTCTTGAGTAGTTGGGCTCCTGGCTTAGCCTGCTGCCCATACGCCACTGGGTTTTCAGAACTGCTCCCCACTCTTGGATGAGTAGTTCATGGTTATCCTGTAACAGTGGATGTCCTGGCTGCTCCATCTTGGACAGATAGATGATGTTCCTGGCCATAGTGTTCTTGAACTAGACCTCTCTCACGTGTATCCAGTTTATAGAATGTCATGATTTAGGAAATGATGTTAAGCAATGAGGTTCAAATTTTAGTCTCTAGAAATGATGTGTACATGAGTGAAAATTTGTTTTTATGTCTATTTCAAGTTGTAATATTCAAAAAATTTAAGCATCCTAGCTTATGCTGACAGACCTTTAAAAGTGTGGGCCTGAAGCCCTGATGTATCCATTCTTTCAGGATGCTAGATCTGGGCATATCAATAGATACAGTATGCTAAGTATGCTAAGAATGTGAACTCTTCAAAGACTAATTTCTAAGTTACGCATTTACTTGAAGGATTAAAAATCCTGAGTAAATTTAGCAATGATAAATATGGACAAAGGTTTCCTTTAGCTAAGCTGCTGATTGTTGCCTCTCTTCCTCCTACAAAAGGTTATTTATGCCAGATGATATAGTTTACAAGTTGAAGCATTTATTTTTTTTTCCATTTTATTTATTTTTTCAGCGTAACAGTATTCATTCTTTTTGCACAACACCCAGTGCTCCATGCAAAACGTGCCCTCCCCATTACCCACCACCTGTTCCCCCAACCTCCCACCCCTGACCCTTCAAAAACCTGAGGGTTTTGAAGCATTTATTTTTTACCTGCAGGAACATGTGAAAAGTTTCTGAGGAGAAAAATGCTCTAAGAACAGGGAGTGATAAAAGGATAGTTTACAGTAATATCCTAACACCTGTGCATCATCTATTTTCCATCATGTAGTCGAAAGGAACAGAACATATAAACATATATCAGAAATCCTAGGGTAATTTTCATTTCTAGGAAAACAGCAAAAACTATAAACAAAATAAAGTATATTGATAGACATTCACATACTCCTAACAAAAGTTTATAATTTCCTGCAAAAGAAACATACCAGCTGCTTCAGGATGTGGGTAAGACAAGCATGTTCCTGTGGTAATGATTTCCCAAACAAGAAAAAAATTAGAAAGGCAAATCTTTGCTAAGCTGCAGACTACCAGGTCTCCTGATATATAAAAGCAATAAGAATAGAGGAGATAGAGCTGTTTAAGAAAAAACTTAGAAATAAATATTCTATAAATTAGCAAAATCTGTCAAATAAAATGACTTTTAATTTACAACAGAAAAAATACCTTCACATATTTTAATATCAGAGCATTTATTACACAAAAGGATATTTTAGGTTAACACACTAGATCTACTATATTCCACAGCCATACTAAATAAATATGCATGTATATACTATAAAGTTCTAGCCAATTCTTAAATAAAAATTCTTCTAATGATATAAATATAGAAACATCCAATTACAATGATGTACATTTAATTTCTCATTAGCTCACTTATTCATTTTATCATAAATTTATCATTTTTAATTTTTACTTTAAGTAGGCTCCATGCCCAGCATGGAGCCCAGCATGGGACTCCTATCCACACTTCCAAGATCAAGACCAGAGCTGAGATCAGAAGTCAAATGTTTAACCAACTGAGCCACCCAGGCACCCCTATAAATCTATCGTTTTTTAATATTAACAAATTAGTGCTATTTCACACTTTGCCCTATTCATTGTCATTCATTTATTTTATTCATGCATCCTTTCAACAAACATTTATTGTGTATTTGCTAAATATCAGCAAATGATTAGGTCAAATCATTCTTCCTTCTTTTATTTTTTTTCATGTTGCACTTATTACCCTTCTAAAACTCATTCAGTGATATAATAGTGGGCCTCATTCTTCATTTCACTGATGCGTATTTACCTAGAACTTCCATCTGATAGCTCTTTTTTTTTAAATATTTTATTTATTTATTTATTTGACAGCGAGAGAGAGAGATCACAAGTAGGCAGAGAGGCAGGCAGAGAGAGAGAGAGAGAGGGAAGCAGGTTCCCTGTCGAGCAGAGAGCCCGATATGGGACTCGATCCCAGGACCCCTGAGATCATGACCTGAGCCGAAGGCAGCAGCCTAACCCACTGAGCCACCCGCGCCCCCATCTGATAGCTCTCAATTTTATATCTTTCTTCCTAAAGGTGCGATGAAATACAATGGGGAGAGCAGGGTGATGAGGAAAGAAATTTATATGTATTATTTGTATCCAACATGCAGTGCACTTGACTAAATATTTAACTATCTTAAATAAGTTTCATAACAAAATAAAATAGGTATATTAATATACCCATTTCATAAATTGGGAAACTAAGTCTCTCCCAGGCTTCCCAAGGTCTCACCTTGGTCGGCCTGACCCAAAGTCTTTTAAGCAGCTCTTTAAGTGCAAGTGACACCCATTACTTTTTCAAATCTGAATAAAGCTTTATTTGAATCTATGGTACTCCTAAATCCAGAACTTCTACTCTTCCATATGCCTCTAAAACCTATATACAATTTAAATAAATTACTAAAGAAATACCTTTATGCAAGGGTTTTTGTAGTGAAGGTATACAGCTCATACAAAGAAAATGCTAATAAATAAATTAAAATATTTTCAAAATTCTATAATCTATCAACCCTCACAATATATTATGTTTTATTTTTTTTCAGACCACTCGCCAACTATTACTGGGAGTAACATAACAGATTATGAATGGGCTAGGCATTTAAAAATTAATATATAAATACAAATTAAATCAAGGGAAAAGGCAAATATAAAATGTTCATTTTTATTAATAAGGATGAGATGACACAATGTCACAAAATTAATGTTAGAGAAACACTACGCATTATGTTGTATTCTCTCTCATTATGTCACGTTAGTAAGTACCTTATATTCTTCGTAATCATTGTTATCGAGTAAGTCCCTCTTCTCCAGTTCTGTAAGTTGTTCTGCAGAGGGATTAGCTGGTGGATGCTTAATAGAAGCTTGCTCATATATGGGCTTTCTATTAAAGAACAGTTCCTTCCAATCATGCATCAACTTATATGGAATCATACTATAGCAAAAGATTTAAAAGAAAAGTAGAGAAGAATCAATGTTTAGTCCAATATATATCTTAAATCTTGGCTTTTACATTATTATATTCATTCCCTACTGTCTGCTGTTTGAGGCTAGGGATTCCACTTACTATTATTGTATATTGCTAATGGCTAGAGAATGTCTCAAACTTAGCAGGTTTGAATGAATCCACGTTACCTCAAGCCACTGATTCTTCAAATTTTCATATTGACTGTGCACTAACAGAACAATATGCCTGAAAATAATAAGCGCTATCCTAAAACTTGGGTTTTTCTAAAACAATTCCCAGCCATGACATTAAATGGCTGTGCAATCTTAGGAAATCCTTTAAATGCTGTAATATCACTGTCTTCCTGTGCAAAATGAGCAGACTTAGTGTTTTCCAAAGCCCTTTTAGGATGACAGTTGGTTTCCATATTTGCAATAATTTCTAATAGAAAAGTCAAATGTATGGTGGTTATATTGTCATTGTATATTTGATGACCTTTAAAATTATTTTTCAGTAACTATTTCTATTTAAATCTGATGAAGGTTTAAGAGGTAATCAGGACAGTCTGATGGGAAGATAGTTTCAAGAAGAACAAAATGCAAAGGAAGGAAAGAGTCTGACATAATTCAGATCTATTTCTCTAGAAATAGACTAGAGCTTGAAATTACAACAAAACAAGTAGTATTTCATTCATTTCATTCTGATACATGCCACATGGATGAAACTTGAAGAGCTTAGGTTAAACGAAATAATCCAGACACTAAAACAACAAATCAAATATGACTTCATTTATATTAGATACCCAGAATAGACAAACTCAAAGAGATCAAAAGTAGAATAGAGGTTTATCAGGGGCTGGAGAGTTATTTAATGTGTACAGCACTTAATGTGTACAGTACAAACTTAAGTTTGGAATAATAAAAAAGTTCTGGAGATAGATGGTGGTGACAGTTTCACAATAATGTGAATGTACTTATGCCACTGAAGTGTGTATCTAAGATGATTAAAAGGGTAAATTTCGCATTCTGAATGTTTTGCCACAATATGAAAAGTAGTATTTCAATTAAATGTACAACTTCAAATATAATCACCTTATGTTTCCATTAATAAAATATTTACAGTTGCTAAGGGTTACCTTGTATAGATATGAAAGTTTAGAAACTGATAAGCTCAGCCATAGAAATAATATAACATTGGAATTATTGAAATGGCATTGGTTTCTATGGTGATGCAAGTGATTAATAACTTATATATTGTCTAAAACTTAATCTTACAGTTACTTAATATCCTATTATCTGAATATTAATCATTTTAAGAAGCAGTCTAAAAAGTTAGTTCTTCTGAATTGGCTGATACCAAAAATTTACCAGTGCTTTAGAAAAAAAATTACTGATAATATCTTGTTCAATGAAGTAACATGAGTTTATCTTGACTGTTGGTAGTGTAGAATAATAAAATATGCCATTGTTTTGTTCAATTGCAATTAAAAGACACATATATTACACTATACACAAAAAATAACTCAAAATGAATTAAAAATGGAAGACCTGAAACCATAAAACTCCTAGAAGAAAACATAGGCAGTAAACTCTTTGACATTGGTCTTGGCAATGACTTTTTGTATTTGATACCAAAAACAAAAAATAAACAAGAGGGACTACATCCAACTTAAAAGATTCTGCAAGGCAAAGGAAACAATCAATAAAAAGAAACGGCAATCTATTGAATGGGGGAAAATATTTCCAAATATTTGTAAATCACATACCTGATAATACCCAAAATACATAAAGAATTTACACACCTCAATAGCAAAAAAAGCACACAATCCAATTTTAAAAATGGGCAGAGGATCTGAATAGACATTTTACCAAAGCAGACATAAAGATGCCCAACAGGTACTTGAAAAGATGCTCAACATCATTAATTATCAGGAAAATGTAAATCAAAACCACCATGAAATATCACCTCACACCTGTCAGAATGGCTGGTATCAAAAAGACAAGAAGTAAAAAGTAAGGATGTGGAGAAAAGGGAGCCCTTGTGTACTGTTGATGGGAATATAAACTGGTGCAGCCACTGTGGGCAATAGTGGGTTCTCTAGAAGATCTCAGTCTAAGTAATTTGAGATGTATACACATTTAACTGGGTCACCTTATCTTTACCCTTGTGGAATTCCTTTCACTGAGATCTTCTGTGATGTAATTCCCCTTTAGCTTTTAGCAAAGAATATCATAAGAAGTAAGTCTATGAGGCCAGATGATACATCTGCTTAAAAGATGTTGCTGAGGACATTCTCCACTAGATTTGACTACACTACTCATTGTGTCAGGTGAGGATACCATATCAGTGAACTACTGTTCTAAACTGAGTGCCAAGAGGAGATATGTATTTTGTAAAGAACCAGAATGGAAATTGGAAAACACATAACGGGTTTTATTTCCGTTTTTACTTTGGCTACCAGGAAGCTTAGATAAAATTTGCAGCTCAGTTGCAGCAACTACTGCTGCCAGTATAACCATGTTCCAGTTTATCCCTTGTTCTTAAATTTCTACTTTAATTTGGATTTTCCTTTGTTCTTATTCTGGCATAGTATTAATATATTTTGTAATGTTGACTATTTCCTTCTAAGTGTATTAATTTCTTTTAGAAACAAAGTACAATAAAAACAAATAGACTTACTGACCAGTAAAATAATCTTCAAACAATTCCAAGCTTTTAGGAAGTTCCAAGTATTTCAAATAAATTATCATAGTCGTCTTAATTATAATTTAGTCACAAAATTTAATTGTTAAAAGACATACAAATACACCTTAAATAAAGCTCATCAGGGGATGAGTTAAGTCAGTAATCCAGGCATCCTGGACCCCACTTCTTAGTACTTTTTTTAAGAAAAATTATTGTCTTTCTTATCAACTGTGTGTCTACATTACAGTCTTATCCTCTCTCATTTCCTGTGATGTCTCTACTGTAATGATTATAAAAAACAACACTTACTTATTTGTCAACATCCGGTAGTCTGCCACCTTAGTGGACAAATCAAGTATTTGATCCAAAATTACTGCACATATTGTGTAATGCTTTCTGTAACGAGCTTGAGCTCTTTCCACAGCAATCTGCTCATGAATTTCCCTCTCTCTGATGGCTTGTTCCTCAAAATCAATCTTGGCTTGTCTGGCCAAAGCCTAAGAAAGGCAAAGACATTTTTAAGTCAATGTAATTTGCGATGATTCACCTGAAAAAAAATTATCATTTCAATACGCAAAAAAAATCTCTAAATAGAATGAAACATCCTTTTACACCAAGAAAAACTTAATCATGACAGAGCACTTTCTCCTTATTAACTACTGAGTACGATGGCAAAGATGATATTGGAAATATTCCACCTTTAGCGTATCTTATCAGCAAAATAGAATACAGAGAACAGTGGTATAACTGTGGAAAGCCCAATGAAGACTAATGATAAATTGGATCTTACGTGTTTAAAAGAAGACTTGAGTTCATGGGTTGCAAATAGAGGCAGGGATCACAGAGAAACAGGCAAGTCTGTGTCAGACCCTAGCACAGCTGGCCCATTCCAACCCATTTTAGGAGCCCTAACCTGATATATCTGCTCTGCCTGGCCAATGCCCCCCATCTTTTAGTTAGAGAGTTCTAGGATACTGATTCATACTTAGAAAATATTTTGGAAAATCTCTGATATTACTGGCTTGAGAATATCACACATGCACCACAAATATTTAATGTATTTAGACAATAACAACAACAAAAAAACCCATTCTGCTCCTATAGACTTAATAAATTGGTAAAATCACTCATAGAGAACACTTATTTCTGCAGAAAGTAATGAAATACTTAGTTTGTTATGACCTTCTGCTTCGTTTGCACTATTATTTTGTTTAGAGAAACCCTTTCTTCACACAAAGAGCAAAGGTCAAGTGCAAAAGTCAAAGCATGACTTTGAACGCTGTTTTTCAAATAGCTATCCCAGCTCCTTGAGACATTCTATCCTGGGCTAACATGCTCCAGAAACCAGACCTGCCTCCAGTAACTTAACCCGATGAGTGTAAAACTTGGGTTTTACACAAGGTGAACTTGGGCCTTGGGGGAGCTGCCATCAGTCAAGCCCCAGCCTGTATACAGAAGTCAAGTCCTAAGCTCCTAGTCCCAGGCTCCCTCAGCCCCCATGTCCCCAGCATGAAATGGGGTATTAAGAAGACTTGGCATACACAGAAAAACTTACCAAACCCTCCCATCAGGCAAATATTTCTTGTGATACTACTCACACATGACTAAATGCCTGACAATGGACTATGGCCTTTGTTCACTGAACCAAACGGAAGATTCATTTGTTTTTGTTCATGTTTTATATTTAGTTTGTTTTCTTTTTATTGGGAAAGTGGTCAGGCTGGGTGACCCCCGAGGTCAGTCCTGTCCATTTGGCAAGTTCAGGAATCACCAGAATCTGTTATTGTTGTGTTGTTCTATAGGCCCTGTCTTGCTGGGGAAAGCCCGCCATTTCAGTAGGAAGCTCTACGGTGTGCTTCATCACCTGTGAAGAGGTCTGACGAAGAGGAATCTAAAAGAGCAGGAGTAGCCAGATGAGAACTTGTGTGGTGACAGGAAACGGGGTGTGAGGTTGCTCGACTCAGAGTGCCTGTAAATCATGTGGAAATGTTTCGGGTGGGAAGGGATCCAAGCCTTACAGGGACCAGTGTAATGATCCTCGCCAGAAGGCAGCAGCTTTCACCTCAGTGCTGTCTCCCTCCCTCCCTCCATGCCTTTCTTCCTTCTTTTTAGCTACTAGCTTTCTACCTTTACCCAACCCCACCTCCCTGTGCTAAACCCACCACCATTTCCTGTCGCACTGCAGCAAATTGGGTTGAAGCCCTAAAAAAAGAAAGAAGGAAAAGGAAAAAGGAAGTCTGTAGGAGGTAGTCAATCTGGGTTGTTATGGGCCCAGACTCTGGAGTCTGCTAGAGCCAGCTGTGCTCCTGCCTACACCACTGACAGTCTGTGTGAAGGCCAGCTTTCTAAGTCTTGTTTCCCTTCTGTGCAAAATGTAGACAACGGTAGAGTCCACTTCCGACAGCTGTTGCAAGAATTATATGTACATGTGATAAACACAGCTCAATGCTGGACTCACAATAAATGCTCAAAAAATGTTAAATATTATTATAATTAGGTACTACTACTACTAACAGGTAGAATTGAAATCTGAAATCAGAAACAATATAGAATAGATGCTTAATTATCTTAAAGGATGAGATAAAGAGATTTAATCTAAATTCAAAACTGAAACAGACAAAAACTGATGATGGACAACACAAAGTTCTCTCTCTTCCTCTCTCCCTTTCTGCACTACTGCCCCCCATCTCCCTGCCCCACCCCGGCCTTTCCTGAAATGTACCAGACATTCCCCCAGGCCTCAGGCCTGGGGAAACAATAGTGAGCAGAAGAAAACAGAAGCTTTCCTCACGGAGCTTACGTGCAGTGGGAGGGGCAGTGAAGAAGCCTCACAATGACTGTGCACTTGTACAGAGTCATCAGAAAGGGTGATGGAGTATGGAGCCTCACAGGAGTATGGACCCTCATAGGAGGCCTGACCTAGATAAGAAGTGGCTGTGCACAGAGTTCTGAAAGATGAGGAGTAGCTGGGGAAAGGTATGAGGGAAGAAAGGGATAGCAGAAGAAATGACTTGTTCGAGGATCTGAGAGCAGACCTGTATGCCCAGAGTCCGGGAGACAGGAGCAAGGTGTGAGCAGGGATCTGATTGAAGAGAAGGCATGGGTGGGTTTTTGAGTATGAGGCCAATGGTCAAATCTGAGAGTCGAGAAGGTTCCTCTGGTGGCACAATGGAAGATGATTTGTAGGAGATGATAGTAGGGCAGAAAATTTGTATAAGTTATCTCTAATTTCCCCTTCCTTCTTTTCTAACAGGTCCTTTTTACCTCCTGCTTCAGGAAATTTCGGCAAGACAGAAAAGCAGAAGCTATTGGAAACTCCTCCTCAGTTTAAAGGACTCTCTCTCCTCAAAGGCAAATTAATGCAGGTCACTCCAAGGGAGTGGAAAGGAGGGAAGATTCTGAGAGCAAAGAGAAAGAGGAAAAGATGTGCATCGCTTGTTGGCACTTCCTGGGGAGGAGGAGAGCCTCAGAAGGGAACATGTGAGGGACCCATGAAAGCTGGAACACCCTCTGCGAAGACATGTGCCACTGGAGGAAATGTGTGTGGTCTGGGGCAACTCGGGTCTCAAGGACAGCAGGCTGGGCCTGGGCCTAATGATTGCAGTGTTTCCCTGGTGACTTGGCCTGTGACCTGGGGCACTGTGCATCTGTGCATCTCTATGGGCAGAGGTTTGCTGGACTTCAAGCTTAGGCTGATTTAGAGAATATAAAAAATGTTATATCCCAACAGCAGTTGCTAATTCACAGCCACTCAAAACGGACAAAGGAGACCACTGTAGTAGTAGTTGTAGTCGTAGTCATAGTCATAGTAGTAATAGTAGTAATAGTAGCAGAGACTGGGTTGGTAGTGTAGACATGGGTAAAAATGGACAAATTGAAGAAATATTTAGTATGTGAAATTGACAAGACAGCGATGTTTTTGATATGGAAGAAAGGGTGGAACAGGATTCAAGTGGATCCTGATGTTTTACACTCGTATAACCGAATAAATAATGTTGCCATTTATGGAAATACAGAAACTTGAAAAAGAGCAGTTTAGTAAGAAGAGTCATAAATTTGGCTTTAACATGTTGAATTTAAGGTGTCACTGAAATATAAGAGTAGTGATGTCAGGAAAGCAGTTGAGTACGTGGGTCTTTGCTGCAGAGGACAACGTATAAATGTATGAGTTGCCTATCACAGCAATTACATACCCTGGTTGTGCATTAAGAGGTTGTCTGAGGAAGTAACACAGAGGAGCAAAGAAACAGGCCTAGAACTAAGCTTTAAGGAGTCCTGGCATTAAATGTTTTGGTATTAGAGGAGAATGAGCCAACAAAGAAGGCCAAGAAGAGGCAGCCAATGAAGAAGGAAGAAAACCAGGAGAGCATTTCCATAGCAGAACTCAACAGAAAGGGATCACGTGATAGTAGACTAATATATTTAATAATAATAGGACATATTACTAATAGCCTCTATCATTAGCAGAATTTTTATTTTTTAGTTTTTAAAAAGATTTATTTATTTGAGAGAAAGAGTGAGAGAGGGGGGAAGGGCAGAGGGTGAGAATCCCTAACAGAGTCTCCACTGAGGCTGGAGCCCGATGCAGGACTTGACCCCAAGACCCCAAGATCATGACCTAAGCCAAAATCAGAAGTTGGATGCTCAACTGACTAAGTCACCCAGGCACCCCACCTAACAGATTTTTTAAATTTTAAGAGGTTTAAAAGTACTTTTAGAATTCTCCCCCTTCTCCTATCACAAACAATAACAAAAACTACAAGAACAGTAGCAAGTAAAAAAAACAATTTCAAAAAAAGTCTCTTCTCCACAAAAGGAAAGCAGTAGAATGATCTGCTGTGGGGGACAAGATATATTTTGTTTATTTAGTGCATGAGACTAGGAAGAAAAGGTAACAGTGTTCCTTTGGAAACTTCAATTCAGTATTTATTTATTTGGCTCCTACTTGTACACCAGCCACTGTTGATGCAGGAGGTGATAAATTCAGTGTTTGCAGAGATAACCCATGAAATCAAGCCACCTCACAAAGAAGAGTGTCAGGGAAGCAGATACCTCAGCTTTAAGGAAAGGTAATCATTGTGAGAGGAAGGGATATAATTTTCGCAGATGCTACACAACCTCACAGTTTTGGTCTCTGAGGCTCTAGCAGGCCTGAGTGTTCTAATCCTCTAAAGTCCATTCAGGCTTAGTTAAAGAAAAATGCAGGTTATCACAGTAAGCCCAGTTCTACTATAAATGCTTTGATACTATGCACTTCATTACCTGGGCTTGAAGCAGACATATTTTTCAATAGGCACTTAGAAAGATTAGCTAAACACATCATTTCTAAAGTAAGCAAATACCATTCAATCTATTCAAGTTCACTCTTGTCAAAAAGAGGGATGAAACAATTATCTAGATAATTCAGCTCTTTAAGAGGACACCTGAAATCAGCAATCATGCAGCTCAAATTCATGGAGTATGGAGGTATAGTTCTTTACTCCTACCCCTAACATTTCAGCAATGTCTATTCTACAAAAGCAAGAGCACCATTTTCTTGACATTTAAATGATATTTCTAAAAATTGTATAATTTTGGCAAAAGCTGTATTTATTTTCATGGACTATCATGGTGTAAACCATGAATCTGATACATAAAGCATTCCCTTCCTATTTTTTATGAGCTTTTCTCTTCCATTCAGCCTAGTTTTGTGACTATTTTATGGTGCTGAAGACAGGCTATTTAAAATGCCACTCACATGAGTTTTGTATTTCTTCAATCAAATCTGGACCAAAAGATTGAATACGTTTGAAATACCTCCAATAGGAAATAGGCAAGAAGAAATAAATCTACATAATCCATTGATAAAATAGATGTATTTTTATAACTAGAACCCATATATACATAAAGATAAGGAAAATATTAATGTATTAAATAATCAAAAGATTAGGATATTTTGATTTTCAGAGTTATAAAAGGACCTAGATGGATTGATACCACAGTAGCCAAGAGCATACCTACGTATGTACCATTCTCAAATACAATCAACCAGAGTACCCTGGATAAGTCGCCTATTTGGGTTTGGAGGGAGGACTAATGCACTGTGGACCTGATAAAAATCCTGTTTTATCACAAAGTAAGGAATCATTTATTAAAGACTAACAGTATCTTATAGAAAAGAGGCAGCTAAAAAGTGCTCTCACCACCTGAGAATGTTCACCCAGAATAACCAAGACCAATACCATCCTAGTAAACTTAGCAGATTTTAAAGGAAAATAAAGTAGATCTACCAAAATGGGGTAATCACACAAGAAACTGAAAATTAGATTATCATATTATAGGCAATAACACTTTGACTTGAAGAAAATGGGATAATGTATTTAAGATATTCAAGGAAAGAAAATGTGGACTAGGGATTTTATATAGAGCAAAACTGACCATCAGGTATAAAAGGCCTATTCTGTTATCAGTGTACACTACACATATCCAATACAACATACACAGAATATTGCTACTGAGCCCTTCTTGAGGAATCTACTGAAGAATGAGTTCCAGGCAACCAAAATGACTTTATGTGGACATATAGATTGGTCGTGAACATCAAATATTGGTGGAAGCAAGACTAAAGGGGGAGAGTGTGACATGTGGAAGCTCTATGTGCTGTGATTTTACTTACACAAAGATAAAAATAGGGAGATAAGAGGGAGATCATACAAAAATTAATTCTTCTTAAGTGACTGGCAACTAAATGCAGTTTTGTTTACCTTGACTTGGTAGAAAGGATCAAAAGTAAGCTTAGATTTTTAAGGGAGTTATCGTTTACCGCTTCTCGATCAAGAGCATCCTGGAAATCTTTAAGTCGTCTTTCCTCATACTGTTTTTCTCGGAAAATTCTGTTTTGCCATAAAACTTCCTTTTCATGTCGAACATGCATGAGCTGCACAGCGATCCTGCGTTCCTGCTGGGACTGCCGCATCAGTCTATTAATCAGCTGCTCCTCTCGATATGCCTCCTGAAAACACCATTGGGGGAGCCAATTATTTGTCAAGGCCATGTCCAAATTTCCCACTAGGTTAAGAAGGCTATGTATAAATAGTGTGCACAAGGCAGAGTATTCCTTGGCATCTGCCATATGATTTAAATTTGAACATGGCAAAAATCAAGTTATAAAAATGAAGATTTCCAACAAAGGTTGTGCCATTTTGGTATCTGGAAGCACTATGATTTTGCAAGTCACAATTATTTTAAGTGAATTGTTACTTTGTTTAAAATCCAATAAAAAATAAATTAGCTGTTTTCAAGGTTTTATAAACAAAGGATATTATTCTCAACTTACAAGCATGTTTACAGAAATTTGAAATTCCTGAAATAAATACTGGTTGTAAAAGTAAATGCAGACTTTGACTGAAGATGGCAGATATGGTTAGTTGCCAGTGTAGACATCTCACTACCTGTGTGAGGAAAAGCTGCAATTTGATGGAATGGGAAGACTGGAGGAGAGTCTAAGGGACCATGACCTATGGCTTGTCTCAGAAAATCTGACTGGATATAATCTGAAAGAGAAACTAGATGCATTCTCCTGGCTCTTATCTATTTTAAGAGAGCAGAAGGGTAGTCAGTACATGAGCAGTGGAATAAAGCATTAAATTGGGAATCAGAAGCCATTGCAGCCCCAGTCGTACCATTAATTGGCTATGTTGCTTTGGACAAGTAATTTGGATTTTCAGGGCCTACTTCTTGACAGGTGAAATGAGGGGTTTAGGTGGAAGAGGATCTCCAAAGCCCCTTCAAGCTCTCATTCTGTCTAAACAGAGACATCATGTGGAAGGAGGAGGTAATTAAAATTCTCAGGGCAGAAGATGTAAAAGAAAACTTAAACATTGGAGTTGTCCATTTAACACTCAACAATCCCACTGTTTAGGAAGAAAATCTAGCATTATTAATGACATTGTTTCAAATGATCTCTGTTACTGTGAGATTATGAGAGAAATACCCTATATATTTTCAGAATCTGGATGCAAACAATAATAACGCTCTATAGTAAATTCCAAAACTTGAACCCGGGAATTATGTAAAAATATAGATTAAATGAAATTTCAACTGAAAATAAACATGAATTTTTAGTAACATGTATAAAATACAAAATAAAATCATGAACAACTTTGAAACATATAGGTACTCTAATTATAAAATTCTGGAATCTTTAATGTTAACCATTTGTTTCCTTTCAAGATCCAGTAGTGGAGCTGAGGCAGAATGCAAAAATGGCCACAAATTCTCAGTTTTCTTCATCCACATCCTTGCAATTGTATCCTGCAGCTATTCTTATCAAAAACTAGAATCTATTGCTCCACTCTTAAATATGGGGTATGGGGTAACCATTTGATTAAACTGACCAATGGGACATTAGCAAAAAACAAAAAACAAAGAAGCAACCAAAAAATCCCACACACATGGGATCTGGTTTTCTTAATTCTCTTGTTGCCCCACCCTACCACTGCTGCCACATTTTCTGGTCTGCAAGAAAATGAGAGACAAGGTAGACTGAGGCACCAGTCTTCCCAGATGGACCTGAAGAAGCTCTAGCCAACACACCAGCTGACCAAAGACACATGAGAGAGGCTGCTGAGACCAGCCAAAGGACAGCATAGCTGAGCCCAGCCCAAACTGCCTACCACATTTTGGGGGTGGTTTTGGATATATAAAACACCGTCACAACCATATTTTTTTTTAATAATATAACCTTGATTTATTATTCCAAGTGAATTCTATAATTAATATAGAGTATATTCTATAATTTGGTTGTTTATATGGCAAGGCAATTTAGTTGTCCACATGAGTTCTAGTCATTCTGACCTTTATAAAGAACAAACTGGATTGGTCAGAACTGTTTTGATTACTGACCACACATTATAGTTAGAAAGGTAAAAAGAAAAGGAAATCACTGTTGAATGCTGAGTCAATGCTATGGATGTAAAGCCTTAGTATGAAGAACCATCAAGTGTATTAAGACCTGCACCCAAAAGTTGAGTGGAAAAGATTTTTTTGTTCCATTGTACAAGTAGTTCGTATTTTAGAAATAGACTTTTCCCCAAAAATTTCAGGGATGTGGAACACATTTTCTCATAGAAAGATATAAGCTATGGTTCGGTGCTCGGTGCAGCCTAAACAGATGTCTGCTTAATCCCTATCTTAGATGAAATATTCTATATCTGCAATGAATAAAATCAAAAATCTTCTCCTTTAATTATATTTGGGGAAGATTTAGAAAGATATGCAACCCAAAATACCCTGAATTTGGATGCCAGGCCCTCTGCTTTACGCATGACCTGGAGCCAGGAGCCTCGCCTGCTCTGTGCCACGCTCAGAATGACAAAGATGCCTGAGCAGCGCTTGGGGAGGAATGGAGTCCTGCAGGAAAGACCTGGAAGCTAAATATTTAAGGATGTTGGGTTAAGACGTAGGGGAGGGGTCTGATGTTCAAACACAGTTTCTAAGAAAATAATGCAGAACAGGTTTGGGAAGGTAGAGATAATTGAGTTGGAGTGAATCCCAAAAGCCAACCAAGATGCTAGCTGAATGACAATAGAACCAGCTGGGAGCTAAATTGGGTTGACAGTTTGAGTATCTCCACTTTAAATGCCTATGAAGTACTTCAAACCCATCAAGTCCTAAACTAAACTGACCAACTCCTCTTCAGTTTTGGCCCTCCCCCAGAATTTCCCCATCTCAGTTGATGACCCTATAAAGCTATGACTTCTGACCTAAAATGTTAGTTCCATCCGAAGTTTATTCCTCTCTATCATTCCTAATATCCAGTTCTTGAAGAAGTAGTCTATTTTACCTCCTATGTATGTTTTTAAGGCACCCATTACTCCATTCCATACCGATGGACACTGCCCCCACCTTGAACAATATCAGGCTCTCCTCTACCATCCTTCCCCTCACCCTTCTCCAAAATCCACCCAAAAAACTTAAAGTGATTGTTCTAACCCTAAATCTCATCATTTCATTCATGTAATTCATTTCTTTATGAATCATGAGGCAAGAGAACAACTTGAGCACAGGTCTCTGGCTCTCTCTTCACAAGTCCAACTAAAACAGAGCAGACAAACCCCAGGGGGAAACTGCAACAACCTGGAAGCTAGAGAAGATATTTAGAGGCATTCTTGGTAGCTCAGTACAAATGAAGCCAGAGTAAAAGCATCCAGGGCTGGCATCAGATCCATGTCATGCTCTCAAAAAGCTGCAGGTACTTGAGAGAAGCAGAAGAAATCCCAGCCCTGACAAATAACATTTGGGAAGAGAGAAGGATGGATAGGAAAACAGGCCATGTTGCAAATGGGGATTTCACAGTCCACCACTGTGGCTTGGGCATTTGTGTCAGCTGTGCAGGGAGGCGGGGACACTACACGTGATAGAAAGGAGACGGTAGAACTGGAGGTCCCTTGCTGCGTACCCCAGGCTGGTTGGAGGAACAGCAGTTTTCCCAAACACTGAAAAGAAATAGTTCCCTTGCTGTAAAATAGCCAGAGCATTAATTCACTTTAATGTCTGTTAGGTTGCTGGTCCCTGAACAAATCTCTGGCCAGAGCCTTGAAAAACAAATGCTAATAGCATCCTGGTACAAAGTGAGGAAAGTCAGAAAGAATTCATTCACCCCATTTTCCAGGTAAATATCAGGTCTAGATGATCAGCAAAAAAAAAAAAAAAAAAAAAAAAAAAGAAAGAAAAAAGAAAAAGAAAAACCCCACCAGCCGATGCACAAGTGTTCTGTAACACAAATGGAAGTGTGTTAACAATTCCATTGTTAGTTAAGGAAACTTGAAATAGGTAGTTATTTCACAATCTACTTTTTAATCATCCAATTCTATAATCTGTAATTCTTCCAATTAAAAGAGAGACTATTAAGTAAAAGGGAGGATATATGCCTGAGTAAATTTATACATGGATCTGAAGTAAGAACTTTTTAGCACAGAGATGAAAGGGCTTTTGCTTGTTTGTTTTTTAAGTTTTTCCTCTAAGAAAGAAGTGAATCCACGGAGGAATAGTTTCACTTCTTCATACTTATGTGAAGTCTTATGCCAGTCTTTCATATTTTAGACATGCAAATTTGTCCTGTTTATGTTCATATTTTTTTTAATTTTTTTTTCTTTTTTACAGATTGAGAGAGAGAGAGAGAGAGAGATTACAAGTAGGCAGAGCAGCAGCCAGAGAGGGGAGGAAGCAGGCTCCCTGCCAAGCAGAGAGCCCGATACGGGGCTCGATCCCAGGACCCTGAGATCATGACCTGAGCTGAAGGCAGAGGCTTAACCCACTGAGCCACCCAGGCGCCCCTGTTTATGTTCATATTTTAAATCACCTTCTTCTCAGGTCTGTTCCTCCACATCATCTTCCATATTACAGCATCGCAAATGCCACCTCCACCCACCTAACTGCCCAAGCTGGCCTCTCATCCCAATTTTTCACTGCCTCACTGGCTAAGGAACCATTAATACTGATTGATTTTATTACTAAAATCGCTCCTGAAGCCACTTCTCTCCATGCCCATTGCCACACCCTAAATTTAAACTGGGATAACTTCTAACCTAGTAAGAATCCAGCTACAACCTGTTTTCACTTGCTGTAATCTATTCTCACAACTAAAGTCAAAGAGTGACCTTTCTAAAGTCAAGTCTGACCTTGTAACTCCTGTTCCCCTTTGCACTTAGGATAAAAGCTCCTATTTCCCTCTATATGGCTGGGAAGGCTCATCATGATTTGGCCTCTGGGGATGCCTGCCAAATGACTTCAGTTCGCTAAGAACCTTAGCTCTCAGTGATGAGCCATTCCATATGATATTCTCTCTGGATACACACTTTAATTTCCACCATTCTAGCTTCTGCTGGAAACTAACCCCCACTCACATCCCACCACAACTACCCACACCTAAACTTAGCGTCTTCATGTTTCTATTTATCATCCTCTAGAAACTGTCTCTGGACCAAGTGAGGGCTATGTCACCTGTCCCTCCCACTTTCACTGCCCCTTCACACTCTAATCTATTTTCTTGTTTATAGATCCTCTCCCAAACAGCAAGCTCTGTGAGAACATATTTCTCAATATTCTTGTTCACTATGGTATCCTAGGTCTAGCTAGAACAGTACCCAGAGCATAGAAGAGGCTCAGTGAACATGTGTTCAGTGTGAGAGTTGATAGGGGATTCTCAAACTATAGCTACATCAAATTACCTAGAGGGCCTTATAGTACAGGCTCCATCCCAGAACTGTGATTTGAGCTAGATTCAGTAGGTCTGAGGTGAGGTCTAATTATTTACATTACTGAAAATTTCCAGGTGATTCTGATGCTGCCAGTCCAGGAATCACACTGAGAACCACTAGAGTAAACCAATAAACAAATTGAGAGGACTAACAACTTCTCCATGTTGTTTTCATGAAAAAGCTCCCTTTTTGATAATCTCAATTGATGCAGAAAAAGCATCTGAAAAAAATCAGTATCTTTTCAAGATCAAAACTGAACAAATTAGGTAGAGAAGGAATGTAATTAAATATAATGAAGGCCATGTATGACAAGCCCACAGCTAACATCATAATCGATAGTATGATGCTAAAAGCTACCAGCTTGTCAGCATTCCTTCAAGATCTGGAATAAGACAAAGGTACTTATTTTCACCATTTCTTTTCAACATAGTATTAGCAGTCTTAGCCAACATACTATTGGAAGTCTTAGTCTTAACCATTAACAAGAAAAAGAATAAAAGGCATCCAGATTAGAAAGGAAGAAGTAAAACTGTCTCCATTTGCATATGATATGATTTTTTTTTTTTTACAGGAAACTCTGAAGACTCCAACAACAGCAACACAAAAAATCTGTTCAAACTGAAAAACAATTTCAGTAAAGTTGCAGGATACAAAATCTATATACAAAACTCACATGTATAAAAATGTGTTCCTATATACAATGAAGAATCTGAAAAAAAAATTGAGAAAACAATCCCACTCATAATAGCATCAAAAATAATAAAATATTTAGGAATAAATTCAACTATGGAGGTGGAAGATCTGTGTACTAAAAACTAAAACATTGATAAAAGGAATTGAAGAATACATAAATAGAAAGACATCCCATGTTCATGGATTAGAAGAATTAATAATGCTAAAATGTCCAAAATATCTAAAGTAACCTACAGATTTAGTAAAATCACTATCAAATTTTCAATATCATTTTTCACAGAAATAAAAAAAAATACTAAAATTCATATGAAACCACAAAAAACTAGGAATAGCCAAAGAAGTCTTGAGCAAGAAGAACAGAACTGTAGGTATTCCTGATTTCTGTATTCAAAACTGTATGGTACTGCATAAAAACAGACATATAGACCAATGGAATAGAAGAAAGAGTCCAGAAATAAAAACATGCTTATGCAGTCAACTGATCTTCAACAAGAGTGCCAAGGCAACATAATGGGGAAAGGACAGTCTCTTCAAGTGGTGTTGGAAAAAATTGGATGTTCACATGCAGAAAAATGAAAATGCATGCTAATTTCACACTGTATACAAAAATCAACTCCAAATTGATTAGACTTACACATAAACCTGAAACTATAAAACTATAGTAGTTTTATAGCAGGGGGAAAAACTTCTTAACATTGGTCTAAGCAATGATTTTTTTTCTTTTTAATATGACCCCCACAGTACAGGCAACAAAAACAGACATATATAAGTAAGATTACATCTAACTAAAAGCTTCTACACAGTAAAGGAGACCATCAATAGAGTGAAGGGGCAACCTACAGAATGGGAGAAAATATTTGCAAATGTACATTTGGTTAATATCCAAGGTATAAAAGGAATTCAAACAATGTAATAGCAAAACCCCAAATAATCCAATTTTTAAAAAAGGGCAAAAGACCTGAACTGACACTTCTCAAAAGAAGGCAAACAAATGGCCAATAAGTATCTGAAAAAGGTGCTCAACATCACTAATTAGCAGGGAAATCCAAATCAAAACCATAATAAGATAGCACTTCACATCTGTTAGAATGATTATCACATTAAAAAAAGAAAGAAAGAAAGAAAGAACCCCACAAGAAATAACATGTGGGGCAAGGATGTGGAGAAAAGGGAACTCTGAAAAACTGTCACTGGACATGTAAACTGGTGCAGCCTCTAAGGAAAACAATATGGCAGTTCCTGAAAACAATTATGAATAGAATTACCATATGACCCAGCAATCCCACTTCCTGGGTATATACCCAAAGGAAATGAAATCAGTATCTGAGAGAGATGTCTGCATCCCCCTATATTCAATGCAGCACTATTCACAATAGCCAAGATATGGAAAAACCTCAGTGTCCTTTGATTGAGAAATGGATAAAGAAGATGTGGAGTATATACACAATGGCATATTATTTCAGTCTTAAAAAAGAAGGAAATTCTGCCATTTGTGACAACATGGATGAGCCTGAAAGCCATTATGCTAAGTGACATAAGTCAAATGTAAAAATATAAATACTGCATAATCCCACTTATATGCCAATCTAAAAAAGTTGAACTTATAAAAGTAGATCTTAAGTGTTCTCACCAAACACACAAAAAATGAACTATGTGAGGTGATGGATGTGTCAGTTAATTCCATATGGCAATCATTTCACAATGTATACATATATCAAAACATCACATCATACACATTAAATAGATACAATTTTTTATTTGTCAATTTTATCTCAAAAAAACTGGGGGAGGGCGCCTGGGTGGCTCAGTGGGTTAAGCCTCTGCCTTCAGCTCAGGTCATGATCTCAGGGTCCTGGGATCGAGTCCCGCATCGGGCTCTCTGCTCAGCAGGGAGCCTGCTTCCCCCTCTCTCTCTCTGCCTGCCTCTCTATCTACTTGTGATCTCTCTGTCAAATAAATAAATAATAAAAAAATCTTAAAAAACAAACAAACAAACAAAAAAAAACTGGGGGAAAGTTTCCTCTTACTTCCAAAAGCAACAATACTTGACATAGATTTTAGGTTCCTTTTTGGTCAGTACTTTTTTTTTTTTTTTTTACTGAGGGAAAATATACATGACATAAAATTTACCATCTCAACCATTTTTAAGGGTCCAATTCAGTGGCATTAAGTACAGTTACAATGCTGTATAACCATCACCAGATTTTAGATTACTTAGTAAATCTTTTATGTAGATTTCTTTTTCTGAGTGTATTTACCATGGTGATGTGAATATGTTCTGTTGACATTTGATTCAAAGTAACATAATAAATAATGAAGATACCTATGTGTGTGTGTGTGTGTGTGTAAAAGACAAAATTTTGCAAACTTTCCAGCCCATTATTCAAGATATATCTATATATTTTACCTCTTGTGCTTCGTGGGCTATTAACTGGTCCATTAACAGTCTCCGTCGTCTTTTCTCCCTTTGCTCTCTTGCAAAAGCATCTTCCTCAAGGCGCTTTTGGATTTTTTTAATATAGTCATCATCCGAGTAAGTGTTTAACAAATCAGTAGTTGTCTGGCCTGCTGTATCTGCAGAAGTCTTGGAGGCACTGAGGATAATAGTTATTATTTAGATTTAAAAAAAAATGAATACTGTTACGCTGAAAATAAATAAATTAGTTAATTAAAAAAATAAATAAAATGGAAACTATAAAAAGAAAAAAAAACAATGCAGTTACATGCCACTACTTTTGACTGGCTATGGAGGAAGACCTCAGGAAAAGGCTCCCTTGCATGCTCTGTTAATTCTTAAGACAAGAATTAACATAAATATTAGAATTTCATTTTCACATCCGTAACATCGTTAGATTCCATTTGTTGCATTTCTGGACTCTATGATGGGAGGTCATTAGCATAGCCTTCTTTCTAAGCCTACTGTCGACTTACTCTTTCACCTATGATCTTTACGGAACCCAGAGATCTGGGTTCCTCTCCCTCTTCTGCCTGCTGGCTTTAGGCCTCTTGTCT